>NW_026916104.1:0-1200000 GCF_034315485.1 Pezoporus occidentalis | reverse complement strand
TTACACACCAGCTTTGGCCTGTGCGCCCAATAAGGATGTGGCTGACTGTCTCGCACTCATTCTGGCCACGATGATGCCTGTTTCATCGAGCAGTACATTACCTTCCCTTACGTTCAATGCCATTAATCATTACACCAACACCTCAAAAACTGTCACCTTCGATTCCTTGCCCATCATGAGGAGTGACCATAGCTCATACTGTACTTTCAACAACATTGGCAGGGAAGGTGGCTATCCATACACAGAAGAGGACGAACTCAATGACTCAGATTCTGAGACCTATTAGAAGCTGTGTTTTGTAGGTCTGAAGAGTTCACTGTCACGCTGGAAGGTCAGACTTGTGCTGTCATAAAGCTATCAGTGTCTGAATACAAAAAGAGGACAGACCTTTGAGAAGATGTTTTTTATGTGGTTGCATATTAAGAAAATATCTGTGAGACTCTAGGAGGATTTTTAAGAGCTTATTTTGCAGAAGAAGCAGAAATTCTTGAATAAGTACTTGGAATCCATGGCAAAAAAAAAAAAAAAAAGAATGTCAAAACTGTTTATTTAACTGTATTCTACCATTCTGTTTCTGGTGCCGGGAGTAATTTCTGCAGACTGGGCACCCTACTTGATGTAAATGAATGACACTGTTGTACAACGCAAAGGATGCTAGATTGAAATATTATCAATGAAACTCAAACCATTTTGAAGGCAATAAATGAGTTTGGTACAGGAGGCATTGTTTGTGCTGCAAATTGCCAAAGGACCAAATAACTTAAAAGATTTTTTTGTTTTTAAGTTTTTGTGAAAACTGGAATAGGTTATTTGAGAAGTTGTTTCAACCAAACCTTAATTACTTCTGGAAAAGAAGTTTAGATTTGGTTTTAAATGTTGATTTATTTTTTTTTTAATCATCTGAAAGCCTTCCGACACTATTAAATGTACCATGAAAGAAAGCAGACGTGCTTTTAAGTTTTATTTTCTTTTTTGTTTAGGTGAAATGAAAACAAACTTGTCATACTTTTATAATACTAAATTTAAACCAGCTAACAAGGTGAAGTCAGGGTGAAGCATGTACAGTGAAATAAGCAAGGGGAGGGGTGGGAGCGGTGGGAGGGGAGCGGTAATTGTTGCACAGTTTTAGACTTCTTTTTGTTTTTTCATTTCTGGGGTTTGGATTGAGATTATTATTTTTTTTTAATTTAAAACTACACGAGTAACCTGGAAATCCTGAACCTACATAAAAATTGCAATGTCTCAATAACCCTGCTGCGACTGGGAGTTCTTTTCAATAATTAGTCCAATCCTCCCATCAGAAATTCATGTCTAAGGTTAAAATTTTATATCCCTGTCACTTTTTTTGTTTTCTTATCCTGGAGTTACAGGGGTGGGGGAGGTGAATTTAAAAGTATATTTCCCTATTAGAGGATAAAGTACCGTGTCTGGTCTGTGGGAAGAGCTGTGTATCTTTGTTGTGCTCCATTTAGAAAGCAGACAGCAGAAACAGGTCCCTGTAAGGTAGTTCAGATGTGCCCAGAGATTTTTATTTTTTTTTAATTTATAACAGACTACTGTGGGGTTTTTAATTGCCTGAAGAATGAAAAAACTGACATGAGTAAGCTCAAGTTTTGTCTGTTAAATATGAATATTTACTTTATTTGGCTCTGCTTTAACTATAACTGTTACTTTTCAAGTGACTTTGTCTGTGTACATGCAAGGAATCCTTGCATGTCCTGGTAAAGTACAAATAAATTACTACAAACTGATTCCAATTTCCTTTTTATCCTTTTTGTATTGTGAACCTGGAAATCTTCATGATATTGTAAATTATCAGCTGGTTTTCTGAACATAGTGTGGAAACACGGGACAATATTTTGATCTATTTGATAATTTTGAGGGGTTTTTGAAGAATTAATGAGCATGTACATAGAAATAGTGACTGCTTGAATACTGTATTTACCTGCACTCTTTCAGTACTTCAAGATTCTTGTATATTTTACGGTGTATAATAAAATGCAAATGTGAGTTCTACTAATGAATAATTTATTTGTATCTACAGAGCATTAATGACGAAGTCTTTTTTGTTGAATTGTTACAATTTATAAATCTACTTCACAAAGGCTTTGCCAGCATTTTCATTCTAAAGTGAAGCTGAGCTATTTACATTTAAAGCATTTTAAATGTCAGTTACATCATTATTCCTTTAGGCTTCCTTTTAAGTAGCACTTTCTTCGCCATTTGTGCCTGTGCTCATTGTTCTACTGCAGTGTTTGTCTGTGAGCAGAATTAGATGACTTGGGGGAGATGGTGATTTCTGTACTTTGTTCCCTCTGAATCTTTCAAGTATGGGGCAGTGTGGGAGTGACATACGTGCCTCAGCTGAGCATGCAGGCAGCACTCAAACTCCATACTGGTCTGTCCTGAGATTCACGGCATCTGTTTAAATACAAAGGCTAAGCAGACCCATTTTCCTCATACGCTTATGGAAAATCTGATTCCGAATGCCAGGTAGCATGCCTGTTATTTAAAATGGTAGTAACTGAATGTTTCTGTTAATGAAACTGTCCAGTTTTTGTTGATCCAAAGAAACTGAGAAAATGGGATATTAATATACCTTTATTATCTGCACTAATTTCTGTTTGACTTCAAGATGACATTACCTCAGTGTGTGGTGCTTGTAGCCACAGGGCAGTTCATAGCAGGGGACTCTCCTTACTTGAAACATTATCAGGGGAGCAGAGACTGAGCTACATACATCCACTGTATGCCTGGATGATGGAGGTGTGAAAGTTAAAGAGATTTGGGTATGGCATACAGGAAACAGGGCTGTCAAACACCTTTGTTTTCTTAGTCAGAAATTGTGCCTCTTTTCCCTTTCATTGCTACTCACCTTTTGAGGAAGAAAACTTTTTCACTGCATTAAATTGCATTATTTTTAAGTTTTGTGAGTGAACTTCTAAAGAGCAAAACATCTGTCCTACTACAAACTGTTAATGCTCCATTTAGGAATTCAGAGTTCTGTGATTCATGTCTCATCTATCTCATCATGAGAATTTACATAGTGAGGCTGTAGATTGCAATTTGCAGGTGTTTGGTTGTTCCTATTTAAATCCAGAAGAGAACAAAGAAAATCCTTCCATTACTACCTGGCAGCACGGGTAGGACAGTAATTGTGCCTTGTTAAGTGATAATTGGGACTAGTACTGGAATGTGGTCTTACTCCGAAACTGGAACATTACTTGTTTAAAGAACATGCTACTGTGGTCGGAGACAGCTTTCTTAATGAGAGGTCAAGGAACAGAAGGTTCCTTGTTCCCGGGAACAAGAACACTGCTGTCTGTGGCTGGTGAGGGGTTTGCATTTGGAAAGAAGGTGTTCATACCTCAGTGGAGGGCTGTTCATTTCTGGAAAGTGATCCTGGAACCTCAGTCTTTCCAAAAGAAATCCTCCTCTTTTTGTACCAGTGAATAGGCACATGATAGTCACAGCCTTCATCCAAGCAGTCTCTTGGATTTTCACTGAGAGATCAGTGAGCCTCGGCTGGACCACTGAAGCAGTACATTGGAATAAAAGAAACCCTTTTTATCCTGAAAACACAGAAGTCACATGGACTTCAGGAATGAGGACAACCAGCTCTGCTCAGCTTTCTGTGTACTTGTGGGATGCTTTATGTGGTTTTAAGTTCTCAAGATGTGTTCTGCAGGAAAAAATGCCTATTAATCTCCTAGGCTGAGCTGTCACTAGCTGTCACTATGTGGTAGCATGAATACAGGATACTGTTAAAATCACAGAATCGTAGAATGATCTGGGTTGGAAGGATCTTAAAGCTCATCCAGTTCCAACCCCCTGCCACAGACAGGGACACCTTCCAGTAGACCAGGTTGTTCCAAGGCCCGTCCAACCTGGCTTTCAAAGCTAACAATCAGTCTGCCTCTCCCCCCAACCCCCCCCCCCCAAGAATGTGATCAAAAAGGTTTTTCTTGTAATCTCTTAAAACCTTGACCTCTCTGTGTCTCTTGCTTTGTGTTTCCTTCTGTTACTCCTTATTGCTTCGCCACACGGATATATCAAAAATAAATGTGTATTTGGAACAATCAGAGCTAGAAATACACACTTCTTAACTTGGATCTTGGTTGTGATTGGTTGGTTTGGGTTTTTTCCTGGTTGCATATTTTCTTGTTTAAAATTCTGACTTGCCTACTAGGCTAAAGATCTAATAAATGTTTGGTTAAAAAAAGTTAATATTTAAAATACATTACTTCAAAATTTTGCTCCTTTTAACATCTACCCAAAGGGCACTAAGGGTGCCAAAGCTGTTACTGCATCTATAAGGAAGATGACTGAAAAGGAGCATGAGTTTATGCTTACAGATTCTTCAACCTAATAATTCTGGTTTTGAGAGGGACTGGCTTTCCTGCCTTGCCTAGAGATTATGTCCATTTAAAGGCAACTACTGCAGTAATCCAGAATAACATACTCCGTTTATATTCTAGTTTTATGTTAAATCTGGCTGTTGCAGATGTACACAAGTGTTGTTCTGGTAGCTCAGCCTCTTTACTGTATGTTTGTGGTGAACTTTGTTAATCATGCAATAACTGGGTGAGAGGATAAGCCTGTAGAAGAATTGTAAGCGACAGTGAACACTACAAAGGACTGCTGTCTGGCATATATCGTGTGAAGTTGTTTGATGTGCCTCATCCTTGAACACTTCTAACAAGGCTGGATGTGTCGAGGGTTCCCATACTACTGAAATTCCACGCTTGGATCAGTGAGGTTCCCATCTTCAAGACTGAAACCTGAATTAAAAGGAGGGTGAATGTTGATGGAAACAGCAGCTCTGGAGGATGTGCTCTCTGGCTCGATGTACCACATGGTGGGCGAGGGAGCTCCCTGGCTGCAGCTGGAGGAGAAGCCAGCAGGAGAACCACCGGTCTCCCCATCTCCTACCATTTTGCTCTGTGGCTCTGCCAATGGTATGTATCCGCTTCGCCAAAAATGGCATCATACTTTTGGTTAAAAAGCATGGATTCCTGCTAACAGTAATTCCTGGTAATCCAGTCCAGGCTGGAATCAGACTAATAGCCTTGGAGAGAAGTGCCTTTCTAATCTCTTCGTAAGTAAACTTCTACCACCACTGCCAAAATCTGGTCTTGCACTCAGCAAAATCTGTTCTAATATCAAGAAAAAGTAAGTATTTAAATGCTTGAAGGTGGTCCAGCAAATTCATACAAACCCTTAAATCTAAGACTGGTAATTATTGCTTCTTTTAGTAATCTCTCAATGATTTGTGATAACTTCCTCATAATCCTTTGATCTGCTGCAGAAGCTAATGGGATGGTTGGAGAAGAATTCTTTCAGATTAGGATTAAAAAATTCTTTATAAATCTGAAGCTGTAAAAATTAAGAAGTAAAACATTGTATGTAAGAATTTATAAATCCCGGGTCTCCTTTACAGACTGAAACCTGAGACCTTAAATGTGAAGAGATGCAATATAAGCCTCTGAGTTGTTAGCTGGTAGCAGTGGCTTTTTTCTTTTTTCTGGAGTCCTTTTCTCACTCCAGTTTTCTCATATCCGTATGTTTTGAATCATGTTAAGTGTAAAGGAATCACCATGCATTAATTTGAAATGGCAAAACAACTGATTCTTAAAATACGTATAATGCTCTATAAGCCTTATCACAAAATCCATTTTAGTGTTTAACAGGAGAAGCAAACGCCTGGCTGGATGTGGTAAATGCCACCCAGGCCACTTGTTTGATCCATGTATTGTATCTACCGAGAGAAAGACCCAACTGGCAGCCTTAGAAAAGAGCATTTCTTTCAGTTGTTCAGTTACCCAGAGTCCAGGAAAACTGCAAGTGTTCTCGTTTCTTTTCCCTGGGGGAAAAATGGTTACAGATGTGACTACAGTTTTCAAGCTGTGGGCTTCCTGTCTCTACAACTCATGTTGCAGCAAACACTCCTGACAGGGAAAGAAGATGAGTATCCCTGCTTGCAGGACTTAAAGATTTCTTGCAACTCTTCCCAACCTGGTATCCCAGTCTCTAATATCCTCGTATTCTGGTATCATAGTCTGTTTGTCTTCAAATAAAGCAGTATCTGACACCTGTATTTCTCTGGTGCCGTGTGCTCATTTACATGAGAATAAACCAAACAGGGAATGGAGGGAGCTTTGTTTTAACAATATTCAGGGTTGGGAAAGGAACCTTGTAGTATTTCACCATGTAACCGTAAACACAGTTGAGTAATATGGAACCTAAAGAGCCTTTCAAGCTGTCTTAATATTGTTAGTGCCAGTCAATATTTAGAGGAGAAAAACACCTTACATTCTTTTTTGTCATTAAAATTGAAATGGAGGCAACTAGAAATTCTGCTATTCAGACTCAGAACAGAACAAAAACCAAACCCCAGCTTCCAAGCCTGGTCAGGTGACAGACATGCAGGCTTGCTTCTCACTGTACCTAGGAGTTGACTTGGTTCAGAAAGCTTAAGACGCTGAGGTCTCAGATGTTGTTTTTGAAAGAATAGATACGATACCTTAAACAGTTTTAAAGCAAAATCCAAGGATTTGCATCCCATCCTGGCAGGTATTTCCCATCCTGTGCCAAACTTTGTTATTCAAGCTGTCTGCATGGTTTTCCTGAAATCTTAAAAATCTTTCTAAGAATCTGTTGACTTCCCAAATTCAACATTTCTCATCTTTTCTACCAAGAATTCATTTGATCTGCTGTGGGTGCCACTAAACAATTGTCTCTGACTTCTGACCTGTGTTGCTGATGCCTGTCCTCCCAGTGAAGGGAGGAAGGAGAGTACAGTGGGTCTCTGAAGAGCTTCGCTGACCATTAAAAACTTGATTGAGTGATATAACTCTCACTTCAACCTGTGAATATTTGGGGTTTTTAGGAATAGCATTTGTCACTTTTTTAAAAACCTACATAAACGGAGGAGGAGGGAGGGGGTGGCTCTTTTGAGCCACTGAGTCTGTGTGCACGCCATAGTGGTGGTTAAGCACTGTTCAGATCCTGTGACAGTTCTGAAAACCTTATTTTCTTCACTTGGCTCTTGTATTCACTTTAGATGGTAGGTCTGAAGTAGCCAGAAAGGGCAGTCAGTGGTTTGTGTTGGTCCTCTTGGGTCTTCTGTGATGCTGGGATGTTTGTTAAATAGCTGATGCTGCAAGAGGTCAGAGCCTGGGCCACGCCGTGCTGTGCCTCATAATGATGGCTTCCTTACTATTCCATTGGCTGCAGAAGCCCTTGATGCCCAGTTGATTCACACTGGTTCATTTTACTTGCAGAGGTCTGACTTCATAAGCTTATGTGCACTTGTGCCTTGTGAAGATCTTGTCCCAGGCTGTCACCAGTTCCTTGGGCTGTTCCTATGCCTCTCAATTCCAGTGTCCTCTTTACTAAATGTGCCCTTAACGTGCTTTCTGGTGGTTTCTCTCCCTGTAATCAGAGTATCCCACATCCACCTGGAAAACTCACTGGTCATGTGAATCCCAAATCAGCAGATCCCTTATGAGGAAACTCCATGCTGTTCCACCTACCTGGACAGTTTCTGTGGTTGTCCTCCCATTCCTGGGGGCAGTGTCAAGGCCCTTTAAAGACATCATCCCCTGCTGTCTGTATGACTTAAAGCTGTTCTAGGCTTCACCTGTACTTTCTGTATGCCTAAAGATCCTTGTGCTCTGGTTTGGTTTTGTTGCACTCACACATGGAAACAGTGCGGGAAGCTTTAATAAAACTATTTATGTCTGTTGAAGAGATAACAGATGATGGACTGTACCTCTTCAGTAAATAGTATGTAGCTTTGTTCACATGGATACTAGGTTGTCTGGGAGCAGTGCTCCATTCAGCAGGGCAGTTCTGCGACTGATACTCCAGTGCAGACTTCTAAAAGCCACCCATCGGTGATGGTGAGTGTCACAGGTTACTGTCCAGTCACCCCATTTCAGAACAGGACATGTCTGTTGTCACTCAAAGATTGGGATGGTAATTACTGGTAATTCTCCATTGTGTCTAGTACTGACTGACCCACTTTCTCCAGTGTTTTTCTGCTAAAGGCTGCTCTTGGCTGAACAAAGTATGAGAACACACTTTCAGGGAGGAGACAGAGCAACATGCCCCATGCAAACAGTAAGGCCAGAACATCTTGTTTCCTAATAGTTCTGACATACCCACAGTTAGAACACACTTTGCAAGTGTCTCACAGATACTTTTGTTTTCCTTAAGCACAGAAGATACATGCAACACTGTTTGCTTGTTTAGCCTAACTCCTTGTGATACTGGTTTAGGACTAAATCCAAAACAGAAGTTAGTGCAAGAGGATGTGTGTTTTTCAGCCTACGAAGTAGAGTGGGGAGGCTTGTCCTGAGAGCTGAAATTCTTCTTCCTTTTAGACTTGTTTGTACGGTACTAAAACCAGAAGCACAAATAAGCACCAAAAATGCTCTTCTGTTTTACCCAAATTCCTGCTCTGGAATTTGTACAGCATTTAGCAAGAACACTGCTATGGGTGCCAAAGAATGAATGATTAATAACCCTGAAGTGGGATGGCCTCCTTTTACATCAACATGTTTATAACCAATGAGATACAGATATTCCACTTTCTGTATTTCTGTCCAATATATGCTGCAGGATAAACAAACTTCTTGTGTTGCTGCATCAAAGCTGAATGTGACTAGGCCCTGGCTCACAGTAATGGAACTTGGATAAGGAAGGTTTGATAGAGCCCAAGATAGCCAATATTTATATACTTAATTGCGTAAATATTTCAGAAACCTTCAGGTAGAAATTGAGCAACTTCTTGGTTGTTTTGCTTTCTGAAGCCAGAAAGTGAGCTCGTTCAAAGCAGGAGCTTATTGAGCACTGTCCTGGGTTCAGCAGTAGCAGTCATTTTTCTCCTTCTTAGTAGCTGGTGCAGCGTTGTGTTTTGACTTTCAGCCTGGGAACAGTGCTGATAACACCGACGTTTTTAGTTGCTGCTCAGTCATGTTTACTTTGACCAAGGACTTTGTGAGTCTCATGCTCTGCCAGGGAGGAGGGGAAGCCGGGAGGAAGCAGAGACAGGACACCTGACCCAAACTAGCCAAAGAGGTATTCCATGCCAAAGATGTATTCCATACGTCATGCCCAGTACATAAACTGGGGGCCGTTACCTGGAAGAGTCAGATCACTGCTCAATCGGGTTGGGTACTGGTCGGTGGGTGGTGAGCGGTTGTATTCTCTTCCTTTGTTATTTCCCTTATCATTATTATCACTGGTGGTAGCAGTAGTGATTAAGGTAAGTTATACCTTAGTTACTAAACTGTTCTTATCTCAACCTGTGGCAGTTACATTCTTTCGATTCTCCTCTCCATCCCTCCAGGAGCAGGGTGGGGGAGTGAGCGAATGGCTGCATGGTACTGAATTACAGGCTGGGTTTAAACCACAACAAGCACCTTCCAGTGAACATACCTGTAGCTGCCACAGTGGTTTGAGCTTGAACACAACTCGGAACTGACTCAGATTACCCAAACATAGACTCACAGCTGTCCTGTCAGTGCTCTGCTCCTCTGGGCTTGACTAACAGACTGAGCAACTGGAACATGGGGACTCACCAAAGGAATGGTTGCATTTATTCCGTTAGTCAACAGCTATTATGCAGATTAAGTCATAACAGCCAATATGACCACACAAAATGAAAAAGTTTATAAATTATCTTACCTGAATTTAACCTCAAATTTACATCCTTTGAATATTCTCTTCCCAACTTCTTCACTGCAGTAGCACAGTTTGTTACTGCAGTACAACAGTTACAGCATTTGCTAGCTGCTGCTCTGGAAAGAACGGTGTGTTTTACTTCTTTAGCAGCAGGATCCTGCCATCTGGCACACAAAGTATTTATGCAAAAATCTTGCTGACCCACAATTCATTATGTGTTTTTCATAGCTCTTGTTGAATGAATTTATGAACAACATGTAAGACATCTTAAAGTCAAAACAGTCCTGAAATGATCTCTCAAACAGGGAAAGTCAAAAGTATTTAAACAGTACATAATATAGTCGTTGATATTCACTGCTGATGGTTTTTTGCACAGTAGGCTGGAAATTGTGTCTTAATGCAGCCTAGTTTTTCACAATCATTTGATATCCTCTTCCCCAGATTAGCTGTTCACAACTGTAACTCTCAGTTACTGTTAAAAGTATATGATAAAACTCACAGAGTTTTCTAACAGGACTAAAGACAACCCAGTGGCCAGTGCATGGCTGTGATTTCAGCTGGGAGGTTTTGACTCATCAGAAAAGAACACCAAATCATGGCACCCTAACCAAAACTCAGACCCTCACCATATACAAGCTATATGTATGTATACAGATATATTTTCATGCACAGTATGTCTGCCTCCATTCCCTTTTCTATTTTTCTTCTTCTTTGCAATGGCTTTCCATTCCATTCCTTTCCATGCTCCTAGCCAGGACCCTAGAAAACCAAAGGATTAATTTAAAAGAAACAAATTCAGTTGAAATGAAAAATGTTATTTTCACTACATAAAACATCACAACGCATTACAACAAGCCTTTATCCTCACAAGGCAGTTCTTTTACTTCTGGTAGGACTTAACATACCAAGGTACAGATAATACTTACTTACAGCCTCTAAGGTTAAGTGCTTCACTTATCATTTCAAATGTGAAATCCAATCAGTAGTCATGTACAAACACACCTGAAGCTTTAGGAAGTACAGATGTTCAACAACTTAAGATATATGTTCTCAGCATACAGGCAGTTATTTTCTGATTCAATCAAGTATCTGTTAGTCCTTTTCATACCATCGTCCATATAGACCAGCTGTCAAAAGGCCAAAAGATGTTCTATTTTTGCTTATGAAATAGTGGTTGTTTTTCCAGCCCATGTGATCAGCAAAGTCCAAGGTAATATCAGATGTCAGCAGTAAAGGAAAGATGTAAGGGGTACTCATATTTCCCCATAGCTGGAAATCTATCAGAGCAGTGGCATGTGTAACTTCCTCTCCACAAGTGCTGAAGTTGAGACCACCACACTTTACTAATGCACAGGCCTGGACATAGTATGTGCCATGCACTGTATGGAGCCCATCAAAAACTCCCAGAGCATATAACTCATCGGTTAAAACAGCTCTCCGATAGTTTAAGTAACAACAAAGGGTATTGGCACAAACTCTGACCTCTCCTTTTTCCCCCCATACAGGAACAAAAGTAAAGTTGTCATACATCATTTCTGAATAAAATACAGGAAGGAACTGTTCATTTCCTTTTTCTGACACTCTGCTGGGGGTCTCTTCTCCCTCCTTAAAGCAAACTTGATCATCCAGTGAGGTGCCTATAAAAGTCTTGCATGCATTATGCAAGTTTTCTCTGACTCTCTCATTACTCTCCACATCGGTTTTATAATCTGTGGTAATCACAGGAATTTCTGCTACTATGAGCTTGCCACCGTAACTTTCCATGTTGTGGTAGATGAACGATTTGACTGGAGTATATATGCCACTCCCTGTCATGCCCAAGGTAGGGTGGTGGATATTAGCTGCTAAAATATTGATGTTGAAAGCTGTTGCAAAAGCTTGTTGAAATTCTACAGCAGACAGGAGTGGGAGCTGGTTCATCCACGCAGTTGGATATACGATTTGTTTCAAATTGTATTGTCTGATGAGGTTCACTGCAGGCTCAAAAAAAAGTATATCAAAGCAAGTGAACATGCCAAACTTGCCAGCAAAAGGGGTATCAAAGAATTTATAGTCAGGTTCTGGTGGGGTATCAAAAGCATATTCAAAGTACAGATTGTGTTTGCGGTATGTGGCTACTAGCATGCCATCAGCATTGAACGCCACGTTGGTATTGAACTGGTATCTTCCATCAGAGGGACAGTGAGGATCTGTGTGCTCACAGGGCTGCTTAGTTCCTAAGTTTGCCACAAGGAATATTTTGTTCTTCAGTGCCATGCAGCTCAGACGCTGAAGAACCTGGAGAACAGCAGGGGGAAATGTAAGCACTTAAGAATGCGGAGGAGTAAGCTTTACTTAAGCAGCTGTGACTTCTTTAATATTTTTTGAATTATTATTTTCAACTGGAATGGAACACATTTGACCATATCTGTAAAATCTAAAAGTTCTGATGATCCGGAACCAGTAACTTTCTAGACTGAAAAATATTTCAGATACTATTTTAAAAATAGCACTGACAAAAAAAAAAACAACAAACTGGGTTCTATATCCTGAGAAGTAAGTAAATCTCTCTATTTCAAGGGTATTCATTTTCAGAAACTTCTGACTGTTGCAGGATCACCAGTGGTTTAAAACACCACAGGTCAACTGAAAGCTTTGACAAGGCAGCGTAACTCACCTGTGTGTCTGCCTTTAGAACAGCAAACATCTAATTATGAACATCAGTGGCTTTAAGATGACAGAGGAGAGATTTAGATTAGGCATTAGGAAAAAAAATTTCCCTATGAGGGTGGTGATTACACTGGCACAGGTTGCCCAGAGAAGCTGTGGCTGCCCCATCCCTGGCAGTGCTCAAGGCCAGGTTGGATGGGGCTTTGAGCAACCTGGTCTAGTGGAAGGTGTCTCTGCCCATGGCAGGGTGTTGGAACTGGATGAGCTTTAAGGTCCTTTCTAATCCAAACCATTCCATGATTCAATGATTTGCACCTGTAATGGCTTGTTCCTACAACTAGATATTTTTACTCTATAATTAAAAAAAAATAAAAATAAAAATTGTAGCTACAACTTGAGACAAGCAGAGATGGAAATGGGTAGACTTTGCATAGTTATAGAAAGGAAATACAAAAAGTCACAGACTACAGTATTACTGGGGTGTTTTTTTCTGCACCATAGGCTGTATGTATCAAAGACTACCAGTACTGCAATCTCCAAATAGGATCTGAATGGCAAACTCAGCTCTGGCTTGCTTGCCCATCCTCAGTGGTAGTAAAGATTCACAGGGTGAAGTAGGTCACCATTTATAACCCTGATTCATGTTTGCACACAAATTCTGCTTAGTAGGCACCTGCAGAATTACTTTCATTATATTGACTATTGTAACGTTAATAAGAATAGTTTGTATTACTAAACATGGTTATTTTCACTTCAGGTTCAGAACAGTCAAAAACTACCAATTCTGTACCCTGCAGGTCACACTTGGTATGTACCAAGTTGTGACCTCTATTACATTATAGCAGGTCAAGTCCAGTTACTTGTGCTGATCATTTCACATACAATCACCAGTCAGAATATTCTGATGTCATTAGGTCATTAAAACTGCATAATGGGAATGCATCAAAAGTGAAGATAGTGTTCTGTTGTTTTATATAAAACAATATTGTTCAAAATTAAATCGCACAATGTATCCTATTAGAGAGTAATCACCATTTCATGGGTTGGGAAGGATGAGATGACAAATCCAGATGGTTCATAAACAAGCTAAGCTTCTTGCATGTAAAACTCTCCTCTGCTAAGCATAAAACCTGCATAAACTTGTGAGTTCATGAAAACAGAACCTAGTACTATGAGTTGTGGAACTTCTTGCTCACCTCCTTAAGCAAAACTACTACAGCCAGTTTCCCACTTGGAGCACAAATCTAGCATTCAATTATTCCACCTCTGCAGAAATCACTCCTACATTTACCTCTGTGTCATTGAACAAATACGGCTCTCTGCACGGATTCCACGTCACAGACTGTGAATGCAGAACGAAATCTAAGTAAGGATAAATGGAACTTCTGGTGAAATTGAAGCCATGGATTCCATCTTCAGGAAAAACAATGATTTGTGCCCCCTGTATGTAAAACAAAGACGTGTTTTGTAGGCAAAGGAAAACCAACCTATATACGAAAGGGAAAAGGGGAATCTCATGGGTAAAAAGAGCTAAGAAAGTAAAGGATAACCCAAGTATGTTTTGACAAAAATGTAGTTTCAAAGTATCTCTTCCTTGACTTCATAATAGGTATAACTATCTGTATACAAAAAAACCACAATTTATTTAACCTGACATATACCTCTTACCTTGAAAAATAACTTATTGGATGTTAAAGGCATGCAAATAAGAGCAGACTTCATCAAAAGTCTTACCAAAAGTATTCTCCATTGATCACCATCATCATGGCTTGACTTCACGAACAAAGATTTGGGAAGGGCTTTACCCACACTTACTACAAGCGCTCTGATGACTAAAAAGGCCAATGTGAGATAGGCAAATCCGGCTGCAAAAAGCACAGCGAAAGGTCTCCTTGGGTGGTATAGGTGGGGTGCAATTCTTTCTACGTTCTCCATCGATATGAATCATGAAAATGACATCATTCAGGTTAAAAACTAATGATGTTAGAAACTAATGATGTTAAAATTTGCCTGCATTTGCTTTTCAGAATTACACTATTAGCACATGAACTTTGTCAAAGGTGCTGTACCCACGTCAAAGGTGCAAGCATCATCATTTAATCCAGTCTATACACTTTGATTAGGTATATAGGGTTGGATAGAGTACTGGGAGTACTGATTCCAGAAACAGCTTGACTGTGGTTTGATAGAGCTTTGAGCAGCCTGGTCTAGTGGAAGATGTCCCTGCCCATAGCAGGGGGGTTGGAATGAGATGACCCTTAGGGTCTCTTCCATCCCAAACCATTTTAAGAGTCTATGATTCTGGTAGAAACGTAGCCATGCCAGAGCTAGGCTGGCTCTACCTGAAGTTCAGGGAGATCTGAACTGTTCCTAAAAATGGGGTGAATTCCTCTTATATCAGACACAGCATCAGACACTGACTTTCCTGTGACTTTTCAAAAGTCAGATCAAATGTGCTATGGCTTTGGGATAATTTATGTGTCCTGGATGCCATACTGCATAACTATTATGCTTCTGGACTGTGATGCCCAGTCACCTGAACATCTAAAAAAAAAAAATACATATATAATGGAAATTAATGTTTTCAAATTGTATAAAAATGGTAATTCTTCTGTTCCAGAACAACACTTGTGTGAAACTTGCAAGTCAGTTCTTCTCTGCTTCCTCTGACCAGAACCAGCTTTGGATTTTCTTGGGGAGGGAAGGAAAGGAAGCTGTATATAAGAACAGCCAGAAATACTCATCTCTCTCCTCTATTTAGACTGAGAACCATTCCATGGAGGGCAGGAGAAAGGAATGGAAAACTTTACTTCCACAAAGTTGTTAATGGTGGAACATTAAGTTCCAAAGCATTTAACTTCTTTAGCTTTTAGAAACATTCAGGAATTTCCATTGAGAGCACTGGAATAAAATCAAGCCCAAAGACAGCTGCCTGTAAGACAATCTTTCAATAAAAACATTCCATTTAGGAAAACAGAGTAGCTGGGTATTCAGACCAAAATAGAAAATTAATTCCCCTATACTAAATAACTATAGGCATGTTTTTCCAAGCTTGGAATAACTCAAGCCAGGCAAGCTGCTAATTGGCCTGATTTTTTTCAGAGCTGCTGGCAGGTCAGAATGTCTGAAAAACCAGACCGTAGTTATGTATATAAATATGGCTTTAGTTGCCTGGGAACACAAATGTGAAAGATTATCCTCAAACAGCACTTACTCTACATAAACACAGGACACATGCAATTGCTACTAAGCTGTGGCATACCTGTCTTGCAGCAGCCACTGCTTGCTGTTCATAGATGTCTAGGTTCCTGCCCATGAGCTCCAGTGCAGACTGTCGATCAACCAGGGCTGTTGGGTTAGGACTCAGTATGGACTCATGTTCATACACAGCAGCAATATAATGCCCCTCCCTCTTAACTCTTCCTGAGACAACTTGACAGCAAAAGAAGCAGATGAACAGCTTCCAGCACAGATCCACCATGGTGCATGCCAGAAATCTAGAGTGAAAAAAAACCCAAACAGGTGGGGTGGACAGAGCTTAATCAACAAATCATGCCAGGAATTAAAGTTTACTATTAAATATGGACTGTAACTGAGACTCTCAGCAGCATTTGAACTGAGTGTGTTGTTTTTAAATTCCTAACTGACCACAGGCGTATTGTTTCTAAACCTTAAATCTGTGTTGGTACTTTAAATAACTGTGTCCTGTTCAAAAGCATTTTCAGCAAAGTGTCAATATACACAGACCTTCAAGAGTAAATTTAAAGTTACCTGAAGCACAACAAAAACAGAATAAAGCCTTGCCATCTCTGTCAACATGAATTAAAGTTACTCAATTTATATAAACAGTTTTGAGAAGTGATGTACAATAAGCTACCCTTGCTCTCCTGCATCTTGAGGAAAACACTTGGTACTTATGGGGGAGGGGGTGTGATATCAGGAATAGAGGATCCTACTTTGTCCTGTGTAGCTTAGCTCTGCAAATGAAATACCAAAGTACATGTTAAGATATAAAGCAGTAGCACTGGGAGGCAAAGGAGAGGTAGAAAGCCTCTCACAGTTAAGGAAGCCACTTAAAATAAACAGTGTTGCACTCCACTGACAAAACTCCTTTCTATTTCTGTCATCCCTTTAGAGTCAAAACACCTATTTAGGACAGGAATGGGTTCTAGTCAGCTGTTCCTCAATTAAGTTGTCAACTAAGATGTAATTAGAATTCATCATTACTAGTGATGGCAAGAGTTGGTGAGTTTCAGATCACAGGCTGGAACCACTACAGGTTACAAAATTAGCCTTTGGCCTTCTAAGCTGAAAACACCAACATAAAGAATTAGCAGTTAATGGGCTTCTACAAAATCTGTTTTACAGATGTGCTTGAAGAATTCTCTTTTTCTTTTTTTCCCTCACCATGTCTTATTTTCTAGTGGCTTGAAACACCCAAAGTACTACCCTGAACCCCCTTCCTTGTTTAGACGCACAGGAGGTTTGGCAGTGAACATCCAACTCACAGTCCCAACTGGCTGAATCTGAGCCAACTAAAATAATTCCTCTGGGTCCTTACCCTTGGTAGTGACTACTGCTAGTACTACTGATGGTGTCTGAGCACTTACATGAGTGCTCCCGATTGCCTTTCCCTTAGTTGACAGCTTAAATAACAGAACCCCTCTATCTAATGGGCTGCTTCTAACAAGGAGAGCTGTGACGAGCCCAGAGTCTGAGCCTGGAGACAGTAACCTTTCCAGCCAAAATTAGGATACCATCAGGGTTTCCTCAGCCCTTACAGACTGTTGAGGCTCCAAATAAGTCTCAGCCAGAGTCTGGTGGCTTTTGCTGGTTTCTGCAATGCAAAATTCTACACTAATAAATCCTTTCCTTGAAAAGAAGTTTATTTGCTTAATGTCTACAGAGCTGTCACCTCACCTGAGCCACGACTTTAAAAGAAATTTGCATGAACTGAAATGCTTTACAATTTTGTATTTTTCTGTCCCTTTCTTGTGACCTATGTGGTCTTTTGCCTGGCAGACATGTTTCAGTAGAGTGATTTCATTCAAACATGAGTACTTCGACACAGTATACTGTCAGGCAGTCACGGTATTCTAGTTACAGTTCTATACAAAAGGTAGAAAGACTGGTGTTTAAGTTTGGATGTCAACTCAGACAATTTCCCCCAGTCCCGGTGCAGACTGTCTTCCTATTCAGTTTTCCAGAATCAACTAATCACAGTACATTGTGAAGCAAAGCATTCAATCATTCACTTTTGAACAACTTTGGAAACTTACAAGTTTGTCAACTCTCACCATACACAGATGTATACACAGTGCAAAACAATACATACCCTGCTTCTGAGCACTTTTGTACTTGCAAGAATCCAACAGACTGAAAAACAGAAGTAGCACATTAGTCTGGGTCCTCTTAAGTGAATGATGCCTGTTAAGCTATACTAACATTAACAATTATTAGTAAAAAAAAATAAATAAATTTAAAAATGGCTATGGAAATTTGTATTTTTTTTTTAGTGATATCCATGATGTTGCTGTCATTCTGGTATATTGAAACCAATAAATCAATGTCCCCTGCATAAATATGTTTTTGTATATAGTCTTTTTTTATGAGGTTTGGGGGGATTTTTTTGCAGTGGAATCACAGCTCAATACAAACAGGTACCTTGTATCTCCTTTTCTGAAAAATGTTTCTTCTGTGTACAATGCATTATATCACTGTGCTTTTATCCAGAGTGCAATCTATTTTTAAAGAATGCTGCCCACTCAAATATGTTTTACAGTAAGTTTTCTATATTTCACGGGATTCCTGACGTACACCTTGTCTCATAATTACAAGATCTATGTTACCGAACTTCATGAGCAAGGATAACTGAGTGCTGCCATTATTAGTGGTTCAGCCCGAAAAACTCCAGATGGTAGCACAATCTGTCAGCAGGTGGGGCAGAACATTCTGAACTGTGTCACTTCTCCAACACCTGCACTTGGCATGGTGCCGTCCTTCAGATACGATTTGAGGTCTAGTGGAAGGTGTTCCTGCCCATGGCAGAGGGCTTGCAACTAGATGATCTTTAAGGTCCCTTCCAACCCAAATCATTCTGTGATTCTGTGACTTCAGAGAAGTGCCTCACACTATGCTCCCGCTTCTCCTCAAAAACGCTGGCAGCGGGTTCCTCCACCTGAAGCAGCCTGTACTTTGCCCCGCTTTGTGCCAGCGATCTCCAACCAGCTCCAGAAAGCTTCAGGGTCACGCTGCAGAGGCCGCTGCCCTACTTACAAACGCGCTTGGCCCTGCTGCTCCCACGGGCCTCGAGGTCGCGCTGCCGCACGCCAACCGTGGCAGACCCTGGGCCGGGCGGCGAACCCGACCACCCGTTCCCGTTCCCGTTCCCGTTCCCGTTCCTCCCGGTTTGGGGCTGACCGCTCAGTGCCCACCATTCCCCGCTCCAGCCCCTCAGAACCACCGCCCCGCCCCGCCGCGCCCCCTGGCGGCTGCTCGGCGCTCCGCACCCGCGGTGCCCAAGCCTGCGTGAGGGTGGCGGCAGCTCGCGGCCTCTGATTGGCTGCCCGCTCTAGGCAATAGAAAGCTCCCCAGCCTCCGCCCTGGCCCCCGCGGTCAGAGGTGGATATTCGCGCACCCTCGGGCCCGCCCCTTCCGCTGCCTCATTGGCCAGGCCCGCCCTATCTGCTGCCTCATTGGCTGAGGGAGGTGCCAGTCAATGGCACCGGACCTTCTGCCGGTGGTCCCGGCGCTATTCCCAGTGGCTCCTGGTGTTGCGCGCAGCTGGCATGGCTTCCGCGGGCGGTGTGCGGGAGGAAGCCGTTAGCGGTGCTCAGCTCATCGCCGAGTCCCTCAAGGCTCAAGTAAGAGGGCAGGGGTAGACCGGCAAGCAGGATTTCTATGGCAAGAAGGCAGGGACAGCTCCCGCCGGCACAGCGGGGCTGGAGGGAAGTGAATGTGCGCGGCCGGACTCACCCTGAGCGCCGCTGCTGTTCTCCCGGGGCCGGTGGGAAGAGTTTGCCCTGCCGCTGTGCGGGGAGGAGGGAGGTCCCGCCGCAGAGCCCGATAAGCGAGCCCCGCCCGAGAGCGGCCTGCCCCTTCCCGCCGTGTCCCTGGGCAGCCGTGTGGCGTTGTCCTCGTGCGGCTCTCTCCAGCCTTTCGCTTAGCTTTGGCTTCTTAGGAGCTTGTCCCCTCCCGAGCTCAAGATCCCTGTTCCCATCGAGCAAAGGTGACTGTAATGTGCGGCTGTACGTGTGGCAGCTTTATGTGCCTGCTGCTCCACCTTCACAGTTATCAGAATTCCCTTTTGTCTCTAAACTTGGGATGGTGCTGAACTGCTAATGGTCTCGACAAAGGACCTTTTGTTTGGCCTGTCACACATGACAAGGTAGTTCAGTTGTAACAAAAATAAGCACAGTCTCTGTCTGAAAGCTTCTTTGTGCAAGGTGCTGTAGTTGTTTCCTGGGGCCTTTTTGGTGTTAATTTTCTGTGAAAACATGAAACACAGCAAGGGGTTCCCAGAGGAGATGGAGGAAGGAGGAAAATGGTGTAGCAGAGACTCCCAAGTAAGAAGTGGTCAGTAAAAAAGCACAAAGTATGTATTAACTGGGGATCTGGGCTGAACAGTTGTTCCACTGCTTGTAGGCCACCAAAACCCAGTGCTTTTACAACTGCACAGGACTGAGCTGCAGACATCAGCTGGCATTGTATGTATCGTAGATTCATGTGTTCCCACAGTGGCCTGTGAACATCTGTGTGAATGTATATCTGTTAGAACTTACTTTTAGACTGCTTGTGTAGTTGGCATGATTATGTTTGGTATGTGCTTATTAAAGCTGTCTTTTGGAAACAGTTCTGATTTCTTAACATTTTTCTTTTAGAATATTGAATACATGTTTGGCATTGTTGGTATTCCAGTCACTGAAATCGCAATTGCAGCCCAAGCGGTTGGACTAAAATATGTAGGAATGAGAAATGAACAAGCTGTAAGTATGTAACTATAGTAGGACCAAATCTTTAACTATTTTACGTCAAGAGTGTGGTCTCTGAATGCTCCTTTAAAACAACCTGTAAAGAAGCAGTTACTGTCATTCTGGAATAAGGGAGAGGATTGGTGCGATCTTTGCCCTTTTTGGCATAATCTTTCTTTTTTTTTTAACTGAGTTTTAAAAGCTCACCAGACAGCAAACCATAGAAAATTGTAATGCTCAAAATCAAGCATGATCATATACTTAGACTCTCTATATATGTATACTGCCTTTGTTGTCTAGGTATCCAAACTTTGACTGAAGCTCATTAGCATTTTGATGTTATACCAGTACTTCTGGATTTGTTTGGTTTTCTCCAGTAGTAGCACTGTAAGCATTCAGTAGTTTCTTAGGTGGTCTGAGGGAGCATATTAAGAACCTCAGGTTTATACCTGTAGCAATTCAAGGATTGCTACACAAGCTGGTTAGCTGTCTGCTAGCTCTTGGGCTGCTAGCAAATGGACCATCAGCTTTCCATGCTCTGATGCCCACAGATAAATAAATTGCATGATTATTATCTTACCAGGAGATTTTTCTTGTGTTTTAACTTGTTTATGGGTTCTGTCTCTCTGTGAACATCCTTAATTAGAATTTTACTGTTTTTACAAGGAACTCCTAATATTCTGGACCTGCACAGTATTCAGATGCCTGTATTTTGCAGCAGTATTCCCTTTTTGTTTCCCACCATGTAGTTCATAGCCTTCATTTTTCATCCCAGGCACAACAAAGTATTATAATAGTAGTCCTTCTAAATCAGGTGGTTACAAGCTGTATGTTTTTGTTGTCTAATCCTTACATCCTTATATTGAAATATGAGAATTTATAAAGGAGTTCTTGTCTTTACATGGAAAAATCTTTAACACATGAGAGAGGCAAACATATACAAACACACTTAGAATGTGTATTTGATTCCTTTGAAGGACTGGGAGTTCAACACAGCCTTTTTATTCCTGTAGGCCATTTAGCAAGGATTTGAGTTTTAGCTTTGGTTATTAACATGATTAAAATTAATTTACTCATGTGTCTATAATTAACAGAGAAGATTACTTTGTACTGCCAAATGAGATGCTGTCCTACTTATCACTCTTTACTAAACTCTTCTACTATAGTGCATAAGACAAGAAACATCCTACTGTGTAAATGGTGAGATATTTCTGCTTAGGAGAATACCAATAATGTGAAGACTTGTTTTAACATCAGAATGTCAGGAGGTCTCTTCTTTGTGAACTGGAAGAGGATGAACAAGGATATCTTGGAGTGGGTTTGGTTATGTTCTTTATCCTCAGTGGAGGCAAAGTGATTGCTTGGCAGAGAAGAGGGTAGAAGATTATACACAGTATATTCAAGATACACTTAATATTTACATGTCATAGCTTTAATTGTCTAAGTTTATTAGTTGTGTGGTCCAGCTGTGGAGGATGTGTATACAGCTGCTTCCTTTATTTGTGAAGGCAGCTGTATATGATCTGAGGGGTTGAGTTTCTGCCTCATTTCTGGGCCAGATGTAGCAGAAGCCCATAAAACTGCAGAATAAACTGTTTGACTAGAAAGGCTAGGTTAAAGCATAAAGTTAAAAGCCAAATAGTACTACCAATATCCATTAGCTTGTCTCCTGTGGTCTGTAATGTGTTGTAGATTTGCTTGAAGCAGTTTAACTCATGTCCTCTATGCACTTTGAACACTGAATAGTTATATTGCAATTCGATGGGGCGTGTGTGTTGGATAGTTAGAGGTTGCTGTGATAGTTTAGAAGACTGATAACCGGGTATGTTTTAGACTTCAGAGAAAATCGTTATTGCTATGATTGTTACTCATTAACAATACACTTTGCTAATGTTTAGTTCTTAATCTTTCATAATTTTCACTATATATTCAAAGCAGTCTCTTGATAATCACAGCCTAAGTTAGTTGTGAGTATACAATATGCTAGAGGTGGTGCAGTGTGGTTAGTGCTGATGGAGCTAGCTGTCAAGGGGATCAGGCTCAAGGACCCTTCAGTAAGGGCAGCTGAAACCGAAGTGGGCATTTTTCTTCTCCTTAGATTCAAAATCTCTTCTTATAAGATGTTTTGGCCTATGAACAGATCTTACCCCTTGTCCTCTGTGCCTGGACTATGGACTGTGTCATGCTGGATGGTGCTTTCCCAGGCCAAGATAGGGGTCTTATCCTGCTGCACATCTGTTGGGTTTTTTTGTTCTGTTTTGTTTTTTTTTCGCTTGCTTAGCCATTGCCACTTTACCTAAAGCAAAACCAGTGTCATCTCAGAGCTTAAAGTTACACTTTTTCAATTACTAGTAATTTGCCTTTAGCAAATTATTTATTATTCTGAGATTGCTGCTTTCAATCTGTGACCTGATTTTCCAGGTCCACACTGAAGTTGTATGTAGTAACAGAAGATACCAAGTGTTGAGCTCAGATTCATACAGCAGGTTCTTGTAAGTTGATCCCAGGCCCTCTAGGCCAGTTGTGGAACATTGAGCATTAGGTACAATTAACATAAGGGCCTCAGAACTGCTCCTATGCATGGCTGTACTGTTTCAACTGGGCCAGTAGGTACAAAAATGCTTAAGTGCTCTTTACTTGCTATGTTATATAAGTTTGCTTACGTTTGAGTTGAAAACAGGCTAATTAAACCCTCCTTAGTGTACTTCTACCTGTATGGGAGGAAGAGGCCTCTGCTTTGGCTGCAGTTCAAATCCAGCACTCATGGATGGTTGCAGATTTTGAGTTTAATGTCTCCATCTAGGCTTCCTACATTTCTTTCTAATGCAGATTGTGATTTTGGTAGAAAATTTCATTTTATATGCCTACACCCTTCTTGCCTGTCTGATTAACATCAGGATCTGGTGTAAGCTGATAAACTGTGTTGTGGCCTTAACAGATAGAGTGCCATCACTCACATTTTAGTGGTGAGGGTGCAAGGTTCATCAGTAAAGTGGGTTTTTGTCCATACTGTTCACACATGCAGAAAAAAAATCTTTTAAGCATACCTTCAAAGTTATTTACCATCTCCTCTAAATACAGATAGCTTCAGTTATATTGCTTCCTTGCAGAATGAAGCAGTAAAAGTTTTAATGACAATAACTGTATGTGAACCCAAATTCTATGTACAGCATTATTTTGCCACTTAGTTCTAAAACCTGATTGCCATGGAGACACAACACCATGCTTTGAGCTCCATTAACAAGATTCTTTTAGTAACACCTACTCCAAATATTTCTGAATTTTTGCACACAGATATGTCATCAAGTTGTTACCTAGTTCTTGAACATCACTGGCATTTTTTGTCTTCATGTCAGGCATATGAAAAGTAGAAAGAGATTTTTAGTATCAATGTACTTTCTTTGTCAACAATTCCTTATCTTAATGCTGCAAAGAAAATGAGGGTTTCTTCTCATTCTTCTTTATGCTTTTGCTCACACAGTTCGTCTGTATCTGTGGGAGCGTGAAGATACTAAAAGCTGTTTCTCCTTCCATGCAGAAGCTTATAAGATATCTGTGTTTCCACTCATTTAAGCTGAGATTCCTAGCATGCTGTGTTACCTAGAATTATTCTTAGGTTTGAGGAAAATTTTTTTGTAAACTTTTAGGGGTTTGTTACTTATTCTTCTTACCACAATAGTATTCGAAACTGAAACGCAAAATCTCAACTCTTGCATTTTTAAATAGAGGCAGCCTATATATTAAAGAGAAAAATAAATTCCAAAATGAGTTTTTTCCATTAAGTGTTAGAAAGTGCTGAATTCAAGACAAAAGCATGAGAATATGAAGGAGTTGGCAGTGTCACAGGTGTGAAGCCTTTGGTGTTTGTGGGTCACCTGTAAGCTTCCTTTCTGCTTGATCACATGTTGTTACCAGGTAAAATTTGTGTCTGAGTGTTTAATAGATAAATAGGCTACAGCAATAGCATAAAAACTGAAATAATACTGATGGTAACCTAGGATAACACAAGTTGTAGGTATAACTTTTGCCACAATCATTCAAAAAGCATTTTTTCTTTGAAATGTTGAAGTAGCTAAAGCTAAGTGTGGCACTAGGAATGAGAAGTACTTCAGCAGCTCAGCTTGTAAAAGACAATTGCTAACTTCTAATTCGTCTCTGTAGTGTGTGATTTTACAAGACAATTGCTAACTTCTAATTAGTCTCTGCAGTGTGTGATTTCAACCTTTTGCCAAATTTCTGAAGTACAGTGAGTCATTCCAGTAATTGCTGGATTTCTGCTTGTTGCTTTTCTCTTGCAAATCCCTCTTCTGTGCTACTCCAGAAGGCAGAAGATTCTTGCTTTGCTATACTCCTTTCCCTGGTTTTAGGGGTTTTCTTTTATATGTGGGGCTTGGGGTTTTGTTTTGTTTTTTTTTTTCTTTTAATCCCAATTATTTCCTGATGGAAAAACAGGAATCTGAAATATAGACGGCAGTCATGAGATTTTTCACATGAACCTTCATGAATACACCTTATGATGGGGAGGGTGAAGGTGTGCGTTTGCTTATATTTAAGCTCTGATTATAAGGGTAAAATCTATATCTGCTTTCAGTATTTTTGTTGAAAGTTATATACAAGATATCATTAAATGTGTAAATAATAATAATTGTATCATCAACTCCCATTTTTTCAATAGGCCTGTTACGCTGCATCTGCTGTTGGATATTTGACTGGCAGGTACATTCCATATTTATAGTAATATATTTTATAATAGTAACTGTGTTAGACTCAACAGAAGCTAGGAACATTTCTCTGGTTTGGAGCTGGGTATTTTCAGTGTGTGCAGATGTAAGGCACCTAAGATAAAACATGAATTTTAAAATAATAGTCAATAAGACTTAGCAATATTTCTGTTGCTCTGATTCAGGGCAGAAGCAATGAGGTGCTTAAGCTCCTATAATATTGCCCACTTTATAACTTTCCTCCCCGCACCCGCTTTTAATATCTGACGAGTAGCTATACACCATTGGTATGAGCGGCAGAAATACCACCATTGCTTTTTTGCAACTTGGTGGACCTGTTATACCTCAATCTCGTCATCTGGGCTTATTGTTAAACAAATACCTTATCAGTACAGACAGACTGATCGTATGCCTTACAGTCTCCCAGACAAGGTACTGGCTTTTCCTCTTTTACTGCATTTTGTTCTTAAGGTCTTTGGGAAGCATTCTGTGACCTGTGAGGTGTGCTTCTTGGGTATCCCCTGGATCCTTTTCTAAAGTAAACATCTGGTGTCTGCTTGCTCACAAATGCATACCAGTGATGCAGGCGACCATTCCTTATTCCATTTGCAAGCATGACACCTGTTACATACAGTTTTATAGTTTTTCATCCTTTGAATAATCCTCTTGAATGAAGCTGGGGGTTTTTGGGTGTGGATTTTTTTCTGATATGCATAAAGTCTGTAAAGCTACTGAAGAAAAAAAAGTCATTCTTAACTACTGAGCATTTCTTATCACTTTATAGAATATGAAGTGCCTCTGCCTGGAATTAAACTGATAAAATTTGTGTTGGATTGGAAGCACTTCTTCCTTTGTGAGCTTTCTTTATTGATATCTTGTGCTGAAGTGAAGTTGAAAAAACTGCAAACATAAGCATTCCATAAATTCTGTATAAATGTGATGAAAGAAGTAAGGAGCTGTGTTACAAGCCTGTGTACATTGCAGGTGTCTGTGGGGGTAGCACGTAACAGCTGTTCACTTGCTCTTTCAATTAGGTTGATAACTAAATAGTTTGATTCCCATGTCTGTCTTTAGTCCTTTATACAAATCTCTTGAATTCATGCACGTTGATGACATGATTAATATTTTAATTTCAGGCTTTTTGTTTTTTTTGTGGTGTTTGTTTTTTTTTTCTCTAGACCAGGAGTATGTCTTGTCGTGTCCGGGCCAGGTTTTTTTACATGCCCTTGGTGGGATGGCAAACGCAACTGTGAATTGCTGGTAATTTAACTATGTTTTCCCTTTAAAAGTCTAATAATTGTTTGCTGCTATTTGTTGCAGATGCTGAGCTCCACAGTATTTAGTATGGGACTTTTATTTCTTTCATGTGGGTAATGAGAAGCAAATTCCTGGTTTATCATCCCTAAAAGTCATTTAATCCGCCGTTTTGTATTTTCATGGATAAATTCTCCTTTTTGTCTTACCTCGTGCATATATTGGGGAATCTGTTAGTATACCTGATTGTTTGGATGCATTTGAAAATAAAATTGATATTCAGCCTGTAATGCTTTATTGGTCATGAAGACTTTTAAAGGTTTTTTCCTAAATTTAAATTCACATCACTGTTGAATTACTCTTTCATATGTGAACAAATTGACAATTGCATTGTTAAAATCCTTATTTTCTCTCTACACAGACATTTAGAGCAGTCATTAAATATTGAATTAAATGATGTACAGAGTGATAGCATTTACTCCCATAAGCTTTCACTGAGGCATAGCAGTTTTAGCTGGTTTGCCACTCAGAAAGCTGTATGCGGTATTTTGGGTAGAAGCTCTGGTAATACCAAGCACACCTGATGAGAGGCATAAGATGAGCAGTGGCTGATTGACAAGGGAAGCTTCATAATGGAATGGTAACAAATCAAGTTTCTGGAAAAAAAGATCTCTAGTGTTCAAATGCTTTTTTAAAAAAAAAAAAAAAAAATTGGCCAAAGTTTTGCTGTCCCTATGTGACCTTAGATAAAAAAAGTCATTTGAAAACCTTGCTTTTGAGCAGTCATGGATTTGGTTATAAGAAAGAAGCATTCATAGCACTTGCTTATGGATTTGCAGGATTTGTTTCTGTTTTCTCACACTTATTTTTGCCTGAGAACAGGTAAACAGGTCTTATCAGGTAAACAGACCCATGACTTGATATTGTATCAACTCCTGGTAAAAGGTGAAGGGAGTGACTTATCTAGTTCAACAGATTTCACAATATAGCAAGAAACTGGTTTTCGGTGGCCAAACTAAAGTATTTGCCCAGTGATATTTTCATTGGTCGCATCAGGCTTGCTTTTTGCCTGCCACGTGATGAAAGGAGCATTCACAGACCCTAAGTTTAGCCTAATGAAACTTTTTTCTTGGCTCGTTCATTAGTAGGCACCTCCATTGAGTGGCTGAGAATCCCAAACATGCTTTTTCACATTTACTTTTTGGCTTGCAAAACCATTGTAAGAAAGGGTGCCATGCTTTGAAGAGGAAAATGGGATTTTTATGTTAACTAATCAGCTTTCTAGCTTGTTTCACTAGACAGCAGCTTGGGCAGAAATTATGGAGAAGTGTTGCAAGGGAAGAGCAGGAGTAGGCCAAGCAAAGGAGGTGAAAAAACAATGCACACTAGGGAGTTTGGTTACACCAATGTTGCACAGTCTGCATAAAGAGACATAGGCCCATATCATCGCCACACCTGTCTTCCAGCCGTGTGCTGCTGCTTGCCTTCCTGCCAGCTTTGGCACTTGTCTGTCCCAACAGCCACATTCAGTTCATTACACATTAGATCTTCCTCTTTCTCTGGCAGCAAGGTGTTAAGTCTCTTGCTGTATACCATCCCCTGTAAAGAAGTGGTGTGAATACACTGATTTGTAAGGCGAGGTTTGCCTTCATAGCTATCTCCCAAGTGTCATGTGATTCCATGACACTACATCTGGCATTGTTAATGTGATACAATGGCTGAGTTTTGGTTCCTTTCTTACAGAAGTAAGCTAATAGTTGATCTGACTCTGCTTGTTCTGACATAACTCGGACTAAGGGATAGTCATTAAAGCTCTGAGTTGTTCTCCTTGAGCCTGGAGTCCCTTTCTTCTGATCCTCTTCTGTTTCATTCTCATCCGTGAGAAAGAAACTTGCCAACTGTAAGAAAGTCAAGCAGTCTGATAGCTTAATGTAATGCTAATTGTGCTTTTTAGATTTTACTGCCTGAGCACATCTAGGCTGAGTAGAAGAGCCTTTGGTTTGTCCTGGAAGCTTGTCACAGTGAACACTTGGACATGTAAATCTAGCTCCCTAGGTAGCTAATGAGGCCTTGGTAGACTGCCTTTCTGAGGGTAAAACCTTTTGATATTTCATGTTAAAAGTTACATGTCGTGCTGCCTCTTTCTCTCCTGCCTCAACCTGAGCAAAAGTTTTAGTATCTTCTTTGGCTAAGAGAATAGACTCCAAAGAAGTGTTTGCAATAGTTAAGTTTTCTGTATACAGTAGCATGGTGAAATACCATGCTCTTCACCTGAAATTGCATCTGATTTATTTTTTTTTCCAGTTTACTTCTCCTTACTCCTCCATAAGGCTTGCTATTCTTATTAGTTTTATTACAGTTGATGTTCTTCCTGCCCCACTGTTACGTTTGATTTAATTTTATAAACACTGCTCTTTAAAGTGTCTTCAGTATTGTGACAGTAATGCAATGATTTCATTGGGGGAAGAACTTCTTTCTGGTTGTAACTGTGTAAACTTTAAAAGCAGAACCAAATCTTTGCAAGATACAGCTACTGGAGTTGACTCTTTTAAGAGTAAAGCATTTTCTTAATTATAGTTCAGTATTGGGAAGCAGTAGTTGTTTTCTTAAAACATACTTAAATAAATTTGAAAAAGGTAAATGAAAGGACCATAAGGTTTGTCACTGTGAACAGGCTGGTTATATATAGTGATGGGCATTTTGCTCAGAGGAGAGAATCAGCAGAATAAAATATCTAGAGCATACATCAAATGCATTTTCCATAATGATTTTTCACAGAAATAAGCCTGAAGTTCTCATCTCGCAGTGTCAGGGGATTAGAACTGTGATTTTTTTTATTTTTTATTTTTTATTTTTATTTGTAGCAGAGAGGTGGTGTGGTTATTAAGCTTGGCTCTAGGTATGGGTATCCCCAAATTTTAGGGTGACTAAATTTAGGATTATGCATTGAGCTCACTGTAAACGTTTCAGCTTAATACATTGCGTAGATAAATGCAGTCAAAGGAAAGGCTGTATTTGAAGAGAAATTTTTTCGGAGAAAAAGCCTAGAAAGCTATTGATCCAATATTTTATTTATTTTGGAGGAATGAGCAAATTCATAAATCGGTTTTCTTTTATTGACTCATCATTTAGCACTTTGAAGATTTGACCTACAAACTGAATAAAAGACCAGTTGTTATTCACTGTAGGGAAATTAATTATTTTGTAGAAGTGATAATAAAAACGTGCTCCTGTGGAATGTATAACCTGCATTGTAAATTAATGCTGCCTTTCTCACATAGCCATGAACTAATTTCAGAAAGAACACGAATGCTTATAGGCATGTTAATTTTTTGTTCATCTCTTTGGGATTTTTTGCTAAAAACTGAAGGCAGGAAGAAATGCTGTTGGATAGTTAGCTAACTTCTGCTGTCTTACAAATTGCATATATATATATATATATATATAAAAAAAATATTTCTGAAAGGATTGTTTCCTACTGTATTTCTAGTGTTTGTTCATGTCACGTTGCCTCTTAAACATTTTGATACTTTTTAGATCAATTAGTACCTGCTTTTTAGATTAGCTGTTGTCATTCCTCTCAAACCGCTTTGCCACCCATGCTGTCAAACTTAAAAGAAAATTTCTAGAAACGTGATTTCAGTTTTGAATTTTTATGCTAGATGCAGTTCACTTAAAATGTCCAGATTGTCCTAAAACTAGTGACCCAGAAGCTGCTAGGAACTCTACCAGCTGACACATTGATATTTAGAATCTGCTCCTGTAGAGGTTGCTTCCTGTTCCTGTTGAGATCTGTGGGTGCTGAAGGTGCACACCATGCTAAGAGCAGTAGGATTTGACCATAAGGAATTTAGAGATCTGATTGCAGTTATTAAAAAAATCTGTATGCTTAAGATTGTTTTGGTTTTGTTTTGTTTGTTTTTAATACACTTTTCTAGGCCTTTGATTGTTATTGGAGGCGCTTCTGACAGAAATCAGGAAGCCATGGGAGCTTTCCAAGAATTCCCTCAGGTACACAGACATACAGTTTTCTACAGAAAGGTTGCAGTTAAATAATTGATGTTGTTTCTTCATTAGTATGGGAATAACACCAAAAGCTAATGTTTCCTAACAGATCTTATAATGCTGTTGACTTGCTCCATCTACTGGTTAAAAATTGACACTATAAATATAGCTGATAACCTGGAATGTCTTTTCCCATACTCATGCTAGAATTCATGAGCCGTTTTAGGTTCTCAGTTGGTATAAATTGCCTTTGTTTGCTCTGAGATGGAAGACAGTAAACTCTCCAAGAAAAGTAGCACCAGTTTCCAGGAGGAAAAAGAATAAATACTTAAGCACTTAAGAGAATGAGTAGGGCTTTGACAGTTTGTATCAACTGAGGAACTGCATTTTTCTTCATAGGGGTTTTCAGCTTGTTGCTTTCCACTTGGCATTTCTTCCATTTTATTCATGATGAAATGAGATGGAAACAATCAAATCACTTTGCTAAACTGATATAATAGTTATATGCATTTATTCAGGTTGAAGCTGGTAGGCTGTGCAACAAGCTGTCTGTCCGCCCAAGCAGCCTAGAAGCTATTCCTGCTGTTATTGAAAAGGTATGAAAAATACTAAATTAGCAAGAGAGCATTAAATAACTGTCTCCTTCTGTATAAGCTTTGAGGGTTTATTTATATAGTTGTTACCAAAAACAGTTTTATCCAGCAGATGTTAGGTGATGGAGTGAATTAACAAGCAGAGGGGCTTTTCCTGTGAGCAGTGCTATGGAACAGGTTAGAAACAAATTCTGGTCTAGCCTGATGCTTACTGATACCTGCAGTGTTCTTTGTTAGCTTCAGTCAGAGTTGGAACATTCTTATGAAACAAAAAGCTTTTAGGGAGAGGTGCAATATCTAGAAATGTAATAATACAAACTCCAGCTCTTCTACCACTCTCATTATGTGAAGGAGATTTAGAGGGTGGGCAGAGGAGATGGTTATATTTGAGTTTTGAGTTTGGTGCTGGTTTGTTGGGATTTTTTGAGGGAATGAGAGAGAGCACTTCCTTACTTTAGTGCTTCAGAAGGGGTTACAAAAGTCTCTTGCTGTAGCAACTCTTCAGCCATGTCAGGCTAAATTCTGCATACAGTGCTACTGTTTTCCAGAAGTGCAAATGCAGCAGTTCATCTACCTGCAATAAAAGAACTGGAATGCAAAGGAATAGAAAATGGAGGCACTGATTGTCTTTTTTCAGTGTTTGTGCTACTTTAAATAGAATGCAGCATGAAAGTTTAATTTAGGATTTCCAAACACAGCAGCTAATGTAGTTGTCTAACTGAATTAGGCAAAGAACTTGCAGTCTAATACTGTCCATCTACTGAAAGATTTCTGTTTGCATTTAGGGAAAAATGTATCAAAACTTGAATTTATTGGAAAAAAATCAATCCTGGGATGGTTCAGCAGTATGAAATAGCATGTTCCTTCTTTGCCTGCAGAAGGGGTTTCTTGGTTTTTTACACATAAAGATTCTTAATGTCTTTTCAAGCGGTGGTTAACACTGATTATCTGTTTTCTAGGCTGTAAGAACCAGCATATATGGTCGTCCAGGTTCCTGCTATATTGACATACCTGGAGATTTTGTGACTCTTCAGGTGAACAAGAGCTCTGTCAAGTGCGTAAAGATTACATTCATTATTTTTCAAGTCACTGAATAAACTTTAGTTATTTTTGCATTTTCTTAGAACAAGAAAATCTAGCCTCTGAATGTAAACATTCCATCACAGTGCGACATGGATTATAGTTTGTAATGAAATGTGCAAAAAGGGAATGAAGTAATATGATGTTAATACAGTATGATGTCACTTTGTAAATCTCTGGAACAACACTACCTGTGAGATGAAAGGAATATTCAAGAAAAGCTTTAAAGCCTGTTTAAAGAAAAATGTATTGTGTTCTGATAAATGCTGAGAGTAACATGGTGTGTAGCCACTGCAGCTTTATCTTTCAACATATCTTGTTTTGAATTTTTTAAGAGCCTCTTTTGTTTTGCTTGACTTCCAGGTACGTGGGATGCTGCCTGCCACCTCCCATCAGCACAGCTGAAAGCTCTGCTGTATCCAGAGCAACATCTATCATTGCTCTTTCCAAGCAGCCTCTGCTCATCATTGGCAAAGGTAGCATGCTTTGATGTTGCTTTGAACCGTACAAGTTCAGGACAAGAATAAGAACTAAAGTGACTTCTTTTCCCCATAAGTGTTAGCCATATCCTTCGCACTGTCTATTAAAAAAAAGTATCTGAAGCAAAACCTAAAAACCTATAAACTTTGCCAAATTTGATGTTAAAATCTGATCTAGTTTTAGAGTATTTTTGTTCTGTTGTGCAACTGTGGCCTTTTTCATCTAGTATAAGCGAAAAGCATTTCATCAATTGACAAGTTTGATTAGAAAAAAGTGGGTAACCACTCTCTTAAGACTGGAGGCAGTACCAAAGCATCACTTCCAAAATTCCAAGCAAATACTTCTAAGAACTGAATTGAATTGAAATAACCTACTTATTTCACCCAAGCTGTTATCCTGCAGTTGCTGGTATCATCTGTATCTTGGGGAGAGGTTCTACATTTAATCAGGGACTCAAATGATTGAGATGAAATAGATCTTTTCATTGATTAGGTAACAAAATAGTAGATGGAAGGTAGATCAGGAAAGGGTGGGGGTTTTTTCCTCCCTCTCTCTGGCTTAATACATATGAACGAAAGGGTGTTCTTTGAAAGTGAAAGGTAATCAAATACATAAATGCATGTTTTGTTGATGTCAACAATTGAGGATCTACTTAACAAATACCTCTGGACTTTCTGCTACGTATTGTTGTTAGCAGAAGTTTGTGAAGAAATACAGAAGTTTATTCTTCAGGATTTAAGACTTACGGACTTATGTTATTGCATGAGCACCAGTCAGTGCTCTAGATTTCTAGATTTCCTGGGCACCCTTAATACAGCAGCCATGTACTGAAGGTAGCATCACAGTAAATGTATGTATAGGTGCACAGCTTTACAAGGTCATCTTTTGAGTTTTTTTTTTTTCATTAAAGGCTTATAGTAAATCTGTTTGGGCAGATTGTTATGGATCATGTGGTACAACAGCATGCAGGGGGCAAGCAAAAAATGACACAACACAAAAGCTGTCATCTGTTGCTGCTGCAGAAGTCTTGGCCCCATAATACCAAATTCACGCACTCGAAATTATCATTTTAGATAAAATCTCCTATTTTTCCCTGCCCTGCTTCACAGAAATAGCTGAATACTTCAGCTAAAGTCTTAGCAGGTAGGGGAGGGAGGGAGGGAGGGAGGGAGAAGGCTTTTGTAAATAAATGGGAAATTTGAACCCAAATACCTGTAGTTTGGCATATTATGTTTTGAATTCTCCAGAATGAAAAATAACAGGCAACTTTCATAATGAGAAATAGTGCTCTTTCTACCACTAATGTGATCAGGTTAATTGAAGTTCAAGCAAATACAGTAGGTTTCTGTAGTATTAAGCAGTCTCTTTCATTTCATTCAGGTGCTGCTTATTCACATGCTGAAAGCAACATCAGAAAGTTGGTGGACCTTTGTGGGCTGCCTTTTTTGCCTACACCAATGGCAAAAGGAGTAGTTCCTGATAACCATCCAAATTGTGTAGCTGCAGCAAGATCAACGTAAATATAAAGCAAGGCTTCTAATCCTAACATCTAAGAATCAACTAGAATTGTGGTGGTCTGCAGATGCCAGGGAAGACAAAGTGCATACAACAAATTTTTCAGCCACACTTTGTACCTCGTTTTAAAGCACTGAAGATCTTGCTTGGAAAGAGACAGCAGATTTAGGTGGATCACTTTTGACAATGCTCTAAGAGTGCTGGCCAGGAAGATACTTTATCTGATAGCTAATATTCCGTAACTGAAATCTATGACAAGTAGATTTATCAATGTTATTAGTATGTATTTCATAACATAAAATGAAACTGGCAAACAGTTATGTTAAACGTTTAACTTGGTGCGCTGCCGGCTTTTTATTTTAAAACCATAAACAAGAGCTTAAGATGCACATAATTGCAATTGAAGTTTTGCTGTCTCTGCATGGTGTTTGCAATACACCATGACTAAATTCCACATTATTTAAAAAGAAATATAAGGTATTTCAAACTACACTGAAGGACTGTGGTTCAAGTCATTTGTAAGTGGTGGGGTATTTCTGTCTTTTGGCAAAATTAATGTGAATGGACTATAAGAACCCTGTTAGGTATGAATATGCACAGTCAGTTTACAGATGGAGCATTTAAATTCTTTGAGATTACAATATTTCTGTTCTTGAGCATCTTAGTTTTATCACTGTTAAGCATGCTGTTAAGAAAAATGGAGAATAAAAGAACATACCAAATATTATCTGCCCAGCTGAAAGGTAAGTTATCAGGAGTCCAAGATGAAAGGTCCGCAATAATCTTAATTTTGGCATCCACTGTTGCCAGTGTCAGAGTAGTAAGTCTTTTGCTTTAACCTCTGCATAGTTATAGCATCTTGTAAGTCTTCTACTGTGTAACAATTCCTTTCCCAAACATGGTGTATCAGGAAAATCATAGAATCGTAGAATGGTTTGGGTTGGAAGGGGCCTTAAACATCATCTAGTTCCAACACTATGCCGTGGGCTGGGACACCTTCCACTAGACCATGCTGTTCAAAACCCCATATAACCTGACCTTGAGCACTGCCAGGGATGGGGCAGCCACAGCTTCTCTGAGGGCTTAAACTCAAGAATGGCTTGATGATTGGCTATGTAAAAGGATACAGGTTTTTGGGGCTAAGCAAGCAACTTAGAGAAAGGAAGGATTATATGTATATATACATATATATGTATATTCTGAGGCTTGCTGTGGTGGTTAGGTTTACTTCTAATTTTGAAAATGTTATTAAATTTAATACTAACTCCTCCTTATCTAATTCTCTTCTTTCCCTTTACTAGGGCATTACAGCATGCTGATGTAATCATCTTGCTTGGTGCAAGGTTGAATTGGATTTTGCATTTTGGTCTGCCACCAAGGTTTCAAAAAGATGTAAAGGTTATTCAGGTGAGCAGGAAAATGATTGTTTGTCACGTGCAGAAAGTCCTCCTCGTCCTGCATTGCCTAGAGCAATTGCTGTAAATTATTTTGGTAGGGCATTACTTGCCACATGAAGTACACTATGGACAGTGAGAACAGTGCACTATAGTTATGGTAGGGCGTTACTTGCCACATGAAGTACACTATGGACAGTGAGAACAGTGCATTATAGTTACGGTAGGGCGTTACTTGCCACATGAAGTACACTATGGACAGCGAGAACAGTGCACCATAGTTATGGTAGTTGTCCAGAAATACTTCTAATTTCTTTCATTATTTTTTTTACTTTCCTGTCTTTTTCTAAAAATGGTTACAACATTGTTCCAGCTACCAAGGACTTGGTGCTGCTCTAATGAGGAGAGCAGATGTTTCCATGTAGCTGGCTAATACAGGATTAGACTCACGATATTTGTGTGATCTTTGGAACACTGGAATTCCTGTGATTGAAAGCAAATTGTGTTGAAAGTGTGACATCTTGCAAGCTGTTTGATTGCTCTCCCAGGCAGATTTTCTGAAATAGAATTACTTTCAGATCCAGAGTCAGTCATTGTAAGAGTTAAGTCACTCAGAAATGTTAATAAGAGGAAGAAAGGCTATTTAACTAATTAATGTATTTGGCAATCTGCCAGCTGTTAGACAAGTTATTAAATTGTTTATGTCCTCAAAATCTCCTCCCTTAGAGTCAGTGATCAAAGAATAGTAGTTGATTCAGTGTGCTCACTGGCCTGCTTTCAGTCATCTGGAACATAATCTCAGGTTCCAAACTTTGCATCTTTTCCAGAGGAATAACATAATTTTTGTAAGCTACAGTTCCTTTTGATTTATGAAATAATACATTTTTTATGCTTCCTTCTTCTGAAGAAGGCAAAGAAAACTAGTATTATTTCACCTCACTTAAAGTATATCTTTTCGCTGTCAGTATTGAAATACTGGTTCAGTTCATAGCCTGTGTGACCTGATCATAAGTTAGTATTCCATGTAACCTAAGAGGCCTGCTACATCACTGATAAAGAAAATGGGGAAGTTGCTTCAGTGGTCATAATTTACTTTTCAGTTTCTTTGTACTATCCAAATTCTTATTGCCAGGTAGCACACAGAGACTTAGTAAGAAAATTACTGCTTTCTGTAGCCTTTAAGGTATACTTAAGCCTGGATTTGTAGTTTCCATATAATTACTAGAATGTCAAGGAGAAGGTGGTGGTGATTTTAGTGATAAAGTTCTAAATTGTCAGCAAGAGCTTGTAAGAAGCAAATAGTTAATTTTAAGTCAATTATATATATATATACATATATATACACTTTTATTAAAATTGATATGTACCACAGGATTTTCCTTTAAATAAAGGATTTCCTGTGTCATGTCAATGAAAGACAGAGGGTTTATCTGTACAGCCAAAACAAGTGTGAAGATGTTGTTAGACCATGTTTTTCACTGTAACTGAAGAAAAAAAAAAAATCTCTTTAATATCCTTGAATTAATGGTAGCCTTTCTTTTTGAAATACAGATTGATATTTGTTCAGAAGAGCTGGGAAATAATGTGAGACCAGCTGCAACTTTATTAGGTGACATAAATGCCGTGACTGGACAGGTAATGTAATATCAGGTGTCCTCCTGTTTTGAACTCAGTCTCCCCTGCTTTATATAAAGTTACTAGAGAAAAAGAAGAAAACTGTTCAAGGAAAACCATTTTTTCAGGCAATGTATTTAATTTTAAAAGATTCTGATTAGTGTTACTGTGGTTGTGCTGGGATCTTTCTTGGTAATGTTATTCTTTATGCTTTTGAAATGTGTTGAAAGAAATCTCTGCAACATTTCAATGTTCTTCCAGCTGTTGGAAGAGTTCAGCAAAAGACCATTGAAATATCCTTCTAATTCAGAGTGGTGGAAGAGACTACGAGAGAAAATGTTGAACAATGAGGAAAGATCAAAGGTAATGTCAAAGAAAAGAGGTTTCTTTCCTTAACAGGTACCAGTGCATAGTCGATTTTGTCACTGATTTATGTCCAAACTTCTTAATTACTTCTGACAGTCATGTCACCCAGGCTTTGAAAATTCATGCCATTCTGGTACAGGCTTACTCTTGTCAGGCTTATGAGCTGTAAGTTAAGTCTTAATAACTGTAAGTTAAGTATTCTAGGGTTTTTTTATAAATTCAAACTGTGTGGAAGCCACTGAACTTTGGGGCTGGGTTTTTAAAACCAGTAGCAGAAGACCATAGCCAGAGCTGCTGTATTATGAGTGGTGACTTCTGGGCAATGGACAGATATTCCAGGTACCTCCAAGTAGTCCAAGTGGAAGCTAGCTTACATGAAGATACATTCTTAATTTTCTTCTGTAATTGTGCTGGCTAGCAGAGTTGGTGGGATTATAATTTGTATCAAAAGCAAGTAGCTATTCAGGCCGAAAGACCACAGATGCCTGGCATATGCCTAACTTTGTGCATCTCATATTCTGGAAGTTCAGATGCATGTTTCTGAGGTTGGGATCTAAAATTCTAGCAGATCACTCTTTTGAACTACTTCCCAGCACACAGGTGACAGCTTGCTTAGGGTTATCAATAGTCAAACATATGTGCAGAAAAATTTCATGTGCCTCTAGGGTTAAACTGAGTTTTAATAGCTTCCTGTTAATGAGAGGGCATCCAGGGTTGCAGAGCTCAGTGAGCCTCTGATAAATACATTGTGTCACCAGCACAGGAACAGAAGGAGTGATCTTGATATAGTACATGGAAAACCAAATACTCCAGCCTTACCTAGCAGGGTGCAGTTTTATTTCTATCATTATTATTTACATGTCTCAGTTCTGCACCATATTGTAAAGTCTACCCATAGGAGTTACTAATGTCTCTTATTTTTTAAGGGATTAGCATTACAGAAATCTCTGCCTATGAATTATTACACAGTCTTCCACCACATCAGAGAACTGATACCCAAGGACTGCATCTTAGTAAGTGAGGGAGCAAACACCATGGACATTGGACGAACTATGCTTCCAAATTACTATCCCCGTCAAAGGTGCAGTATTTTCTTTGTTGTTCTGGCAACAGGATAGATCTATGTGTAAATGTTAACATTTAAGTGAGGAGTATGATGGACCAGAGGTTTTTTTTTGGTCCTTTTTAAAGGTTCTAAATGGGGGAGGGGGGAAAAAACAAATCTAGTATGCTGGGAGAGGGTTAAGGGAAGTTTTCCACTCATTTTCTGATGTCCTGTCCTAGATTTTAATAATTTTCTGTGACTTTTCTATGTGCTCTGCAACAGATAGTTTATCGCTCTTCTGCGGTGAGTGAAGAGCATCATGTTAAATTCCCTGATCTAGATACTTACTTCTGTGCTCAGAGTCTGGTAAATTTTGATTTAAAATAAAAGCAGTTGTTGGGTTCTCAAGTTGAAAAGAATTCATACAAAGAGGTTTTCTTCGAAACAGACTTAAAACCAGAGAAAATTTAAAAAGAATCAACTAATTTTGAAAATTGGATTGTATATTGGATACACTTTCATGTAAACCTGCATACCTAAAATATAGGCACTCAAATTTGTGTGTTGGTGTGTGTTGGTATGTCATTATGGCTAGTCTAGTTTTAATGTAAGATCGAATTAAATGCCATTTCTTGAATAGGGGTGAAAAGTGAGCTCTGTCTGGTGAGGTGAAATTGCTGGTCTGACTGTGACGTTTGTGCCTTCTTGTGAAAGTAGCCTAAAGTCCTAAATGAACCTAAATACTTTTTTGTGAACAGGAAAACAACCAGCCAACCAAAAAAAAAAAACAAAAAAAACCATGCTTCCAGTAAAGCTGGGGGAAGAGTTTGCATTTCCTTCACCCCTTATTTAAAATAAAGGCACAGTAAGGTTAATGATTGTCTTTTCAAGTTGCATTGCACATATCTGAAAGTGAATTTGTAAAGTTAACTCCAGAATAATCAAGTTCCTTATGTACTTTTGTATCCATTATGTGCTTCTGACTGAAATGATCTAACTTAATTACAGCTTTAAATTTGATTTCAAAATTTGAACAGAAGACTAAAATTAGAACAGCAGTATTTGACCAATTGCTTCGAGGAATTAAACATGGAAAGATTTCATGTAGTCTGCCTATCTCTACAGTAATTGAATGTTTTTTGAAATATTGTTACTATGCAAGCTAAAAGCATGCAATAATAGTTCATTACTGTAGTACAACTAGTGTATGGCAGCTCTTAATTTTGAGTTCCAGTATGTTTATATCCCTTAAAATATTTGCAGTCTTATAAAATGTTTGGCTGAATATAATAAGCTATACATCTGGTATCTCTTTATACCAATTGTTTGTGAAGCAGTATTTGAATACTATATGGAAGATAATTAGAAGTAAAGACAAGTTACTATAGATTAACTTAAAAGCTTGAGCAGAAATGAAGGAATAGTAATTCTGTATTGTCCTCTTTAGGCTTGATGCAGGTACTTTTGGAACAATGGGAGTTGGACTGGGTTTTGCTATAGCAGCTGCAATGGTAGCTAAAGACCGAACACCTGAAAAACGAGTCATCTGCATAGAAGGAGATAGTGCTTTTGGATTTTCTGGGATGGAGGTGGAGACTATTTGCAGGTAATTGGTTTTTGCTCAAGACCTTCTTCATATATTGCCAGGATCAGTTTAACTAGGCAGCCAAGAACACTGGTCTTAGATGTGGTACTCATAACAGCACATGAAAACAGGCCAAAAAATACACATGGTTGTTTTAATATTGTTTTGATTTAGTGTGTTATCACCAGTGATGGGTAGATCACATTTCAGGAGGAAGTGTTTTTTTTTAAATATTTATTTTCCTTTTAAGGAAAAGTAACACTTTTAATGCACTTTCAATACCTTACAGAAATGTGCCTGTATTTCAGAATTCTTCCAAATGCATCTGTTTGTAGGTACAACTTGCCAATCCTGATTATCATCATAAACAACAATGGGATTTACACTGGTTTGGGTGCAGATGCCTGGAAGGAGATGTTAAATTTTGGAGATCCTGCTACATGGTGAGCATCTTCAAAGTATGCCTGTCAATTAAGGAAGAAGTGGCCAAAATGGTCATTCTCTTCACTTTTAATGCTTTGTGATCTGGATTAAAATTTTTCATGAAGTTAATTTAGTTCTAGGCTAAGTTCCTGTAAGTATGAACCAGTTATTAAAGGTAAGCAACCAACCAAATTTACACAACTGTGCAGCAGAGAGATGTGTCTCTATTAGTTGTCTCAGCATTCTGCAGCAGTTCAGGCCACACATATCAGGCTAACCTCCAAAAACATGATAATATCCAAAATTACCTGAAACTTGCACTCTGAGATTACACTGGGCTTCTGCTTCTGGAGCTGAGAACTCATGACAAGAGAACTAGGCTAAAGCCTCGCTCAGGAATGTCTCCAGAAGATGAAAATTAGTATGCTACCTTATAAATATAGTATTAATGGTATAGGAAACTTAGTTCTTCCACTTAGTTTATCAGGCCAGATGAATAATCATTTTAGCACTGATTTAAAGTGTGAAGTAATTAAATTGGTGTCTGGCAGTTCTTCCCTGCCATTAATCAGAGGCTTTCCATTTTGTTACAGTGTGCCTCCTGTGTCTCTCCTGCCAAATTCACGCTATGAGATAATTATGTCTGCCTTTGGAGGTAAAGGATACTTTGTTAAAACACCAGAAGAATTGCAGAATGCTCTGAAAACAAGCCTGACTGACAAGCAAACACCTTCTCTTATAAATGTAATGATTGATCCACAGTCCGACAGGAAGAAACAGGTATGTATATATTCTCCTTTCTTTCTCTACAGACTTCATGTAGGCAACCTCTGAAATCCTCAGGTGGTGTCACTTAAACCACAGAAAAAGCGTAGTGTCTTTAACTACTCTTTCTGTAATTTATGGTTCTTTCTTTTCATACCTGACAACATGAGACCAGAAAGTTTCTGAGCAGTCGTTACTTGCTGTGGATTCCATTGGGTAGTCAATACATATTTCTGTCCTGTTCCTCCTACTGTTTGTCCATTCTGATATAGTTTTTATTCTGTTCTGGTTTTGTTTTTTCTCTTCCAGGAGTTTCCCTGGCTGACTCGTTCTAACCTGTAGTAGAAGATGATGGTGGTGCAAGGCAGTGTGTGAAGCAAAGCTGTATCGGTTTCCAGAAGTGGAACTGGTACAACTCCATTTTACATAAACATTGGAACAAAATGGGATTCTGGAACTGCTATTAGAGGACTCTTTAAGATGAAAAGAAATTGTAAAATGAAAGACACAAATGAATCTATACCAGTCTTTCTAGCAGATTGTGCAGGAACACTGATGATATGATCTTACACTACTCAATGTAGAACTCAACAGGTTACTTTGTGTTGTCTTAAATGCACAAGAGGTTCTTTGTTGTTATATATGTAAGGGAAATATCTGGCTGTGACATGGATTTCGATTGTTTTATTGTCTATTTTTCCATTGACTTTAAGTGCCGGTTAACTAGTTAAAGGCACTTGTGCAGTATCTGCTGCCAGGCCTACAGTTAGGTTTGTTGCAAAAAGCTTGGCTTATTAGTGCTTGGACTTCAGTCTGGGTCTGGCATGAGGCCATGGGTTACTCTTAGGCAGAGGTCTATCTCTGCATGCTTTTGCAGAAAAAGAGCATCAGACATGAGCAAGAGTACCATAGTCTGACTTGGAGGTACCACTGCTTGTTATGGCTGTGGGAAGAGCCAGGTGGCATTAACTGCTTGAGTCAAGACAAGGCAATATCCTTAGGAGGGCTGCTAACAAGTGCAGAAAGATAAAATTTGCAGAATGAGTACAACTCATGAACAAGTGTATGGCTGCTGAGACATCAGAGTTGCTGTGTTTCCTGGAGTACTCTGCAAGGAATGTGGTAGAACATTGCATCTTGTCACCAATTTTGTTTCATTCTTTTTAACTCTCAGAAGTTGATTTTAATGTTGCAGTGATTAAACACAATCTGTTATGATGATGTAAAATATCTGTAGGAGTTAATGCTGCAACTGACCACAGGGGAGATCATGTGTGTTGGATACACAAACACAGAAATTCTTGGTTTATATTTGAAAATTAATAAAAAGTGATTTTCATATGTTTTTTGCTTTTAATGAGAGTATTTAAATTATATCAGTGTTTTGTGTCAGCTTTTGGAAATCAGCTTCCATTGGATGTTTAGGAAAGTTGTGCATGTTACTGTGGTTATTCAACAATTCATTTTAAGTCAAGATGCCTAGAAAATGGAAGGTAAAGAATTTGAAACTTTCAGGGTGATGAGGGAAGGCGATAACATAATGAAATCCAAAAAGAAAAGAATTCACACTGCTGCAGTGTTGGGTAGATGAAACTATATGAAAGAAAACCATTTTGGAGGTGAAAGAGAAAGTATCTCTGAATTGTCCTAATTTTATTAAAAGGAGCAAAATATTACAGATGCCGTAAGTCCCCAGAGATGAATGTGGCTCCAGATGCTGGAAATTTTTCTTCAAGGCTAGAGCATGGAATTTAAAGTATCAAACAGACTCAAGAGCTCAAACTCAAGAGGAAGAAAATGATGGGCCTCAGCTGAGGGAATCTGCTGTGAAAGAAGTACAGAGTAAATACTGAGACTTACCTGGGACCAACAAGTGGTTACAGGAAAAGCATTACAGAGATGCCCAAAACCCAGCAGATAATTTAGCTGTGGGACTACAGGTGAAACTGTCAGCAGCAACAACACGGGCTAGGAATAAAGAATGGGAAGTAAGGTTTGTTACTGTCTCAACCCCTCCCAAGATAAAGTGTTCAGTGTGTGTGTTCTCAGACTCTTGGTATGCTCAGCTTGCAAACAGGTTTGGTTTGTAATTACTGACTTTTTAATAGTTTTCTCATTTAGTTTGCAATGAACTCTGTAGAGTGTTTGCTCTATGAACATTTGGGTATATGTTGTGTATGCTTGACTGTGATTATTATGCCATATAGCATATATCCACTTTAAGGAGTGAGATGTATACTTGGTCTGGCTAGATTTGTTTTTAAGCATGCATGCAAAATCCCAAGTACACTAAAACAAGTAGCAATACCTCCTCAGGCCTGCCACTCAGTACCCAAGAAACTAGCACATACTGTCTATAAACTATAGTAAAAGTCCTATTAAGAAATGTAAATGACACTTCATTCCTGATGTAGTTCCTATATATTGAAATCAAAATCCCCACTGCAGCTCTTTTTATGCTATTTAAAGAGCTTGATGGTTGTGCTTAGTAGTGAAAAGAGCTGTGTTCTGAGGTGGCCTATTTAGTGGTGTTCTGAGGTCAGACCAGGTAGCAGAGCTTATTATGACATACAGGCAGTGTAACCTCTGCCTATTTATTTACTTAAAACTGAATATTGTAATGAGTAATTTGCTGTTTCTTTGGATGATTTAATTGAAAACAGATGGACAAGGTTTAAAAAGGCCCTCAGTAAAGCAGGCTCTTCCAGCTATTTATGTCACACTAATATAAATGAGAATTAGTTCAGTGTCTGTTCTTTCCAGGAATCTTTAGGCTGACTGAAATAGTGCAGAAATAGGAGAATTAATAGAATGACAGTTTGCTTGCTTGGGTCAGTATTCTTAGAAATCTTTTCATCAATCTTTTCAAGGGGGTGATAGAGATACAGAAGCACACTACTGAAAATACTGTATAGAATAGTTTAAACCAGAGTTCTTTTTGGGAGCTATAGGACATTGAGAAATCCAACTAGCAATTAGTTGTGTAATACCCTGTGTCAAATTCTAAACAGGATGTGGAAAAGATGCTTTTGGAGACAGGATTTGAATTGTTGGATTTTGGAGTTGAAGAAATGGATTAGCAGCCAAGCTAGGTCATGTAAATGACTACAGACACATGAATGTCAGCATTGTAGGATATCTTTGCACATAGCTGGTGGGAGATTTCCTCTAGGACTTGGTAATGCTACCACATGAGGAAGATAGTGTAGACTTAAGGTGTAAAAAGGCTTATATGGTCTTTCACTAAGTGTTTTGTGGCTTTTGTTTCCAGGAAGCAATCACTATTCCTAGGCATGAATTTTGGACAATGACTACCTGTAGCTGTTGCAGCATGAAACTTCAAAACAACCAGACTGGGCGAGAGGCCCTTCTGCTCTCCTTATGGTGGCTACAGTGGCTTTGCCTACTTCTGCACCACCTTGGAGCTGCAGTGGTGACAACATATCCTCAGGCACTCATCCAAGCTTGAGCTCCACAGTGTCTGGATCTGAGCCTCTCTCTAATGAAATCAGTACATAAAAAGTATTTAGCAAAAAAGAAGTTGGCACTTTCTGGAAGCGTTTGAAGAACTTGTCATCTGTCTCCTTGGCACTGTCATTGAGATACTGTGCACGTGTCACTTTATAGACCTTCTCATTGGAGGCACTGATGTCAGTACTGATGGACTTCAAAGGTGTACCTGAAGTTCCAGCCAAAGCAGTGCATCAATCTTGCAGCAAGGAGGCACGGCTGCTGGGATTTAGATATGTAAAACCTCATTAGCCAGGCCATAAAACTTCTGCTTGCTCTGCAAACAAGGATGTCTTTCAAGTGCTCAGCAAATAAGTTAGGAAAAAATAATCTTTCAGCCCTACCATTGGTTTTAAGCTACCAGAAGCAAGCAGCTAATGCTGGGCCTCTTCCTGTGTAGCTGAAATCAGTGAGACCTTTACACTAAAACTTAGCAGTGAGAGCTGGTTTTTTCTCCAAGTTTTCCTCTGTGTGCCAAATTGCTGCTTGCTACGGATGTCTTTAATACAAATGATTGAAGCTTCAAAAGTAGGAAATGCTAATGCAGTCTTAATTGCAGCTCCCTGATTCTGCGAAGGAATCTGGGAAAATGCATTTGTCCAGTTAGATTAGGTTCAGCTGTTAGTCTGTGTTTGGAAGATGACAACCCTGGCATCCCAGAATGGCTGGGCATTGTGCAGTGCCACAGTAAGACCCAGCACCCCTGGAGATCAGCATGAAATTTGCCATCAGCTTACACTATGGCGGTTTTAAAACACACATGTGGGCTGCCCAGCAGCTATGGTGTTGGAGAAGTCTTACTGAGTTCTGCTTGCTGTAACTTCATAGTCAGCACTTGTAGCCATCCATTTGCTGAAATTAGAAAAACGGGCAAGCAAATTTGGCAACACACTGATACTTCATCATGTTCTACTATGACCTATTTCTTTACTCATCCCCAGCTTCATAATGATGTTTTGTCAGGCCTTTGGGAAAGCACATGAGTGCTGTCTTCTACTACTGCTCCCCAGTTGGGCTCAGCAGCTCTGCTCCTGGTTTTGCATTCTGCAAGGCACAGGATCCATAAATATTTAGTTCCCACAGGTACTCATGAGAGGAAAACCAGCTGCAGGAAAATGAGGCATCCTTCTATGCTGAAAACAAAGTATCTGAAGCTTTTTCAAGGCCTTGTTTGGCAAGGCACCTATACACATGCTTCATTTCAGCAGCAGCTTCATTGATTTCTCTTGCATGCCTGAGGTTATACTCGTGATTAAGTCTTTTCCTGAATCTCTGGTTCTCTGGCCAGCTCATCTGATAAGGATCTTTTACAGAAAGCCACAGATACCCTATGAAGAGGTATCCTCCTAGGTATGCATGCATTGGTGTTTGAATCCACGTTTGCTTGCATCCTTAATGGGCTGTAATGCACTATGAAAACTGGGAATAGGATGCTGCATTGCCAGCATCCATAAAGCTCTCTGGAATGAAAAGTCCTGAGACCAGTGTGAGCATTGCAACAATAGTATTTGTTCTCCTGCAAGAATGTTAACAGAGAAAAAAGGAGGTTGTGCCTTGTAGAGTTTAATTGATTGGGCTGTTTGGCAAGCTAGGTGATAAATCACATAAATTAGGAGTCTTGAGAGCCAGCTACTGCCAGATATTCTTCTGTTCTGTGCCTCCAGCAGCACTGCAGTGATACTAGTATGGGCAGCGAGTTCTGCAGGCTTTTACTAACGGAAATAAATTGCAGCACTGAACAATCCAAATGAAAATAAGATGGAAGAATTACTCTGAGGCCTATTTCCATCTCCTCTAAATATGAAGATCAAGAACAGACTGGGTGATAGTTGTGACTTTTTTGTGATTCACCACCCTAGGATGTTAAAAAGCTATTTATCTACTTCCCTACTAGTAAACGTAGATCTCGGCTGGCCAGGACTCCCGTTGTCAAAGCTATTGTACATGTGGATTTCTATGAGCATCTTCCTTTTCCAGTAGAACATTTTTCTATGACTAATTCTGGGATTTTTTATATTTGTCCAGGATTTCCAAATACCTGGCAATCCTGGACACATCTCTTGATTCTGTGCAGGCTTGTGATCATATGTGATGATTGCATCTCATCCAAGAAGCATCATGCATTGAGCATGCTGGTCTGCTCCTGCACAGTAGATACAGCACAATAGGAATGTGTTTGGCTTACTCTGTGTGCACCACATACCCGAACATTGTCAGCAGCCATCAAACTTTTTGCTTATTTGATCAACACATTCAGCAAGTCCAGGGAATTCTTGTATAGATTTTTACAGCACGTGCATGCACTGTAGGAAAGCAGAGGCGTTCTGCATATCTACCATATTATGTATATGGACATATTTCAGCTGTGAAAGGTAGCGCTGCCATTATGCAAAATTCTATACAATCCCACAGTGATTTGCAGTTTGAAAGGCAGGGTCAAGAATGCAACTGAAACAGGAAAGGGGAGTCAGAGTAATCTTATAAAGATCTGCGACTGAATTATTGTTTTAAAGTCGTTCTACTTTGTTGTGTCTTCCACCATTAAAAGTCCACAGTGGGGTTTTGATAGCATTGATGGAAGTCACTTTGCATTATCCCATTATTTTTAATTATGTCCATAACTTTTCTGTTTGGTAGTTTGTTCCATTATCATCAATAGAAAAATAAATGATACATGGGGATTACTCATCGGAGGAGAAAAAGTGAAGGACTGAGTCTTTGCAATAGGTCTAAAAGTGCAAAATTAGAGTTTTGAGCTGAACTTTCTAAAAATGGGGTGAGAGCTCTGGAAACAAACAAAGATGTAAAAATACTCTGAAAAGTATAAAAATAATTGGGATTCCCTGGCCAGCTTTGCATTTCTGTGAACACGGGTTATAGAGAGGAGGCCAGAAGCCCACCATTCGTTATGCAGTGTGTAGCATCCATTAAGTGGCTGATTTCCAAAAAGGGGTTGCTTTTGGAAGATGCTACAATGTCCTGGTTTCACCCTGTTCATCCAGTGCATAATCTGAAGATTTACTAGCTCTGGCTTGCCTTTAACTGGCCACCTGCCCTGTGCCTGATATCCAGCTGGGTGACTGGCATGGGTGGAGCTGTGGAGTGAGCCAGAACTTCATCGTGTGGTTGAATTTACTTCATCGCACACAGTTAGTGGGTCTGCTCCTACAGGGGCTTCTGAATTAGATTAAAATATACCAGCATGGTGAAGTCATTTGTTGGTATTCCGCACTTAATGTCTTCTTTACATCAGCAGCTGCCTTTGTACTTCAGATAACACCATCCGAGTTGAAAAGCTCAAGCAACAGTTACTTAAGCAGGTAGAATGTGTGGACTTTTTTTCTCCATCATGGTTTGGTTGGCTTTTGGCATTTTTAGTTGCTACTCGAAATAGGATTCTTTTAAACTGCAGTTGATTTGCTGTGATAAGACTGGGGGGGTCCTTACCTTTGAGCACTAAACTGCAGATAACATTTGGTGTTCTGGTGTTCTCCCTGTAGAACAGTGGAAGTTTTTTAAATCTAAGTCCTCAAAGCCTCTTGTTCTCACTCAGGCCATTAGGGTGTCTTATAAGACTCAGAAACTGCAGTGTGAAATCTTTCCTGTGTTTCTTTCTTAAGCTAATGTTACCTGAAACAGAAATAATGCTAAAGCCGTTATAGTTTCATTCAATGAATGCTACTCCTGGTATCAGAGTCACAATTCTAGGTGAGACAAGAATAAGAATTATCGATTACTTCTGTTTCTAGCAATGGCATAAATTTGTATAAAAATGTTAAGATTTTTTTATGTATTTATTCCCCCAAAGATTTAAAATATTTTTATTCCCAAATATTTATGCATCTTCTTCAGTGGTTGCATTGTGAAGTCATATTAATGTGGGTTTTCACTACACCCAGCAACAGCAGCTCTGGATAATAGAAACAAGGACTTACCTCTAATCTCATAGCACTGACCTTAGCTACCTGCTGGAGAGCTATCTGGAGGGAGCAGAAGCTTTCCATTGGCTTTATGATCCCATGGCAATAGCTGTAAGAATGCACTGCTTGACTGAGCAAGTTCACAGATGACAGATGGCTCAGGGGCCTGGAAAGCACAGGTCTGTCAGATATCTCACATCGTGTGAGACTCGCACTACTACGTGACACGTCCCCTCCTCAGGACTGTCTCTGTGCATGCACCAGTGCCACAGTGGTCAGAAACAAGCAGTGTAACCAGGTGTACACCCCTGTCATCTAGCATTGGGTGTCAGTCTTGTGCGTTGTCACCTAAGTCAAAAGCAAAAAGCCTGCAGCTATTGTCCATTTTATTTCCAACAGACTTCATTCATCTCCTGCTGAAACCATTAGCAACCTTGCCAGCAGTTTCAGCTGGTAATGCCAGGACCTTAAAATGAGAGGAAACAAAACGCAGCACTTGCACCTTAAAGTGGCCTGGCTCGCTGCCTTGTAATGAGTAAGAGCTCTCATTTGTGTTGACCTAATGGTGGTCCCAGTAAAAAGCAATGAGTTGAACTACCACTACATCATGATGAAGAGGTCTCTTCAAACATAAATCCAAACATCTCCTTTTGAGTCTTTAGTGGATGATGGTGTTTGCCACAGCAGACTGTTTGCCTACAGAGCTTTTTTTCTTGCATTGGCTAAAAGCCAGTTCAATTCAAACAGGCTCAGACTTTAGAGTGATGGAGATGCTGTGTCAAAAGAAAGGAGAATGTTGACAAAACACTCATTTTTAGTCATGGTTCTCCACTGAAAAAAGCTGACAAAAATTTTACCTAAGCATTGACTGCAAAGCCATCTATGTGCAAAGCCATCATTTAAAATCTGAAGCAGCCCTGGCTTCCTACATCGTTCCTGGTCCCCTCTAATACAGTATTCCTTCTTACAAGGAAAAGCTACATTCCTTGTTCCTATCTTCTTTAAAGCAGATCAGAGGGTGGATGTGGTTTATGATAGAATTCCTTGCAACATTCTTTGAGGGAGATGTTGCATTTTTTCCAAACCCTATGTTTCTGGTCTAGGCTGAAGAACCAAGAACTGACATTGGTAACAAGGTGATGGAGGAGGGGAAAGATATGGGTCCTACTGCATGATTTTAGTTCTTCGCAGTATTATTGGATTGATTAATTAATTTCCTTATCAAATAGAACATATTTTACACTACAAATTTTTGCCGAATTTTCTGTTGCTAAAAGACTGCAGGAAGACTTCAGGAGGAGCTGAAGTTACTCAGTTGCTGCTCTAACTACTGAATCGGTCAAATGTTTTCAGAGGTGAACTTTTGATAAAATTTTGACATTCTAACTTTTGAGCAATTTCTTCCAGCATCTACGCAGGCTTTCTTAGGGTTTGTCATGATGAACTTCGCAGGAGCTATGCCTTTCCCTCTGAGATGCAGCATGCCTAAATGGCATGCTAATGGCACTTCCTTGATCCATGGTCATCTTGGTCTCAGAAGGAAGAAGTCAAACTACTGTCTTCACCAAAAATAGCCAACTACTAAAAAGTAACAGACAGCGGAATAAAGTGAATTAGATTAAAAAATAAATTCAGTTATCCAAAGTGTTGCAGTACTGGAAATAGATTTTAGAAAGCATTGTGGTTATATTATAAGGACAGAAATATATAAGGCAGATGTGATTGTTCCTATCAAACCATTGCATTTAGAAAGATTTTGTCAATATGTTTGCAATATGTAACAGTCAAGAGTGTTTAACTAGAGTTGTGGAAATACATCACTTTGCCCTTTAGTGGCGTACTCAGTAGGAATTAATGCCCAGGGGAACAGCTCGTTGTCAATGAGTACCTTACTCAAATGAAAAATAAAACCCATCAATTCTGTAATTAATCCAAAAGATTTCCGTGTTTGTCTTGGGAGGAGCAATAAACAGTGGGCAAAGAAAACCATCTCCATCTGGAAGAAAGGGAGTAATGACCATTTTGACAGCAAAGGAGTACCTCTGCTTTTCACGGATACCACAGTCAGATTCCAGGCAGAAAGGAAGATCCCTCTGCTAGTTATTCACAGGACAGAAATTTATTTGCAAAGCGCTTGGGAGCTGCAAATGAGGCACAGAAACACCAAGCTTTTGTACAGGTAACACTCTGCTTTTCAGAGTGACAGAGGTTTGTTTTGTTCCCGCACTGCTGTGTAGAGTGTTGACCATCACCACCTTGGGAGCTGATGGCATTTCGCTCACCCCATCATGACACAAGTATTGTTCCTTCCACCTGTTGCACCCTGTCAGTAAATCCTTACGTCCTACAATGTCTGGCACTATCAGCAATGATACTGTTGTTTTCACTTAAGTACTAAATAATAATCTCTGCTGTGGTTTGTGAAGCCTTCATGGCATCCCCCAGCCTGTGCTGCACTCTGTAAATGAATGTAACGCCTGTAACTACCAGTGACAAACAGATGTTAGGTCATGGCTCATCTCTCTCATTAAGGCAATTAGTGACCTGTACAAGATGATCGGTCAGGGGATCTATCCATCTCGACATCGGTGTCTGGTTGCCTGCACCGCTGTTTATAGTCCCGTTCATCATTTCTCCCTTTCCTGTTCATCATTATTATTATTATCCAAAGTGCCTTTTTGCTTCTGTTAGCAAAACCAGAATCCCCCATGCCCCAGTTTTAGCAGCTAATGTCCACAATAGGGGCAACTGATCCAGCACAGGAGTTAAATATAACCGTGTCTAGTGCAAGGAGAAGATTTAATGGGAAATGGTTGTCATTCTTTCTTCCTAAAGGCACGGGAAGGGGGGGGGGGGGGAGAGAGAGAGGGAGACGTACACACATAGACACACACGCATCCCACCGCGAAGGAAGAGGCAGAGAGCAGGCAAGGCAGAGAGGGAGCGAGGGTAGAGACAGAGATCCCCAAAGCAGCCCTGCGCCTCTGAGGTGGAAGCTGCCAGGGCACAGCCAGCATGTTGGTCCTCAGCCCGCTTGTCTGGGGATCTTACCTGCAGCTTGTCTTCTGCTTTGCTTTGTCTCAGACTGCGTACGTTGACAATGTCTTCTCAGTTTCAGCAGGTAAATTGCTTTAAGTCTTGTTACTTTTTCTTGCTTAGAGCTCTCTGCACTTTGATTCTTGCAGTCTCCAGTAACTGGGAACACAGGGGAAAAAGACAAGTAGTTGAAATTGTAGATCTTGGTGAAAGGATTTTGCACTACTACAGACCTGTTCTGCCACATGCCGCATGTTTTGTTGCTTGGTTGTTTCTGCTTTTTTCTTTATAATCTCTGTTTTTAAACCCCTCCCTTCCCTTCCCCAGAAGAAATAACAGACAAGATCCTCGGCTGCTTTAAAATGCCTTTTTTCCATTGGCTTCTATGGTGCTGTGCTAATTCATGGATCTGGCCCAATTAGTATACTACTTGCATGTCTGCATGTTTCTTTCTATTTTGGATGAGTTTAGGTGGATTACAGGAAGGGAAAGAGAATGAATCTCAATGTATATCTGCTTCTATAAATAAAGCCCTGACTTCAATGAACGCTGCCAGAGTCCAACTGGATGTTAGCAGAATAAACATCATCTGGCTCTGGCTATGACACTAACAAATACTTGGATGACTTACATAGCAAACAAGAGCCCACTGCATGGAAAATCCCTGCTAGGCAAAGGCAAAACAAATTAGTTGTCAGCTGAGGCAGGGCCCTGGAAATCCCACTTAATAGATTTTACAGTTTCATCAGCAAGGTGTTCCTTTAGCCACGTTCTGTGCAAAGGAAGGGGAAAGCTGCCCAGAGCTCTGACTCCATCTCTCCTATGAGGAACTTGTACCAATTTAGGCAAATTGCTGTTTCCCACCTTCTTCCATATCTTGTCAACAGAGATGCTTTTGACTAACATCCTGAATTCCTTCAGTGTCAAATCTGAGACGGTTCAACTGAGATTGGTCAGGGTCAGCTATACCTACAGATCCCCCCTCCTCTGTGTCTTTCACATGAAGACAGTGCCCAAAAGGGTGCACATTTTAAGGGTATATATAAAATAAGCCTTAGACATGATGCTAAAGGCACACGGCCTTTCTCTCTCTCTGATCTCTGGTGTGACCACAGAGCCAGATGGTTTAATTCAGGGCATTTATAAGATAAGAGCATCAAGAGGGTAGCTTCTATGAGGTGACAGATTTCTGCACTAAGTTACAGAATGCATGTTTTTTTCTAAGGGTTTGGTTTTTTTTTAATCTTTTCAAATATGCAGAACCAGTACACTGTATTTCACTCCAAAGAGTCTGTCTGAACAGTCCATTCATTTAAAGATATTAAAATAATAAGATTCTGAGGGCCAAAAGAGTAATGCAGGTATCCTTTGGGGAAAAGCCCTATAGGATTTAGTAATGCAGCCATTATAGTCCTGTAGTCATTTCAGATAGCTTTTAAGATTGCATCTAGAGAAGCCTAATGTGTGAAGAAGTACATGCTTTGAAAAACAATTTAATCCATTCTTTCAGACTTTTAGGAACTAATATTTTTTTCTACTAGGCTCTGCAGGATGCTAAAGAGCATTTACATTTGTTACCATTTCTATTCAGTTGGGTAGGCTTTTTCCGTTATGTTGAGATTAGTTAATGCTGAGGTACAGGCATTGTCAAGATTTGTTTTCACTCATATATTCCAAATTGCTTTGCAATAACACATATGTTATTAGACCTTAAATTTATTTGGCACTTGTACAGGCCACCAAGTCAAACAAGAATGTCATGTATCCATCACCTGCATGACCTGGACTTTCTCATATGGCACATACTTGTGTGTCTAGAGAAGCCATTTTAACTGTCTCCCTTAAAAAAAAACAATTAACTTTCCCCTTAGAAGGGGAAAAACTTATCTTCTCTACTGAAACCATAGTAGAATAGGCAAATATGAAGGAAAATGCCAGGCTCTGCCCTTTGCACTAGAATGTTTTCCATAGTGCAGCCCTGGAGCCTTGCCTGCAAGAGACCCCAGGGCTCCCCACACAGACTGCAGCCAGCCAGCAGCTTCTGGGTTTAGGCTTGGAGAAGGTGTGCACCTGATTGGGAAATCTGGTTGCCCATGTGGTGGTTTGGGCAGACTGCCACCCCATGCACAGCTCTGTGATAAAGCCCCACACCATGCTCTTCTGGCCAAGCCACTGGGAATCACCTTTATACCCAGCAAGCATTATGAAGGCTTTTGTCACAAATGTATTATTAATGTTTACTTGATAATATGTGAACGAAACAGCATCAGGCATATTCAGTCATAACCCCACAGCTGAAGGGCTGGATTAAGAGCCATACTTTGGAAGGCTGTTACATACCTGTGTGCCATTATTATTTGTTAATCAGGGCTATTTAGTATGAAAAATGATGTAATAAAAAATTCCTGCATTTTGAGAAATATCTCCTTAGAAAAAAGCTGATTGAAATCTCACAGCAGGTACAGGAGGTGAATTAATTCTCTTCAAATTCTCAGTTATTTTAATGGTTTCTGGAATGTTCTGTAACTGTCAGCTGCATCTGGCACCGGGATGTAATTTCCCATTTAAAGAATGGGTTTATCACTGTGCTTGCGAATTCTATAACTAATCACAGTTAACAGTGAGGATGTTCTTAAGGGACAACTTGTCTTTCCTACAGTTGGGAAATGCATTTGGGTATTTTCCAGGTATGCCTGAAAACTTCTGGGCTAAAAGTACTTTAATTTATGTATAGCAGCAGGTCACATACAAAGAGGTTTACAGGTCACAAAGCAGTAACTGGAAGGCTGAGATAAACAACTGGTAAGGTGGAAACAGACTTGTCTTGTAGAATAATTGAGGAAAGAAAGATAATCTGGATCTTTGTCTGTTTTGCTGCCAACTCCACGTTATATTCCCATCAGCCTCAAGCAACAGAGCATCCTTGTTTCTGGAAGTGTTTTCAATGTCACAGCAGCTCCAAAGAGTTGAGTCTTCTGGTACTGAAGCATCGATCCTAGAGGAAATACTTCAGGGAATAATACTACAGTATGCTCGAGCATGTTGCTGTGGTTCCACGTGGCAGTGAAGATCCCCAGGAATGGGTAGCTCAACCCTCCTGGAGACAGCAGGTTTCTTTTCAGGGTAACCCCTTGTATCCCACCCTGATGCCACTGCGTTTATGGTGTCAAAGCTCTGCTCTCTGAGGTTCCTGCATTGTGCACTTGAGGAGGTTGCACTCACATGATGTAAACCAGGCATGAAGTTTATACTAATCTTTAGCAGGGTTACATGAACCAGCCTGCACCTTGTAGGAACCAGCCTGAAGGGAGCCACCTTCCAAATTCAGGCAGCAGAAAGACACTCGTCCTCTCCCCTTCATTCCTTCTCCTCCCCTATTCAAATCACCCAGGCTGAAAGTTTCTGAGGTTTTGCAGAGATGGGAAAGTATTTAAATTACCAGAAACAGCTGGAGAATAAGAACAGTATCTTGATGCTTTGTACCTTGGCACACTCTGTGCTGCTCAACTAAGGGAAGAGGATGATTTTCATGTGTGAAAGAAACATCAGGAGAGACAAAACACAAAACCAAGTGGCTATTCCTGACACTGAAGGAATCAGGGTCCCGGCTGGTTTTCTGTAATATATGACCCTCACGTTTGTTTTAGGGTTTGTTTTAGGTTTTTTCCTCTAATGAAACACCCTGTAGGAGCTCTAAATATTGTTCAAAAGGACAGAAGAGATGTCAGGTGGATGATTTTGTTTCTAAAGAGAGCAATTGTAAACATTTGTTTATGTAAAATCACAAGGGAAAAAATTATCAGAGTGCTTGCAGGAGTAAGAAAGATTCAGAAGGGATTTAAAATGAGACCAAATGTAAAAGCCAGAAGACTCTCACAGAGCCTGCTAAGAAAACAGCCCAAAGGTGACTAGCAAGCAGAGATGAATCTTTGAGGGGCAAAAATATCAGCCCAGGGAAGGAAGCCTGGCTCTGCTCTGGAAAGTCAGCGTGGGCCCAGGAGGTGCCCAGCATCCTGACACTGTTGCTTAAGGGTTTTCTCATGGAACACACGAGCAGGAAATCTTCGGCAGACTAAAATTCTTGGTGGAAATGAGCCCCTGGCAGAGGCTTCATTAGGAGAAGGCAAGCAGAGTACCACTGGCCATAAAGCAAGGCAGTCCCCTGGTTGTGGATCAGGCTAGGAAAAGGTCTTGGGGCTGAACTCTCTTAGGGCTGGGCATTTAATAGCTTTCTATCTATCTTGTTTGTGACTCACAGAAGCCTCTTTCAGTAGAGTTATGTCTTCAGCTTGAGAGAAACAAATAACTTTGGGATAGGCCCAAATGAATGGCTAGAACAATAAACCAAAAAAGAGCAGCTGTACAGCGGTTAACCTTCGAAGAAGGTAGTTCCTGAACAGCCTCTGGGGAAAGGCTTGAACTGGTAGCAAAACAGCAGGCCAGTGTGGTGTGGTTGTTCTTGCTTTAAGTAAATGGGTCATTAAAATAAACACAGGTTAAAGAAGCACTTGATTTGTCTTTATCCATAGTTCCACCCCCTAGTAGAGATGACCTGTGACAATCACAGGCTGGGTTCCATGCTCAGGTCAATGCAGGTAATAGTCAGGGATGAGACTACCTAAGGATTCATAGACCCTTGTGGCATATGGTGCAACACCTGTGCTGAGTCAAGTGTGAGCAGAGCAGCCACGCTGGTGCACAGCCTGTCCACGACCTTGTGCCTGTACCCAGCTTCATGTCGGGAAGGGCAAGGGGAAGAGCGATGCAAGTCACAATAGCAGAGGATCCTCAGGGTGTCCCATGAAGTTAGCAGTAGACCAGTGATTAGCAGCCCACTTGATCCTGTGGGTAAGAGACAAGGAAAGGCTATCAGAGGCAGTTAAGAAGGCTGTGGCATTTGCCTTGGAGCAGTAAATAAAAATCAGAAGACACAGCCACTGGTGAGGAAGCTGTAAACTGTCCTTGAATACAGCTCTGGGTTTTGCATGCAGGACAAGAATGGGGGCTTCTGACCTGCTTGTGACATTAGTGGATGACAAGGTGCTCAGCTTGTCAAAAAGGATTCAGTGACTATAATGAAAACTAAGGGAAAGGGTTCAGTGAAATGCTGCTTAAGGTATGAATGTTCACTTGCTCAAGAAAACGCATATCAAAGAACCACATGGTGTGTCCCTCCCCTGGGTTCCCCTGCTGCCTCTGACTGAATATAAAGGTGGACTTGTTTGGCTTCATGTGGTGAGCTGATGGGGGCAGAGGCATGCTGAAATACAGAAGGCATGTTTCATACCTGGACTCCTGAAGTGCAGGAAGCTGGGACTGCACCGCTGGGCAACACTTGTACGACAAGTAAGGCAGCTGTCCAGCCTGAGGCTGGGGAAGCTCCTCTGGAGACATAACCAAAGCAAAGCCAGTAGTTGTTTTGTGGTGAACAAGTTGTCCACCTGCCAGGAACAGAGGTCAGGACAGGAGCTGAGGCAGTGCTTGCTTTCTCTCCAGCAAAGGAAGCAGTAACTGATCCGAAGGGTTTTCTATAACCTGTGAATGTTTCTGACAGCCAGCAGCAGGTCCAAAAGGGAACCTCAGGGCAAGGATGGGAGCTCCACTGACAAGCAATCCAAAGTGCTGAAAATCAGTTTATTCCCTATGTACTTGTAGACAGTTAGTGCCTGTAGACCTCTGCTCTAGTACAGACAGTTCATTTGTGGGTTTGTCAATGTTACCAAACCCCTGCGCAGGAAGGGAACAGCCTGTGACTTCACATTTTAGCTTCCTTGGTTTTTACAGCCTGTTTCATATCGGATACAGAGACTCCCATTGCATAGGCTGTATTGGCACAGGAGCACCAGCAGCATGATTGCAGCAAAAGAAATTGTTAATCTTAGCTAAAACTACAGAAAAATATCATTTGTGCTTATGTGGGAGGAAGTTTGTTGTCAGGATAGGCCATGTATCCCTGCAGTCTTTAACTCAGTGCTAGAATAGAAAGTGATTGCAAAATCAAGGGGCACATTCAGCTGTCCTGCAATACTGGACTCACTCAGGACACATTCACAGACCTACATCATGCTGCCCCTTAGCAACTAGAAGAGCACTGGGAAAACCCTTCAATTCCAGGGCTTTGAGAAAGATCAGAAATAGGCGAGAGATAAAAACCCCACAGGAGTTGACAGACCCCAAACTAGATGTGTTGTTTCTTCCCTTCTCTCCAAGGAATTGCTATTTTAACGGTGAAGGCATTGGGAGGATGCTTTCTATAGTCACACAGTTTTAATGGTGCAAAGGCATTTGGGCTGAGAAGATGGATATAGGAAGAATACAGAAGAGGACTGAGACTGTGGGGAAAAGAGAAGCTATTAACAATTTTTCTCAGCAGCTAACAAGTGTGTATACATAAATACATGTGCCCAGGGAATGCACACAAGTAAAGGGAGATGCTTTATCTAAAGAAGGCAGTGCTACGACTTCAGTTTTCTTCTATCCAGGGAAAATGTTGATGGAGTTATTTTTTTTAGCTTCTTGAGACTACAAAGTTAATGACTTTTTACAATACCAAGTGAGTGCAGAGTTATTTTTTGTGAAGGGTGGGAGAATAAAGTCAGCTGGGCTGTGAATCTGTCACAGCAAGGGAGTCATGAGGAATTAATCTAGTCCATGGTAGCACAGTCTCAAAGAGGAATTTGAAAGCCTATCTCTGAAGTGTTTCTGAGCATACAGCAACACCCACAGTCTCATAGGGATTGTCTGGGACTCTCTGAGCACACAGTGGAGCAACATCAAAGTCAAGTACATGTTTGATCTGTACCAGCACTGACAGATTACGATCTTGCAGTTGCAGAAGGGTGGCACTGGTGTCTCTCGGCTGTGTGGCTACTGATGTCACAGATAAAGTGGGAGAGGACTGTGCAGCAGTGAATGACATGTAGAAGTTTTGGGGCTGATGCAGCAGCCATCTTGCATTAATCTTTTCAATTTCAGGCTCTTCTACAGATCATAGAAGGTTCTTAGGCTTTATATAGAGTATATATGTTACGCTGCTGGTATGACAAGCAGCTGAGTTTTTATAATCCAGCTCATAAAATGACTGAGATGAGATATTGTAGTTTACCAGAATGGAACTCTGTTTCTGGTATTGTAATTGACTTGTCTGTGGCTTTGGGGGAGTTACTTAACTTCTCTGTGCCTCAGTTTCTCATGCACTAAAGGGGAGCATATCGAGTTGCCAACATTGTGTAGCAGTGTCTAGAACTCCGGACATCTGCAAATGGAAGGCGATAGAAGGAAAATGGCACAAAATAGCCCTGTTGTGGTTGTAGGGATTTATAAGGCATGGGTTTATTTTATAAACCCATATAATAAACCATGTTACACCCATGACAGATTTTACTGGGATTTTCATGTTCTTGTGAAGCTGGAGTGCAGAACCTACCTGAGCAAACGCTTCTCTCTCTGTACTGACCTCAGCATTTTCCTACTGCAGTCAATCTGAGAGAACAGAATATAATCTTTTGGTATATGCATTGCCCTCATACATGCACGTGCACACAGATTAAACGTCTGAAATATTTGCATATAGGGAATAAAAGGCCTTTCCCTTGCTTAGAAATCTTGCATCTTGCCATTTCTGCAGCATTTTCTAAGGCTGTCCTGCAAAGATGCAGCCACCTATGGCTGCTGAGCCAGGCTGCAAGGGGCTCACTGGGGCCTCACTGCCCGTGAGCACATGGGAGGTGCTTGGAGATGCTGGGGGACGTGGGCTAAGTATTCGGTGGGGACATGGGACAGAGTGTCCTTGCTCCTCTGGCCGCGTGAATACCAAGATCCGCTGTCCAGGCAGTGTGCCAGGGTCCTGCTATTGTCAAGCCTGTTGAACGTCGACTGATTTTAAATACTTTTATTTATTCATTTATTTGTTTGTTTGTTTGTTTGCTTATTTATTGTGACAGCTTCTGAGTGTGAGCCAGCTGCTGAAGTGCACATTACTGCTGCCACAGCCCATAGCCACTTTGGGGATTAAAAATGGAGTATTTTCAGATTTGTATGAGTTTTTCTTGGCTGAAAAGAGACTTGGAAAGTTTTCAGCTGGATTTGTTTACTTTTTTGTCAGAAAGATGGCGAATTATTTTCTCATCAGCTTTTCTCTGTTCCTTAAATACTCTGAAGCCCCACTTCAAGCAAAAGGAAACCAGAAACAGGGGAGAGCTGCAGCTCTGTGTCTCATCCTGTAACTCCCAGGGGAGCTTCATGGGTCACCACCTCCTTCTCCACGCAGACACCATTACCTAAGCTGTAGGGCTTGGTATACTTCTTTGGCACGTTTATGTTAGCTGGTTTATAGGGAAGGACATATTTAGCCTATCAACTGTAGGGTCTAAGTTCGAAAGTGTACTGAGAGATGCAGACCATCTGCCAACCTGACTGTTCAACCCAGCTCCAGACACGAGCTCTATTCTATGCTTCTGTTTAAATAAGGCACACTTTTGGTCAGAAAGCTTTGCAAAACATGTTTTAAAGAGGTGTGTATTGTGAATATGCTGCTTCATGTCTTTGGGGTTTTAAAGTAGAGCTTAGCTCCTGCGTCTGCTCTGTAAATAAAGTATTCTGACCTGTATGGCTCTCAAAAGGCGCCTTTGGCAGGCTCTTAAACTTTCCTAACTTAAAAGGAACATGTGCTATAGTAACCTTGCAATAGATGTACTGAAAGGCACCAGGTGGCTGTGGCCCCCTTCTTGCGAGAAGAGTAAGAGGAGCCTGAATGAATGACAACAAAGCAGATGAAAGCAGATGAAAGTCTCGGATTCAGCTGTGACAAGCCCACAGTCATTAACTGGCTGGTCTGCCCAGCTTGTTTATTATTAATTCTGAGTGCCATCCAAGCAGGAGAAGCACCTGTGATGGGGTATCAGCCATCAGAGGTCCCCGTCTAGCAAAGCCCTGCCCATCACAAGCTGGGCAGGCCACCAGCACTGCTGTCAGGGTGACAAGCCTTTGGATAGCAGCTCAGCTTCCCGTCAGGGCTTGCTGGAAGAATGTGGTTGCAAATAGGAAGGGAAACACATGTTAAGTATCTCTTTCCTTCCATGCTTTTCCTCCTGACAGTTGGCCTACAGCTTTGCAATTCATAGGATCATAGAACAGTTAGGGTTGGAAAGGACCTTAAGATCATCAAGTTCCAACCCCCTTGCCATGGGCAGGGACACCTCACAGTAAACCATGTCACCCAAGGCTCCGTCCAACCTGGCCTTGAACACTGCCAGGGATGGAGCATTTGCCACTTCTCTGGGTAACCTGTTCCAGTGCCTCACCACCCTAACAGGAAAGAATTTCCTTATATCTAACCTGGACTTCCCCTGTTTGAGTTTGAGCCCATTACCCCATGTCCTATCACTACAGTCTCTGATGAGGAGTCCCTCTCCAGCATCCTTGTATCCTCCAGATACTGGAAGGCTGCTATGAGGTCTCCACGCAGCCTTCTCTTCTTCAGATTTTAAGGTAAAAAGTAACTGTCAGGGTTTATTTATGAGTTTTTTTCAATGAAATCCTATAAATCCAACTGTAACCCATGACAGGACTTCTCTGGTACCCCCACTGTAGTGTAGCTGAGGGGGTTTGAGGGTTGAAGGTCAGCTCTAGGATCAGCTCTAGGAGAGCTCAGAGACTTCATATGAGCCCCATTCCAGAGTACTCAGCATGGGTGATGGCTTCCCCCTGACTCTGTCAGACCATCTCAGATAAGAGTTCCCAAACTTCAGCTATGGTCAGAAGCTAGCAGCCTGCAGGAGCAAAATGAAACATTGCAACAGCTTATCTAGAATATGTTATTTTATAAAGCAGCCATTGCCAGTATACCCATAGGTATATATAGTTACTTTCTTGAACTACATTAATATATAGTGTGGACTGTAAAAATAGACTGAGTTTGAAAAGGGTACAGATTTTCTATTTTAAAGCTGACTATTATGATTTTTACGTTCTTTGAAAACATCTGTCACTTAGACAAGTCTTAGAAGGAGTTTTTCATTTTGTTTTCCTTCTCTTATTGAACACAGTCTTTGATACTGAAGTTGTTGACAGAGCAATTTCCATAGGAGATATGTAAACACACACTCTGTGTAGGCAGGGTCTTCATATTTCACAGAAAATTATGACAGTCCTATTCTTGGGCTAAGATTTTTTCCATTGATGGGGACTGGAGTATTCTGAAGCTGTGTTTAGCAAACAAAGCTAACCTGGAGCCTAAAAATATACATTGCATTTGCACAGGGCCTGTAAGCCTGTCAAGGTAACCCTGTTGTGATATAAAACAAGCCAGTACTAAACTGGTTTGTATGTCCCGGACCCATCGCAGTTACAAAATCTGTACCAATGGGATGTGGTGGTTATTGGAAGGTCAAATTATAGCAGTCATACCTGCAGTCATTCAGTGACCCGCTTTTTACTCTGTCTGCTGTCCTGTCACCTCTCATACCCTGGTCCTTGGGTCCAGGACCAGCCTTTTCTTAAATATTTGCTTTAAAAATACACCTTCCAGAGCATAGCCATGGTTAATGATGGAGGCCCTGGAATATTATCTGCCCACATCATTTATAATTGATATCTATCCTACATAATAGAAATTAGATACCTGATTTCAGACTATAAAGACTGAAATCAGTGGCTGTTTTGCTACGAACTTGGTTAGCTAGAGTGTTTTTCACAATAATCCTATTCCACAGAATTTCAGACTTTGCTGCTAAGAAAGAAAATCCAAACACTTTATAACCCAGGACTTGACTTTACTCATAAGGACATGATAAATTGAAACTATTAGGACTATAGATGTACATCTATATTTAATCTTATTTTTGTAAAATAATTAAAAGGCAACACTTTAATCTACTCCTTTTAAAAAAAAAAAAAGTAGCAAGGCAACTGCAGTAACTAAAACCTTTTTCTACAGTGCCTGGTAGTGATCTCTTAGCAACTAAACCACATTGAGCCAGCTTTGATGTTCTTATTCTTATTGAACGATAGCAATCCTATTGAAATTTAGCTAGATCCTGGCATCAAGTAATACTAAAAAAGAGTCATGATATTGGAATATAGCCTAAAATAAAATAATAAGCACATTTTTGATCTGTTAAATTGCCAGCTGTCCATTGTTTCAGTAATATGCAATTTAGTCCCAATGCAATATGTTCAGATACAGTCCTGAAATTAAAAAAAAAGACAGAAGCATGTGTAGTAAAAATTGAAGACCTTAGTTACAGCTGCATAAGAGTGACTGAATTCAGGATAAGCCAATACAGAACTTAGCTCTACTTATCTTTCTATTTTATTGATTGTGAGACTGGAGACAGGCAAACTCAAACCTTTGCTACTTTTTAACAGGCATTGGCATATTCAGTATGTATCTAAATTTTTAAATGAAATAATATGGGTCTATTCTGAAAAAGAGTAGGCTTAGATTAGATATTAGGAAAAAATTCTTCACTATGAGGGTGGTGAGGCACTGGCAGAGGTTGCCCAGAGATGCTGGCAGTGTTCAAGGCCAGGTTGGATGGGGTTTGGAGCAACCTGGTCTAGTGGAAGGTGTCCGTGCCTGTGGCAGGGGGTTGGAACTTCATGAGCTTTAAGGTCCCTCTCAACTTAAACCGTTCTATGAGTCTATATTTTTTTCATTATTATTATAAATCTTCTGCCTTTCTCTTAAATTTCAGTTTCTAGTTCAGTTTCAAACTTGTGAGCAAAAGTTGTGAAAGAGTCTTCATTATGGAACTTTTCAGACTTCAATTGACTCACCTCTCAAAGGTATCATCACAGATAGTATTTTGTTAGAGAAAAATATCTGGATGACATAAACTATCCCTGAATGCTGCTGAATCAAATTCCTCTGGGCATGAACATTTTCTGTGCATCAGGACTGAGAAAATGCTGCCCCCATTAACAGCATAGGATGCTAAAACTGATATAATACATTTTCTGAGACATTTGAAAAATCTCAGAGTATCTCTGTCCCTTGGAAAATTTGTTTTACCTTGGGATGTGACCAATATCCAGCTTGTGATTAATTCGCACACAAATCCAGCAATTTTATCCAGTTTGCTTTCCTAGAAACTTAATTTAGGGATTTTCTATTAATACCAGATACTCCACCATAGGCTTTTCTTCCTGCTGTGTTTGGCTCTCTGCCACCCTTCAGTTCATTCCAGCTGCCATTTGCCAAAGCAAGAAACCAACAGACATAAATAAATGTTTGCTGTCCTTGGCAAAACCTTTGTAGAAGGCCCCCACTGTGATTAGAGATGTATTTCCCAAGGAGTAAATTGATGCAGAACACTCTCCCTCCATTATAAATGCATCATCCTCATACCCTTTCTCTCTGAATCTTTGGTCACTGCTTCTCAGATTATTGATGGAAGTTTACTTCTTAGAAATGGTTGAATACACTGGTGAACACAACTGAGATCCTGCCTTACTGGTCAGCTGGTGACGAAGTTACAAGCTAAATCTGGCTTGCAGAGTATTTATTCTTAGGGATGATGCATGAATCAGGAATAAGGCAACCTGATTTCAGTCCCAGGGGAAATATAAGCAAATGTGCTGTAGAACAGCTTCCCACTCTTATCACACAAGTGCCTGAAACATTTTTTTTCACAGGGAATGTCAGTGGGCAACAGCACAGAGTTCCTGGTGGTATGCAGACTATAATGGGAATGAGAAGATGCTATTTCTAATAAACTTTTGGAAGAGGAGAGAGAAAGCAAGAAATACTTCTATTTTCTAGTGTTGCCTATCTGATATTTTCCAAAATAGCCACATTAAGAGCTTAAATCTCCACAGAGCCTTCCTTCAGCACAAGAAGGAACTTACAAACTTGAGGGACCATCTGGTTTCTTAAATCCCTGCTTGGATTACAGTGTTGCAATCAATGCACACAAGATGTAGGAAAACCCTGTGGAATGGAAACTCCTCTTAAGCTGTAAGAAATGTTTGTGGTGTTCAAGACAACCCATGAGTGTTTGTATTGAACAGATCTCCCTTGTTTGGAACAGAAGAAACAGCTCAACCTCAGAGCGTGCTGCCTCCTCATCCCTCCTCCACCGCCCCTGTTCCCACCACCGTCCTTCAGGCATGGCTGGAACACTGTAAGTGTGACCCTGGAGCCTTTCTCTTTCTTTTACATGACTCTTTATATATGACAAAGACTGAAGCATCCTCTCAAGCACTGCTTCCTGGTGTCACTCAACAAACCTCTTTGATCTGGCTTTATTGATATGTCTCTGTTAGGAGAATCATTCACATCCCAGACTGTGGCTTGGAAGTGAATCTCAAATAGATCAAGGCATGAAATGAAGTAGGGTTTGTTCAGGCAGTTAATTCAATTAACTTAAAATATTCTTATTCTGTTTTGAGAACTTACTTAGCAGAAGGCAATCCTGAACTCAGCGTAATGGCAATGCAATAAACCAAGTAAGGACAGAAAGGCAGTTTTTCATCCCACACAATGATTTCAGGGTGTATGTTATTTATGTGTCCTGGTTTAAATCACATTTGCCTTATCCAGCAGGTGAAATGAAGGTCCCAAAATCCTCCAATGGAATCTATTCCCACCATTTCATTTTGCAGAAACACAGACATGTTTGAGCTGCTGTATGCAATTTTCACTCACCCACCTATGCACATATCTGCTCTACATGATACGTACCTATATGCACATATCTGCTCTACATGATACGTACCTATATGCACATATCTGCTCTACATGATACGTACCTATATGCATGTTAACATACGCAGCATACAGGACACTATGGGTATGTTTGCCCGGTTACTGTTATTACTATGGTCTGTTAACTCTGATATATTTTCCGTCCCAACATTAAGAATTTTTCTACCTACTCCATAATTTCTTTTTCTTAATTCTACTATTCATTTACCATATACAAATACTGCAATTATTGCTACTGGCATAGAAATAGTCATTAGCAAGAACTAACCCAAGAAAAAATACAGTGTAAGATTCTCCATTGCCTTCAGAGAGATAAGGATTGAGCCCAGGCTGCTGTTTCCACCAGACCAAAATCTGGTTGCTTCCGTCTTCCTCATCCCCTCCCTGCGCCTTAATGTCCATAGAAAGGAGACCCAGAGACAAGATTTCCTTAGGAATGTGGCATATTCCTTCACTGAGGATGAGGTTGGGACCAGGGCCCTGAGATTTCCCCGCGCAGCCCAGAGAGTAATCTGAGCATAAATTCACCCTTCACATCATCCCCCTTATGTGGGGGAGAGAATAAGACTAGTTACTATGAGGATGGGAGCCACGTGAATTCACTATGAACTTTGTGCTTTGGAGTCTCTAGCTGGAACTTTTCTGGAGACCGGCTTTTTGCTGGGAAGCTGAAGATCAGTTTTTTTAATCTGGTGTTTCTGGCTCAGTGTTAGTCTACATTTCCAGGGGATATCACTTCTGTCACAAGCCATAACGCAGTTTACTCATACAATCCTAATTTTTAAGTCAAAAGATTAAGCTTTTGTTGCTTATCAAAGACATCTGCTCTGGTCTGGAGTGAATGAAAGCCTATGGGCTGGTGTCTTCTGGATCGAAGTTCACACTGCCTATACCCTCGCTGAGCATAGTCTCTTTTATTAGAGCAAAGATGCTATTTTTGGAGAGATGCAGATACATGTGAAGTGGAACAGAGAGAGCAGGGTCAGGTCTAAGAATAGGCCAGGATCCCATGCTGGCTCTAAAAGGCGTATGGCAGCCCGGCTGCCGTGTGCCTCTGGGAGAGGAAGAGGAGGAAGTGTGGGGCAGGACACTATGCTGAAGCGCTAATGTTCACACGTGTGAAGTTAACCTTGTGACAAACCCTGGGCTTCTCCCTAAGGGGGCAAATAAACTCTCCTGGGGCTGTAGCATTTTGTGGCACTTTTCTTATTGCATTTTTCCAACAGGCTACATACGGCTGCATATTCACTCCTATGTTTTATTTTATGTAGAAACTCCTTTCCCTGGATATGAAAGAGTTGTGTCAGGAGCACCCGATAATACAGGCTCCCTCTCTGCCTAAATCATATTGCCCTGCAGGGCCACCTGGCCCCCAGGTGAGTGATGCCCTTATGATTAAACCACATGTTCTCTCACTTGCTCTTAGGTCCTTACAAAGCTGTAAAACATCTGCAAATGCTTTTTGCCTCTTAATAAGCATATCAAGCTCTAGCTTAATTTCATAGTGACATGACTATGCATAAATCATATAGGCATTCTACACTATGCTCTCATCTCTGCCTTGTGTACTCTGGTTTCAAGTTCACTCTTAGTTTGTTGTGGAGTTTTATTGTGGGTAGCACCCATCAAAAATCACAGAGGTGCAATCGCTTCCTTCAGAGGCTCTTGTTACTTTTCTCTTTTGTCCTTCTGTTGTCCTTCATGTGAGCCTGTAAATGGATGCACAAAAAGTGCAATGAACTTTCATATTAGTGGAGTACATCCCTGAGATTGCAAACACCTACAGGAAACATCAAAGACAAGGAAAGGCTTTAGGACAGCAGTGGTATGGGATCCAGGAGATGTGGATGTGGTCTAGCATGACCTCCAACATCTCTGCCTTGGACGTGCTGGGTAGCCTTGGGCCATTCTTTTTGACCTCCCATTTCATTCTGTACAATTTGTATGTTCAGAAATGTTCTGAGTGAGGTCAGAAATCTTCCAAGGAAATGGTCCATCTGTAGGGGTAACATTTTTGCACACATCTCTGTAGCATGGAGAAGATCACCCGTCTGCCCTTCCGTTCCAGTTCATTCTATCCAAAGAAAAATTAATGGAGACGTAATGCCAGTTTCTCCTGATGCATAGGAGTTCCCAAGCTACATGCTGTGCCTGGTGCACTGGGACAGGGATCTTCCTCAAGGCCCCCAGGTGCAGATTTTATTGCAATACAGCTAATAGCAGACATGGCACAGGACCTTTGCTGCAGCAAAAGCTGTGACTAGGGCTTGGGCAGCCTGCAAAGTTAACAAGGACCCAAAAACTATTTAAAACACATGGACAATAGATCGCAGTAAAGGTTCAGTTATGTGGAAAAAAGCTTAGCTTTAATTATTTAGGAGTGAATACTTCAGAAGGTATTCGTAAACAGTCTAGAAGCTGCAATGTGAAAACCACAAAGTCTTGTTTTACCAACTTTGACTTTATTGTTCTGCCATTTTGTCTTTGCTGAGATGCAGGATGAGGCAGATTCATTTAGCATGTGAATGATGTGAGAAGTGATGGGAAGTGTTTGTCCTGTCCTCCAGTATGGAACAGCCCGGCAGCATGGTTGGCCATGATCCAGAGTTGCAGTATATATTAAAGAAGCTGTTGTTATTTCAGTCTTCTCTAGAATCTTTGTTTAAGAAAAACCCTCTTAATGCTCTCTCTGACCTAAGTGGAAGAACAGAAATATTAATTCTATCGTTCCACAAGGTCCTTTGCTATAAATAATACTGATCTTGCAACCAGATGACCTATGATCCCTCCAAGAACATTTTTCAATGGAGTAGGCTGGCAGATTTTATCACAGCAGCAGACAGTAGGGTGGGTATAACATGGCTTTGGAATTTTTAATTATACATTATGGGACTGTGTCACGTAATGGGACAGTGTAAGAGCCAGCAGTCCTCTGGGCAATACTTTATGGCAATGGTCACCTGAAAAGAAATGCTACCATTACAAAAAAGTAATCTAAGAAGTAATTCTGAACTCTTTTCTGCTGTAGTTTGCCCGGCTTTCCAAGGTGTTCTAAAACCTCCTACTGTTGACTCAGAGCTATATTTTAACACTTTTTCATAAGAAAAAGAACTGGAATTGTAATGGTTTAACTCACAGTGTAACAACCTGAGGTAAAATGGAAGTAACAAGATAAAATTTGGCTCTCACTCTAATAGGGCATGTTCTGATTTACAGTATTGAAAACTTTAACTCCACTGACAAAAATATTTGGAGTAATTTGCATTTGAGGGTACACTTTGCTGCTATTCATGTACAATTTGCATTATGTTTTGGACAGCATAAGTCAGCCAGGATTCAAACCTGGAGTGATTTTTATGGTGAATCTAACACTCTGATACAGGCTCATAGGAGTTTTTTCCTTGGTCATTCACAAATGAAAGGTGATCTGTGACCTGGAGCTCTCTAGAAACAACATTGTTTTTCTGATTTCTTTTTCTCTGAGATGGGGTTCAAGGTCTGTCTGGATTAAGAAGTCTCCTGAAAGAAGAAAACCATCCTTATTTGAGGGAGAGAAACATGTCCAGGCAATACGCTATGATCATACCATAGAGCCCATGGTCAACCACCATATCCAGCATCCCAAACTTTATTCCCAGGAGAGACCTACAGGGTCTACAGGGGCAGGGACTGAAGGAAGACAACCACTAGTGCCTCCATACTACTGTAGTTTAATAACAGCATTCACTTTTCTCCCCAGGGCCCACAAGGGATTCCTGGTATAGTGGGACCAAAAGGGGAGAAAGTAAGTGTCGCTTGCTATGGAGTTTGGTGTGGTTTTGAGGAAGAAAGAAGGGGGTGGGGGCATGTTCACTTTTTTCCTTTTGATTAGCGAAGGATGGGCCTTACTGATGTGGGGGGTTGGTTTAATTTGAATGTAAGGCTGTGAATTGGTTTGAATCTGTAATTTAAAGCTTCATATTTCAGTGTAGGTTTTCAGTCTTTATGCATTTTTTATGGCTTCTCACCATAGCTACCTCTGTCTAGAGTGTGTGTTAAGAAAGCAGCTCAGGTGTACAAGTCAGCGATCGTACTGATCCAAAGGCCTTTGAATGTCCTGTCCTTCTGGGAGGACAGGGCTCTCCATGCATGTTAATTGTACAGGTCAGCTCAGATGTTAAAATTCACCTGTATGTTAAGTTTGGTCATTTGCTCCATGACGATAATTTTAGGGGCCTTATACCTGAAGCTGGACACATAATTACATGCTTTACTATACAAGGGGATGACTCTAGATTTAAGGCTGAGAACACAGGAAAAACCAAGGAGCTTTTTGAAAGTAATTTTTCTCATTTTACCTTTGGAAGCAAAGTCCTGAACACAAAGGTATTCCCAAATTTATATTATTTTCCATATAAATGCATTGACGAATGAACCTCTGTGCTTCTGTGGTGCCTATGGGACTAACATGTTCCTTTCTCTGGCAGGGGGAGATTGGCAGGCCAGGAAGAAAGGTATGAACAAAAGTGCTCTCTCAGAGCCCACCTAATACTTGGCAAGTAACAGCTGTCAGAGAGGGCTGCAGACAATAGTTAGATAAAGATTAGCTAGTGCTGAAGTTTAACCTCTATGTGCTGCTTCTCCTGGTACTCAGGGTGGGTGGTATGGAGCGCCAGGTGAAGGCTGGAGAGCTGGGCCCTCTGGTTTGGAGACCTGCCCCAGCTGGTTTGAATTCGACAAATTCCCTCATCAAAAGCATACATCTCTGGCCAGACAATTATAGGAAGTTACCTGACCTACGCATTCTGTGGACAGGGAAAGAGGAGTATGCGAGCTATCACAAAAGGTGCATGAGAGAAAAGTCCAAAACAACATTAAACTTTTTACTTCTCCAAAGTCTAAACAAGGCTCAGAAAAATACCCCCAAAAGGGGGATAACCATCAATGATTACACTTCCAAAGTTCTGGCACCAATACAATATGCTGACTACAGTCCTATGCTTGGTGACACATGAGCCATGATATGCTGTCCAAAATATGTGTCCCTACATGTGATGAAACAGAATACGTTACCTCAGTCACTAAGTACCTCCATTTAATGTAATTAACTTTGAAAGAAGACAGCAATGTAGGATGAAATCAGAGATAAGCAGAGGGTAGTCACTAACCAGGAAAAGAAATACCCTTCTAATAATACACCAAGGATTTTAACACCTTTTAAATAACATACAAAGGATTTTAACACCAATCAGTAATTCAAATAGATATGAAACACATAAACAAAAGAGGTCTTTTTCTTTAATCTAAATTGCAAATGCCCTACAGTAAACAAAGATATTACTTCTATAAATTCAAGATTTCAAAACAGTAATGTCTTAGAGAGGGTCACCCACCAATCTACAAGAAAGTACAACCTTAAATGTAATACATCAGTACTTGCTCTTCTAAAATAAACTAATAGGTCCAGAAAGAGAAGTTGCTCACGTTGGAAATAAAACAGTTTAACCCTTGCTACAAGCTGTCTGGCTCATGGGAGGTCATTCATGGCCCCAGATGTCATAAGGACATTTCTAAGATCATATTGTCAAGTGGCATAAAGCAGTGGAGTAGCACTAATCTGCAGCATTTTAGGAGATACTCAAGCAGTGATTTACAGACAGTAATTAAAATAGATAAATAACTGTATGTATGTAGTTATTGCTAGTCATAAAGTAGCTATAAAGAAGCTGTTATAGTTAGTAATATGAGAATGTTCAAAATAACAAGTAAATAAATGTAGAAATATCTCAGCTAAAAACCTGGTTCTGTTCTTAACATAGATATCTACTAACTACATGCAAGTCTTTCTGATTTACATCATATTATTAAATGAAAAGAACATTTAAGTTATTCATACTGGGGTTTTAGGATAATTATTTTAACTGCATATAGATTTACTGTGTAGCTAAACTGCTTATTTGAATCAGTATAATTTGGTATTTCTGTAACCCCACACCTCCTCCAGCAGCATTAACATAAAGTGTACTATGAATATAATATAGTATTCTTTTTGTATTAACAGCAAGGTAAAGAAACGTTTTCAGGTCTTTTGCTGAAAAGACTTTATTCCTCCCTACTTCCTGTCTGCAGTGGAGGTCTGTGTGTAGGAATGATGTTGCCTGAATTGTTGTAATTGGTGTTTTCCGTTCAAGGGTAGACCAGGTCCCCCGGGTGTCCCTGGAATGCCAGGACCAATAGGATGGCCTGGACCTGTGGGACCGAAGGTAAGACTAAAATTCACATGGAATAACCTGTTCAGCATCATGATCTGAACATGGTAGTTGTCATGGGAAGTCATTAGGAAGTCTCTAAGCGATTATCTGCTAAAGGCTGGGAAGCTGCAGCAGTGCAAGGACACTCTGTGCTTGTCTTGTTTCATACACTGCTCTGCAAAGAGCTGCCCAGTCTAGGGTTAGGTTTATCCACCTTCAGCCTAGCCCCTGTAGCACTTCTTATGTTGATTAAAATATGTCAGAGGGAAACCGAAAATCAATCTAATGAAGACTCATTGATAAGCACTGGTGTCTCACAGTCACATTGATCAGTGCTTTAAAGCTGATCATCATCTTTATGAGCATTCTTTATGATGATCTCTTCGCCTGAATCTGTACTTCTTGGCAGTGCAACTATATGCCCATGCGATCAGAGGGAAAACACCAGGCTGGTCTCAGCGGAAAGAGATTACAAACCATGTGAATTACTGATCATGTCTTTGAAGTTAATTCCCATACAAACAGACATTTATTCCTGTGACTTTTAATAACCAACAGCAGAAGAAATGTCAGGACCCGCTTTGCTACTGCTGAGTGGTTGCTTCCTCTTCATTTATTATGGAAAAGCTTCAGGACAGTCCTTTGCTGAGTATAATATCATGTGAAATCTATACAGCTCCTTACAGAAGCCGCAGCATATGGCGTTTCTACTGGGACTTTTGAGATAACTTGCTTCCCTTCAATTCAGTACGCATCAGGAAAAAGGACTGCACGCAATGTTTAGTTCAACGCTACATTTTCCAGTAAATCTTTGACTCTTCATTTGCTCCATGGATGCTTGTGCCACCACCTCAGAGGACTGCAAGAATTATAGTAGATGACTTCTGAATTCAAGCCACATCTGGAAAACAGACCCTCAACCCTAACACATCTTCAATGTGTTAGATGAAAAACATCATATTATAGAATGTAGGCAAGCAACAAGAGTGTTGCTTAAAAGGAGACAACGTTCACTTTGAACTGTGAGATAGGAAATGGTGTCCCCCCTGAAAACGCACTGTGTGCTGTGATTTCTGACAGTAGGGGCAGTGAGGGTAGAAGGAAGCTTCAATTACCTCCTTCTCTCACAGACTTAGTACTAAGAGCAAGGTAGTCAGAAAAATCATTCACTTGGCCTTTCCTTATGTAAGCTCTAGTTTTATTTACCAAGTCTTCCTACTTTTGATATTATCTCCTCTTTGCCTATTGTTATGCTTTTTCATCACACTTCTAGAAGCATCCTTCATATTCAGTAGTAATACTTTTTCCTATACTTTGACTGCAAGTGATACTTGCTGTTTGATTCCAATTCTTCTGCTTTTATTGTCTCCTCTGATACCTGTCTCCTGTGTTCCTTAGATGAGTTCACATTTTCATTTCGCCTTGTCTTTATAAATTTCAGATTCCTGCTTGCCAGTAAAGGCTCCAGTCAAATAGAGGCCAGCAGATCTCTCTGCTCGTTTCCATTGGTTGTGTCTCTCTTTCCTTTCTCTCCTTCTCATCTCTCATCTTCCCAGACTACTCATCTTCTCTACAGTCATTTACTGCATCCTCTTCTTGCTGTAACTCTCCAGTAAGATGCTCTTTGTTTTGTTTTGCTTTGTTTTTTTTCTCTCATTCCCATCTCTCTGCTTTATGGTTTTTAGCTGTGTCTCCTTACTTCTCTTTCTTTGACACAATGTTGGTCTAATCCTTACTTCTACTTTGTTTCTTCAAGTCCTTTCTGAGCTTCTGCTGGGGCAGCAGCCAATGTGAGAATCCTCTTCATTTCTGGGACAGTGAAAGCCAAAGGAGAATGAGAGCCATCTGTATTCTGCTGTAGTGCTACTGCATGTCTGCGGGGACTACTCCGAATTTCACGCTAGATATAATTAGCTGGCAGCAGCCAGAGAAGTTGTTGTAAAGCCTTTTCATGATTTACTGGCTCCAAACCACTGTAAAGCACATTATGTCTCAGAGCTGCAATAAAACTACTCACTATGTTTTCCCAAGCCATAAGGACTTGCAGCAGAATACCTTTATTTTCTGCAATTCAGTGGAAGTGATGCTGGGTAGAGATGATGCACCTTCATGCAGAAAAAACGATGCACTGCTGCTTCTAATTTGTTTGCATGTCCTTTGATAGCATCTGACAAAACTGAAGCAGAAGTTACGCATCCAAGAAAATGCCAATAGAAGGATAAGATAACATATGAGGACTCAGGCAGGATATAATTGAAATACAGAGCTCTGACTACAATATTACACCAAGGTCAGACTTGTCTCAATCATTTGACGTAAAACCTCAACTGCTAAACTGTCAGACATTCAAATATGACCTCATCAGAGAGCCACAATGAATAACTCTCTTTATTGACCCCTTTAGGGTGAAAAGGGAGAGTTGGGTGTGATGGGATTGCCAGGTACAAGAGGACCAATGGGCTCCAAGGTTTGTTAACCAAATGCTGCATTTTCAGACATATTGGTTTCTAACGCTCTGCTGACAGCTGCTTCCCTCATGAATTGGCTGGATAGCATTTGTCAAGATGCATCTTTTCTAATACAGCTTAAAAGATGTGTTCTTCAAGCAAGGTTATGTTGTCTGGTTGGGCTTGGCTGTGTTTTTGGCTTTTCATAAAAATGCTTAGGTATAAATTATTCTAATGCAAAAATTTATGTTAAAAGCAAAACTCATATATAATTGTATCCCACTAGAAAACTGGAGTTGTTAAGTATATCTGAGGCATTAAATCATGTCTGCAGTGTTTTCCACCCACCTCACAAGACTGGAGATCATTTTGGTCCTCTACTAAATCTATGCATATGTATTGACAGTCAGATAGAAAGCACAGTTTGGTCTGAATGTTCTAGTGTCTGCACATCATGGTCTATAGCACAGCCTTTGCCTTTACAAATTTAAGCCACAATATTTTTAGGTACTTGAAAAAGATTGTGCAGTCAGTTTATTCAAATAAAGGACTAGAAAGAAGAACTGAATACCCTTGTTTATTGTATGTTTCTGAAAGAAAAACTTGTTTTTATAGTAATCTTCACATTGAAAGATTACTTACATATAATTTAGAGATGTTCCGGGGCGGGGTTGGGGGGGGGGGGGGACAGACGGACGGACCTAAACCCAACAACCCAGAAGAAGAAGATTATTGCTAAAAATATTTTAGATTGTTAATTGTGTCATCTAAGGCTTTATTCAGCTACATTTTATCTCGCTTGTTTCAATTTTAAAGCAATATCAAACCTGCTGGCTTTACCCGGCTTTTTCATGTTGGCTTTTGGGCTGAGTTGTCTTGCCTTTAATTCATGTTTCATAGTTCTGTTTCAGTGCAATTTTAGAAGCTGTAAATATTCATTTGCATTTACAAGTTGATGCAGTTAATTATTTGTGCTTCACTCTTTTTCTTCACTTCAAAGTTTGAAAGTTCAGCTTCTTGGGTGATGTTGAAAGCCAGAAGCATTAAAGTGTCTATCATTCCCTTTAGGGTTTTCCTGGAACTAGAGGAGAAAAGGTCAGTGTGACAACAGAATAATGTGTAATTTAACCATTGGAAACAGTTATGCAAAAAAAGTAACTGTAGAAATGAGACTGGGTTTTGATGGGGGGAAGTCCAAAGGTCCCACTGAGAAATGAAAACAAGCATCAATAAGGAGCACAGTCTTGTGTTTTCAGCTGGGATACTGAAGAAGTGAGTTTTACACCCTGTCTTGTGAACAAATTACTACAGTGCACCTCACTACAGCTTCTCCATCTGTAGAATGGGTATAATAATTCTTTGTTGTCCCTCTGGTTTATTTAGGCTATATATATATATACATTGACACACAGACAGTTTTTACTGTAAGACCTTACAGTGGAACCTCAACTTAGATGAAGCCAAGTGGGGAAAAAAATCAAGTTTAGAAGCATTATATCCAGGAAAGCACCTATTTAAAGTAATTATCTGGGGAGAATGAGTCCCTTTTCCTGCAAGCCTTACTTTTAATTCTGTTGTAATGTCAATGAAAGTAGAAAGGAAACATTTTAGGGTATCAAACCATATGCCTCACTCTGAAGATAATACTGTATTATGTGTGACTCTAAATAACGCCTCATGTGAGAAATATTTATTGCTTCCTCATGAAATGGTAGTAATTAAGCTGTTATTGCCCTGTTATCTCCTTCCAGGGATCCAGAGGTGACAGGGGTGACAAAGGAGTCAAAGGAGACCAGGTAATTTTCTTTTCCAAATAGCTGTGAGCTTTAGCTGAATGTGCACATGAGGACTAGCGTACTTCTGATGGCAAAAACCAGGAGTGGCTTGGAGGAAGGGAGCCTGGAGGCATCTTCCTTGGAGGGCAAGAATGGGGAGGGAAGGCAGTGGTCCTGCCTGATGGGAGGGTGGTAGCATCCATGTCCATGTGCCCTTCAGTGCCAGCACACAGTGAGGGAAGGAATTCCTTGGGGATAACCTCAGTCTCTCCTGGCCTGTACAGTCCAGAACCACAACAGCTTGCCAAAATGGTTTTAAGTGGTGAAGGATAATGCTGAGGATAGGAGGGAAAAGGAGGGGTTAGATTCATGGCTTGGGGGTTCTTTTAACTGAGAAAGGAAAAGTAAACTGTTTCTGATGTAAATGGAGAAATGCTATTCCAAAATGCAGGAGCTGTCCAGGTAGCAGAGTTGCCTGCAGACAAAATACGATCAGGATGTTCTTGCTGGAGAGGAAGCAGGTGGCAGAGGAATAGTGTTACTGTACAAGGGGATTTACAGTAAAATTGTGCTTATAATTCTCCACCTACTGCATCGCCCACAGTGCTGAATCACAGTGTGGGTTTCTTTAACCAGTATCTGGTTAAGTACATGGCACTTGTTCTTCTTGCATCCAGGGAAGGTGCTGCTTTGGCAAAGATGACTCCACATCTTTTTATAATTTTTTGTCCTTTTATTTTGTAGGGAGAAATAGGCTTCCCTGGAATGCTGGGACAAAAAGTAAGTGGGTGTGGTGTGTTGGGGAGCTGTGTTAAGTTAAGGGTCAATCAGTGGCTTCAGGGACATCCTGGAAAGTATAAGACATTGAAAGTCATACCTGACTTCTTGGACTGATGATCAAATTCTTCAGACCTTTTATCTTAGGAGAAAACCCTGAAATTTAGCCATTTGGTGTTTCTCTTTTTTCCTCAGAACACTGGTTTAGTTATAATTTTCCTCCTGTTTAATATAATCAAACCCTTGTTTACAGATTCATAACTGCCCTAATTGTTTGGAGATTCTTCATTTGAAGCTAATAAATGTTTCCTTCTTGGTACTCTGAATTCAAATGACACTACTACAAATGGCAGTGGTAACCCTGACCAGTTTTTATGTCATCATAAGTCTCTACTTGAAAAACAATAAAATTTGGATGTTGGCTTCTGGATAGAAACTCTGAAGGAGGATAATTTTAAGATGTAATCAGATCTTGTCTCTGAAATTAGGATAAGGAAATAATAATTGTTTCTAAGGAGGCTAGAAGATGAGTGAATTCACTTCCCTTTCCATGAGTGATTTTATTATACATCCATCTTAACAGCAAAGCATGATATTGCCAAGGCGTCAGAGAGTTTTGCTAGCCTTGGCCTCTCCAAGTCTCTGAGCATGTTTCTGATCTTTCCGTTTGGCCTCCTCTTCAATAAGGATTTTTCAGGGAAATTTTAAGCAATATTTTTTACTTTACACTTGTTTGAAAATATTTCATTGAATTTTGGATTTTTGAGAAAGAAACAGTGCCAGCATTATCCAGAGGAATCATGTGAATCTTGTACTCACATCCTGCTTCCTTCCTTCCCTCTGCACCCACCAAGGGAGAGATGGGCCCGAAGGGACAATCGGGAGTACCAGGACACAGAGGACCTATAGGAAGACCTGGAAAACGAGGCAAACAAGTAGGATCATGGCTTTTCCTTTTCCTGTGACTCGTGGCATATGTGTGGTGTGTGCTTGTGTGATACCAGGCACTTTATCACATGAGGAACAGACAGAAACTCTGAAGCCCCTCATATGCATGTACAGCCTACGCAGGAGTTAAAGCCTCAGCTTTAGGGCTGGAACCTTACCTGTATCATTCAGCTCTCTGGCCTTGCAACATGGGGAAAATCATATTTTTCCTGTCTTGGTATTGAACTCATTGAATAGAGCTTGAGCAGACCATGAACACCTCCTTGGAGTCCTAAGCAACACAGAGCTACAGTCTCAGCCCCATCTGATGGCTAGATAGTTGATACAAGGTTCAGGTCTTAGACAGTGTGGGATATAACATTGTGGTGCCTTACACTTTGTAGATCCTAACCATGAAGGTGACTTAGGGAGCAGGGCTGCTTGATTTACAGGCAGGCTGCAATGGCAAATGGGATATATCTAAAATTCAACAACCAATACCATCCTCTACCTCTCACAATAACAGGTTCCTGGGATGAGTGAAAGAAGGTTTGTAGGGAAACACTTGTTTTCTGAGCCTCTGAATGGGGAGAGGAATTGCTGTTGATGCTACAAAATCTAATTCTTCCTCACCTGGGAGGAAGCTGTGGGCAGAAAGGGCAGCATTAGCATCCTGCAAGGGAGGTCCCATTGCCTGTGCATGAATTTTCTCCCTGGCTCACCATTGTCAAGAGGTACACTACTGCTAACAAAACCACTGCTTGTGTGCACTAGCAGGAGCTGTCTGTATGCTAGGAATCGTGTGCTGTAACAGATTAAACTGGGGGGGGGATAAAAAACGCTGGTCTATATGTCCAACATGCAGCCTTGTATTGCATTGTAATGCACGCTGGGTTTCTAGCACAGGTATGAAGTGTTTATCCAGTGTATATTCAGGCTCTGCCCTTGCTGCCTAGCCTGCCTGGAAGATGCTTTCTGTCCACACTATCCAATTTGGTTGATTCAGGCTTTGCGCAGACCCAAGTGTTGGTCAGCACAGATCAGTTTTCAGAGCCACAAGGTCTTGGAGGTGTTTGGCATGCAGTGCAAAGAACCAAAGCACTAAAACGCCTTCTCTGTTTCTCCCATTTCCTCTGTTAACTCTAAATCAAGATTGCTGTGTTAGACTAGATATTTATATGGCAGTTCTCACCATAGTACTGCATGCCAGGGACAGATTCTTCTGCTCTGAGAAAGGTCAGGAAGACACATAGTGACTTTAAGGGATGGTAATCTTGTAAGGAACCTGTTCAGGAATGGGGTAGCTGACAAACTGTCCTTATTTAGAGTTCAAAATAATTATGCTGGTAGAACTATTTTTTTCAGACTTTCAGAGGAATTGTGAAGACCAGGAGTTGTGTGTAAATTTGGTATTGACTCGTCCACCATAGCATTTTCCAAGGAGGAGGTAGCAACATTAGTACAATTACCTGTTCAAGTCACCAAATGGGCCTCTTTGAGTGCACCTTTCCTTTTGTATTCATTTTAAACAATGATACTGGGGGTACGAAGGAGACCAGTTCCTGGTGCTCTGAATTGCTGCCTCAGAGCCTGTTTCTTTCTGCTGACCAACAGGGAAGGGAACCTGTTCTCACTGCGCTGACTTGGTGTTAACGTACATCTGTATCTGCTCAGACACAGGAGCTTGTAGATGAGGTGATTAATAGGCTTAGCTGAATGTATTTTATTTGCAGTATGGTTATGCCCAGCACTGCAAACAGAGGCACATCTGCTGCTGGGGCTTTGATGCTGTCAGCTAATATCTGAAGTGAAAAAATAGCCAGTGTGGGGAAAACCTAAAAGTTGTGTGTTAGGAAAGGAAAACAGGTCACCAAGTAGGGAAAGTCTGTGCAAAGTACGTCTGCTTTGTGACCCACAAGAAATGGGGCTTTTGTCCTTGGTTTGTCGGGTTTTAAAAGCTGATGTGTGCTCTCTCCTCTTTTGGTTTTGCTTGTTGTTTTTATGAACCGTGCTCATCTGTCCTGCCAAAGTAATACGCACACAATGTCTTTCTATAGCACAAGGCAAAGAGAAGACACAGCACCTGAACACAGCATGTTCCTTACTTGACCTGCAACATTTTGTCACATTCTGCCATGTCTTAATCACAAAGTGGTGGCATAAGGCATGCCATAATTTAAGGCAACAATCAGTGTGACTGAAAGAACTGTAGTCTGGCCCTAAATTAGGATTTCTAGGCCCAAGGCTCAATACACAAACCTTTCTTATGCCCTGAAAGCAGTTTTAGTATTGATCTTCTGCATGAAAACCTTTCTTTTTTTCTAATCCTTTGAAAAAACTTGAATGTGGTATTTTAAGGCTCTGTGGGTCTGGGTGCTGCCTTTAAGTGCTGTAGTTGTCTGGCTGTTTGTTCAACTGAGAAGATAGTTTCCATCAACATGGGGCCATTTCCTGTCTCTTGATCCCGCTGACATCCCTAGATAAAAGCAGCTAAATTAGGAAGGTGTCACTTCCACTTCCATTTCAAGATGTGTCTTGATTATCTCACTGACTTCTTCAGCTCTCCCTTGCCTCTGGGCAGGCTCTTCCTAAAAGGTGACCAGGAGGTGGGAGTCACAAGTCACAGCCTCACTGCCCTCTGAGCTATAACACTCAAAGCTTCGTAACTTGGGACTTGACCCTAAGGAGCAAGTCTAGGGTTTCAGTCTTGATAAGGAGCAATGACTCAGGGCTTTAGACAACGTTACTTTGAAAGAAAGGAAGGGAATATAAATATTGTCCCTGGGGAAAGCTTCTCTGAGTGCCATGTGTACATTTGAAAAGAAGCAAGCAAGCATGTTTAATATAAATCTCCACCATTATTATTTAATCCATCTGTGCTAAGCAAGAGAGCCTTAAGCAATCACTCCTCCAAAGCAGGAGACATAGAAGACAGCTCATTTTCAGGCAGTATGTGTCCAACTGGCACTGGCTTGTCTCTGCCAGATCACTGTTCTGTGGGGGAAAGAGGTTTCCCACAGACTTCTTTGGGGCTACAAAATCCTGGTCTGCTCATTCTGTGTTGCATAATGTAAGAAGTAATTAGGAATCAGCATCATTGACATTCACATAAATCCTGGATGAGTTTGATGGCACAGAGCTTACCTAATAGGATTAAACAAGGCAAATATTCGATTAAGTTCTTTATGGGGCATGGCAAAATCAACCTTCCTCAACATTCAAATGTATCCATGGGATATGAGATATTATATAACAACAGATTATTTTAGCATACTTAACCCCATATGCTCTATTACTCTGAAACCGGACATGTAACCACTCATCATAAGCCCGTGAATTTACATTAACCTAGAATTACGCCATCTTTGAGGAACTCATCTCCCTTCTTATTAAAAGAAAGCTTACACAACATACATCATTTTTGTTATGCTAAATAATGTATGCTGTCGCATAAAATCAAATCAGATATTTACACTTTAAGCTATGTAATATGCTTCCGAAATATAAAGCTGAGAAACCCAAGCCTTGGAGAGTTGCATGAGCAGGAAGATAAATATAGGTATTTTTAATAGGTGTTACCATATTAAATTCAGGAGTATAAATATGAAGGTGCTGAATAGTTGTAGGGTGAAAATTTCAAATGCCTAAGGTCATGGCTGCAGAAGCAGGATCCCATGAGGCAAATTACAGATGATTTTGCAGAATATTAGCTATTATATGGTAACTGTGTGTAAGCTCATCTCCCATAGATAAATGTTACAGCACTTTGACTGAGAGATAAGGTACTGGAGAAACGCTATTTGTCAGTATGGGGTTGCCACACACTAGCTTGCACTTCTTAAAGCCAAGCCCTTGCTTACCTTGTGATTTGTTAACGTAGCTCTACCTGTGGTGGCAGTCAAGGAGATACAGGAGTCCAGGCGCCTAAGGTACTTCTGGAAACAGTGTGGGCATCAAAGTCATTAGTGTCCTTCTGAAAGATGGCCCCCTAAGACTGGGAAATGTCACTGTGGAAGCCCTTGCTGACTGCTTAGTGATTTGTCTCTTTTTTCAGTGTCTATTACTCCAGTAACTAAGGGTTTCCAGGATCAGCTATTTCAGCTCCACCAGCCCTTTCTGTCTGAGCTGCACTGACAGTTATCAGGGGTAAAAGGTATCCTTGAAGAAAGGCTATCAAATAATTGAAGTCAGGGTGATTCCTCACTCCACACAGAGCAGAATTCTGGGACCGTCCACATTTAGGAGCAGAAGCCCTGCCTGGACACACTTTTCTGTCTCCAGGTAGAAGAGGACAGCACCTCTTCATTGAGGTGGTGGCTATGAAGCTTGTGCTGCATGCTTCTACTGCAAATGTCTTGGCTTTCTTGAAAGGGAAGCCACTGCTGGCTGGAAGAGGTTGTGTGTTATGAATAGTTTATCAAATAAATGGATGTCTCCTCTCTCCTAGGGGCTGAAGGGAGACACCGGACCTGCAGGTGTCATGGGTCCACCTGGAAGGCCTGGTCCTTCCGGCCAGCCAGGCCCCCCTGGACCTTCAGGATCAGGTAAGCAGTGTCCCTTCCTCCCTAGCCCCTCCTGACTCATCATATATGCCTACATAGGCCCCTTTACAAAAGGTGTTGCAGGTATGCATTTGATTCTCCACTGACAGCAAGCAGAGGATTTCTCCTGAAGGCAGGTCATGCCATCCTCGTTCCATTGTAAGGATTCTATACCTCACTTTAAAGCCTACATTTTGGCTTCTGATGTTTCAAAGAAAAAAAAAAAATACGGGCTTAAATGGTTCCTGTGGGACTTTGGTAGATGGGGATAATGAAAAGCCATCTGGCAGCCTTGGAGGGACTAGTTAATCTCCACCATCAAAGGTCTGCAGCTTCTCCAAGTGTCCTGGCTTACAGTGGAAGACGGGTTTCTGATCAACATACACTGTGCAGCTCTGTAAAAGCAAACCAGATAAAACTCAAGTCACAATGGCATTAAGGAAAGAAAGGAAGAGGAGGGACAGGAGTCAGTGGGGGGAAAAGGCAGTGGAGAAAAGCTTTAATTAAGTGCTGGAGATCTGTGCTTGCTGCAGTTGTGAGTGTAGTAGAAATCATGAGAAAAATCTTGTAACTGGTAGTTGTACAGCTTCAAAGATATGCATGCACATGAACTCTGTAGGACCAAGTGTAGACATGAAGGACAATACACAGCCCACAGTGTTCAGTGACTGGATATATTCTAAGGTATCTGAAAACAAAAGCAAAGCCATCTGGAAACTACTGTTGTTTCAAATGGACAACAGCTGCTTTTACTGCAGCTGATCTGTTCAATGTCCTCTTCCATTTTGCTTTCCCTTTTTCTTCCCTTGTTTACATCTGTGAGCATAAGGTCTCTTCTTGTGGTGATGTGGAAATGGTACCTCTGTGAAGCTGGGGTTTGCTTCAGAATCTTCACATACCTCATGTCTCCCATTATGAAATGTCTTTGTCTTGAGATTGAAATAATTCCATCCATGGAAAGTTTATGTGGTGTCAGGCTTGTTAATCTTTTTCCTCTAGAATATAAATTCTCATCCTAAAAGACCTTGCTGTAATGATGTCACTGCTTGCAGTATGAATGTGCTGGCTCACAGTCTAATTCTGCAGAGTAGCGCATCCTTGCCAAAGTTTGAAGTCAAAAAGCAGTATTTCTTACATTTTAATTTACAGCTCTCCTGTATTTCTAGTTGTCTTTTCTATCTCTGAAACAGCATTGCTCAAGTGGTTATATAAATGCACAAGTCCTATGCGTTGTGGATATGCACATAGACTGACTCTGCTAAATTTGGTGCATAGATGCTATAGAGTGATCTGTGTGTTCACCATGTCCTAAATTTCTATTGATTGAAACAGACTGATATTTGTTCTAAGCAAATAGTGTCTCTTTCTCTGCAAACCTGGTAGAAAATTTAAAAAGAGAATAATGTGACTGTGGTACAAACTTTAGTCTTTCTCCTGAAGTGCTGGAATTGGTGGTTCTGCTAATCATAGAATCATAGGATTCATAGACTCAGAATGGTTTGGGTTGTAATGGACCCTAAAAATCATCCATTTCCAAGCCTATGCCATGGCCAGGGACACCTTCCACTAGACCAGGTTGTTCCAAGCCCTGTCCAACCTGGCCTTGAACACTGCCAGGGATGGGGCAGCCACAGCTTCTCTGGGCAACCTGTGCCAGTGCCTCACCATCCTCACAGGGAAGAATTTCCTCCTAATATCTAATCTAAATCTGCCCTCTTTCAGTTTAAAACCTTCTCATGTTGTCCTATCACTACATGCCCTTGTAAAAAGTCCTCTTCCAGATTTCTTACAAGGTAATCTCTTCCCTCAGTTCACAGTGAATTCAGTGGGAGATATGCGTATCTGAAAGCTTATATCCACCTGACCTGTACTTTTTCCACTAAGATTGTGTTTGTGATTTGTATATTAATTTCTCAACAAGGGCAACCTGGTATTTTGCTTCCTAGGGCAATTCGCAATAGGACCAAAAGGGGAAAGAGGACTTCCAGGACTTCCAGGGAGATGTCTTTGCAGACCCCCACAACACATGAGTAACCCACCATATGAGGAATCTGTGTTTGGACACAGTTATCCAAAAGTCCCTGTGGTAAGCAGATTTTCTGGGAGATGGTGTGAGCAGTTCTTAAGTAGTTTTATTGTAAGAGGTGGTCTACTCACTAATATTTTTGATTTAAGACGGAAGATGTCTGTATGTGGGCAATGTGTTATTTCTAGCATCCAAAACCTCTGCAATCCAGTTGGTGCAAAAGAGTTTGGTCTCGTAACTAGTCTGAGGGTTTTGTGATTGTGGTGCTGAAATGCAGCTGTTTCAAACCATCAGTAATGCAGCATGTGTTTAGAAACCTTTTTCAAGCCTTAGGATGCTCTCTTTCATCTTCTACTGTACATACGTAAACTGTTCTCTTTATTTCAGTAAACTGAAATATATTTCAGATTGGTCTGTGAAGTCTCTTTCTTGATTATTTTTTGTATCTTCTTCTGCAAAAACAGTGATTTTAGAATTGAATATTGGGATCCCAAAGCACGGGCCATCTACCTTGAAGCAAAAATGAGTCTCTACAAACCGTGGCAGTCAGATTTCTGAGCTCCTGTCTGTAGACATATGCTTTGAATAGCTGATTTCAATCTTCAGCATCCTTGAAAGCATTTAAGTAGGCAAATTGGGCACAGCAATTCAAAGGAGAAGTCATTGGTGGAAGGTTACTTAGCGATTTTTCATCTCTGATTTCTTTGGACTTTGTAAATACTGTTTCTGCACATTTTCCTTCTGCTGGGCCCTGCCTTATTATTCTGTGCATTGTAGCACTCAATCAGCAATAAAAATGCTGCCTTGCTGCTGTGTACCAGCACAGCCCAGCCACTCCACTCATGCATGGATATTGCTGGTGTCTGGTCCCCTCTGAACGACAAAAAGCAGCAATTAGCTGTGTTAACTTTCCCATCTGTCACGTTGTCAGGAAGCTGTTACAGTGTGTGAAAAGGACCTACTCGCAACACCTCCCATTAAACCGGGTCATTGAACTCAATCTTCTGCTTGAGTGTACTGCAAGTCTTGTCAGCTGCTCGTTCATCCCTTTCTCTGTTGCATTACAAAAAAAAACCCATTGTTTTGAAAATGTAATGGTGAGAGAATAAAGTGCATGAAATAAATGTGCATATGGCATCACGCTGCATGCTATTGCAAAAAAACCTATCATGTGCTTCATGGCTGGAGAACTTGTAGGAAAAGGTATAAGGCTTGCAATATTCTGTGTAGGTCTTCCTTCTCCATCAGGCAGTTTCATATTAGATCTTAAAAGATGGAAATGAGAATGTGACCACCTAATAATATAATACCCTGCTCTATCACTGTGTACCCTCAATTGATGATGATCAAATGCCATTTTGTCCTCAGAAATGTGGGATGACAAAGCAGCAAACCTCAGCTCTCTGGAAGTGGAGCACACACATAGCAGCAGTCCCCGTACCCCTGCCCCATTTGTTTTACTCCCTGGAGTGTCAAGAGCAGGAACTTAAACATTGCTGTTATTTATTCTGTTCAGATCCCCTGTTCAGATCAAAGCAGCAGCTTTGAAGCCTTCCTTGTACCACTTGGAAACTATTGTCAGGGTTTCTATAGCTGTACACGGAAAAGACCCAGAGATAGTGCTCTGTGCCCCAGTCCCAGTGTCGAGTGCTTTGCCAAAGCATCATCCTTCTGCAGCAAGTCCCCGGTGCACTCACCCGTTTGCCCATCAGCTCCTGCAGTGCCAGTACTGCCAGAGAGGGGAGAGGCCGGGAAACAAAGCACTGTTCTTCTGTCAGTGGCTAAGGTTCATTCTGGTTTTTAAACCTTTTGCAATTTCAAAGGCCAGTGTCTGTAACAGAGAGCACAGATCTGCTATTGATTTCAAGGGAAATTAGAGCTCTGGGGCTGGGGCTTGAGCTCCTGAGCACAATTACAGGATCAGTTCTTTATTGGCGTTCTATTTCTTTGCTTTCTTTCATTCAAGCTGAAGGCAATTTTATTCAGTGCTTTTTTAATGAAATTGGCCTTTGTTGAGGGCTATGGGAATATTCTGCTATGTGAAAATTTCAGGGTATTTTGCTTTAAAAAGAGCTAATTCTGTTTCTGCTGGTGGGGATCAGGCTCAGCCCTGAATCCATTTTGACCAGAAGCACTCCATTTGCTTTTTCTTAATTTAAAAATGGTTTAATCTTGCTAAAATTAATTTAGTTAAACTGCTGAAGGGAGAGACTGTTTCCTAATGCCCCTTACAGCCCATTGCAGCCGCTGAGACATTTTAAAAAAGGGTAAGAGAGCAGCTCATCCTAATTTCTCCATTTTAAACTTCTTTTTTTCTATTTAATTGGAGACTTGGCTTTAGACCAAAGTGCATGCATATAAAGAAACATGCATTTCAATGCAAATTGAGTCTAAATAAAATACAAGGTAGTAAAAGTGAAGGTTGCATTGAGTGATGAGTTATTTGCCTAAAACATTACAGACGAACCTCCAAAAAGCATGTATGCCCATGTGGATTTTGCAGTTGTTCCAGCCTTTAACCATTTGAGCATCTGACAGTTTTCCTCAGCAATGACTGTGCATAAGTGTTTGCATGCTCATTACCTGTGGAAGTACCTGCTGTAATAGGGGCCATTGGAGCCATAGCTGGGTGCTCAGGAGAGGCAGTTCTCCTTTGGAAACTTGTGTCTCACTGATCACAAAGGAGCCTTTTATGGTCTGGCAATCAGGGGTGTAAGTTCTCACACCAGTCTGTATCTGGAAAAAACAAAACGTTTTTTCTGTGTGATTATTTAACTATGTGTCTGTTGGCAAAACTAGATTCTGTGAGAAGCCAAACTGCTTCAAGAGGGTCACCAATCACCTCTTTTTCTGTGCCCCAGATTTTTGTGGTGAATAATCAAGAAGAATTGGACCGGTTAAACACAGAAAATGCCTTAGCTTTTAGAAGAGATCAGAGATCTTTGTATTTCAAGGATACCTTTGGATGGCTCCCAGTCCAGGTGAAAATATGACTGTGGTCTCAGAAAACTCGTGAGTGTATGTTTCATTTTTAAATACAGAACATAATGTCTGTACTTAAGGTGTCATATGTAGAAAAAGCTCGGTTTTGAGCACTGCCACAACTGTACATAGTTCTGTGATTTTTGTTCACAGGAGTCTTAATTACTGAGGCATTAACTCATCAGAGTTGCAGGTTGTGATAACACCTCTGTGAACCAGGCTCCACTGGTGAGCAAAATGGGGAATTACAATAGTAAAGAACTTTTTTTATTTAATACAAAATGAGGCAAAACTCACCGGGGTACAAAGGTATGGAAAAACACAAACCCTGCAAACCAAACCTGTGGATTTCATTTTTGCTTCGTGTTGCTAAACTAAGTCCTGCTGAAATCAGGAGCAGGATATCTCTTCTGTCCACTGGATTTTTAATCAGATTCTGTATAAACTCTGTGAGCCACCAAATAGCGGGATATGAAAACCTGGTTGTGGGATCTGCCCCCCACAGCCGTTCACCTCGGCTTGCTAGCCAGGCTGCTCATGGTCCAGTTCAGTAATCGCTGTGTGTTTGTTTGGCCAGCTATCCCCTTTCTATCCCATGGATTACCACTTCGAGGATGGCAATACTTGTGGAGATGGGATTGTACAGGATGGGGAAGAGTGCGATGATGGCAATACGGTTGTGACTGATGACTGTATAAGTAAGTTACAGCACATCAAGAGAAGCCTCTTTCTAACTGGGAAGGTGCATTAATTGTTTCCACAGGGTAAACTGCTGTGTAAGTCACACAAGTACTGCATGGCTTGTGGATAGAGTGCAGAGGAGTTAGGTACAATAGCCATAGTGTGAAAACTGAGGTCCTCTGTGCATGTGGATGTTACACACCAGCACAAGCTAGATCCTGGGTCCAGTAAAACCGCTTTGGATTTTGTTATTCACTTGCATAGGGAAGGTGTCAGCCTTCACTACCTTCACAGTTTGGTTTATATAACATTTGATTCCTGTCTAATTGAGCTTCCTTTCATTTTGATGGTTGTGGATAGCAAAGAGCATGTAAGCATACAAGCAGCTGCGGCAACCTTCATATCTACCTTTCAGTTACTTTTACCGCTTGATTCCTTCCCCAGAGCACAGCTCTGTACCCTGTCTGCAGCTGACATACATCCAGTTTGGTACTCTGTTAGTTCTAGCAAAGGGATGCTTCTTCACATTTCAGAACCAGCATCAGCTGGCACTGACAGATTAGTTTTTCTTTGTCGTTTATATAGCACTCTGTTCTTTAACCTGACTTTGCAAATGTGGTGCATGCTCTATATGAGTTTACCTATCCACCTGTCCATCACCACGCTTCCTCTTATAACATAGGAATCCCAAACAACTTCTCGATGACAACAGGAAAGAGATTTCAAAGGCAATACTATTGCAACAGGTATAGGAAATCATATAACCAAATATCCCTCTAAGCTTGCCTGACTGCAGAGTAATCCAGCAAGAGAGCATGAGCTCTCCAGCCTCTGAGCATGAGAAAATGATTCAATTAGAATTTGCAATTAACTCTGGGGAACAAGCATGCAGGAAATGATGTTCATTAGTTCTAGTGCCTGCAACATTGTACATTGCTTGTCTGGAGGCACATCATGTTACTTTGCACTATATGCTGGACAAAACTTCAGGTCAGTCGAGGCCTTCTGACAATGATGTGACCTGAAGAGGTATCACTGAGTTACTTGGAAGTGAGCACATTGTCACCCTTCTGCTCTTGTGACTGAACCAAAAGAAAAAAGTTAACCAAATGTTAGGTAGATTTAACTGTAAAATAGGCTTGTTTTACTTGGAAGCATCAATTTCTAATAACAGATGCTTGGTGAAATCAATAATATCTCTTTGTAAGTAACTCACATTACCTCCTACAGATTCCCTATTCTTGAGTGTCCTCTTAATCTGTACCTTAACAGTTTTCCAAGAAGATGTCAAAGGGATTTTAGCTAAATGCATTTGAGTCACACTCAAAAAGCTGAAGATGTCAAAAGCAAAGTCCGGTTGCTAGAACAGCAAACAAACCCACAAATTACAACAGCCTACACTTCAGTCACCATGAAAAAATGCCACAAGGCCCACTCACACCCCAGTCAGTAGGAGTCAGCAGTGGGAAAAACACCTTTTTGGCAATCATAACATACTCTGTTTTAATTTTGATAGACAGGCAATAGGTCTGCATAATTCTGTTGGTATATGGGAACTCATTTGCAGTAGACACATATAGATACCGTGCAATACTGGGTAAAGGTCTAGGCTGGGATTTTCAAACCACTTAAAGACCTCAGAGTGTTCTTTTGAAATTATTTATGTTAACTCTATTTTATGCTTAATTTATTTCATTTTGACAGTAATTATCTGTGTTAATAATAATTATTAGAATGCTGTTGTGATTAGTGTTTCTGTGTAAACAGCTTTAGTAGTTAACCATTCTTTCATATATAGGGAAGAATAGTCCTCCTCCTAAGACAGTTCTTACAGGATGCCCTCCCCAAAATGCCTTGTTTTATACTTTGTCCTTAAAAATCTAGTTCCACTTACCTTACCTGCTTCTTGTACACATGAGGTGCCTTGAAAGTATTTCTTTCTGTATTTTTCACCAGGATGCCGCCGTGCTTACTGTGGAGATGGCTACAGACATGAAGGGGTTGAAGACTGTGATGGAAAGGATTTTGGATATTTGACATGTAAAACATATCTCCCTGGGTGTGTATGACTTTGGTTCAGGGGCTTTTGTTTGGTTGGCTTTTCTTTTTTCTCTTTGCCAGCTTTAACACAAAAAAAGTATTACCCACTTCAAGCTTGTTCCACTGGGACCACTGCAGGCAGTGGGAGAGAAAGACTATCAGATTATTTCTGTATATCATTGACTTTAAGAGCCAAATCTCATCTCTCAGTGATTACCACACACTTCTTATTGTACAAAATGAGTAAAGGTAAATAGACATATATCTGCTCAATATTTGCAAGGTTTCCTCATTTTGTGGCATTATCATTGCATTAATGCTCACCCATAACATGGCAGGAGCAGGAAAGACCATGATACGGAAATGATCACACTGAAGGAAAAAACCCAACAAACCAAACCACAACCTCCAACCTTCCTCCTGTTGCCCTTACCTTTAATGGGTACTGGTATCTTTGTTTCTGAATTAACCCGTCATCTATGGACCTTTCCAAAGACCAGGAAATTCACTGAGCTGCGATACAAAGCCATGCATCTGCTTAGCAATGGCCTTCATTTAAAACGTCTGCTTATTGTTGACTTGCCTTCTCTGCCTTTGTTTAAGCAGCTTCTTCTGGTCAGCATTTTGCCTCCTACAGCAGTACCCCTATTTAACTGTCAGGTATTGTTACTGACTAGCAGGAAACATTTAATTTGCAAATGAAATTAGGCACAGAGCTCCCATCATTTATGGAAGAGTAATGTGCTAATTGACAGGAGTAAGAAACCACAGGATGTCTTTGTAAATCAGGTGCTGTGCTAATCCTTCCATTGTAATTGTTGGAGCACTCCTGGTGTAAGAGATTATCAATATGGAGTACAAGCAAACCTGGCAATCTGAAACATTTTACAAGTATCTCATCTTCAAACAGTTTGTTCTCTACTGTGAAAGAAGAGCAACTGAGATACTTTATTTTTGTGCGTGCAGTCTGTAAATTATCTGCTAAACTAAAGAAAAGGCTGTGACTCATAAGTAAAATGGAATAAGTATGTCAGCAGGCACTCCTGTGGGAGTTTAATCCCAAAGCACCCTTTCCTTCAAGAGCTCTGCTACAACGGTTTTTCCCATTTTCTACTCTTTCCAGTCCCCAAATCCATCCTCTTATTTCACACACCTTCACTTGAGATTTTATGTTGGTTTTCTGAGAATGTGGGTTATCCCAGGGCATAGCTTTGAGGACCTGCTTAATGGCTGCTTAACCCACAGTTTGTGGATAATTTGATGGATGAGTTATTCACTTCCACATATGCTAGCAATAAAAGCTCTGCTCAGGTCTTCAGTAGGTAGAGTCACTGCACTCAATTTTAGTCAGTAGAAAGACTAAAATCACTGGTTTTCCTTATTTTGCAAGGACCTGTACACTCCTTTCTTTTTTTAATCTCGAGTGTGTGCAAGTGTCACTGTCATTATTCCAAGTATGCAAAAAATAAGTTAAAGGACAGGCACAGTCATGCCAGCTGGAGATATTGGAAGTAACTGGAAAAACACTTAACTCAAAGGCTCAGATATTTCATTATACAGTTCCCATGGGTGAGTGCCAAGGCCTCCTGCACCCACCCCCGCTCAAGTCCCAGTGCCCACAGGGATTTTATTCTTTAACTGACATTACCTGGAATTAAATCCTCTCTCATAGTTTCTTCAGGACTCTTGTTTTGCTGACAAGTGGGAGCACAGTGGAGCACTGATGAAATTACCCTCTTATTTTGGTTCCTGTATGTTGAGACTCCATATGGCATTTTCTGATGTTCATCACTCCTACAGAGAGTATATCCAGAATCCACATAATGTGAACTATAGCATACTTTGAAACTGAAATATTCTCTTTTATTTTAGGTCTTATGGAAAATTGCGATGCACTTCTTATTGCTACATCGACTCTACACAGTGTCGATACTTCACATGAGGGGAGCGGAGGTGGGTAGCATCCCACATGCAGCGGGGTGCTAGGTGCTACACTGTCATCTATCCAAGAAGGACTGGGACAAAAAATATACCCACCCACCTCTGTATGAAAGCAAAGAAAGAGACATCATGCTGCTGATGGCCATTTTGAGATGTTTTTCTTTTGTTTTTAAATTGTCAGATTGGGAAAAAAATAGGACCACTGCATCCTGTCTTAATAGAGAAATGTCAAACCGTGTTTGCCAGTAAGACCTTTATGTGGCTGTGGGTGGTGACTCACCCTCCATCACAAATGTCATGTTAAGCCACTGGAAACTGAGTTTCACTAACCAGGAATAACGTGTAACAATTACCTCTTTTTAGCACTGTTAAACCTACATGTAAGATCTTCAGGGTTTCTGTCTTTGAACCTCCTAAGCATAAACACGAAGCATATCTTGGATGCGCTGTTTATAGAGACTTTCTCTTTTATTACAATGTGAACTTTGCAAGTGTTGTATCCACGAGTGATGGCTTCAGTGACATTAAGGGTAACTGTACACCTTCGTGGGTTGAAGGAGCAGATGCCCTTCAGTAAATGCTTTCAGGATCAGAAATCAGCCAAAAAAAACCTAGTTATCTTCACCTTTAGGCTAAGAGATTTGGCTGTGTGCGTCTGCGCGCATGCATAGCAATGCAATCACAGGAGTCCTGAAACTTCAGACCAGAAGGCCAAAAGGACAAATATACTGTGAAATAACCAAGGAGATCTCTCCCACGAGAGAAATCAGACAAGGAGCAAAGATAAAGAAGGAACACTTTTCTGTATTTTTCACCTTTGTGCTAAGCTGGCTGGGATCTGTGTGACCCCGAAGGGGCTGAGACAGCATTGGTCATCTGCCTGAAACTACAGCATGACTATGTACACATTGCCTTCACTCTGGTTTCTGTACTAGAAGGTCTTCTCATTTTCATCCCCTTGTCCATCCAACCTTCATCACTGAATCCCGGTTATATGCTGTTCTCTCCCGTTTGTTGTTTCCACCATTGTGTCTGGGGTACCCCCAGTGTATGTTCTCACTTTTGTATTGCTGTAAATCAGGCCTTGGAGTAGGGTGTTCATGGATGCTTATACATGCCGTGTAATGAACAGTGTAATGTACATGTATTTTTGTTTTTAAGAAAGTTTGTTCAACTATATTAGCTCTGATAGGAGTCAGGGTAATTATGTACTTATTTATTAGTAAGCATTAAAGATCAAATTTCACATGGGAAGCATATTAAATGTTATGTGTGAAAGAGTCTATAACAGAGAAAAATGAAGCAATGGATGTGCAGAATACGGGACTAAAAACCTCAAATCAAGGTGTTATTTTCATACAAGCCCCTCTTTCCTGCTTCACGATCAATGCTGCACACAACTGTTTGAAATGCAAGAGTTATCTGTACCAGTGACAGCACTGCAACAGCCGCACTCACACTGGTACTGCTGTAAAGGTTAAATAAAGGTGGGTGTTGTGTTATAATGATAATGCATTAAAGCAATCAAGAAATGCACACAGCTTTCGCCACCTGTATAGCAGTCTTTAACTCCGCATGTCCAAAGTGATACTGGAAACAACAAAACCCACAGTTGGTGTGCTCTTTGTGTCTATCACTTACTTGGGCTGTTTATGTTGTTATGAAGCCAAGCCACCAGCATCTGTAGCCCAGTTCAAAATTTTCCATCTGGTTGCTTTTCTTCTTTTTAAATAGAGGTCTTAATAAAAGGTCAAGGAACCACTGGGGCAGGAACTTGCCGTAAGCTTTGGAAATCTGGCTGCTAGCACAGCTGCCTTGTAATTTCCCATGCTTGTGCTGTGATGGGTTCCAGCAACGTCACACCATGCAATAGTATGCATCCTGGCAGGAGGCTCCCGAGGACAGCCATGCTTCCTGCAACACATCCTGCTGGTCAGCCCTCCAGATGAACCTTTGGCAATATCTGCCTGGTGTTACTATCCTGGGCTTGGAGACACTTTATCTGAACCCCTCACCTTCTCCAAGGAGTTCATCTCTGCTCCCCAAAAGGCTGGAGTCTTTGGGAAAATTGATGATTCCAGTGGCCTTTCACCTTCATCATTTTTAAAAGCTCCTACCTCCAAAGGACATTGAAGTTGCAAAGCTAAGTGTGTGGAAGGTAGGGAATATAAACAGCAACAGCAGATCTGAGCATGTAGTACAATTGTACTGTGCTGCACATGTTCAGGAAGGGGCATATTGGTCTGGTCAGAAAACATTCACAAAGCATGGATTTTAAATGGACTTCCTTAATACAGCACAAACAATTCAGCATCTTAACAGAAAGAAAGCAATGTAAGATATAAGGGGGGGGGGGAAGAAGACATGAAACAAGTTTCTCTGTCATTATTGTCTTGCTTCCCTCAGATGATAAAGCATGAGGAAGACATCTGGGAAGTTGTTAAGTACATATGATTTAAAAGGCTGCAAAATAAATCCTTCCTCTTTATCTCTGACATACCTGCTTTACCCTTAATTGGGGATTCTTCAGTTGGATGGTGCCTGGACTGCTGTGAAATGTCTTCCCTCCTTCTCTGAGTTCCTTAACATGTGCCAAGACTGATTCAAAAGTTAATTGGGGTATTGCAGTTCCCTGGCCTTTTGGAGCAGCAAATGTTTGTGGGAGAGTTCTCTAGTGATTAGTACACAGCTCTAGAGAAATACAAAACCAGTACGATCCTACGCCATGCACTGTATTAAATGTCTACTAAAAATCCAGCTTGCACTTAATATATAATTAAATATATGTAGTTACCTACTGCGTGTATTAGCAGCTCATGTCAATAAATTGTGCTACCTTAGTTCTGCTGTGTCCTTACTTTCGCCCACTTTGTTTTGGGTTTAGTAACACATTTAGTAACATTTAAAGACAATGACCTAGTTTAAGGCACTGGGGAGAGAAAAAAGCCGGTGCCTCCTCTCCCATGCCTGCTGCCTCTCCTGGTCTGCCTCTGGACCTGGCTCTGTGTTGTCACACCAGCATGGACAGCCCAGGATTGTGACTGTGCATCCCCATGCCTCGTCTCACCTCTGCCTCAGCCCCACACTGACCCTTGCAACACGCCATGTGCAGAAAGGCTCCACTTCCACTGATTTCTGGTTGTAATCAACGTCACATGGGCTGCTTTAAGGCGGCTTTGACCTGAGTTTGGATGTTATCTCCTCCTGCTACCTCATAACCTGCTGGCTGGTTTGTAACTCCTATCAGCAGCTGAGCTGCTGGTTGCAAACCAGAAAGCAGAGGTGTCAGGTGCTAATGGACACTGGGAATGGTGGTGGTGGCACCCAGGGTTTGGTCAGTCCCAGCAGCCAGTACCCAGGCTTTGGGAAAAGGCTCCTGCCATGCCATAGCAGCTGGCAAGTCTGTTGAACAGAGGCTTTTTGTACAAGAGGGCATCCCAGAGAAGGGCAGTGCTGTCTGTTCCTGGGGGAAGTGGAAGTGAATTGACAGCCAGAGGATGAATGAGTCTTTGGGGCGATATATTTTCTGCCCCTCCTTTCTAAAAGCTCACCTTTGTGACACTCGCCTCTCTGGCTTTCCAAATGCTTACATCATGTCTCTCTTCACTTTGAATCATCCAGAATTGTAGCCAACCCCATCCTTGCCCATAAATCTGGCCATGCAGCTCATGGCCCTTCTTCATCCTTATGGTTTTCTTTAATGTCACCAAAGTTCATAGCCTTTGTAGTCCCTCCAAAACCCTGCAATGCCCTCACTGCTCTGCAGGCACTGGGTTTAGTTGGCTTCTTTTTCAGCCTCTCACGTCATCCCTTTCCAAACATCTTCTGCATGTCACAGCCCCCCAAATGTCACAGCAAAGCCCCTTGGCCACAGTTCTTTCCTTCTTAAAGGTAACATTGGTGCAATTCCCATTCCAGTCTCAGTGATAAGGACCAGAGGAGAGGGGATTGGTGGTTATCCTTACACCGTGAGCTCCCCAGAACAGGCACTGTCTTTGAGCACCAGCTCTTTATGAGTAATGACAGTAAAAAGTCCCAGGTTAGCTGCTTGTGGGGACAATTCAACAGTTTTGGCACTCTGCATCCAATCAGGGCATGTATGAAAAAAATAGACCAAAATAAACCCTAGAGAAGTGAACCAGTGCTGTGCTGTGATTCTGTGACAATAGTCAAATGTGTCACGCAGGCAAGGCAGTGCCACATGATCTTTAAAGAGATGTTGGAAAAATAATGTTTTAACTCACAAAGGGTGAGGCAACAGACAACACTTTGTGATAGACCTTCAAGTTCTTCCTCTGATACCTAAGGAGATGGATACAGCAAAGCAAGTGTCCTTCCCCTGGAAACCATTCTCCCGCATGGAAAACACTGAGTAATGGGCTATTGAGCTTTGCTACAGGCAATGTAAGGTGCTGACAGAAAGACAAACTAAAGCAGGCAGGTAGTGAATGCTCAGAGTAACTGATGCTTATTGATCTGGTGAGGGACTGTGCAACTTGCAGAGTGTCTGAGTGCTGCCAAACCTTAATCAAAGAGAAAAAAGGAGCAAAGCCCAAGCAAATGAGACATTTTGTGTCTTTATTGAACACGGTCATTGAAAAAAACCCACAGGATTAATGCATTCAGCCCCATGCCCAGCAATGTGCTCTTTGCTGGAGTCCTCTGTGCTGAAGGCTGGTGTGATTCCAGGGCTGCAGAGGCCAGAGCAAAGGCCGGGCACATGCTTTCATTGCATCAGTAATTACTGGGGCAGTTAGGAGGATGGCCCTGAACCAGCCCAGCCAAGGAAAGGCTGTGTTTGAAAGAGTAGCCAGGCCAAATTATATTAGAGGAGTGTAATCCTGCTGCAAATCACATTACTGTCTACTTCCCTCCCCCCTCCCCCAACAAAATCTTGGCACTTAAAAAGCACTGAGTTATAGCCCTGGCCTTTTAGGGATTTTAATTCACTCTAACAGTTTCCTGTGCATCTGATGGAGGGCACAGTCTGGATGTATGATCTTCTCAAGTGAGAGAGAATAGGGTTTAAACAGCTGTATTTTGCTGCCTTCCCACCCACTGCTGAACAAGTACCCCTTCCTGCACTGGCTGCTGCTTAGCATCTTCTTTGGGAAAGGAGAACCATGGAGCTGAGCCCATCAAGCTAAGCAGTGCTGCAGGGCACTGCAGGGAGCAAGAGCCTCTCTGGCCATCGTGCTCAGGGTGGAAAAGATGCCACACATGCATCTCTTCAGGAAAAGCCATGTGTCAGGCTGTCCCCATTGTCCCCCAGGGCTAATGTTACCAGTGGCATCTTCTGCAGGACACAGGGAAGGACAAAGCAATCCCAGAGCTGTTTTGCAGGCATGGCTGGGGGCCTGCCCGGCTGGTGTGTGACAACACAAATGCAGAGCCTGATGGAGCAGGGATCTGAGGTAACTGGACAATAAATCAGCCAGGAGGAAGAGGAGGTAACATAAACCTCCTCTCACTGCAGCACATTGAGTATATTTAGAAACTCAGCAACTTAAGACCCTCTCTCAGCCAGTTTAAAGTGTCACCATTTAATAAGCAAACAAGCTGACATCAGCATTAAATTCAAGCCTGTGGCAAAATATATGTGCTTGACCCTTGTACCAGGCATGGGAGGAAGCTTTCAGGGTTCGTCTGGGAGAGAAGACAGAGACCTGTCTGGGTCCACAGCATCCCTGGTATGGAGTGAGCAGGGGGGGATGACAGCCATTCACCATCACCCTTCCTGGAGGAAGAGGCATGCAATGGCATTTCCCACTGAACCACCAGCAAGCACTGACTTAAGTCATGGAAATGCAGGCATGTAAGACTGGTTTTCCTTTGCTCTCTTAACCAGAGCATCTCCAGATTGGTGAAGCAAGGAGGAAATAGCCTGGGGAGTCCATATTATTCCCAAACCCGCTAGTGGGGGGCCAGAAACCTTTTAGTGATGAATTTTGTTTGGAAGAGAAGAGCTCCCATTGCTCCCTGTCTTCATGTCCCTCACCCACGAAGCTCACCATGCAGGAGCTGAGGGAGGTTGCACTAAGCCAGTCAGACATTTGGTACTCCCCATGCCTTCCTCTTGGAGGTTATTTGATGGGCAAACATACAGGGAAACCTGGCAACCCTGACACTTTATAGCAATATAATTCATCTCATACATTTCCATCGGGTTTCTCGTCTTACCTACCTAGCACTACTGCTCTGAGGATGGGATGCGCCGAGCAAGGTAATACTAAGGACTGCTTAGGTTTCAAATTGTTACCATATTTAAAGGGGAGGATGACTGCTTAGGGGTAAGAAACAGAGAACAGTTGAGGCAACTGAACTGTCCAGAAGTGCCCTGTTGAAATGTGAGTATTATGGGCCAAAACCCACGGGGAGGCTGGTCAAGAAGTACAATAAAAAGCCAAGTTTCATCTGTAATGTCCCAGTGCATTCAGACAAACCATCATAAACCATCTGGTTACCACAGTAATGAGTTACTGTCTTGCTGTCTTTTGACCAGAGATTAGTTGTCAAACCAAGCAGTAACCCCAAAGCAGAAGCATGGGTCCAGCAGGGTAAAGCTGGCAATATCACAGGTCTTAGTAGTCACAGTGAAGGGCAGAGAGGCTTGGTCTGTGCCAGGACATTTTGAGCAAGACAACACCTGGTGTGAAATGCTGCAGGATTACAACTTCTAAATAAAGTCAGGGACCTGTACCTGCTGCTGCTTAGGCTTGGCAGGCTCATTCTGCCTTAAACTGTATGAGACTGAACTGTTATGCTGATCTAGATGTTAAATATTTGTTCTCCACTCCACACTACCTTGTTATTTGATAAGCGGTAATGTCCTGTAGGTTTGCCAGGGGGTAACCACAGCAGGAATGCCTGAACTGATGTGATTGGCCCTTGGGGCAAATAGATTGACTTAAAAGAGTTTGTACTGGGCATAGGCAAGGAACAACTGAGTCCTGAGGACATACAAATAATGAGATTATCCCTCCCGCATTCAGCAGCCAAGTGTCTGTTACACAGACCATGTGCAAGGGGAAAACCATACTCTCTTTACACATATTGTCCCTGTATTTTGGAGCCCCGAGGATGGTGGGACTCTGGTTGTGGGATAAAAGACAGGCAAAACCACCCCAGAGGTTGTTCACCGTGTCTCAGTGATGGGGTTTCTGCAGCACCACACAACACTGCACAGTGATGCCTCAGGGGGCTCTGGCTTCTCTCCTTGCCGGCAACACCCATGCCTGTTTTCACGGCTGGGTGGTCTGTTTGGTGAGCACATCTGCACATGAAGGTTCAAGTCTTCTTAATTTCTACTGTACCTATGCACTGCATGGGGATTTGGGAGCAGAAGGAGCTCCCCAGCTCCCCTCTGCACCCTCACCAGTTACAGCTCAACTGAAGGTTGTTGCTGAGGCTGAGGGACACATGCTTGACAGCTCTGATTTAAGGAGATGGTCAGATGTGTCTGATGTTCAGTTATGGAGTAAGAGTCTGATGTTTATTTAGGGAATAGAACCCAGGCAGTTTTCCAGACCCTGTCTTCGTTCACCAAATTTTGAAGCGCACAAGAAAAGTCCTTTAAGGCAAGATCCCTCCCCTCCCCACCCCCGCAGAGAGCTGATTGTTTCTCAGCTTCTGTTAAAAAAGAGTAATAACAAATAGTTACCTTTGAAAAGTTACATTTGTGCAGGAACAGCCTACTTTGACATGTTTTGAAGCACATATATCAATAGCTGAAAGCAGCACTCCATTTGAGATGATCTGTGGACAAGAAGATATGAAGTGGACAGATGAATCCTCTCCCTGTACTGGTAACAGATACATACTCACAGGCTGTTCACACTGCCTGATGATACAGGCTTAAGAAAATGTGAATTAATACTTAATTAATTTATCCAAAGTGGAACAGCTTCAACAGAAGAGAGTGCTATTTCAGAGGGAGCAAAGCCTGGATGTATGAACTCTCTACATAAGGACCAATATAGAAAACAAAGTGCCACATAAAGAAACTTTGACTGACAAGAAGCATGTCCAAGTTCTTTGAAATAGCTTCCATTCAGAGGCTGGTTCAAGCCCTCAGGGAGAGCAACCTTCTCAAGGTGACTGATGGAGGTGAGTAAGGCTGCAGTGATTTATACACCCTGTCCTGGGTTCAGCAGTAGCAGTCATGTTTTTCCTTTGTGGTAGCTGGTGCAGTGCTGTGTTTTGACTTCCAGCCTGAGAACAGTGTTGGTGAAGCTGATGTTTTCGGTTATTGCTAAGTGATGTTTACCCTGACCAAGGACTTTGTGAGGCTCATGCTCTGCCAGGGAGGAGGGGAAGCCAGGAAGAAGCAGAGATGGGGTGCCTGACCCAGGCTAGCCAAGGAGGTATTCCATACCACAGCACGTCCTGCCTGGGGCAGGGTAACTGGGAGTTACCTGGAAGGACATGGGCTTCCAGGTGGGACTCGCTTCTTGGCCGGTGGTATCGTATTCTCTTCCCTTGTTATTTTCTCTTATCATCGTTGTCGTTGGTGTTAGCGGCGGTGATTTGTGTTGTACATTGGTTGCTGGACTGTTCTTGTCTCAACCTGTGGGAGTTGCACTCTTTCGATCCTCCTCCCCGTTCCTCCGGGAGCGGGGAAGGGGCGAGCCCGGCACCACTCACTGGGAGTGAGTGAACAAGCTGTCTGGTTAGGGTTTAAACCACAACAGTTCTTTTGGGCTTTTTCTCTCAGCCAAAGTTTGAGTAGCAACTGTACTTGTCGCTGGGGGTGGTGAAGCTGCTGTGCGTGGAGCTGGAGTAGCTGCGCTGACTGTTGCTTTGCCCTCAGATCCACCAACATTCTTTTCCTTTTGAAGGTGCTGGATAGTGTTGCACAAGGCCCTGTAAGCATAGGCCAAGCCCCAGCACGTTGCCATGATTTGTCCATCTCTGGTATGGCCAGAATGACCACACACCTCATTTAAGTGTTTTACTAATTCTTCTGGATTTTGCAGTTGTTCAGTAGTGAAATTCCAAAGTACTGGAGGGGCCCACTGACCTAGATACTTGCCCATACTATCCCACACACCCTGCCACTCATGGCTGTCCAGCCTCAGGGAAAATCTCTTGGTCCTCCTACATCATCATTTGACCCTAGACAAGACCCAAACCTGACTCTGCTTAACTCTTGAAATCATTCGTGGGCAAAACATACTCTGTATGCGTGCCAACATAGTGATCCCCATCACCATCAGCAAACAAGTCTCAACAGCATTAAAAGGCCATTCAAAAACTTCAAAACTCTCAAATGTAAATGGTCTGAGGGGAGGACTGGGAGGTTAAAAGAATGTCTCCTTCACAGGCTGAGCACCTGAGAAGGAGAAAAAAGATGTGTAATTGCTAACCACCTCCATCATATACCTCCCAAAGTATAAAGGTGGTGACCACACTGGGAACATAGGCCAGATCAGTTTCATGATCAATGATTCTATCATATTACAAGTCATTGCCATAAAGTACAATGGGACAAAAACCTTAGCCCAAGCCCCACACTTGAAAAACACTAATACAGCAAATACCAGATGGAAGTAAGATACGATATACTGAAAGTGGGAGATCAAGAGGAACAACTCTGAGAGCCAATAAATCAGCATTGTGACGAGTGACTATTAATCCAGACAGATCTGTCATTATCTCAACCCTCTGTGCCCCACGTTGGGCGCCAAAAGAACTGTCATGGTTTAAACCCTAACCAGACAGCTTGTTCACTCACTCCCAGTGAGTGGTGCCAGGCTCTCCCCTTCCCCGCTCCCGGAGGATCGAAAGAGTGCAGTTCCCACAGGTTGAGACAAGAACAGTCCAGCAACCAATGTACAACACAAATCACCACCGCTACTACCAGCTACAACAATGATAAGAGAAAATAACAAGGGAAGAGAATACAAAACCACCGGCCAAGAAATGAGTCCCACCCGGAAGCCCGTTTCCTTCCAGGTAACTCCCAGTTACCCCCCACCCCAGGCATGATGTGCTGTGGTATGGAATACCTCCTTGGCTAGCTTGGGTCAGGTGTCCTGTTTCTGCTTCTTCCTGGCTTCCCCTCCTCCTTGGCAGAGCATGAGCCTCACAAAGTCCTTGGTCAGGGTAAACATCACTTAGCAACAACCAAAAACATCGGTATCACCAGCACTGTTCCCAGGCTGGAAGTCAAAACACAGCACTGCACCAGCTACCACGAAGGAGAAACGTGACTGCTACTGCTGAACCCAGGACACACCCACAGGGTGCTGTAATTAAAGGTGAGAGAATACAAATCCTTAAAAGACTTTTGGGGAAGGGGAATTGAATAAGCTGAAGAAAATAAACCAAAAAGTCCTGGCAGGATCCAATATGCAATTTGTTGTTGTTCAGCATGTCCCTGACAAGGAGACAACTTTTGTATTACAGACAAGTGCCTGCAGGAAGGTCCCTGTGCCTGGCTGGCACATCTTCTGAAGCAGGACTGGTGGTGCCCCAACACAAGGGTAGCAGAAGGAAGATCTGTCAGGGAGAGGGTACCTCTTGCTCTTGGTGAGGGTCTGCTACTGTGGTTTTGTCAAGAAAGCTCCCCCAGACGCCACAGTGCTTGGAGGGGCACAGGTTTCACAGGGACATTCCGCTGCACTTCAGATGTGTCCTGCTGCAGGGCAAAGCTTCATGTTCTGTTGGTTTGGGGAAAGCTGGTTGCTGCTCTATGCGTGGGACGTGGAGCTTTGGGCTCAGCGAGTGATGAATGCCTGAGACCACAGTTCAAACGTCACGCTAGGGAGAAAGCGGGGCAAGCAAGAGGCAACACAATGGAGGCTGCATGACACGTCTTCCTCTTGCTTGCAGGAAGGAGGTTGGGTATCAGCTGCTAAGCAAGGAAGCAAGTGGAAAACTATGACCTATAGGAAACTATTTGAGGCACGTCTGGTTGCCTACAGATGAGCTGACAATACCAACACTGGAAACAGATGCTAAATTGATTGGAAATTATTTTGGAGGAAAGCCATAGCTGGAGCAGGAGCGCTTTTAGGAAGACAAATTGATGTAAAGTGCATTCTGAAGCATCAAATCTGTTAGATTCTGAGAAAAGCATGACCTGCTCTCTCTTCGGCATCACTGCAGGACTTTGCACAGGCCACACACCACTGCATCTTGCTGAAAACAGCAAGGTACACACTTAGAAAGCAGCCAAATGCTGCTGGTTGGCACCAGGATCCATTAGGGATCCTGACAGAGAAGCAGTATCTCAGTGAATCCTTGATTGACAGCTCTGCCAGGACACAAGTATCACCAATTCCAGGTGCCCCTGCTCCAGGTGAAACTCCTGCACTAACGGTGATGTCTTGCTAAAGCAGTGGGTAAACAGCAAAAGATCCTGGAAAAATTTTACTGGGCCTTGCAAGTCAAAACACCAGGTCAGGGGAATGCAAGAACACAGTGAAACTTGGAAAAGCTTTTTTTCCCCTCATCCCCAAAGTCAAGATTGAGCCTGTGCTGCTGTCACTGCAGCTTCTCTGGGAACCAACTCTCAAGAGGGTTGGGAAGGGAAGCTGGAAGCTTTCCAAGGCTGATGTATTTTTTAATGATGATATGCAGGAAACAAATCTAAAATCTGTGACAGACACAAAAGGAGAAAAAGGAGAGGAATAAATATCTGTTAATAAATATATTTGGATCAATATATTGAAATATTAGGAAAAAATACATAGCAACATCTTGGATGAAATATTCCAGATAGACAGACACATAGCTTGGTTGCACCCACGTCTGGAAGTGCCCAGCATCCTGCAGCATCTACTGCACTTCATTTTCTCCATCCTAATACTTGTGCTTGATACTTACTCTCACGCTGTCAGGCTGGTTTTTGTTACTACAGCCTTTATGTATTTACACTGGCCAAGAACCCACAACCATATGCCAGAAACAGCTTTTATTCTCATCATCTAAACAGGTTCCACGTTTGTTAACATTCTTCATACAAAGATACATACAACTAGTTTCTGTGAACCAGAAACATACTGGTTTTGACTGTTCACACAGTACCTAGAACAGATGCAGTCCTGAAGAGCACTTTAGGCCCCCAATGCAATAGAAGAAACAAAATCCATGCATGGAGAAAGCAAGATTTTAAAACATGCTTATTTAAAATAAGTTTATTATAATGAAATAATATAAAAGTCTGACAAAGGTCTTAACAATGTTCCAGAAGAAGAGACAGATGCTGTATGATTTGAGAGATGATGCAGACTGGAAACTCCAAAGTATCTTGGACATAACTGCTTATGAAAGCACAACTTGTGCAACGCTTACACTGGAACAGGTGATTTTGGGGGCATGAATAAGCCCTTAGAATTAGGTAAATTTAAAGTGTGAGGCAATATACCTTCTCTTCATCTTTAAATGTATTTCAGTATGTATGTAATGTATTTTAGTATGTATAAGTAAGGCTTTCCATAAGCTCAGCTTGGCATTGGTAAAATGTATGCCCAAAATTGGCTTGAAAAAAGAAAAGAGAAAAGGAAAACACAAAAGCAATCTGCTTTGGTTTTCAGTTTAGTCACCATATTCTGGAATGAGATTTACTTGTCAGGTTTCAAGTAGACATAAATCTCAAACTTTCAAGATGGCTTTAACTAAAGTAAGTTTTGGACCCCCTGAATGTTGCAATGAAAACAAAAAATAACAAACAGTGTTAAGCAGAAATCAGGATATGAAAACAAGGAAGTGTCATATATATATATATGTGTTTTTATATATATATATATATATACACACATACACACATATAAAACCCACCTCCATCACATCAAAGATCACATTTTTAAGAACTGCTGGTGGGAGGGTGCACGAGTGTTTAAGTGATCCATATGCCTATGCTCTAACTTCAAAGTAAATGCTTAAATCCATGTGTGAACCATGAGCAGGATCAGCTACTGCCTGGGCTTGCTCAGAGCCAGTAAGTGTGCTATTCTGCACAAGGGTCATTTTATATCGCTGAGAGCATGCAGTAGTTTGCAGGGTTTGTTCACAAGAGGCTACAGAAGGTAGCAGCACGGCATGAATTCAGTTATTCCCAGCCCCCTTCTCTTTTTGTTTTATCTGTACCATGCAGGTAAGAGAAGTCAATTAAAAACAAAAATAATCCCTGTGCTTTCACTCACAAGAGGCAGAGCTGCCAAGTCTGAAGTGTCCCAATTTAAATTTCAGCAGTGAAAGTAAACATTCCAAGTGGTGTGGTTTTCCCAGCAAAATATATCAAACCAGGGAGAAAGTTCAAACAAAAGCCGCACATTCTCCATCTGACTGTATGCTTGGTTGCCTGCCAAAGAATTCAGGTCCAATTTTCCGAGTTTACATTTGTACCACTTAAAATTTCCTGCTGTGTGTTCTTATGGAGAGCTGTTTTGACGTGACTGCAACAATGGAAGACCTGTCAGATGATAGTAGAAGGAAACAAAGGGATGGGGACCAGGTGGGGTAAGAGGGAAATACAGTCAGGGAGGAACATGCTAACAAACTTTTCTGGGGTCTGAAGCGCACTTTAAGGCTCCCTGACATTTTTCGCAACAGCTGAAGTGATATGAAAAGCAACAATGAAAAGTGTTAGGTCCAGCACATGAACATGGGTAACACTGTTTTCTATAATGGTCCACACCCCTGGGCCAAAGCACCTTGTGAACAAGTGGAGCAATTTTGGGCATACTTTTTATACATCCAGCCAACTAAGTGACACTTTTCAAACTATGGAACATTTTTAAACACAGCTGTAACCTAAAATCCTCTTTACCGAGAGCCTGTAAGCGAAGGTATATGGCCCTTAAAAGTTAAGTGCATCTGTTAAAGGGAGACCCATATTACAACAGCGTCAAGACAGGATGTTTCAAAGATTCCTTGAGTTTACACTAAAGCATTTGAGTATCCAGTTCATATTATACAATTGTAAAGTCACAGTACATCAATATGCAACCGAGTACAGGGTCTTAAAATAGCAGAGGGGGCCGCAGAACATAGTTGAAAAAAAACCAACCCAAACAACCAAAAAAAAAACCAACCCAAACAACCAAAAAACCAAAACCCTCAACAATAAAATAAATAAAATAAATAACAGCCTCCCGCTGCTAAGCAGAACTTGACTGAAATTATTTGAGAGCCCTGCTCTAATGCCAACGGCACTATATTACAAAGATGCTTGTATGATCTCTATTCAAATATGCTGACTGCCATTATTCAGTACTAGACAGCACTTCTATCAGACTGCTTTGGGATTTACCATATCTCAGCAAGGATGCGCACCAGATAGACACTGCCAGTGTCATTAGCTGTATCAGACTTCTGTGCTCAGCTATACCAATTTCACAAAAACCAGCCTTACACCACTAGGGTAAGGCTGTGATTACTCTTATTTTGCCATGGCTAAGTAAAATCCCTGAGAATATGCAACTGTTAGACACTGCAGGAAACAGCCGAAAGCATTTCTAAGGAAAGGGATGCAAAAGTTTAGACTAGTGCAGTATAAGAAACATGTAAAGTTCATGTAAAGTACACAGAGCAAGGGTGCTGTTATCCGGGGATCATGTAGACTTTTATCAGTGTGCAGGTCAGCTGTTTGTAAATGTCAGTCATTAAAAAAAAAACCCAGAACAACCCTAACAAATTAACAAACCAAACAAATCAAACTGAAAACAGCAGCCTTCTCTCCATTCCTAAATCTGAAGTCCAGAAGTCAGTCGCTTGTTCTCTATGATTATTAAAACCAAAAGCAATCCATTTGCCAAACTGGCATCACTGGAAAAGAACTGTGTAGCAGTGTATACACTTCCTCTTGGTCATCTGTCTACTGCATCCTTAGGGGTATAACCTGGAGTTCAGCCCTACAATATTGTGCACAGGTTTCTTTCTCAGTGGTGATCTGACTGGAAAGATAGCATTTGTAGGTCTTAGAAGTGCTCAACACCCTGCAAGAGAAGTGCATGGTGAAGTGTAAATTTTGAAGGCAAGGAGACCTTGCTCAATTCCATCTCCACAAGAGAAGGCCCCCATTAACAACAAACACACAGGAGCCTCCTGAAGCCACGGTCTCCTAAAAACATTCTCAAGTACCAATTCCAGAGTTCAGAAAGACCAACTTTACACAGAAGAGCAAGACAAGGAAGCCTGCTCTGAGGCAGGGTGCCATACTGGTCAGAGGGTACACAGTGTGGACCACTCTGTTTGTTAGAAGAAAGAAGAAGGGTAGGAGTTAGTAATTGCTGAAGCTAATGAAACAATGAAGCTGTAAAGTTCTCTGTCTATGAAATAAAGCCTCCTTACTCTTTGCATCAAATACTGGGTATAATGCACTACTAACAAACCAGTGGTTCTCCTGATAGTTAACTTCCCTGCTACTGGAAAAGCTTAGAGCAAAAAGGGAACTCAATTTTCGTCATGATCTGACAGTTAATTTCTAGAGAAGAGAGATCTCTTCCAGCCAATATTTTGTGGAATTATGGTCTCCATTACCTTTCCAAAGCATGCAGCTAAGAACTATTACAGCAAAGCTTTCCACATAACAGCTGAAAACCTTGAGGAAACCATGCTGGGTGGAGAGTTAGTTGTTCTGCTTCACGAGTAGTTTCTTTGCATTCATGCTTAGAAGCAGCAGGTAGCTGAACTTCTACCTCATTTTTAGCACTGCAAGAAGTGAAATAATTGAATGGAGCTTTGGTCAATTTAACTTTGTACTCAGACATAAATATATACTACTTAAATTAAGAAAATCCAAAAGACTAAAAACCCTACATCCTTCTGATCCTCTTGGAGTACGTAGGAACTACAGATAGGCACAACTCAGAGAAGATGATAGGAACAAGGAAATTGCACTGTTCAAATGCCTAATTAAAGCCCTGGCATCTTGCTTTATACAGCAAGTGTGAGATTTGGTCTTTTCTTCAAGCATCACATGCTTTCCTTAAAGCTCACAATGCTAGGCTCTTTAAAAAGGATCAAGTATTCAATGTGCAGACAGGCTCCCATCACAAAGCAATGCAGAGCAGCAGGTCTGCAAGTACATTCATTTTACTGACAACATGGTTTTTAGCCTAGAAAAGCCAGTACTTCTCCTGTATGGGGACACTGACTTCTATATTTATGAAGATTTACTAATTACAAGTACCTTATTAGCACAGCCTTTTCTCCTGCGTATGAGCTAAACTCAACTGTTTGCACAAAGCCATGTGAAGCCCTACATCACCACTGAAAGACCTGCTTATGCTTTGAATGGGCAGTCAGTAATTCACAGGCAACCTTCTAGTCATCAACACAACTAGGAATTTTGTCCATTCCATATCACTAGGTAAAAAAACTCCCTTTTTGTTTTTAATAGCAGCAGTATTAAGGAGCACATTTTCATCTGCATCAGCAAAATGGGAAAAAGGGCAAATCTTACCTTCTTAATTTCCAGTCACTTGTATGTCATTTCAGGTTTTTAGATTTGTAATTGGTCCAATAACAGTGTAACAGCTCCATGACAAATTCTAGCTTCCCCTACACTTTACGCATTTCATATCCACTTTCATGAAGTCACTGCCCATAACGGCAGTTTAGGAAGGATTTTAATGAAATCTGCCTCTTAAACTACCAGCTGTATTAAATTTAAAAGCAAATACTTTGGTTTTGTGTGAATTTAAGAAAACCCTAAACGCAAAATAGAAAAACCCACCAAAACTTTAATAAACCAGAATGATGGACATGATCTTCAATTGCTTGTGTGAAGCACTGTTGAAATTAGCTGGGCTTTCCCTGTCTGGGCCAGCAAATTTCTTGTGGACCACTGGCAGGAGCTGACAGGGAGACCATAACACATACTGGGAGCTGGTCAGGGAACATGACACGTAGTTTCAAAGGCTGGCTCCTGGGGAAGCTCAGACCACCAGCCACAAACGCCTGTGATGAAGATCCCCCAACCGAGGAGGTGCTCCATTAAAAAGCTGCAACCCGAATTAAGGGACAAACTCACCACATACCTTATAGGCTGGCATTTAGGTGCCCTTCTACTACTGTGCTAACTATAACTCTCTAACCCTGTCCTACACAGTCACAGGGAGTGAGCACAGACCATGGGAAAGCCAGAGCCAGCAGTGCCTGCCTGGGCACCGTGTTGACATCCCAATACTCCACTGCACACAAAGATCTCCTCTAAGGGAGCAAAGGCCAAATTCTGCTCTGTTAATTTGATGAGGTGAAAAGGAAGCACACAGGCAGGAGAGAAACAATCAAAACCATTCATCATGGACACAGTTATGACCCAAAAAGAAACAGTACCTCTGCCTTTAAACACAGTCAAAGTGTAACAAAAAAGTAAAAATCACACACACCCTTCCCCCAAAACACTCACAACATCCTTCCCACGTGAAAAGATACAAAAAACAGAAATGAGGTCCAAAAATAAATCAAATGAAAGAAATCTTTGTTAACAGACACAGTCCCTGAAGTTTTAAGATGTGGTCTTGCTGTAGTCATACCACCTCATCTGACTCCAAACCATGTACTTCATAGAGAGTGTCCAAGATATTTAGCTGCTTTTCCATGGCTGGTAAGTAAATGTTGAGGTCCCTCTGCATTCCTTTGTAAAATGTTTCTTCCTGAGGATCACAATCCTCTACAGACAGGGCTGCCACAAAGTCTTCGTAAGTTGGAGCTGCCCTTAAAGCTAACTGGAGAGGAAACAAAGCCATCAGATTTGCAAAACAGGACAGGAAAAGAAACCTAACTAAAGCCAAGAAAAACTTCCAAGACATCCCTCATTGCACTTAGATTGTATAGCTTTAATGTATTTATGTGTACATGCATATGTTAAGGATTTTTACTGGTAGGAAGGCTAACATCTTTTTATTTTACTGTTTTTATTATCCCTGCATAGATCCCCAGTCCAAATCACCTTCAGGGAGGCCTGATTTTTAGGGAGGCCTGATTTTTAGGGAGCCTCTGTATATCATATTTTGTATTGATAAATAACATACACTAAATACAAACCCCAAATAAAGTACAGTTTGTTCAGGGAACTCCCAACCCAGTGTCACGCACTACTGCACTAAAGCCCCATTCTCAAAATGCTCTTCAGAAAGCTCTCCCCAACATTTCTGTTTCTCCCAGCTGAAGTCCCTGTTATGATTGCCTGGATGAAGCTTTCCTTTCTCCTTTTGCAGTTTGAGTGATAATTTCCAGTGATAAACACAAGGGGGAGCTGCCAGACTGGACAAAAAATAAACCATTTCCTCTAGCCGATATATTCTACTACAACTCTTGACACATTCTGCACTAAACCGTCTTGAATGATCACATCCAAAGACAGATCAATCCTCAAAAAAAGCAACCTCAAACTCTAATTTCTTAATTTAATAGCCCTGCAAGTCTGTGCTGAAAAACACATAATGAACAAAGTGTACATGCAAGCATGATCTGGTTTGGCACCAGAAAGCAGGTTCCACCCTGAAATCCCAATACTAAACATAGTGATAACCGTGACAATTAGGTTGGACAAAGGCATCTATGAATTGTAATGCTTAGAAATTTAACATAGGTTATTAATTACATACAACATAAGATCGCACGAACAAGACCCCCACCTTCATCAGCAAGCAAGATAAATACTTACTGCAAAGACCCCGCGGACAACCCAACCATGGTGCTGCCGTAATGTCTTTCCATAAGCATTGTCTTAAAGGAAAAGTAAATAAGAAATAAATAAATCAAGAGATAAATGTATGGCAGTTTTAAGTTTGCATCACAAAGAGAACTTAGAGCTTAGAAATTACTATTACGTGATACATTCTTGTCACTGGATGCAAATAATGTCTGTTTCTGAGCACCACAGTTATAACTGAACCTTGATGACAGATACAGGATTTTTGCACTGGGGTCTCAGCTCTGCTGTCAAATCTCCTTCAACACATGCTCAGCAAGTAAGTGTTCTAACAGACAGGAAGGCAAATGTAATTTTTCATTTGACTACCTGCGTTTCATAAATAACACTTCTTCTACTGTCTAGAACTCAGTCCAGTGCAAAGCTGAGAACATATTATATGGGGTTAAACAATCCTGCAAGCTGATGGTTAGCCAGCTCAGGTGTTAACCAAGAACTCCATCTTCACATCTGAAGGTCCAGTTTTGAGGACCAGTAGAAAAGAAAGCACCAGGCCTTTACTGCAATAACCCTCAGGATCTCTCTTGTGAACGCCCAGAGTGTAGCCTTTGATGAAGACCGTTGTTATGCTCCTAGGCACCTTCACTTTCACATACAAACTTCCTATATACAAATCCAAACATCTCTGAGCCATATTTTCCCAGTCTTAGTTTGTTACTGTTGTAATTTCATATTCTTGTGCTTCAGTTGAATTTTTAAGTATCTGATATTGTATCACACTTTCCCTGAGCTGTTCACCTTGAAAAATCACCAATGCATTTTCCTGCTTACTCAGGGATAACCACATCAAGTCTAAGGCAGGTTTGTATTTTGTTTTATACTTGCTGTGGGCAAAGCCTAATTCGGAAAGTGTCAGAAACTGTGTACTTGGAAAAAATTCCTTCACTTCTGTTACAAGTTCCCTTCTAATTGATATAGGCAGTACACAACCCTGCTGGCAAAGAGGTGATTTCAAAGAGCAATGCCAATCTCACAAGGAACTAAAAACATAACACAACAGTAGCTATAAATTCCAGAGCACTCCTGCTGCAAACTCATGGAGAAAACAGAATGAGTACTTTTTTCCCTTGTCAAAAGTATGGCAGTTAAGGAAATCTTTATCTGCTATTAAATCAACATTGACAAGTTATCTAGTAATCCACTTGAAGGTGGCCATTTTCAAAACTGTGGTTTTCAAAAAAAGTTATGTCTTGGAGATTACTTGCATCATTAGTCACTGCAGAAAAGAAAACAGGTTCTAAATGAGTAGGAAAGCAGCCAAGTATGTAAAATCAGAAGCACACAAAGAACAAAGCAACTGGCACTTACTCAGAGCTGTTTGGATATTCTTTTCCCCATTCTTCACTTCTGTCAAAAACCCTTTCAAGAACTTTAAGCCTCTGTCAGGATGAACCCATGAAATAGAAAGAAACCGTGTTTATAACAAAGTAACCCAAAGTATAACAAAGCCCCTAAAGTCACAATACAACTCAGAAGTGCAATAAAACTCAGAATTAAGGTGTTATTTTCAATCTGGATTTAAAAAAAATGGAGCCACAACCTCCAGCTTCTCTCCCTGCCCAAGGAAAAACACTTTGCTAAAACATTTCTGCCACAGCCTGAAATCGCCTGCTTGATGTTCTGGCCCAGAAAGATCAGTCACTCACTGTAACTTCACTTTTATGGGAAAAACAGTTGCCTAGCATCGCTTTTGCAGGCCTTTTGGCAAAACTGCAGTGATACAACCACAGATGACATATTAATCTTGAAACTAGCCAATTTGGATTAATGAAGCCTGTGGAAAGTACCTGATTTGCTCCACATACATAAGCCTGCACTGGTGAAAGGTCCCTCATAGCACCTCAGCAGTTCATAGGGTGAGCAGATACAAGACTTACCTTTTCAGCCACAGAAGAGCCTCCGTCGCAGAGTTTCTAACTTGTGCTACACCTGCATTCACTTCATGCAGCACTATCTTCTGAAGAGTATCAAATTCTTCTTTGTTGGTTATAAATTTCTGGTTTATTTTCTGGGGAAAAAAAAACAACAAACCAAGAGCCAAAGCTTTAGGTTTTTAAGACAAAAGAGTGGCCTGCCCTATAAATACCACCTATTTACCAGAACTCTTCCCTTCAAAAGCATACCACAGATACCCAACCATGTCACACACTCCCCACAGCACGACTGCCCTGCCATGCTGGACATGCCTTCCCAGAGCACCACCCCAAACACATCTGGCTAGCCATCTGGGTAGTGCCACCAAAAAAACCCACCTCAGTCAAAGATTTACATGGAACCTGTGTGACAAAATGCTTTGGATTCACATGACACCCCGCACACTGGTGGATAGGAGTTAACTCAAGCTGCTCTCCAAGCAAGTCTTATTTGCCCCATGCTTCAACTACAAGCAAGACTACCTTCTGACAACTGCTAAGCTGCAAATTCTTGATTACACTTAGCAGTCATCAGCATGCTTAAGCTTTTTTAATTTATTCCCAAGTTTGTTATACACAACTCTTCACAAAAACAAGAGAGAAAATATATAGAATCATAGAATCGTTAGGGTTGGAAAGGACCTTAAGATCATCTAGCTCCAACCCCCCTGCCATGGGCAGGGATACCTTACGCTAAATCATATCACCCAAGGCCTCATCCAACCTGGCCTTGAACACTTCCAGGGATGGAGCATTCACAACCTCCCTGGGCAACCTATTCCAGTGCCGGGGCAGATAAACAGATTCTTCTTATACATTAAAGGAGTAGCTTCCTATCAGTTGACAATAAATATTCAAGGTTTTAGGTTTTTAAATAGCATTCTTCTCTCTTGCTATTTTCTGTCTTTCATTGACTACCTTCAGTGAGATAAGCAAATACGTGTCTTTGCACCAAACAAACCTGAATGCATGTGATGCTCCTTATCATCCACTCAGAAGATATGTTTTGCCTTTCTTTTTTCCCCTTTAAAGAAAAGCTATGAAGTCTTGCTATGAGTACATCTTCTCTCACAAGCAGCACTTCAAACTTTTTCAGACTTGGAGCTGGAAGACTTCCAGAACAAGAACTGGGGCTGCTGAGGAGCTGTTTCTTAATGCACTAACTTCCTCCCCCTTGGTTGAGGAAAGGGTTTCGTCCCGCCCCTGCCAGTTTGTTTTAGAGTCTAAAGTCAATATTGCTACCACCTCATCATGACTTACAACCTATCGAGCTAAGAATCAAGTCATATTCCTTAGGTGTAACAGAATTTTTATATGGCAGTCAATCAAGTGTTTTATAAGCTTATGCACAACAACTGGATTTATCAAAGACCACATATACTGTGAGAACAGAATTAGGGGCATTTCAGCATTCTGATCTGACAGATGGTAGCATTATCAAATATTAAACAGCCTTCCAGTATTGACTCCTACAACAAAGATTCTTAAGCTTTAGTCCCTAAAAAAGATACTTTGTTAATAAAAAAAAAAAAAAAAAATCAGTGCTAGAAGTAAGCTTTTACCTTGATGTTACCTACAAAATCCATTTTAACAGGAGCAAAAACAGTTGGCCCCAACTTGTCTAGAAAAGAAAAAAAGTCCATATTTTAAAATTGTGCCTTTTTCCAGCCCTCATGTCTTCATGTCTTAGTAACAATTAATTTCATTTACTGTCTTAATCCTTCTACATGGCAAGAGAATATCGATAAAATCGATAAATGAACAATCAAAGTTTTTTCTTTGGTGTAGAACCAATGTTCATACAAGCGTTTAATACACCAACCTACACTTTGGAAGCCTTCAAAAGCGTGCATGCTCACAGGACCTCAACCCACTGTTAGATGCAAGGACCAAGCAGGTAGGGGGATACACTAGCTGGAGATAGAAGTCTTTCAAAAAATCATATTGCTAGTTCATCTAATGGTGTGCTGTCAGCTGTACTGGATGTGTAAGGTATGCACACTGCTCTTGAGGGGAAGAAATCTATCTATTCCGGACAGATATTTCCAGACAGACTATACATGAGTTTGTACTAAATGAGAGTGGATCCTGTATAAAGGGAAGGAGTAAGAAACATCTTCAGCTATCAGTCAAATTGCTTCTGCTGATAGCAACTGTTTCTACTATATCAGTTTGGCAGAAAAATTAATTCTTCAAACCAACTGCTCCACCTTTTCTTGCAGCTGACAGCAGTCAAAAGTAGTCAGGAGAAAAGAAGTAGCTGCTTACCAAGAACAGGCACAATTGCGTAACATGACTCCAGAAACTCTTCTGTTGGAATGCCCTCCTCCTCCCGAAGTTCAATATCACTGAACCTGGTGTCCATGGCAAGCAGAAAAGACTGTTACCTTAACTCATTTTGTGCAGCTTCTAAAGGCAGAATTACATTTCATGACCACTTCATTTTCATAGAGGTAAAATTTATAGATATATGCAAAACCAAATAAAATCTAGTGAAACAAAACCAGCATGACTTTTGTTTCACTCGCTTAAAGAAAATAACTGCAGAAAATACACATTCAGTGGTGTGCAAGGCTTGTAATTACAAACAAGGAAAAAACCTCCCACTCTACTCTACTCTGCACAGCTAATTCTACAAAGGATATCTTCTTCAATTACTGTTCTGTATGCAGTCTTGTTAAGTAATCTCAGCAACTACAGCTTTACAGACAGAAGAGTCTTAAAAGTGAGTCAATTAAAGGCTTAACAAAGTTTCAATAATCTTTTAAACTGAAATTTGTATTACCTATTGCTCATGACACTGAAGAAGGTAGGAGAATCATTGTCATTTCTGTCTTCCTCACAGAGAGTCAATCCACTTAAAGAATTAATTTCCAACTGCAGCAACTTGTGAGCACCAGGGCTTTCTACAGCCTGCATCTTGCTCTCTCCATCTTCTTTAATGCCTTACATTTATAGGAAACAGAAGAAAAAAACATAGAAAACAGCTACCTACCCATATGGTTATTCCTATTCATCGAGATGCTTCCTATTTGATGGAAGGCACTTGGATATCTGGATCATGCAAGTTTAAAAGCTTTCCCTGCCAGCACTATGACTCTCACCATAGGTCCATTGGGTCCTCAAACCACATTTCAACCAGTACTCTTCCCGTTTCTTTTAATGAGACAGGCCAAGCACCAGGCTCCAATGAGGTGAGCCCACACACCTTCAAGCAAGGACAGCCTTATGAGAGAAGAGGATTGAAGAAGTGATTGGGTGCAGCAGGGAGCAGACCATCTCTTCAAAAGAAAGACTACTTCTTACATGGTTCTAACTTCCCCAGTGCTGATAAAGTGGCACAGTGCATTTTCAAAAGCAAAAGAGTAACAGTGACTTGTTTGCTCCTTCTGATAACTAAAAAAACCTGGCTGTTCAGATGGATACTGCTATGATATCAAAGGCTGCTATGTTCTCTCCGATTTGTGTGAGTATCTTTAAGTTTCTCAGAAAAAGATCCAAGTGTCCCTTCCACACTGCGGTCTAGCACATCCATTTCAAATGAACAGAACACTGCACGAGCATCTACAAAGGAAGACAAAGTCTTATATATCCTTTGCATTTCTGACCTCATGAAGAACTACACAGAACAAGTCAAGAAGCAAAAATGATATACTCGCAGCATCTGCAGCACACAAGCCACAGCTACAGCACATCTTGCTGCCAGACTGTAAAACTAGCATGCAAGATTTCTCAGGGAATCTGTCTCTCCAGCAAAGGAAGACTTTCAAGTGCCAATGAAGACTATATACGACCAACCTGACTTGAATTAGGTTGATCTCCTTACTTTAGCACTGTATTCTTGAGGTGTTACACTAAATGGTGACACATGCATTATTACTCTGCAGGGACTTACTATACTACATCAGCCACAGAAATTGGGGGGGGGGAGGGGGAGGGGAAATAAATCAAGAGAAAACCCATTTAAGAGAAAAATCACCATGTTCATTAACTTGGGCTTGGGCTTAAAGACTTCAGCTAATTCACTGACTTGCATACATATGTTTTGGAATAACAGCCAGGCAGAGAAAGCTACTGTTCACAAATGATACAGTCCATACAACAGGACTAGCAGAAATAATGTGTTACTTATATAGGCTTACCAAAATTAAGTTCACCAGCCCCTAACAATATAGCTACTTTGGATGGAATTTTATACTCAAGCAGTTCAACAGCCTGTTACTGAAGCCATACACAAACCTAAGCTATTGCTAAGGTAATAGAAAAAATAAGGTCCTTTCTAGTAAACTCTTAGTTGCAGAAAAAGGGTTAATTTTCTGTAAAGATCCGTTATAGCAATCAAGAGCTACTACAAGCTCAACCCCTCACAGAAAGGCATACAAAGCTTTAATGTCCCCCTTTTGACACTGTAGCTGTCCGTACTAGCAGAGGTGCTAGCATTCCTAGTGGAGGGCCTCTGGGAATAATGTGCCTGTCTACAGCGCAAGGAGAACCCAAGCTCTGCCAGACTGTATTGTTACACATGTCAATCAGCATCTAGAGGAGCCTCCACCTGTCAGAAAGACTTTTTAGTTTCCTCCCCCATTCAGTCCCACATTAGCTTATGAACAACGGCTTCAGCTTTGTGGTTATGAGAAGAGTTGCAAAGGTCACGTATCAGACTAAAGCACACTGACATTCGCCCTCCTGGGAAGCAAGGTATCAGTACACTCTGAAGCAGCCTACACCTCCCTCCATTTACATTTAAAAAACTAATGATCCCGGATAAATGCTGATGCATGTATTTACCTGCCAAATCCTCTGCTATGTGATTGTCAATAGAAACATCCTTACTTCCTTCATTTGTTTCCAGGTTTAAACATTCCAGACTTTTAATAAGGGTTTGCTCTTGATGGTTTATTTCTACTTTTACAGAGCCATTTTCACAGGGGTTCAATTCCATCTGCCTGAAGAAAGGGAAAGAATAATGGTTAGTATATAAAACATTGCTTGGTAAGCCTCTTCCTGTGAAAACACATAAACAGTAAGAGAAAAACAGCAGACAAATTATAGGCTGTCACAGGCTGCTCTGAGCAAAAGAACTTGTCTAAAATAATAAAAGGAACCAGGCAGCTCTTTGCAGCAAGTAGGATTAATGATTCAACCTCAGTTTGCTGAGTTTGAATATATTTCCAGTGAACTTTATTGAAAAGAGACATAATAAAAAAATAACACAATTGATTATAAAAAAAGAAAAATAACAGGCAGGTGTTGTAATATATAATGTTGTAATATATAATGTTGTAACATAATGACATCCCCTGATTGGTACTTTAAAATATATACCCTTGCCATCTATTCCACAAATCACAGCCTGCTCTCTATCAATGATTTTATAAGGTTATGGAGTGGAACCTGAGATGTAGGACAGAGTACTGAAGTGGGACAGAACTGGCTGGTGACTAACCAGTAAGTCACCAAGTAGACGGCTGAGAAAAACAAAGGGGAAAGGGCTGCTAAGGGAGAGATGTGGTGAACCAGCTCCCTTTTGTTGTGTCAGCTTTCAAGTACACAGCTCAGCTATACAATTCTGCCTGCATCCAATACTAGAATAAAAATATGGAAGTAACAGCTACTAACAAAAACAGATTAGAGAAAGACTGAAAGTAAAGAATTTTGTTATACCTTTCCATTGGGGTGTGACCGGACAAAACAGAGTGCTTTATCTGTAAGATAAGTGGGGAAGGAGAATATTCTTTAAAGCAAGACAACTGTATCATGCTTCTCAAACTTCATGTTTTATTAAATACAAATTGGAGTCAGCAAAAAAGCCAAAAAAGTAAGCATATGCTCCCCAATTCTCTGACCAGGAGGCAGTATACAGACAAACACAAAAGAGGTGCTACATTATTACACCATTAGAATATTTCTCAGATGTGGTGACACATCTACCTTCCTACATATACCTTAATCTGCTGTTTGCTAGATGATCCAGTTTTGCCTATGTAAGTTGTGGATCCAGGATTCAAGAAAGTGCCCTTGTCTTGAAAGATAAGCTTATCAGCTCCTATTGGTGTATTACCACAGATCCAATGTTGCAGGAGCTTAGGAGAGTAATAATTGCGGTAAGCTCCTTCAGTGGACCAACTTGCCAAACAGCCAAGGTATTTTGAAACACCACTGTCTGCAGCTGGAGCAGGCCCAGAAAGTTAATGCTTACTAACTTCCCCCTGTCATTAAAAGTTAAAAGATTGGTCACTGCTTATTAAGAAATGGCCCTACCTCACTTGCAAACCACAAGAAATAGCTGGGTACATCCAGTGGAGGATTACTAGCTCTAATACAGTTAAAACCACATTCCCTACGTCTGCAAATGCTGCTTTATGAAACAGAGCCTTAGCATCCCTCCCAAGGCTGAGAGAAGATGATACTGTCCATTACCTTGTTCGTTCTGAGAACTGCTAAATGTGGGGATCCTGGTGGGGTCTGATGCAGTAACTCAGAAGTGAAGGCAGTATTTGCAATCTGCATACACTCTTCAAGAGTCTTCAGGAAGGTGTCACAGGTTGATTTTAACAGAGCTCCCATATCAATCTCATTCTGTGGGAAGAAGCCAATTGGAATAAATAGACTCACTGCAGAAGATAGATTTGGAGCAACTAACATCTACAAAGCCCACAGCTGCTACAGTCATGATTTCTGTTTAACATGAATTAAAATGCATTGTGTCAGCGTCTCAGAGAACTGTCATCCTGTATTACTGGAGCTATACCCCCCAAAACATTACCAATCTTATCAGTCTCTGACTGCAACAAACTCAGTATGCTTGCATTTTAAAAGCAATACCTTTTGGTTACTTATCTCTGGTGTTAAAAGTGTATTAAATACTAAGCCTTCATGTATTCAACAATGATATTCCAGAAGACACCACTGACATGAGAAATGAAAAGTAAACAAATAGATACAGAATGTTCTGCAGACAGTAACTTCAAAAATCTCATGAACAAAAATTTACTGCAATTGAAAACCGGGCAGAATGAAGTATCACATTGCCACAATACTCTTCATCAGTTATTGATGCAGTTATTCAGCAGTTCTTGATGCTGAAATGCTTTTAGCAATAAATCTTTCCAATTAAATACCACCAAGATCAGGGAAAGTAAGTCTCCCCCAGAAGCATGAACTATGAGCTGGATAAATACCACATTACTTATTCATTGTCAAACACCTGTGAGCTGCAAGTTCTAACAATGACTTTTAGTCACAAACTACACCATGCTTCTGCACTGCCTGTTAATTCACCATAAACAGCTTATCAGATATCTTTACAGAGAGGGTTTGGACACACAAATGATTAACCTTCAGATGTTTTGCCTGCCTGTCCCGCACCTGAGGACGCATCTCTCCAGGGGGAGGCATCCTGGAACTTCACACCAGCATTTCTAGCAAGTGATGTGCATCCTCCTTCACATCTTTCTCAAAGCAAGGGGCAGATGACTGTCATTAGGAGATTGCACTTAAATGAAGCTGCTTTGGTCAGGAAGATTTGCAAAGTTTGAAACTTTAACATAAACAAGGCTAATCAAGCAGGGTGCAATATTAAGTAACTGTGAGTGAATACTACATTGGCTAACCAGAAGAGTTCACAATGCTCAAGAGTTTACAGATGTGATCTATACCAAACTAGAGCTGTACCTCTGGTTCTGATATGCCAGAAATGCTAGCTTCCTTTGTTTTATGCACCTGCTGAACAAGGAGGTTACAGTACAGTCTGAGTTCAGACATTTTGGTCTTCAAGGCTTCTGTGTTTTCAGTGAACTCTAAAAAGTGAAACAAAAGAAGAATTAAATTTATTGCATTCATCCTGAAGTATATGATTTTGGACAGCTGCTGAAATAGTATTATCCAATCTAATTCAGTCAGTGCTTCCTTACTTCAAAACATTTTCTATCAACTCAAAAAGGTGAGGGGGATTTGCCATAAATTATGCTCCTGACAGATAAAATACCGTTTTATTATTTGCCATCACAGATAAGAAGAGTGAATAGGATATGCTCCTAGACTTAGGACATAGAAAAAGCAAGTACACAACACTTGACCTTAATAGGCCTTTTAAGTAGTGAAAACAAAAAATAGGATAGTAGGGATTTCATCCTGAGTAGTTTAAGGGGCAAACAATTACACTGTGAATTAAAAGATCAGGATTCTGGGAGAAAACACTGGAGGAAAAATACACATCCAGTCCAACATAAAGGGATTAATTTAATATATATATTTGAATCTTGAAATAGTTGAGGTTGGAAAGGATCCAACAGAGACCAGATAGTCCTATTCCCTGCAGATCAGGGTCAGCCAGAGCACATTGCTCAGGGCCACGTCTAGTCAGGCTTTGAACACTGTCAAGGATGGAGACTCAGCAACCTCTCTGTTCAACCTGTTTCAGTGCTCCCTCATCCTCACAATATAAACATTTTTGCTTATGTCTCAGTGGAGTTGCTCGTGTTTAAATTTATGCCCATTTCCCCTCATCCATTCACTAAGAGTCTGGCTCCACCTTTTTTATGCTCTTCCAGCAGATATTTCCTTAATCATCTTAGTGGCCCTTTGTTGGATTCAGTCCAGTATGTCCGTATGTTTCTTGTACTGGAGACTGCAGAACTGAGCAGATTAATCCAGATATGACTAACAGTCAATCTGAGATTTTTCAGAAATACTTTTTCACATTGAAGTTCCAGAATTACAAAATAAGTTTGTTTGTTAACAATATTAACATGATTTAGTTCTGCAAATACATCAGTACCTTTTCACCCGTGCTACTGCAGGTCAGTTATACCTGTAAACTTTGCCCTGCTTCTAAGCACTGCACATCAGGTCTCCACTTTGTGCAGGACCCTACAAGTCCACCCCTGGCAGTGTTCAGGGCCAGGCTGGGCAGAACCTTGGCTGACATGGTTTAATGGGAGATGTCCCTGCCCATGGCAGGGGGGTTGGAACTTAAGGTCCTTTCCAACCCTAACTATTCTATGATGCTATTATATGATTCTAAGTATCATCTTCTGCTCAGCTCTGACTCAGTTTGAACTGGTAGATGCAAAGCCTGGGGAAGATGCACACAAGGCCAAGAGGTGAAGTGACTTCTCACCTCAGGTAAAGGAAGTATCTGCTGCCCCTGCATTTGCTCAGGATCACTGACATATTAATAATTCAATGTTTTCCCATCTTCTACATAGTCACTGTGCTGAGGTTACACAAGGTTAAGCCCAGAGGTCTCACAGTGACTCATGAATAACACCATACATGTAAGCAAGCGGGTTTTTCACTGGGGTGAAAGTGAGATTGTTGATGAAAGCAAAGAGGTAGATAAATTAATCTTCACAGCCTAGCCATGATGGCATTTCAGTTTCCAAATACTAGTACGCATCAATCACAAAGGGTATTCTTGCCTTTCTCCTTCTGTGTCCTGCTGTCAGTCAGACAGGCTTTGGCAGTTCCTAGTGCAACCAGCCACTTTTGCCTTTCAACTGCATTTCTTGCCTTCAGATAGAAGTATTGTTCCCCTGGGATGATCAGGTCCATTCGTGTGTTATCTGCAGGATGAACTGGAAGCAACACAGATTTCAGACCAGTCCCTCACCCCTTCCCAGCCCAACTGAGTATCTTAACAGATATGTTAAGTGGCAGGTCAAGCAGTAATGAAGGAGAGGCAACATACAGCCCAAAACTTCCCGTTTCAATTTCATAACATCACTTCTGGGTTGGGGAATAGACAGGCCACACACATGTACAGCTGTGGGATAAAAGGCTACGAAAGGCAGTTTTGTGATCAGTACAGTAAAATCTGGGAGCCTTTATGGAAACGGAATCCTCTCTGGCAACCCTGTCTTTGAGGTTTCCAGCCCCTAACTGTACTTCAAACATGTGGCAAACATGCTCTGAGAGCGCAGACCTAGTATTTATTTATTATTCATATTTCTAGCTTCAGCTTTGTTCATATGAAGAGTCACTCGAAGCTGTATGATGTTCCACCGTGACTCATGAAACACAGTGACCCACATGTAGAATACCCATTATATTAGAGGCTTGCAGCTCTCTAGCATTTTTTAAATACTATAAAAACCGGTACATAGATTAATATATGTACCAATACAAATACATACCAAAGAAATCAAGATACCAAATAGCTCTTGGGACCTGAAATCTCATCTTGAGTGCAACATTACTAGAAAAATTTCATGCAGCTGAGTGTTTCTGTATCTTAGTTACCTTGGATTTCACAAACAGCCATTTGGATGCTTCCCTTACAACCCTTCCAGGCATCTTCTTGAGAGTCATAATAGGACAGGATGCCACCACAGAGAAGAAACCATCTAGGCTGCCAGCCTGAAAAACAAAACTGCATTTCTCAGTTACTCCTCTCCCTGCAGTTCCACCACCTCTCTCATTTGGGATTCACTGCAAGTAGGCCCCCTCTCAGTTCCCCTCAGAAAATTAAATCCTCTGAAGTAGTAAAGATCTGTGGACAGGCCTGGTTGCTGTATACCACAACCCCTGCTTGCTGGCAGCTACATGTCCTTTCTGCAGGCAGCTGGGCCACAGCAGTATGCTCCTGAGATGCCATATGTCATTTTCAGTAGTTTTGCTAACATTTGTGGCACTGACATACTCTCTTCCAAACTTACCTTTTCAGTTCACCACCCCTCAATTCCTTCCATCACTCCCCAACCGACCTCTTCTGTCTTACCGAAAGCCATCCCAGCTGTATTGCCTTACATGTCTACCTTCCTTGTTAGAAGGGCTAGCCACATTGTCTTGAAAAACAATGGGCAATAAACTCCTTAAAATCAAGGGAAGGAGAGGACAGAGGTGGATGCATTGATTTCTGAAAACCATCTTTCAATTAAACAGTTCTCAACAGCCCATGCTGCCCACACAAAGTCTTGAATTAATGACATGCTCTTCTGGATACTTCCCCAGAGAACAACCAAAATGCCAGACTAGACCAAAATCAATAGTTCTGGTACACTTTTGCCCACCCTGCTGCCCAACTTCAGAACTAAATCACCCCTTTTGTTTTCTTCTTTTCGAAGTACTGCAGCATCATGAAAAGATAGAAACAAACACAGCACAATTAAATGTCTAATTAAAAACTACAAGCTCATCAACTTAAGAAGAAATGTGACAGCAACATCACTGGAGGACAGCAGCTTTCATTACTGAGCTACAAGTTTCCCTGGCCAGGATCAATGGAGTGAGAGGCTGAAGCTTCCACTCCACAGGAATGACTGCGCCTTACCACCTAGGGACTGACCCCTTAGGCTACTGCTGAAGCCAAGTCCAACTCAGTTTAAGGTCTGAAAGCCCTAAAGCCACAAGCTAATAGTAGGAATTTGGTTTTGGGTTGTTGTTTGGTTAATTTTTTAAACAAGCAATACCACTGTAGCTGGGCCAATGTGGTCTGTAGATTGCTGAACCTTAGGGGAGGCTGGAAAACAAATTAAATCCTTTTCCACACCCTTCCAGAGCTTTCCCATATTTCCTAGAAGAATGTAAAAACATTATAAATCCTAAAGTATTCTCAATACTTCTTTATTTTGTATGTAGAGGAAAACAATCACAAGAATGAGAATTGAAAAAAAACCCAAACAAAAACCAAACAAGACTGATTTTTATTTGTCTTGCCACCAAAATAAAGAAATTATCCTAAAAGTCACTACTGATATAGAGGAACTCACAGAAAAAAGGAGGTGATTGTTCAGCAGAGAGAAGCAGTTAATTGCTTCAGACACTCAATGGCACAGAACCAATCCTTTAACTAATGCACAGCGCCACAGTCAATACAAGCCTCTAATTCAGTCTGGAGATCCTGCTGCTGCACATGAATCATTTCAGCCACGGCCATACAGCTTACAATTGCAGCTGATGCTAAACCAAACTGCATCCCATCAATCAAAGGCTGTGCAATCAATTAGCCAACATACAAGGCACTCTGCCTCCATCACTTTGGAGGCTGGTTAAAAATACACTATGAGTCAATATATTTTGTTGAGGTTTTTGTTTGGTTAGGTTTTTTGGCAGTGGTTTTTGGGTTTGTTTTTTTCGTTTTGGTTTGTTTTTTTTTGAGGGGGAAGCAGCAATTACTTGTCATCCTTTGCAAAACCTAGCTCTTCTTTATTAAGATATGCATTAAAAAGTCTATGATAGGCAACTGTTAACTACGACAGCATTTTCAGAACAGAACTGTTCTGATAAATGCAATAAAAACACATTTTTGTAAAAGAAAACCAATTTAAAAAATTAAGAAGATCCCAGCGAGGTCCTTTCTGTCAGAAGATGCAGTAACCACCTCGTACTCACTGAGTCAGCAGCCATGGGAAGGTTATCCTAAACAACCAGCTAAAAATAGTGTGTGGCTGACAAATCATAGGCAGTGCAACAGGGATACAATCTTCAATTACAGGAGCTTCACACTGGCAAGCATATAGAAAAGGGAAGGAAGAAAAAAACCTCCAAACAACAATAACCAACAACAAAAATCAAAGCAGCAAAAGGACACTTGGATGCTTCCATGGACACAAGTGTTGGGTTTATTCATTTTTATTCTCTCCCCATAAACTGTCCTGAGAATACTGCAATTTTTGGAACTGAGCATTCGGACCTCACCCGATACAGAAAATTAAAGCCGATCCTTCCAAGGTCTTATTGGTACTAGCACTGATACAACTTTGGAGAAGAATTCACTAAGTCCATTTATGGCGGTGGTGCACAGACAGGACAAAATATAGCTCATACTTCCACAGCTCATTTTGGAGACACAGAGCCATTAATAGTAAAAATTGACGTTGCTGGAGAAAGACAGGTATGAAAAAAAAAAACAAACCCAAACAATAAAATGCAAAGTACAATAAAAGCTAGCAGCAGCTTAAGGTATCAGCCATAGAATAAAATCAAGAGATTCCAGACAACTTCACACAATACAGGTTAAGGTCCTAATACATACTGCACTCCTGTGTGAAACTTTTAGTACCTACAGTACCTGGAAGATTTGATATTGTCCACTACAGAAACAGATATTTAAGCAATCTGCTTAAGGATTCAGTATTTCTGCTGAAATTTCGACAGCCTGAAAGACCTGCCTACTTCCACCACTACACTTCCAGGAAGTCTGGATGCAACCATCACTGAGCAAACTTGACATTTCTTGATAACACAGTTGAATTTTGGACATAATTCAAACCTAAATGTTACACAACTCAGGCTCCAGACAGCATTCATTCAAAAGTGCCAAGCCTGAAGACAGAAAAAAACATTTGAAGACATGCAGATCACATTAGACATCCACAAAGCCAAACCATCTGGGAGAACTGCATACTCAACAAGTCAAACTGGTGGCCTGGAAAACAAGCTGCAATTAAGAGATGCCAGTTCCAGTTGCATTTCTAAAAGACACAAAGAGCAGACACCCAGGATTTTATTATTGCTTGCTTTCCACTAGAATTATGTAATAGAATCACAGAATAGTTAGGGTTGGAAAGGACCTTAAGATCATCTAGTTCCAAACCCCCTGCCATGGGCAGGGACACCTCCCACTAAACCATGTCACCCAAGTCTCTGTCCAACCTGGCCTTGAACACCGCCAGGCATGGAGCATTCACAACCTCCCTGGGCAACCTATTCCAGTGCCTCACCACCCTAACAGGAAAGAATTTCTTCCTTATACCCAATCTAAACTTCCCCTGTTTAAGTTTTAACCCATTACCCCTTGTCCTATCACTACAGTCCCTAATGAAGAGTCCTTCCTCAGCATCCCTATAGCCCCCCTTTAGATACTGGAAGGCTGCTATGAGGTCTCCATGCAGCCTTCTCTTCTCCAGGCTGAACAGCCCCAACTTTCTCAGCCTGTCTTCATACGGGAGGTGCTCCAGTCCCCTGATCATCCTTGTGGCCCTTCTCTGGACTTGTTCCAACAGCTCCATGTCCTTTTTATGTTGAGGACACCAGAACTGCACACAATACTCCAGGTGAGGTCTCACAAGAGCAGAGTAGAGGGGCAGGATCACCTCCTTCGATCTGCTGGTCACGCTCCTTTTGATGCAGCCCAGGATACGGTTGGCTTTCTGGGCTGCGAGTGCACACTGCCAGCTCATTTTCATTTTCTCATCAACCATAATACTACAATACTTTATGTTTATTAATTTCTTGAGCTTCAACATAAGTCTATATAAAAAAACTCATGCAACAGATAGTCCTTGGACTTCTTTGACCTTAATTCAGATTTTAAGTGTGGATAAGACATAATTCTGAAATTTCCATGTTACGGCAACATCTGCCTGATGGGAAGGAGAAATTAACGCCTTCATCACATCCATATTCCTAATATTACAGGCAAGACCTAAGACTTAACTGCAGATGGCAGAGCAGGGGCAGATCCCTGCTTTTCTGTGCAGGATCACAGCAGAGTCCCAGAGTGGCTGCTCTGACAGTCAGAGACATCTCACAGCAAGAATAAGCAATATCCACCTTTTCATCCCACCCTGGGCAAAGTAAGCTGTGCTGTATGTTCACCGTACCATCATGTACCGCTTTATCTCCCAGCATCCAAAGGTGGAAGAACCACTGGCTATGCTCAGTGCTGTATCAAGCTAGACAAGAGCTGCTGAAACCTCAGCTCAAATGGGACCAAGAGTGTGCAGGTGTCTTGAAAAAAGCAAGAGCAAACCCGATATATGTCCTTTCCCAATTGTCGGTACTGATTTAAGTCTATGAATGCTGCCATGTTTGCACCTTTGCTAAAACCCAGCCTGGTCTTGGTTGTCTGCATAACAGCTGTTTGCCAGCAGACAGCACCTTCTCCTCGTGCAACTGTGAACACAAAACACCTGCATTCCAGTTACAAGGAAAGTCATATTTTCCAGTTGCAGGATGCATCTAACAGCCAAAACATTGGATCACGTCAATATATCTTATTTCCAGTTTAGAAAGAAGACTACTGAGCTGCTAATGGACTGTGCTGAAAAAAACCTCAGTTGTGCACAGAGCTCCTCAGCTATACAACACAAACGCTTCATACTGGCCCAGAAGGCCCACTGCTGGTCTTAATGCACCAATGTCCAACACATAAGGATTTCCCTAGGGAATTAAAGCTATGGAAATCTCCATGTCACAAATTGAGGAAATGCTTATTTTCAAGATCCCAGAGCACCAACTATTGGGCACCCACGCTAAATCTTACAATCCAGCTCTTAACAACTAACTGCATGACTAAGTTCCGTGCACATGGCCATGCGTTTCATGCTGTCAGTCACCACCAGGTTTCTCGCAGGGAAAAGCATTCAGCCAAAGAGTTTTCTTACACAGGCCAAGCTTGAAAACTTTCCCTCTTCCTTCTCATACAATGAACAGAAGTAATACAGTTAAAGGGTTATCTTGACATAAGCAATCTGCACTGAAAACTGCTGCCTGATTTCTCCATACAGCCTCCTAAGGCTACCCAGTATTTTGGGAAGGACAATCCCAGGTAATAGAAAACATTTTGCAGTCTTAATTCTCTAGCAAAACGATTTGTCAGGATGAAAAACCAGTCTATATCCATGAGGGACAGCAGAAAGGCATTCAAGAGTGTGTGACAATTCATGTCTCTCCTCTTGAGCTATTATCTGTCACCTAGAGATCAGCTTCTAAAAATGCCCATATTGCAATTTAACTCTGATTATGTGCATATTAACAGCAGGAATCAATACTAAAAGCCCCTAACGGTAATGAACTTAACAGATGTAGTACTTAATTGTATCACTTTTTAAAGCACTTGTTTGAGGGACATGAGCAACAACAGCTGGAACTAGCTTTAACGCAGTGATCCACTCCTCAAATGATTTTTCTTGCAGGGATCCCATAAAAATTACTCATTTCAATCACAACTGTTAGGGCAGTTCTAGCAGCAGTGGAAAAGCATCCTGCTGTCTGAGGGATTTGCTTGTAAATGATTTTATACCAGTGACCAGCCAAGGCACAGAGAGCACAACGGATCAGCAGTCAGGCATTAATGAAGGGGCACAGCGAAAGGATGAAGGGCAGAGACAGGATCGTGATGAGCGATGGAGGCAAAAGTTCAATAATCCAGGCCACTGCTCAGACACGTTCATTCAAGTCATTCATTGCTCCTGGGAGTTTCCATCCTCTGTTTACACTTCCCAGCCCCAGCAAACTAGCTGCTCCTCTCTCTGACCCCTGGGGTGATTATCAGGCCAGACTCAGCCAGCCAATGAATTTATGTAAACACAGATACCACATCGTTGTATTTCTTCATGATCATTCTGCCACACCTTTCACTTCTATCCTACCCAGTCATTCCCTGTGAGCACACACTTCAGTGCAGAAGGACTGAATGCAGAGGCACTGGTACTGCAGCATACCTGGCAGGGAACACTGCACCATGTAGGCTCTGCAGCATTGCTCAAACACCAAGAGAGGAGAGAGGGGACATTGATTTCCATTCCTGCAGCCTCACTAAACTTTTCTGCTGCAAGCACATTATTAAATTCCAAAAAGGTATGACAAAAGCAAGATTGCTTGAGGAAGATCAGGGAGGAAGAAAAGAGAGACAAGAGAAAGAAGGTCAAACCACACAAACATAATTATGCAAAATCTAAAGAGAAGGAACTAACCAGTGCCAAAAGCATCTGGGGTGAAAAGTGTAGCCAGAACTGGGTGAGACTTGGTCATCCATCTAAACCAACACCTGGTCTCTGAAAGCAGGGACAGTCAACAATACTGGGCAGACCATTAACAGGAAGGAAACAGAAACCTCTTTAGGTCTACCTCCACAAAAGCCAGACTTCTAATTTTATACCACCAGAACTTAGACTATACACAGAGACTAAAAAGAAGGAAAAACATTATAAACAAAAGCTTTTTTGAACAAGATGTTTATCCAAGTATGAAGTTTTCAATTACTTCCTTCATCTCTGAGAACACAGGACCTGATTTCCAGAGCGTGGTATCAACTGAAAGTTTACGTGTTTCCCATCCTAAAAAGTCAGATTTCTTTAGCTGAACTCCCAAAAGAAAGACCTATTATAAGCAGTATCATGTACATCCAATTCAAGCTATAAAACCTAATGCTTTTTCACATTTTCTTGAGCTGTACCCCCAAGTTTTTTAAGGAATTCCAGATCATTAGAAACATGAGTAATGTAAAGTTTTATGTGAATGCTGAAATATACTGCTTGGTGCTGGCTCTGGACATCTTCAAATAAACTGAAAATAATTCAGACCACAACAAACGAGTGGATGATCACATACAGGAACATGGGGAGGGCTAACTATGGTATTTGGTGCGATGCAGTGTCACTAGTGATTGCATATGTGTCATACCTTGAGGAAAGATAAGATAGTGTTACTCAGCACAATTAAGGAAGTGAATGTTTAAATACGAAGAAAATCTTAGCTTTGCGAAGAAAAATGATCAAAGCCATTTCACAGAGCACATAATGAATACCAGGCAAGTCAGTGGAGGCAGTCAGCATTTTTTTTTCTAATGACGAAGCCGCCTTTGATCCCCAAGCCAAGAGCTGATACATACAACCTCTTCCAGAGTTAGTGGCAATCCCGCCTGTGGCCAGTGATCCCACGTGAGGCGTGCCTAAGCTGAATATCTGAACTGAATTTCAGCAGAGTGTGTGGGAGGAATTAACTTGAAAGCGCCAAGCTCTCACACACACCACTGAAGGAAGGTATTCCCCAACTCCATGCTCTGTTTCCCTGTGGGTAAGTAATAGCTTACACATTCTACAAACCTGGTAAGAAATAAAAATTGCAGATGATTTTTACAAGGCAATCTCCAAAGAGTAGACAAATTTGTTTTATTAATCAGAAGGTATGCTTAACAAAGAATGTGAATTGGAGCTTGAGTTCAGTCAGAGTCCTGTGGGAAACAGCTTCCAAACAGCAGAGAGCAGCCTTCATGTGCAGTTCACCTCCACTCTCTCTCCTTCCTTTGTTCTGCCAGCAGCATCCCCTAGGTTGAGATCAGTCCTGCTACAACACTGCAGCCAGGATCTGGCTCTGCTGCTGTCCACACCAGAATGCCTTATGTTCAGCCAGGACCGCAGGCAGTGGCAACACAACAGACTGAGGAGGTACAGGGAAGGTATGGAGCAATACTTTTATCGCCCCAACTGCTTACTACAATAAAAAACTGAAATATGTGTAATACTCCCTTTATCCATGCGATAAGCCCATCCCTAGCCTCCACAACCTTTGCTGTGCAATGCTAACGTTAGATAAAGAGTTTTGGCAAAGGGTGAAGTCTTGGAATTTTTTAAGATCAGCTTGCACGCTTTGACTGCAGGCTCAGCTGAGGTCAACAGTGCCTGCGGGATGTAAGTCACCCACCTCTGGGGATATTTAGGATTTGTAATTTGAAGTTTGCAGAAGCATCATATACTTGCCCAAGTGAAAAAGTGCCATCACACTTTCTGCATCAATGGTAACTCTGCTTCCAAAGTTCCTTCCTTCTGTAAGTTTTTAACAGTGTTGGGGGGGCATCACAGATGAGAGCAATCTCAGGACACACTTACAACAAACATAAGATCTCAAGTGGATTTTTAGAGGCTAGACCTCTATGCATGCATATCTGATCCAAAGTTGGCACACTTCACTTAAAAAGAGGACATTGAGAAATCACTATCTGGTGGCCACTGAGTTAGTGGGAAAAAACCTCTAAAATCTCATTTCTCTGAACTCAAGAGATTTCAGAGGCAGCACTGGAACCCCTGCATATAGAAACCACAATGTGAGCTCAGGACCAACACCAGAGGAAAAACCTTAATTCAATTAACCCTAATCTATACAAAGCAAACAAGTGCATTTGTTATAAACAAGATAACTTGTTTGAGCAGTAAGACAAGCTAATCCATCTTTCAGTTGTTGGCAATCATGCTATGCTTTCTTTGCCCACAAAAAGCCAAACTTGTTTCCTACTTCTGAAATACTCTCGCTGTCAATAACTATGTAATTTACAACACAGATCTAGCTCCCTGACCAAGAGCCAGGGGGAAATAGGTTAATGTAGACTTGACCTCTCATGATGGCGATGTTATAAAACCAAAAGACTCTATCACCAACAAACTCATATCAGTTCCTCTTTCACAGCAAGAAGGGAAAGCAGTTCTCATTTTCTACAGTCAGAAGCTTGATCTTCAATGAACGTCTTATCTCCTCTCTGTGTGAAACAAAGGTGTGTTCTTTGTTATGAAGAGGAAAGTGCGCAAGACACCTGCTGTGTATGTTTGTATCAGCACTGTATTACTAGCACAGGCACACACCAACATACGAAGATGATACACATTTTCCCTACCCTTTGCATACATCGTTTACACTATGCAGCACCAGGCTGATTAACCTTGATCAAGACAAAAGGCATACTAGGGGCAGAATACTGGCAGAAATGCTGTTCTGGATGACCTGTTGAACCTTCTTAGTTCCCTTAATCCCTGAAAGGAGGCTTTCCTGTCTCTCACTCCCCAGCTCTCTGCTACTGCTATGATAAATGCCACATTCCAGCATGTGGGTTGGTTTTTTTTTTCCATCATTGCATAAATTTATAACTTAATGGCTTCAGGGCAGGAATTCTTCATTTCATGCCAAAAGAAAGCACATGTAAGCACAGTTATCTTACAGAGCAACAAATTTCTTGTTCTCAAACACACGACATCTTCTACAACCTAAAAGGCACATAGTGACCTTGACCACCACACTTACTATGAGAGTCAAGTTTCAGCAAAGCAATCAGAAAGATGCATCAATCCTCCACCAGACTTTCTCTCTGTTGAGAACAAAACCTCATTTAGTTTTTAGCAGATGCAAGTCTCATATATCTTAAGAAAAGATATTCCTTCCATCTGCATTCAGTTAGAGAGAGGTTTGCAAAGCATCATCCTTCTTCATGAAGTGTCATTTGGTTGAAAATGTGTATCAGAGTGGCTAGCAAAAGAAAAAATATTAATATTGATGGAACAGGTATACTTCTGATTCTTAGGCTTCATCTTATCATCAGAAGACAAGTCCAGCTGATCCTACCACACACTCACTTGGGCACAAATACTACAATGCCAAATGCCTGTCAGTCATCTACACACGCACTGGTTCCCACAGACAAACATTCCCCAGGTCTCATGGCACAAAAGCAAGTGCAAGGGTTCCAAATACATACCAGCATTTAAGCAGTGCAAAGAAAAACACACAGAACTGTAGATAAATGTAACCATAGATGTTTTTATATGGGGAAAGGACTAATCATAGAATAGTAAGGGTTGGAAAAGTCCTTAAGATCATCTAGTTCCAGCCTGCCTAACATAGCCTGAGTTCTGCAAACCGAATGGAAAAGCCAAGCCACATGCTCCATCACTCAAAAGCAAAAAATAGATAAATAAAAATCCATGTCTATTCACTGAGACCTGACAAATTTTGATTCCCCTCTCAGAACACCTATTGCCTAGGGGGGAAAAGCTGCAGCAGTCTTCCAGCACACCAATAAATCCAGCCTCACGCACCACTCTCCCCATACCCCTGCCACTTGAATTCATCACTTGCTTGTGCTTCAGCTTTTTCTCGGTTTAATCCCGATTTCTTACACTTTCGCAACGAACCGGAGAGGTGCAGCTGTTCCAGCCTAAGAAGAAACTCCAGCAAGAAGGCATCCCTCATACACACACTACCGCGCAGAACTTAACACATGGCAACGTCAAGGTGGTCGCGTTTTTTTTCCTTTGACCATCAAGTACCCAAACTGCTTCAACAATCCACAGAGAGGTTTTACAAGCCTAAACTACAGCCCCCCCCCCGACTCCAACGCATCCAGCGGTGGCCGTTCCACAGGAATACAGGTGGCACCGACACTCCCTGACTCTACAGCATTTCTAACCCCACCACCTCCGCTGAACAAACCCTAGCCATGTACGGCTGTTTCCAGTCTGCTAACAAAATCAAGCTTCCCATGGCACGGGGACTCCCCAAAAACGACAATCTGGGCCTGACGCCAGCTCCTGTTCTTTCTTTCTTGTTTTCAACGCATTTTCACCCAAACCTCCCAAGTGTAATTTAATGCCAACACCTTTTCCTCCCATCTCTAGGATTCCCCCAAATCCCCACAGCGCCTCCATAAGAGCAGTCAAAGTTTCACAGGGGAAGTTCGCTGGCGAGTATGACCCAGTGCATCCAGAACAACCCCGAACCCCAACCCACCACCCCAGGGACCCCCCACAAGCGGGTCCAACGCCTCCTCCAGTGCTGGGCGGTGACAATGTGACAGCACAGCTGGGTGAGCCGGGACTGGTCCCCATCACGGCGGGGTCAGTGTTGATCCACACTCAGCCAATACACACACAAAGCAGAGGAGGGCACCGTGCCGCTGGGGAAGCCCGCTCCGCGCGGAGGCTGAGGACCGGCAGCAACTCACCACTCAGGTAGTTGGTCCACTTGTACAGCACCCCCTCCATGGCGGCCGGCTCCCGCCCCCATGCAGCGCGGCCGCCCCCCGGCGGAGTCACGCCGCCCGCCGCCGCCCGCACCCCACCGCGCCACCGGCACACAGGGCCATAGCGGGGCGCCGCCCGCCTGCAAGAGCCGGCCCGGCCCCTACCGCCGAGCCGGCCCACCGCCGCCACGCTTCTAGCGCAGCCGCGCACCCACAGAACGACCCCGCAGCGCTACGCAAACGCAAGCAGTTCCAGGAATCGCAACTCATGTGACAGAGAGAGGAAAGGAGGGAAGCGGGAGCGGACCGCCCAAAGCAGGTGGCCTTCCTCAGCCAATCAAAACTCGCCGTCGGTGAGAGCACCGCCCAATCGGCGCCCGGCAGGAGCCGGCTCTTTTGTGTGAGCGGCGCGCCGGGCTCCCCCGCTCTCTAACGTTCGCTTCCTGGAGCCCCGAGGCCCGCACGCTCCCACGGCGCGCTGTCGCTGATTGGACAAGCTGAGGGACGAACAGGGGCGTCCCCCAATGGACAGCTGCTTCTGCCGGGCTCGCTCTCAGGCGAGCCAATCAGAGGGTTCACCCCGGGTTCTGGGCCGTCGGAAGCCGGGGGCTGCCCGCTGCCACGTCTGCGGGACGGGCGAGAGGGGTCGCGCACCCGCCCTGGTCGCTGCCTCCCAGGGGAGGGGTGCGGGATGGCGGCCCCGCGGCGCTGAGGTGGGCCCTGGCTGTGGAGCGGTGATGGCGGCGCTGCTGCGGGCCGTACTGCTGGGCGCGGCGCTGGGCTGCGCGGCCGCGGCGCTGATCCCCGCGGCTGACGTGAAGGTGGAGGTGCTGCAGAAGCCGTTCATATGCCAGAGGAGGACCAAGTGGGGGGACATGATGCTGGTTCACTACGAGGGCTACTTGGAGAGGGATGGCTCCATGTTTCACTCCACGTAAGTAGCTCGCCCCGGCGGCCCGCCTTAGAGTGGGCTGGCGGGTGAGCTTCAGCGGGGAAATACCGCTATACCTCTCGATACATACCTTTATTTTCATGTAGGTGATCTCTTCTGGCAGCCTGGATCCGCACCCCTCACAGCAGTCCGTCCCTCATAGCTCTGTTGGGAGTGTTTTGTTGAGGACGGGTGGATTTTTATTTATACGGTTACATCTTCCTCCCAAAATTTGCGTTTACCTGTGTGCAAGGAAGCAAAAGCAGTGGATGTGTGTTCATGGCATGCCCTGGAGTTTATTTGCTATTGAATTAAAATAGCTTAAAAAACGCTGCACAAACTTGTCAGTGAGATCCTTGCCACCACCACCTGTTCTGAGAAAGTTTGGTTTACCTTTATGCTTTGGCAGTTTAGGAATCACTGGGTCGTAGTGCTGTTTAAGAAGAGCACCAATAGTAAAACTTATCTCCTTCCCCTTTGCCAAGCCGAGGCTATAAAAGAGGCCTTGTTTAGCTTTTGTTTTCTGGTTAGTCTGTAGAAAGTAGAGCCATGTGGCATTTGTTAAAAGGGGGAGATATTAAGCATCCTCTGCTGGAACTTAGACACAGGATTCGGTATATGATATCGGTGGTTTAATAAGTCTTCTTCCGTGCACGAATTTCTGCCTAGTTTCTAAAGCAGACTTCTAGGGGAGAAGCGTACTTCTAATTTAAAAAAAAACAAACAAGTATATATATATATATACACGTTCACTACTGGCAGCACAATGACAGCTTTTCATTTACTGAAACGGCGGATTCTTCCCCGGCCCCCGACCAGACAAATCAACATACCAGAGCCACAGTAATGCAAGTAGGAGGAAAAACCAGAAAGTCGAGGGAGTGCTAAAAGCCTGCAACTGCTTGCTGATGGCGCTTTTCCTGTAAAACAACTACGAAGTGTTAATAGCGGGAGACAGCAAAATGCTTAAGTGTCTGTAGGCCATGTCTGAAATCTACTTATATGGAACGTATTGAAAAAGACAGTGTTTTGCATGTTTCGGCTCTTGCAGGCCATTAAACTAAAATCTCACTAATTTTCTCTTGTAGTTAACCTGCCTCTCTAAAAGGAGCTATAGTGGCACTCTTTTAAGTTTTTGCTGCTGACTAACTTCTGTAAGTGCTGTTTTCTTGTTAAGTACCTTTCCTACATAACTAGCAAATGGAGTTTTTAAAACTGTCGGTAGAGTGATAGTGGTCCTGGTGTACCATCTGGTTAAACTGGGATAGGGCCTTGTCTGTCTTTTTTAAACTTGAATGTCTTGCATGCATTTGTTTCTATTTTTCTAGACAATCTGTCATGTAGCTGTTTTTTATTTCCCAATGACTTTTTTGGAAGAGATGTGGCCAATTCTTCCAGCATTTTATAAGGTATATTGTAATCATGACCAAACTGGGTTTTGATTTGCAATTTACCAAATACGCATGGTCTTGAATATAGATTTTGAAGTAGAAATGCCTTTCTAGTATGATCAAAGTGGAAACAGGTGATCAGGGAAGTGAAGGTGGGTATTTGGGTTGCTTAGTGTTGTCATAAAAATAGCATGTAGATATTGTTTCATTTCTTCCTACTTCTTAAGCAACCTTGTCATGCAAGCTGTAGGTTTAAAGACTTTAAAAGTCTGTGTTTTTCCTATAAGAAATGCCAAGGTCCCAAATAGTGATGTGTTTTTCATTATGTATCAATGCTCTGAGCATATTCCATGTGCTCCACATACCTTTTATGGAACTTGCTGTATAAGACTAAGTGTTTTATTCTGTTCTTTTCCAGTCACAAGCATAACAATGGTCAACCTATGTGGTTTACACTTGGCATAAGAGAAGCTATCAAAGGCTGGGACAAAGGTTTGAAGGACATGTGTGTGGGAGAGAAGCGGAAGCTAACTATTCCACCAGCCCTTGCTTATGGGAAAGAAGGGAAAGGTAAAACACCTGAAGTCCTTCCCTTAGTTGTTTTTAATCTCTGTATTTTACTGTTATTCTTGGCCTAAGAGGTTAGCAAGCTTTCCAGGCTGATTCCCTTAAATAAGAAAGAATTGATGGAGTCAGGTGCTCTTTCTCACTGATTTATTTTCTGCAGAAGCAACCCTTAAGTGGTTACATGACAAATGCAGGAAAAAAACCCAGGAATTGATGGTAGCTGCTGCGCAGTATGTTCTGAGTACCTTCCCTGTTCCTGCAGTGCTCAACAGTGCCCTCCTTTTTTATTTTCCTTTGCTTTATTTCCTTTTTTTCCCCTTTTTACAGTCAAGCTGGAAGTGGTTGCTTAGGTAATGGTTGGCTTTTTGGCTGTTGCATCTCTGTGGTACTACCTCATGAATGGGAATGTACAAGCCTCATTCTTGCTCATAGGTGTCTTTTAGAACCATAAGAAGCTCCCTGTGGTGCTGCTGTTCTTATCTGATACAGTGAAAAGTCACCTCTTACTACTTCATACAGGGCCACTTAATTCTTTCCCTTTTTTAGGTATTTTCAGTTTGGACAGTAAGATAGGTAAGGCACATGGGTGGTCATGTTGGCATCTACTGGAAATGTATTGAATGGTGTACAAACGGAGAAAAGCATTCTTTGTAGTAATTTCTCAACCTAGCTACTACTGATGGGTTTGGGGTTTTTCCTTTCAAATTTCAGACATTTCCAGATTCCTGTTCCAATAGGAGAGCCAAATCTGGAATTTGCAGTTAAATGAGTGACAGCCTGAGCAATGGTTATTTTTTCTGCTTTATGGGGTTTGTTTTAGTTAACTTTTCTTGGAGCAGTTATTAACTGACAACAGTTATCATGATGACTTAAGGTAATACAAGGTTCCACAGCAGAAAGGATAAATGTCTTGGAACATACAATCCTTCCTGGTGCTGTCCTCTCCCATTAATCTGAGTCTGTTTTAGAAATGAGGAGTGTTTATGTGTGTGGATCTTCAGGCAACTAGGCTGAACATAGGCTAAGTAATAGTTCATATTACTCCATGCTACATAGTACTCCATACATGCAGTATACGCCATACCTTCCTTTCTTGAAAGTATCCTTTTAAACATATTTTTTTCTAGAAGAGTTGGTTTCAAGAGATAGTATTGGAAATAATCACGTTTCTAGTAGAGAACACAACACTTGTGGTGGTCAGCTGATTGTATGCAGGGCACAACTGTAACTTTCCACAAAGAGATACTAAATGCTGCAGTATTCACAGTCATCACAGGCTAATTGCCTTGATTAATATGTAAAGCACTACAGTTCTTCGGAGACTTGCAAACCTCACCTCTGTGCTAGTGAAAGAAGGTTGAACAAGTAAACACTGCTACTGCTGTGAGAAATTACTTGCTTTGGGAACACTTTGAAGTATTTGAAAATAATTATGTTGCTATATTCAAGTTATGCCCTTGAAGACCAAATTACTCCATTTTCTTCATGCTTTCCTCTGAATGCACGTAATTTCACTAGTCTCCCACCTTGTTTGCTGTCTGACTTGAATGATGAGTCAGATGCCTTTTTCTATAGCACTCAGAAAAATTACCCGTGTTCCAAACTCTAAGCAGGCCACTGTGCCCTGTATTTCCAGAAGTTTCTGCACATTTATTCATCCCATAAATTTATTCAATCCCAGAAAACAAACAAGGCTGTTTACTGCTGCAGTTCAGGGTGTGTTTAACACCATAGCTCCAAAATATAAGAAGTGGATTATTTTTTTCCCCTGCCTTCTGAAGGCACAGGAATATTTTGGGGGGATGTTGCTGGCCAATATAGAAATATATTTGGTCCTATTCAAGTTTTCTCTATATAAAGAGCAAAGCGCTGTGCAGAAAGGTCTTTGACAGTAGCTTCAGCCATTGTCATGAAGGCATATCACATCAGTGTAAAAGCCAATGCCTGATAAACTGGAATCCTTGAGGGGTGGTGACGCGGGGGGGCTGGTCGTTGGTGCTGTTAGGAAATGACCGGTCCTTTCAGCTGCCTCAGAAAGGGCATGATGCCAACACATGTCTTTGGGCAGATTCACGTACTTAGGTTTTGCTGTGTGTTTGGAAATAGCTCAGTGCCCTGTGCAGCAGTCCAGACAGTCCTGGCTTTCTCTGCAAGAAGAGTTTTCCAGTGCCAGACTAGCAGGTACTAGGTGTAAGTTGGCAGTGGAGAAGAATTTGGACACTGATGGGTTTATGGTGTGTCAGGAGGACTGGACTCTCCCTTCTTGCTGCCCTGTCCATCAGTGTTGGCTGTAAGTTGCAGTTGTGGCCAGCTGGCTGGCTGGATGTACATGTCCTTCACTGTTTTCTACTTTATCTGGCTCTGGCCTTGAAAAAAAAAATTTCAAGAACATTGGTCTGATAAACCCGTGATGATGATTGTTGAATATGAGCTCACATCAACATGTACTCGTCTCCAACAAACCTAGTTGCATCTCAGGTTGTATGTGTACTGTAAGGGCTGCTCAGGATCCAGGCTACGGTTTGAAATAGTTATCACTGTTGCAGTTACTTATCCTCTTCAGTTCCAATTGAAAGATGCTTTTACAGTAGTAGGATTACTGGAATATTTATCTGAGGCATATGGCTTTTTGTATGGCACTGAATATGTAATTGTTTTTAACTTCTCTTCATGTTTACCATTTTGGGCAGGAAAAATTCCACCTGAGAGTACACTGATTTTCAACATTGACCTTCTAGAAATTAGGAATGGACCACGATCTCATGAGTCATTTCAAGAGATGGATCTTAATGATGACTGGAAACTGTCCAAGCAAGAGGTGAGTGGGTTACCCTTCTTTGAGCAAAACTAACAGGATGGGATAGTGGGATAAGGAAAGCTTAACTTGAGGGAGGCATCTAAAGGTAAGTTAGATCTTTAGCTACTACTGTGCACAGAGCAACTCTGCAAGCAGAATACATGATATTTAAGAACGCTTAAGGCAGTTATTTATCGAGTGATGCACAATATAGGTAACTATTTGTTAGCATAACTACTGAACTGATACCACGAATGATAAGACACCCAAAAAGTCATTGCTGGCCAGGTGATCATCAGTCATGTGAGGAAGGGTGGGTCTTTGTTCTTTCTTGAAGATGACTTTTTCTATGTTGCTGCTTTCCAGTTCTCTGCTTTTTTTGACTTTGTTTTATGCCTTTTCATGTTAGTATCCCTCCTGCTAAATGCTCTTGAACTCCTGGCTCAACAGTTAAGCTCCTTTCTATGCTTTGCCTTTCTTGCATGGCTTCAGCTCGCATATTTTCTTGCACCTTACCAATAGATTTCTTTATTTTTCAGTATCAGCTTACCTTTAGTAACTAGCTTAGTGTAAATAACTATTCCACTAGTCTGTTTAAAGCTACCTCAAATCTTTGTCCTTCAAAATTGAGATGTCTAGAAATAAATCCTTATTAATGTAGTTCCCATGACAGCAGCAAACACTGAGATTGTGGACAGATTTCTGTATATATTTGGGCTGGCTGTTTACATCTACTGGTTTGTTAAAGTGCTAGGATGTGAAAAAGCTCTTTGGGGGCCTGGTCAAATTGGTAGCTGATAACTGCTGCCTAGCTATTTATACTTTAGTGTATAGACACCAGATGACAGGTTTTCCTGGCTCATGTTTCAGTCAGATATCATAAAGGTATGGCAACTGCTTCCCTAGTTTTACTGTCAGTTATATTACTGGAGTCTTCCATCACTGATCAGGGCTGCAGAACCAGTCAGACAAGTATTGCTCTGGCAGCGGCATAGGAAGGAAGGTATCTATTGTCTAATAGTACAATCCTGGACATAGTGGCCCTCCTTTACACTGTAATAATCAATTCTTTCGTAAGCCTAAAAACATTATCTCTCACCTTTTGTCTAATAGGTGAAAATTTACTTGAAGAAAGAATTTGAAAGGCATGGAGCAGTGGTCAATGACACCCAGCATGATGCTTTGGTTGAAGACATATTTGATAAAGAAGATGAAGACAGTGATGGGTTTATATCTGCAAGGGAATTCACATACAAGCATGATGAGCTATAGAAAAGGGTGGCATTATTTTTTTGACACAAATGGCAGTGACTCAGACTGTTTGGTTCTCTTGTCGACTTAATTCTGTGTTTTGGAGTTGACAGCTGCTGTCAGCAAAGAAACACTCTTTGTTTATATAAAAGAATTTCTGTTCATTATGTACAAATGTTTTAAACTATTTTGAAGTATGGAAATGTACCTCCTTTTATGCAGAAAAGACTTGCACATCTGTGTTTTTTAAATTTTGTATTAACTTATTTTTCAGAAATGAAACAAACTTTCCTGTTATCAAACATTGTGAAAATCAAAATCCAGTTCAGTGCCTTTCTGTGATTTCATTTTCAGCGACTCCTTTATGTATGACTTCTACTCTGTGGCTAAATTACTTGCCCTTCCTTCTTGAGTGTCACTGGTTAAAAAGCAGTGTGCTGACCTTGCTTTCTTTCCTGCAGATTTTAAAAAGATGCACTAGAAAGGCATCAGCATCTCTTTATACAGCTGAGAAACTGATACAGAGCTGAATGAGATGAATGACTACCCTGTCCTGATTTTGCTCTTGAAAGTCTCTCTAACGGTAAAGTATTAGCAACCAATAATTGTCTGCATTTTTCTTTAAACTACATGAACAAACTAGGAGTTAAATGTCAGACTTTCACTTTTAATGTCAGCAAGATTCTAGGAAACGTCTGTAATTTGGAAAATAGCAAATTATGCTGCAGTGCAGAGGTGATATCCTTTACATTTGTTTTGAAACTCAGAGCTTGCATTTATGAAGAAAGGTCATACCAGTCCCTTTCAAGTTCCGAGGAAGATCTTGAGCACAGTGTTACAAGTCTGAAGTTTTTCCCATATCCAGAAGGGGAAGAGCATACTGACAGGAGGATCAGTATGGCCTGAAGAACAATTCTCATTGGCTTGCCTGCTTTGTGACTGCCTGAGTTGCAGAACTTGTTTCGTCATTGCCCTTTGCAATATTTGCACAAGTAGCACACAAATGATGTGAATTTTAAATAATAAAGTGACTTTTTTAGAAAAAACAGAGGCATGAAGTAAATGTTAGTGCTGTGTTTTCGTGAAGGAGGAGACCATAAGGATTTCAACTCCAATTTGCATGTGTTTAAACTGTTTCTGGAGAGGAAGAATCATTTTGCAATTTCCTATGGTCTCTTAAATGAGAGGGCAGGGTAGCTCAGGGAAGGAATTGGCCTCTATTCTGGCACCAGCAATACATGGGTCTCTGAACACCTTCCACTACACCAGGTTGCTCAAAGTCCCGTCCAACCTGGCCTTGAACACTTCCAGGGATGGGGCAGCCACAGCTTCTCTGGGCAACCTGTGCCAGCATTTCACCACCCTCAGTAAAGAATTGCCAAGTGAGATTCTACATTCAAATGCTGTATATGGGGTAGGTATTTTCCCTGCCACCTAGTGTTGCAAGCAAGTATTAGAAGACTACCTTATTAAACAGTTTGACTGCATATGGATCTTACAGGTTATTGTCTGTTTTGGCATAAAAAAAGTGTCAAGGCATGCAGTAGTTTGGAGTTTTGTGGGGTTTTTTGTGGTTTGTTTTTTTTTTTCCTTCTGGTACTCTGTGGCTTACGGCCTACTTGGAATTGTGGCCACCTATTTTGTCTTCAGTAACCTTTAGGTCTTTCCTCAATGCTGTCTAGTTTTCTTGAATGTTCCATGGCAGTGATTTTCACAGTAGAACAGTGTTGGAAAATACTTCCCTTTGTTTTTTCAGACTTGTTGCCAATCCTGATTCTTGTATTGTGAGGGAATATTGAATAATTTAGCTCTTTGTACCAGTTGTGATTTTGCACATTGATATTTTTTTCTCCTTGTTAAGCTTGCCTGATTTCAGCTTTCCCAAAGTTGCTTGCATGTTCTGTGCTGGGTATGTTGATTAGTCACCGGAGCACTTGATATCTGGGGGCAACATGTCACATGTGTATTGTTCATGTGTTGGGACAGAAGCATTGCTGAATAGTTCGACTATTGACTACATGGGGAGCCTAGGCAATTAGCGTAGCCTAGAGCAAGGAGAGCTGGTAGTGTATGAAGTTCACCCTTCAGGCAGCCGTGTCTAGGATGTGCGAATTGGCAGGTACCCAACCAAAGGGGAAATACTGTGTGTGCACTACTGAGAAAACCAGAACTGAGACTTGCATTGGGTTTGTCAGGGTTTCAGGTGACTGCAGTGTTTGTGTTTTTTGTGAACATCTGGCCAGGGAATGAAAGCATAAAAGCATGAAATTAAACTCAGCCCAGATGACTGACCAAATATATAACAAGCTAAGCTTAAAATGGGGTGCCAGTATGTGCCTTCAGTAAAGGGCAGCTGTTGTTTCCTTTTTATTAAGTAGGAGTTCGGAGCTGGTGAATGCTGCGAAATGCACATATGCATTATCTGCTGCTTAGATTTTTAAAGCATTTCATAAAAATAACTTTTAGTGAACATGCAGGTAAGTTGTTAATGCCAGCAGGCATTAAAGCTGCAGGTCCAAGATGTTTTATTTGGTGTTGCATGTAGGTTTATCCTGGATGAGTGGATGGGGTTTGGTTTTAGTGCTCTTCTTGGTAGCTGTGTTATTCTGAAATTGAACTGAGAAAAGATTTCAAAAGTGCAGGATCAGCAGCAGATTTGGGAAGCCACTTCAACATTTTTACTGTTTGCTATTGTTACAGTCCTTCTGTGAAGATGAAGGGATTTTTTTTAGGTAGAAAGAGCACTGCTTGTCTCAACCTCAGTTGCATCTGTTTGTGAATCCACAGGCATTGTGCTGCAGTGCCAGCAGGAGCCAGCTAGCTACCTGCAGGAGAGCAAGAACAGGCAGCTGCCTGTCCCCTGAGGGGATGAGGAATACTGGAACTTCAGTGGTACCCAGCATCATTTTGGCTGGCTTGTGTGTGAAGTGCAAGGTGTATTGAAGAAGAAACAAACCCTCATTGTGTGCATTGTCAGTAAAATGCAGCATTTGAAAAAGTGGAGAGGATTCCATACAGTGCACTTTCCCCCTGTTCTTTGAGCATTCTTTATACATTTCTTGTTGTTTTGTGGTTATAGGAAAATATGTACTGATAGCTTTTAGAACTGCAGCCTGTCATTCACAGCCACAACCTAACAATTACAGTGGGAGTTGCTGCCTTCTGTAGGTACAGAAGCAGTCTTCAGAGTTCCTTTATTTGAAAATTCTTGATATGCAATGCAATGACACAAGAAAGCTTTTGGCAAAGTATCAGGAATAGTGCTTATAGTCTGAAATGTTTTTTAAAGCTTTCTTCTTCAAGATCAACTGACAAGGCAAACAGTGTTGAAAATGAAGGAATCACTTTATTGGGTCTTAAGTCTTTACTTTTCAGTACCTTATGTCCTTGTGCTGCCAGTAACGTTCCCAGTGTGGAGTTGTTTTGGTGAGTGCTTTATGTGACAGTCATAAAATTGCAGTGTTAAGTACATATCAAACTGCTACCATAGTTTCTTCTTCATGACATTTAGAACAGAAATGATCCATAGCATATTTCCTAAGTACTTCAGTGTAAAAATAGGTGGTACAGGTCAGCCTTTAAATTACAATTGTCTTTTGTCATACATGCTCCCCACACCCCCCATTGTTTCTGCTGTTAGATACAAGGTGGTTTACCCCTTGATACAGACATCACAGTTTCAGGTGGTAGGTGAGTATCAGCAGGATGGGGAGAGCTCATTGCTTTGGGGCATTCCAGGAAAAGGAGCAAAAATCAAGGAAAAGGAGCAAAATTAGTGGTGCGTGAGAGAGTTTTTGTATTTCTTACAGAGCAATGTGAGAAATACAAAAGATATTGTTTCCTAGTTTCTCTGGCATCTGCTTACTTGGAAGAAAGAACACTGGCAGCCACCGATACAGCTACTGCAAATAATGAGTCTAGTTCCTGATCTGACTTTGATTAGAAATCGCTGCTTCAGCTAGATCCTATATGGATTTTTACTCTTAGGACAAAGCTTAAATTCATACTTCCAAGATCCATTAAAGAATATTCAGGATAGGTATGTTGAGTTTGCTTTTAAAAATACATTGGCCTCGTCATAGAGCTTTTGCCAAAAAAAAAAAAAGCCAAAACCCAGTACCCCAAACCCCTTCATTTGTCTTTGACACTGAATTGGTTTTAGTACCAGGAAAATAAAAACAACAAACCAACACCAAAACAAACTGCATGTATTTGTATAATCCTGGATAATTTTAGCCTCTCCTGAAAGTTAATCGTAGTGCTTACATTCTGTGCCCTAGTTTTCTTCTGGTACATAGGAAAAACAATTCTTTGACAAAAAGGATATTTCTTTAGGTATCCTGCTTCTGTTTTTATGCTTGTGCTTGATTGTTTCAACAGTTTCACACAAGAAATGTTAATTGAAAAGCTTGGTAGGAAACTCATCTATTTGTATGTAGGGAGACAAGGGCCTTCATTACTAGCCTTCCCAGCCTGGAGGGGGTTCAGCTGGAACTACTTCCTATTATCACACTTCTTTTGGTTCTGTTCCAAAAGCAGGCTGGTTTAACTAGGGGTTGCACCCACTTAAGAGCCATGTGGTATTTTTATCCTTTTCAATGATGTAAAAAAAGTTGGAGATGGGTTTCTCTGAGAAATTTGCCATGAACATAAGGGATAGTTTGGAACTTGTCAGGTAAGTAATGTTGTGCAAAGTTTCTGAAGGCAACATTCCTGATGGATGGTTGGAAGTTGTTCACAGGGATAGTATTTTTCTTTTCCATTCTTTTCCTTTTCTACCTTTCCCTCTCTCCTGTTTTTTCCTTCTCCCCCTCTCTATTTTCCCCTTTTTCATTCTGCATCTCCAGTAGGTAAACAATGAACAAATCCACTTTAAAAATCTGAAGAGCTGATTGTGGAAAGCTGGTGTAGCCAGCTCTTCAGAGCTTCCCAATTCCCAGTTATGTTTCCCTCTAAAAAAATCTGAGACTGATGCTAACTACCATTAAGAACTGCTCTTCATATTAGATACAATGCTTCTAATTTCTAGTTTGTGTCATGCATGCCCTGCTTAAGGAGATTAAATGGTGCAGGATAATTGATTCTCATCTGGGAGTCAGACTGAAAGAATTAAATCAGTCCTGTTCTCTTACATGTTACTGCCATTGAGCTTTCTTTAAAGCAACTGATGTTCCCTCTTCTCCCTCTTTCCCTGAATAGTGAACTAGATAATACCTATTTCTTTTGCGTGCTTGCCCTGCTTTCTCTCTGGGAGTAAATAGCACAGCTTAGCTCTGGTCTCTCTAATCTGCTGGGATATGTCTTTAGAGAACAGGTTTTCATTCCATAAATCCAATGCAGAATGCTTTTGGTGACCCTGTGTCCATCTCTGGGTATGGAAGCTATAGGGCTATAGCTAACAGACTAATCCAAGCTTAAAGAAAATTAACTACCTGCTGGGTTTTACTCTCAGCACTGCTGACCACTAAGAGAGGTAAGACTGGCGATGTACCTTCCTTTTAACAGAAGGTAAGAATTTACATTTGCATACAGTATTGTGGCCCTTATGTGCCATCATGTCCTCATTGTTAATGTCACTGTTACTAGTCAGGTTAAAAGCTGGGCTTAACATAGTCACATGGGCATTTCGATGTAGGCTTGCACTCTGAAATAACTCGGTGCTGTGCCTCTGCAGAACTCAGTCTGAAGCAAGGCTCTGAGACACGTCGTGCTCATCTTGCAGCTGACAAACGAGCACAAACTGCAATGGGAGCACGTATGGAGCAGAAACAGTCAATGCTCATATTCATATGATACCACATCCTGTTATTGTTAACCTGAGCCATAGCACCCTTTGGAAACAGCCACAACCAGCCCTCTATCCAGTGGTGGAGCTGTGTGAAGGTGGGCTGCTGAGGTGAGCTCTGAAGCACCAATTAATATGCTCTGCCAGACCTCTGGTGGCTTTGAGCTTTCACACCTTGCTTCTTGAGCAGGCAGCTGCCGGAGGGCAGCACAGGGATGTGTCAGTGTCAGTTTGTGTTGTCACACCACTGCCTGAGGGTAAAACCAGGAGCAGGCTTGGGGCTCTTGTGCTGGGGGAAATCACAGGTGAAATAGACAGGGGAATAGCTCTCTGTACTACCCAGTTTTTCTTTTCTGGCATCCACATCTAATATAAGGAAGTTTAAAAACTCCTGGTGTCCTGGGTTCAGCAGTAGCAGTCATTTTTCTCAGTAGCTGGTGGAGCGCAGTGTTTTGACTTTTGGCCTGGGAACAGAGCTGGTAACACTGATGTTTTAGTCTGACCAAGGACTTTCTGAGCCTCATGCTCTGCCAGCTGTCTGGCTGGGTTTAAACCACGACAGTTCTTTTTGGTGCCCAAGGTGGGGCGTGTCGTGGTTTAAACCCAGCCAGGCATCTCGTTCACTCACTCCCCCCCTTCTTTCCCTCCCCCTACTCCCAGAGGGACGGAGAGGAGAATTGAAAATAATGCAACTCCCACGGGTTGAGATAAGAACAGTTCAGTAACTAAGGTATAACACAAATCACTACTGCTACCACCAATAATAATAATGATAAAGGAAATAACAAGGGAAGAGAATACAACACCTCACCACCTGCCGACTGATAATTTGCCCTCCCAGCCCAACCAAGCACCGACCGATAACTTCCTCTAACCCCGCAGTCCATTAGCCCTTCTGGGTAACTCTCAGTTACATCCCGGGCATGATGTGCTGTGGTATGGAATATCTCTTTGGTCAATTTGGGTCAGGTGTCCTGTCTCTGCTTTCTCCTGGCTTCCCCTCCTCCCTGGCAGAGCATGAGCCTCACAAAGTCCTTGGTCAGACTAAAACATCAGTGTTATCAGCTGTGTTCCCAGGCTGAAAGTCAAAACACAGCACTGCACCAGCTACTAAGGAGAAAAATGACTGCTACTGCTGAACCCAGGACACCTGGGTAATTTATTGTAGACGTCTCTTTATTAAAATATGTACATAAGGAATAACATGCAAACAGCATGAAATGTACAATACAGTTTGAGCTTTGTTATTTTCCCCATCTATGAACTACTGTTTTCCAGTTGTATGTTGTGGACAAGGACATTTATGTAGATGTGAGATCTTTTATGACTGAGATACTCAGTTGTAGACATTTTTAAAAAATATATATTTTCCTGTCCTTTGGAAGTGCAGGAGTGAAAAGGACTTTTTTGTTTCAAAAGTTTGAGGTATGTTATCAGATGTCCCTTCCCACCTGCAGATATCTACCACTTCCATGAATAAGGAAAACTATTTAACATCGAGGCGACCTCCTTAAAGTATGCCACTGCTCACAGCCCCCAGTGTACTGTGTATGGGAGGGGGGAAAAAGGTTGCTGATCCTGATACATGCATAACTTTTTACATGTACTCAGCAGACCTGTTGCTGTGGTAACTAATCAGAAGATTCTAACCTTTCCTGATTGAGTGCTGTTTGAACTGCACCAGATGGCTGATAAATCACGCAGTGGCATTTTCTGTCCCTTGAATTACTGTCTGATCTTTTCCCTAAGTGCTGTGGTTTGATTTACAGCAATTTACACATGGATTATTTGGACCTGACAAACTAATGCAAAATGTAAAGCTGCTTCAGGTATGTAGTCACTTTAGTGAATTCCTGTATCGCCTGCATAACACTAGAACTGTTTTTTGTCTTACGTATTGATCAAGCTGTTGCAATTTTATGAATAATGCTAAGCTGTGAAACACTATGCTTGAGTTTTAATATAATTTTAATAAAGGGTAACTATATAGCACATAGTTACTACAGCACATTTCTTGCAGAGGGAAGTGAGACACCTTTTCCAGTTCATTGGTCTGCTACAGCATTTCTGTACAGGCAGCATTGTAACAAGGGAAGCATACATGAAGATTAACAGGGTCATTGCATAAGAAAGCAATGCTGTTGTCTCTATTTTCTGCTTCTTTGTTGTCACTGCTGGCTTATCTTCTCAGGATGACAGGTTTCCTTTTTCCACCCACCTCGGCTGTTTATGAGTCTTAAGCTATTGTCAAGTGTTTTAGCCTTATTGTTACAGGTTCTGTTCTAGCACACTAAAAAAAGGTCCAGGCTCACAGAATTTATAAGCCAATACTAAAAAATGTGCCTTGTGGTACCTTTTAGGGTTATGAAAATAAGTATGTTGTCACTGGTTACTGTAAATTAAAACAAAGAAAAACATGAAAACAAATCAAGGAACTGATACTATTTTAGTAAATCATTACTTGAGTCCTTGCAGCACTTCATCTTCTGTCCCTGTGACACAAAATAGTTCTGTTCTGTCATGTTACTCATGCAATGAAGAAACTAGTCACCTTCTGTGGCTCACGAATAAGAGCTTGACACCTCAGCCTGCCATTGTGCCTACTATGACATCTTATGTGCAGCTGCAGCCGTTTCCATAGATTAATCTTCAGTGGTGTAATTAGATAAAGGGGCTGCAGCCACGATTTCTCTTTTGGTTTCCATTTTGAACATTCACTGAGCCGAGCGGGTGACATCTTCACATCAGAATATTGCACCTGCCACCCTCTTTCTTTATTATGGCTAAAGCCACCTTCAGCATGGGAAAAGTACTATCAAGTTTCTGCTCCAGACTGGAGCATATGAATATGACTATATACAAAACCCAGAACACCCAAGCACTATTGATACTTTTTGTTCTTTAACATTATTTTATGACATCAGTTGAATTTACTGGTCTATGGTGAAACTGTTATCTAGGGTCTTGCAGCGTTTTTCAATGTTGCTAACTCTACCTGAGACATATAAGAAGTTACTTTATTCTTATCACTCACTGTGAGAGGAACCATTTAAATTTAGTGAGATGCCTTTATGGGTATAAGATTAGAATTCTGACTTAGCAGCAAGTAGGTTCACTTACTCTGTGCAACCCCTAAAAATTGGTTCATCTGATTTTTAGGTACTCCAAATCAGTGCTCCATTGGAGAGAACAAGACTAGGACAGTGGCTTGGAACAGTAAAAAGGAATATTGACACGAAGGCTTTCTTGGATACACTACCCTTTTACCAAAATCTATTACAGTAAATTTTTAAAATATAATTTCAACTCTTAGATGGTCTTTTTCACCATCTGCATTAAGCCAACTTCTTTCATTCCAAATGCTGCTGAGAAAAACTATTCCATTAGCAATATGCCTGCGTGGCTGCTGTCTTGAACTTGCAGAAAAAAGTATTTTGGAAATGACAAATCAAAGATTAGTGCTGCAGTGTCTTGAGGATTTTGGGGTACTAGTTCTGCTGAATAGGCTTTGATCTCAAACTAAAGAGCTGTTTAAAAAAGAACAAAAATAAACTGTAACTTAAGCTGTGTGTTGCTGTATTTGCCTTCTGGTCTCTTCCTTTCACAGATAAAACATGGAATAAAGGTTCTTTGAAATTCCCTTTTCTAAAGATGTGTCCTTCCTGCACTCCTTCTTTGATATTTCATCCAATTGGAAACTTGTTTTTTATAGAAGAAATAAATCACTTTTTAATATCCATAAATTCTGTTGCTATGTTATTAAAGACAAAGAGCAAATAATCAATAAACAAGCATTGTGGCTTTGTCCTAATTGTTATACTTCTGTATTTTCTGTTTACACAGCAATCTCCATTCAAAGATTTCATAGATACAGCTGTGAGTAAATGCTCTCCCCATTTCATGGATGAGGTAATTTAATTGCTATGAGGTTACAAGATTTATCCAAAGCCAAGCAGCAAGCTTATTGCAGAATGACACACCCCAGGCCCTCTTAATTCCCAGGACCATGTTCTAACCACTCATCCTTGCTGCTTTATACAGTTCATGACAGCTTGCACAGAAAGGAAGCCTCAAAGATTTCTGTGTTGCCAGTATGTAATCATTCTGTAGACTGTCTAATAATTCTTAGGTAGATTATACTCAGACATAATCATCTCCAGTGTAATTAGAGAATAGATTTAGTCATCTAAGTGAGCATAATACGGGTAATGCAAAGTTGTGCGTTACAGGATATAATTTAAACCTCCTTTTAAATTGCACCTGCTCTTTTCATCGGCTATCTTTCCGATTCTAAGAAGCAAGCTGCCTGTGACACAGTTAATCCTTGATGTAACTCCAGAGCAAAGAATTTGGGTTGTTATGTTCAACTGAAATTGTTACGATTAAATTGGTATAAATTCCTCAGCCTTTCAGTGATTCAAATCACCTTTCAGTTAGGTATTGTAAGGAGGAGATATCCAGCCTTTTTTCTATTGCAACACACATTGAACTGTAACTCTGATGACAGCAAACTTATAGCAGAGGAAAACAAAGGTCTTGCTTAAAATATGCAATGGAAAATCTTAGAGCGTGAAGGTCCCCATGTTGCTGATGATCAGCCTGGCGTGTAAAAATGAAAAGCATTGGTCTTAAGTAATAACTTCTAAATTAGTCCCTGTTCAGGTTACTGATATACCCCCAAAAGGTGCAGATGCCACAATGTTTCACATTCACTGAGATTTAGACAGGGAACAGCAAATTATTTTCTCTTTTGGTTCTACGATGAAGTTACAACTTCTGGTCTGTGATTAAGTTTGACAGCAAGTGTCCAAAGCTTGTCCATAGTTTCTGAACATATGCAGACCCCTGGATCCTTCTGCTGCTTGTGGTGTTGAAAGTCTTTTTGCTGCATATGATTCCAGGATTTTTCCTTCTAAATTTCCTTTTCATGTAGGATCCCATATGCAGATCATGCATTTTGGTTTTCTTTTGCCAGATTACTAAACAAGGTCTATTGATCTAATAAGCAGTATGATATTTAAGTGTCTTGATTCCTACCTTGTAGGAGTGCATCACATGTAGTACTAACTGAAATTTGGACTGACTCTCAGTCTTGTGCTTTTTGTGGCAGCTGCTTCTGCAGACGTGTTAGTCTGGCTTGCCCCTTGTTAATGAGTTAAGATCCTGAAGAGAAATAGGAAGAAAAGCAAATATCCTGAGGAACCCAACTCTGACCACCCAGCCCAGTTGTGCAGCACTATGGAGGACATGCTGACAGGGTTCTTCCAGGTAGTTAGTTCTGCTGGCAAAAAGCATTAAAACTTGTGAAATGAGGCAATAGCTGAGTGTAAAATCTCTTGGACTTAGGTACAATGCTCTTTTATAGATTTCTGTATTTTCTGTGCCTTCCCCAAGTTCCATGCTGCTGCACCTATCTAACACACTTGCTCCTTCCTGCTCTGGCACTGAAATGCTCTGGCTTTGAATGCTCTTTGTTCTGTCTACTGTCATCCACACAGCTTTGGCTTTCTGACCTTGTCACCAGCTTCATTTTAACCCTCCCGTCTTCCCATCAAACATATCTGTCAGTCTCCTCCACACTAAGTGTTTCTGAGGCAGGCATTGGTGCAGCGTGCAGCAAGGTTCCTTGGTTCCTTTCCTTGAAACACAAAGGTGATGCCTCACATCAGTGAACCATGTTTGTTTTCCTAAACCCGTGCAGTTTAACCGAGTAGCTGGGGACACACATTGGTTACCCCTAGCAGTGAAGCTACTCTCACCTCTGTACGAGGCACAGGTTGTGAGCTGAACAGACCGGACAGCTCCATGTGGCAAATGGAACAGGCCACCCACTCCATGCACGACAGCCGAGGGATGCTGTGCTCAGTGTGATGCCACACAGGGATGGCAGTGCCGCCTTGCTCCGGGCCTGGCAGTGCTGGTGCTGCTGCACCACAAGAGCTGAGAGGTCCCCAGGGGTTCAGCTGCTGCAGGGGCAGGACCCCACTGTGATGCTTCTCAAGTGGCCAGCAGAAATGTCCCCGGCCATGAGGTCACCCTCATAGCTTTGCCAGGTTTGGTGGACTCCTTACCTGGTGGCTTGACTGCTTAATGAGGTAGCAGCCACATTTTAAATTGCCTGCTTTATTTACTCCCTGCACTTACCCTGTGTGTGAGGCAGAGGGACACAAGTTTCCCACCCCATTATATGACGAAAACTGAATAAACGAGCTTCTACTCTTCCAACACCTAATGTGAAGGGAACAATTGTGCCTCCCTCGGTCCCTGGGCTGAAGGAGGACGCATGCACCACTCCCTACCCATGCACGCGGGACACGGATGCCTCTACTGCGCTTTGGCGGCCTGTCCTTTGGCGCGGTGTTTGAGGGTACAGTCACCCACCCGGCGGGGCACCGCTTGCCCTGAGGGCATCAGGCGCCGTCTCTCAAAGGGGGTGACCTGAGGAGGGCCCCGGGCAAGGGCAGGAACGTTCTCCGCGGTGCAGCCCCGGCGCTGACCCACACGGGGCGGCCCGCACGCAGCACAGCCGCCCCCCGGCCTCACCCCCTTGGCGCCGCGGCACCGGCCGGGACTCCCCGCGCGTAGCGGCTCGCTGGCGGCTGCGCGCGCAGGGAGGGGAGGGTGCCGCGCGCCGCGCCTGCTCCTACCGGTAGGGGCCGCCGCCAGGCTGAGGGGAGCGGAGCGGAGCGTGAGGCGCGCTGAGGTAGGGAGCCCGTGCTGGGAACGCTGCGGGGCAGGGCGGCATCAACCCGACCCCTTCCTCCTCTGAGCGGCGGGGTCGGTGCCTTACTGAGCGGCCAGGGGGATGAGGGGTCTGCGGGGCTCGCCCTGTTTGCGCCGGGCAGCTGCAGGCAGGCAGGGAGGGAGGGAGGGAGGGAGGGAGGATGGATGCCGCCGGGGATGGCGGGGAGGGATGGCGGGGAGGGATGGCGGGGAGGGATGGCGCAGAGCCGGTTTACCGGTGTCGGTGCGGGCGCCGTTCCCCGGCAGCGATGTCCTTCTGCGCACCTGCTCCCGCGGCGGCTGCGGGAGGCACCGCACCGCCCTGGGCGGGGGCTGCGGGCACTGTGTAGCATGGCTGCCCCGCGGGGGCCGGGGCCCGGGGGTAGGCTTGGTGTTGGGGCTGGCAACTGGCAAGCGATGTGCCCCGCTGTCCCCTGCCTCCCAGTTTGGAACAGGGCTCTACGGTCTCCGTCTTCCCTGGCTGCCCTCTCCCAGCTTCTGCTTTCCCTTCTTCTCTTTAAAGACCCGGCGTGGGCTGTTCCCCCACTTCTTTATTTTGAAGGTGCCTTTTCATACAGTCACCTTGAAATCTAGATGCCTTCATGTGCGTTTCTAAGCATACTGTTACGCTTAGGTAGGTATGTGATGGTTTCATGCTGCTGATGAGCAGACATACCTTCCTGCAGGAGTCTACAAAACTAAGATCAGATCTCTCTATTCGTGCTACTATAATAATACTAGAGGCTATGATTAACCTGCCTTAAAATACAAAATTTGTCTCCAGTAACGATAATTAGAGGGGGAAAAAAAATCATATTAAGCTGATATTTCAGCCAGAAGACAGCTTTGTTAGGGCCTGATTCTAGAAGTGCACATATGTATAAATCTGTCCCTGTGAAAAATGTCTTTAAAACAGGGCAAAACCATCCATACCCTTAAGATGTGAAACTTTAATTAACCCTGTGAAGTGGTTGTGCTGCAATGCACCTGTTAGATTCTGTGGTGCAAATTATGTATATGTTAAATTTGCTCAGTAGTGTAGAAGGTAATAAATACATGAACTTGGGAGAAGTGGAGTATCTGACTCATTTGGCTATGGACTATTACTGATTCAACTATTGGTCTAAAAGCTGCTTAGAATTAGAGTTAGGGATTTGAAGTACCTCTAAGCATGTTGGTTTATTTGTAACATGCTCCCCAAACCCTCCAGACAAACAGAAAGAAATCTGGACTCCTGAATCGTAAATATTTAGGAAATTGACCTCTGTGGACACAGCACTTTCACTGGTTTGAGATGAATCAGGACTGAAATTGACTTAAGCCATTCATAGTGCTGTAACCTTTCCCAAGTACTTTAGAGCCCAGAGCTTACACAGACAGTCTAGACCCACACGTGTTATACTGAGATAAATGTGATGAATGGAAATCCTTTATTGATTTAAGTAGGCTTGGGCCTCCCCAGAAAAGTATTTCTAATGCTTAGAGATTTTTATGGTAACTTTGTGGTTTTTTGAGGAAATTTGCAACTTTTTTCCTCATAGAGTTGGGCATGGCTTAAGTTCCATTTATTTACTCTTCCCAACTTTGGTGTTTTTGGTAAAGGATACTGAATTTAGCTCTCCATCCTCTCCTTCAAAAGTCATTAACCATGGATGCTTTATGCAGTTCACATGTAGGAAAGTGTGCTAGAAGATGCCAGTAAGAATTTCTGTGCTTATTATGGACTTGAGGAGTTGTGAAGCTGGACATTGTCTCTGTGGTATGCTGGCCTTCTCTTTGTGTAAATTCAGCAGATTGGGAAGTTGCATGGAATTGCTGTCTATACTGCCTCTCTGTAAGGTACCCAAATGGCTGGTTTCGGCCAGTGTGTTTCATTACATCCTAACATTTGCAAACTCTGTCGCTCGTATTGCAACACTTGCCGTTGTTTTAGGTTATCTTTTAAACTAAACTGAGACTTCCAGCAAGGTACTTTGCTTTTTATTTTACCCTTTGTTAGCATAATGATGTTGCTAATTTGAAATGACTACCAGTCAGTGTGCATTAGCCAGCTGTGCTTGGAGGTGGACAGTCTCTTATGTGCAGTGATGAAGGCCTAGCTAAAGCACAAAATTGGGTTATGCTGGCTCTTTACAAAGAGGAAAGCTACGTGGCTACCACTTAGCGACTTCTCATTATGAAGTTGTGTGTTGTACAAAGATGCTTTAGATGCCAGGAGCTCCTAGCAAAGGCCTCTGCACCAGTGGCAGAAGCAGGAAAACAAGTGCTTCTCTATGAAATGGAGAGTTTTACAGATATGACCTTAGGCTGTAGACTGGAATAGCAGCTGCAAAAGGAACAGAGTTCTGTGGCTGCTTGGAGACTTAATTAAGTGCACTGACATCCACTCAGTAAAAAGTCTGTATAAATAATGAATTTTGCCTGTATGTGTAGCCTGTGATGGAAATGAGACTTAAATCTGTTGTCTTCTGGGTGACTGACCCTGATTTGTTTTTAAATAGGACTGTTTTCATTAACATAATTCAGATTTCTTGAGGCAAAAAATAAGCTTCTATCTTTTTTTGAAAGCTGCCTACTTTGAAAGGTTGGCTAAGGGTGTATTAAATTAGAACTGGTTGGTCAAGGGACTATAAACTTTTATAACAGCTGAAATCTTACCATTTGTTAGGACTTTAAATGCTGAAGAGTTTTAGCATGCTCATTTGATAGCCAGTATCTAATTTGTTAGATGGTCTTAAGAAACCTGGCAGCTGTTGCCAGGAATATTACAAATTTTCCCACATGCAGCAAGAGAAATATTTTCAGTTCCTTACAGGCCTATTATGCATTTGCTCAGCTAAATCACTGAAGGGGGTGTACTGCTTAGGGAAGCTTTGAAACGCAACTTGATTTTATGCTGGCGTAGGGAATTGCTATGTCTTGTAATTAAAAAATTAAAGTAAACTTAGTGGGGAAAAGGGCCATTTCAAATCTCTGAGTGGAAGTTTGAGATGTTACTTGTTTTGAGCAAATTCTTCAGAAATTTTCAGTAGTTAATGGAGGTGGGAGGGAGGAATGGGCAGAGTATTGTTGAGCATGCCAAGTTGCAGCTGCTGCTAACTCCTCTCAGGTATCTTCTCAGACACAGTTTAGAGAGACAGACACTGTCAAAGTTGAGAGTGGCACCTTCAAATTGTAAATCGGTGTTGTCTGTTGGTGGTAAGGAAAGAGTCAAACAGTTTGACTATTATTGATGTCCAAACCATAGGGACGTGGAGATCTGGCATGGTTTTGTGCTTTATATTCAGGAACAGTCTCTGCTTTCTAGTTTCTTGATAAATGCAACCTTCCTCTGTCCTGATAAGTCATGCATTAAAGCTGTCCAAATTGTCAATTAAAAAAATAACCTTTCAATGTTTCCTGAGATGGAAACAATATTATTATTGTGCCTTTCAGTTTGCTGTCTTTGTTCTCTGCCTGCAGCTGAATGAATTTTGCTTTTCATTTCTGTTTTTGGAAACATTGCTTTTCTGCAGGATGCAGAGATCACATGTCTCTATGTGCATAAGACACTAGGCTTGATTTGTAAATGGAAATATAAGCTGTCTCAGGCACAGCTTAATTTAAAAGCTAAAACAGGGGTTCAGAACAAAGAACTGTACCCTGAACAAAGTTTTCACAGTTCTAACTGACCTTTTTTTCTGTCAGCCTGTTAAAAATATGGAAGAATTAAGAACAAATAATGTGTGGCCTATTCAATATATTCTTCCTCTCCTAATGTCTTGATCCAAATCTGAGGACCCTTGTTCAGATGCTGCCTCTCAGTTTTTCATATTGTACATGTTTTTTCGGTAGCAATGAAAACAGGTCTTTAAACGCTACTAAAATAATTCAGAAGCATTAGCACAGCTGGGTTTCTGTTTTATAAAAGCCCAAAATATAGTGAAGTCATTCTTTAATACACAGAATGTCTTTGTAAAAGGTTTAATGTGCTTCTGGACTTGTAAAGCACCTCAAATCTTTTATGCAATATAAATGTTAAAGAAAATTCTGTCAATCACCAAAATTGTGCTCAGAACTTACCAGCAAGTTTGGCACCCTGTGTATTGCTGGTACTTAAAGCACCTGCTCCAGACCAGCTTTAATTTAAAGAACTGTAGGAGAGAGAGTGGAAAAAATAGGCTGTATGATCAGACCAAACTGCTGTGGAGGTCTGAGCTGAAACCCCAGCGTTAACCCTCCCACCCTTGTTTTGGGGTCTCTTAAGGGCCTGCGCTGTCTTGAAAACATGATGTTGATTATTGCCAGCATTGGCAATAACTGCTTTGGTTATGTCTGTGCTTCAGAAAGCTCAACAGTTATGCCAAAAACTCTTGAAGACAAACTTTGAAAATGTTTAGAAGATGAGATTTTTGTGATATATCTGTGCAGGTACCTCACTAAGCTAAATGAAAGCAAGGTGTAGTGTTCCTGGTTCCATCCATGCTGGAAAACTTGCTAGCATAGCTAGGCTTAGTATTGAACGCAGCAGTTGTGCTCCTAGCTGAAGGTTTGGCTTGATCAAGCTGAAGTTTTGCCAGCTTCTGAGTCAAATCATATCAACACAAGGCAGATTTCACAGTTAAATTCTATGCATAGTAACATGAGGTGAATGCTTTTCTGTTGTCAGTGCTGACTGCTTGAGCTCACTGAATTTTTCTTCCTTGATATCCACTTGAGTGTTGTTTTGATTTCTTGTGAAGACAAGCTGTAATGGTGGTAGCTGACTTCTCATGTAATATCTTTTACTGATCTGGTATTGCTGTATGTGATGGTAACTGGGTATTATTAAATTCTTAGGCGAGAGACTATATTGATGTAGAAAAAAAAAATTCTGCATGGTGTATTAAGGGCAGAACTGTTTGTACTTGTGCATCACTTAACATGTCCTAAATGGTGCCTTGTTAGGAAAGCAGTAGCTCTACACATAGGAATAGCTACTTCAGAAATTTTAAGTCTTAATTAACGTTAACAGTAAATCTTAATTAGCATTTCAGAAGCCCTAGCTAACCTAACTTGTATTAAAACCAGAGGGGTTTTATATATGATGTTAGGGGCATCTTTAGCTTTTCCTTAGATAAAGTCGCGGCGCATTAAGTTGAAAGCAGTTAAAAAAGTGTGCAGAGTAAATACTGGTTTAGCTCAATAAGCATGAATCAGATTTCAAGACGTCTTTTTTTGACCCTGTTTTCTCACACTAGTCCTTTCTATTGCCCACTGCTTCCTAGTGAGTGCTCCATTTTCATTATAAGCCTATTGTTTTCTTTTCCAATTGAAAGAAAAGGCACAGAAAATAACCTGCTGTTGGCAAAACCAGTTTTACTGGTTTAGAAATAAGCTTTGGAATTGCTCGAACAGTAAGTTATTAGAAGAGCTTTAAACCTAATATTATTAAAAAAAAATAATTAACGCTATAAGTAAGACATAGCAATTATGAAAGCTACCGTTGGCAAGCCAGTTTTCACATAATTTATAACTTCATAATACTAGTATCTACTTTGTGCTTAACATCTTCGGGGTGTTTTGGCAAACAAGGAAAATTAGTTGGATTGAAAAGAGGACATCTATCTGATAAGGGAGGATGAAGTTATTTTTCTGAGAAGTTATTGTAGCTGTCAAATTCTTGAAGTTTATAAAAGATTATTTCAGTACCAAGTTGCAGCTTTGGGAGAAGCAGTACATAATGTTATTCTGAGAAAAAACCCACCCAGAAAAACAAACAAAAAAGTCTTGAGCAAGTTAGTATGAAAATCTTCCTGTCTTCAGTCGGGTCTCTGACTTGCTAAGCTCAGAGTGCTTTGCTGCAGATACACAGCTATTTAAGTTTTCCGGGGTTGGGCTAGTGAGGGGAAGATTCCAAAACACACTGAATAATTTATGCCCATCCCTGTTCTCCTAGGAGTGTGGCTTCCGTCTCTGTGTTCATTAGGGGAGGATGGGGTACTGCAATTTTCCTCCATGTCTGTTGCTACAACAGAACTGTTTGTCTATTCCTTTTTTTTATAACTGAAAAATGACATATAAATGAAGGTTTAATTAGATTATGTCACAACCTGTATGTAGAGGCTTAAAGAATAACCTTGTTAACCACTCCAGAAGTCTGGTTGAAGACAAATTTTGACACTAATAGTGCAAGTTGCTCTAATTAGATTTTGCATCCTGTCTTAATACACGTTGGTATTTATAAGATCCTCATATTGTGGAATTGAAAATACTCTAAAATGAAACGTTCTGGATCTTGGTATTTTCAACTGGAAGATTAGGTTTTTTGTGTCTATCAAAATCTGTGAGTTAGTTTTCTTTAGGTGGTGCTAGGCAATAGCACTTCCACGTTCACCCTATTTCAGGAGTATGGTCATGTTCACACATGTTTATAAAGTCCTCATAATTGTCATACCTGTTGTTTCAGATGGTGATGTTTAAAGCCAGATGTTGCCCAGTGCTCATGTGTTTTACCGCTGACAGTAATTATTATTTGTCCATAGAATTTGGCTTGACAGCCTCTAAATGAGATTTATCACAATGAGAGACGATCTTAATCAAGGAACTTGTTAAACAAAACTTCACAGTGTCAGAACACAAGCTAAGTGCCATAGTGACCAGAAGACCAGTGACCTGAAAAAAATATGGCCACGTGTAATGTTGCATCCCTGATGCAGTACATTTTTGTCAAATAAAAAGATAGCAAGTGGAATATATTACCTTGTGGTTGTTGCTCAGAGCTGGTTTTGCAGCCTTCGTGGAAAGTGATTCTGGGTCAGCCAAGTGATTCTGGGTCAGCCAAGTGTGGTGCCTGTTAACTATGTGAAACTGCTGCAGCATTACATTGTGGCATAGCATAACATACAGCTCTTTGTCTGTTTCTACTGCTTTCATATGTAGAATGTATGTAGTGTTTGTGTATAGACTGTATGGTCCCTGTTTCTCTTAAGTTGCAGTGGCCCATCCATGAGGGTAGTGGTCTGCAAATGTAGGGTCTGTTGACATACAGTGTAGATTTACCTTTGTTTACACCAACATGTAGGCCTGAGAAAATCAGGCCTCTGTGCTAACATGCACTTTGGTAATGAACTGTGTGAGTGGGTGTTCTTTGAGATCTATTTGCAGTTATTTCCAGTGTTTTCTAAGGTTTTCAGGGTTGCCTGTGTTTCAGGTTGCATGTGTTCCTGAACAGCTCCAGTGCAGAGTATCTTCTTTGTGTGTGGGCTGAGTAGGCTCATTAAGGTACAGTTATCTTTTTTCCTCTTCGTTATTCCTGCACAAGCCTTGGCTGAAAAATGGCTGAAAATTACTATAATTTTTTATTTTATTAAATCCAGATAAGCTTTGTGTGAGCTAATCTTCTGTTATCATTGGACAATCAAGTGACAGAGGGAATGCAGTATCTCTTAGCTACAATAAGTAGCAGTAAGAGTGATTCTCTAATGCATGCAGTTATGAATTCAGCAAACACTAGTTTTGTTTATTCTTCCTTTCCTTTTCAGGATGGCTGCAGCTCCTCCGAGTTACTGTTTTGTAGCCTTTCCCCCATGTTCTAAAGATGGGCTGGTGGTGTTTGGAAAGAACTCTGCAAGGCCAAGGGATGAAGTACAGGAGGTGGTCTACTTTGCTGCAGCAGATCATGATCCAGGAAGCAAAGTTGAGGTAAGGGTGAACTGTTACATTCAAACGGTGAGAAATTATTATCATTGGAAGAAATGAATGCTGTCTTGTTTTCCAGTCAGACTGTGGAGTCCTTGTTCCCTTCACTCAAACCTCTCTTAAGTAGAGAACAGACAAGATTTTTGAAAGTCCTGGAAGTGAAACTCGGAATGTAACTTTTTTTGGCTTTTTGAGGAAAAAGCCACAATCCAGAGACAGGCCAGACTTTTTTTTTTAAGGGAAGAATATTCTGGCTAACTGTAAGTTAGAGCAAATTTTCAAAGTTTGTCACTTGCCGTATGACTTGTTCTTCTTCATGGTAGTTGTTTTAGAGTTATAATGGAACCTAACTATGGTATGCATGTTGCAAAACTGGTAGCCAGAAATCACTGCCTCAAAAGAACTTGTGCTCTAATAAGGCAAAGTGAGGAGGAAAGCAAGAGTGTAAACTTTGTAAGCCTGACATAACACTTGTACATGCAGTTGGCTTTGACATGTTCTGCAGCTGAGGCACCTGCTTCATGGGCAATTTTCAGTACTGCGGCTTCTCTCTGAATCCAGGCCAGATGTGGAATCCTGTAGCTGGATGTTGATGCCATGGATGCAGGTTGAACGAGACCCTGCTGGAAGTAATTTTAATTACAGCTTTTACTTTAGCCTCACTTTAATGATGGAAGAAATGAAAGGATAAGCAGATGTGGAAGTGTGAAACAAGGGGACAAGTGAAACAAGAAGACGGGAATAGGGGAAAGTGTGGTGAAGAAGGAATGAAGATACAGAAGGGAAGATAAAGATAGGTGCAGGTAGCTAAAAAGCAGAGGACACAGAGCCTGATCTGCACTGTCAGGAGCTTTTAGAGTTCACAGGTTTGCACTCTTCCTGGCAGCTGGGAAAGAAGGAGCTGTGAGGTTCCCTGCATTCAACTTCCTCTGTGCAGAAGGCTGAAAATACTAGGTATTTTGCACCAGTCATCCCTACAGGTTCCTTATGGATAGAATTGTTACTTCCCCAGAGGGGATCCTAAGGCAGTTTTAATTCTGTATTTCAAGTGGGACAACTTCCAAATGTCAGAGGGCTTGTTTGTTCTAACAGTTAATGTTCTCTTGATTATTGTTTCTACCAACTTCTTTTACAACTTGTGCATTATTAAATGGTTTAATCTTGGATAGGAAGAAATCCTCTCCTCCTGTCCAAAAGCACTACTTGGACAGTACAAGTAACTTGCTGTTACTTCTAGTGCTGTATTGGTGGCACCTTGTAGACTTGTGCTAGTACACAGAACACAAGTGTGACAGTAAGACAAGAAGAAAACTTCAGAGAATTTTTTTTGTTTGGTTGGTTTTTTTTTTTGTTTGGTTGTTTGTTTCTTTTTTTAAGGTTCTCTTCATTGAACTGGCAATGGAGAGAAAAATAAAATCTGTTATTATAGAAACATAGAATGGTTTGTGTTGGAAGGGACCTTAGCGATCATTTTGTTCTAACCCCCTGCCATGGGCAGGGACACCTTCCACTAGACCAGATTGCCCAAACCCCCATCCAACCTGGCCTTGAACACTGCCAGGGATGGGGCAGCTTCAGGTTCTCTGGGCAACAGGTTCACTTCAGCAGCAAGTTTCTCACCACCTCTTAGTAAATAATTCTTACTGTGAAGGATGAACTTCCAGAAGCTCCTCTCTAGTGTTTTTATCCTTTGAATAAAAAAAGGATACTTTGTAAGAACTTAATGTTAGAGTACTTGATTCTTTTGGTCTTTTTGCCCTATATTTTATTCTTTGATAAAGATGTCATGATTTGATGAAGGGTTTAATTAAGACATATGTAATCTTATTACGATCCCTCTCCCACCCCATGATTCACCAATTTAATGCCTTTTATAGCAATCAGTCATAAACTGAATTCTCTTGCCAGTCTTTTGGAAGCAAGGAGCACAGTCCTTTTGCCTAGCACACTGCCATTTGTAGATCTGTTCTGCTAGCCAGTACCTTCAAGCCTCCCCCTTAAATGTTCAGTTGGTTCTTTTATTAATGGTGAGGTTTGTTGCAATGTGGTGAAGGTGCACTTTTAGAAAAGGGACAGGAATGGAGAAATACTTTAATCTTTAAAAAGGGGCTTAAGCTCTAATTAGCTGGATCGTTTGGCTTCTGCCAGTCTGTGCTACTGCATAATTTTTCATTAGCTAGCCTGAGGTTTTCCAAGGATAGTGGTATGCAGAAACGTACAGGCTTCAGATTTTTGTTGAAATTCTTCCCGCTTCCTTTAACTGCTCTCCTTTGGACAGCCATAAGCATAGATTTATTTGTTATTTCTTCTTTAAAATTCAAGATTTTTCCCCCCCACCTGCAGAGAGTGAGTGTTCAGTCAAGTCTAGAAAATGGCAGTGCTGTGGAGTAATTGTCTTTAGAAATAACTTATTTTATTTTATTCTATTTATTCTATTTTCAATTTATTTTTTTTTTAGAACTGGCCACTTGAAAGGTCTTTAGAAAAATATTAATCCACTTTGTAGGAATTGTGAAAGATTGGCTGATCAGTAAGAGCTCTACAATCCAAGTTTTAGGCTGCTAGGCTTGCTTTTAGATTTTGCTGTTTTACAAAATAAGGACACTAGTGAATAAGAAGATTCATGTTTCAAGCATGCTTTGTAATAGCATAATAGAAGTAAGGTCTTCAGTTTTGCTAATTAGCTGAAATGTATGTATTTCTCCTGTTGTAGGGTTGTGTCTAAGACTACTCTTGTTTTACAGCAAATGCATGTATACCTATAGGCAGAGCTTGTGCAAAGTCTGTTAATTCCATGTGTGCAGTTAGTAGTACCTCTGAAAGTTGCAGAAAGCTTTAAGGAAGGTCTTGAATTCAGCTGCCTCATGTTTTTTAAGTATAAGGCATGTGACACTATATCCATTTTATAAACAAACTTACTGTCAGGTAATTAGCTAATAGGGAGAGTGAAGAGGAATGTCAAAGTTTCTAGATGCAGCCTTTGACATATTCAGAATTATTACTTTCTTCTTGAAAACCTGTGAAAACTGCCAACACTTCAGTTATCATTGGGTTGGGGGTATTCTTGCTACAGTTTTCCTTCCCTTGTGTTTTATAAAACTAGCTAAGCAGGTCTGCTATAAAGGAATCTGGCAGACAATGCTATATAGCTATCAGCTAGTTTGTGGCAGAGCCTTAAACATGGGAATTCAGTCAATACTGGAAGTTGTTTTAAGCTTGATCTTTTTGGCTCAACCTACCAGACAAGTAACCCTGCAGCTAACTCATCAACATAATTCCTTCCCTTCATGTCAGCAGATTCCCAAGACCCTGAACAATGGGGCTTTTCATTATGGTCTGCTCTCTGTGTGACAACTTTCCAACTTTCTCAAAAGTTTGTTCATGTCTTGCATTGTAATTTTGCAGTTTCAGATGCTGATCAGCACTTTTCCTTGTTGTAGTGGACAGTCTAGTAAGCTTGTTTGTGGAGATCTGCTTCCTTAACCATAAACAGGGGCTTTTTTTTGAGTTTCTCTACTAAAAGTAAGTGTGTTCTTTTTTTCCCCAGTTGTGGATTTTAAGAGTTTTTCATGAGTTTGTGAGGATTCAGGCTGTATTCATGTGTATTAAGACAGGTCACAAAATCTAATCAGAACAGCTTGCACTATTAGTTTTAAGTGAAGCCTTCTATCTTGTTTTTAAGGTAGACTTTACTGACTAGATTTCTCTTGTTCTCTGGTAACCTGCTGCTTGCTGTGGTTTTCTTTCTTCTCTGGAAGTCCTGAGTGGGTGACCTTTTGTTAGCTGAATTTTCCAGGTCATTTTTTTTTATTTTTTTTTTTCTTTGAGATCAACCTCACTTTCTTCTGATTTGACCTTTTATCCATGATTTGAAAATAGTCATGGTTGCTTGTTTCAGTGTACAGCTGTAAAAGGTTTTCTAACTTAATATTGTGCAACTTATGGAGGAGTGGAAGTGGGGAAATAGAAAGGGTGGTCTACAACAAAGTCTATCAAATTGTGGAATATGGAAAAATTTTCTAATATGTTGGTATCAAACACTCTTCTGAGCTTAAAGTCAGCCCTCTGTGGGGCTGTTATACCTGAGTGGTTTTGGTTGTTTGGCTGTTACTTTTTTTTTTTTTTTTTTTAAGGATACCCTACCATCTCTTGCTGAGGTTTTTCAGAAGAGCAGGAAGATTTTTTGCTGTGTGTTGGTCTGAGCACTGATACAGAACTTGAAGCTAACTGAGGGATCTCTATCCGATACTGCTAGATAGATACAAAGCTTGGAAAGCAGACTTTGAGTGTTTTAAAGCTGGCTTTGTATTACCTGGAGGTATCTTAATTCTGGTATTTGTAACTGAATCACCAGGCATCATGCTAGTGCCACAATTTAATTCTGGTATACTGATTCCTTGTTATGCCAGCTGTTAGGGTTATTTGTATTAAATCGGGGGGTAAGAAGTTCAGAACCTGATAACAGAAACCAAGCAGCAGCCTAATCTATTGAGAATTTGCTCCTTGGGGAGCCTCCAGATTAGATTGACAGTGCCACTCTTACAGTCAAGTTACTGCAGCTGCGACCTTGAATGGGGTACCCCTGCTATGATACCTCCATGGGTAAGTGCTGCCTGGCAGGAAACGTTGATGAAACACAGCAGTGTTTGTGCCCATGATGAAAATTTTCATTTATATAGATAAAAAAGGTTGTAGTCTAACAAGTTACAGTGCTGAGAGAGTTTAGGTACCTGCTTGGTCTTGCCGCTCAGTTGAGACCCAATAACTCGCTGTGTAGGCAGCCTGTGTCATGACCAAGGCAGATGTCTTGCATCAAGCCACCTTGTTTGAACTAACCCTTAGATTTCGCACAGAGATAGAAGAGAGGCACTATACAGGCAGACAGCAACTAATAAAAGTGGTTTCTGCCTTCAACAGAGTATGTTGCTTGGCTAATGGGGGCTTTTTCTCTGTTCTGCTCCACTGCAGGTGGCTGGCCTTTAAACTAATGTGTTTGACTTTGCTTTGTAACACAGTGCATGAGTCAGCAGCAGTTCAGAGGTAGAAACCGTAATCTCTTGGATGTTTCTGCCCTCCCAAAGACTCTGTTTTTTTTACTGCAGGAGTACTGCTGCTTTGCTCCTTTACTGCTACCAAAGCAAAACTGGTTAACTTGAACTATTTTTTTTTTCTTGCTCTCTTTATTTTTTAAATTGGAACAAAGAGGAAGAGGAGGAAGAGTGCTGGTATTGTCTGGGGCAAAAAAAATTGCTGTCTTCACCCAAACTATTCACTTATGGCAAAACAGATGTGCGAGCAGGCATTTCAAAGTACCCAAGCAAAGAAATCAGTCCTAGGATACCTGAGAGTTCCAGGGATATCTCTGTGGTGGGCTGTTTGTAGCTTCTTTGACATCTGTTTCTTAATGTTTTAAACCATTGAATTGATAAGCTTCATCCCTATTTCAGTTTTAACTTTTGCTCATCACCCAGATATGTAACATAAAGAACAAGAGGTGAATTGACTGCTAAATCAACTCTGACTCTGTCTTCAGTGAGTATTCTCAACCTTGCGTGCCTTGCTGCACTTTGTGGCATTTTATTTCTTTAAAGATTTTCGTATTTAATTTTGCTGGCCATATTTCTATACCATGGCTCCCCTGCCTGAGACTCCTTGATGGCTTGATAGAGTAGGTTAGAGTAGGTCAGAGTAGTTCTGCTTTTGGACAGGAGAACTGTTTGGCTTTTTCTAGCTTCTCCAGTTCTTTTCTAGAATAAAATCTATCATCCTTACTCTTCAGGATAAATGACACTGCTAGAGATCGGAGGCATACAGATTCAAATTTTGCAGTTATCGATGAACAGAAACAGCAAGGAACAATATGCAAATATAAAAGTTCACATAAAGTGTGCTAGGTTCTTCATAAAAAAAGGAAAAACTGTTCTTAATCCAAAGAACGGGTTTTGTTCTGTGTTTCTATACCTAGTAAATGCCGCTGCTGTTTATATCTGGCTACAACATGAGGATGCAAATACTAGCATAGCATGTGTCTTTGAAAGCTATATACCTGAGGATTCATCCTGCCGCTGAGAGACTTCTGTTCACCATTCTGGTTTGACTACGTGACCTCTAGAACTAGGGCTGACTACTTGAGATGTACTCAGCCTAGATGTATCCTCATGTATCGGTGTCCCCTCCACTGCAGCACAGCAGTTTTGCTGCTAGTTTTATGATACCATGGCTGTGCTTAATACATGTTGTAAAGTCATCCAGGTGTCTTCCACTGTGTACTTGGTACTGGTTAAGTGCATAAGCAAGCAGTGCTAAGAGCATCAACTAGCCACTAGCATTGCGTGCTACTGGTTGCATATTTTTCTTTTCAGAGAATGATCATTCCCTGTCCTTTTAGCTGTATTGGATTTTTTTCCTGTAAATAAGCAGCAACAGAATTGTCTGTAAAACTCATTCTGTCAGGCACATCCACAGGGACGTGGGGCTTTATTGAACAACCATGTTTTATCTTTCCAGTTCCTTATTTCAGTATGGTGGGCGGGCACATGTAGCCCATGTCACCTCTGGAGTTGCCTCTGTAGACAGATCCTGCCAGGCTGTTAGTCTTGATGGCAATGGAGGCAGCAGGCTGGCAAACTGCCTTGTCACATTTTTGCCATGTTAAAAACAGCCACAGTGCAACTTCTTCAGTTACTGTAATAGTACAGATATTTTGCTGTTTTCTAATATGTGCTGTGATACAGCAGTGCTTGAAGTGGCTAAGCAAAGAGTTAATGCCAAATTAAAGTCTGGATCTGATGAGAGTGGTGTGGAGGAATCTCCTCTGGAATCTAGAATTTTGTGGCCCTTCTTCAAAGACTTTTTCTTTCTAAAGCATTCCCTGACTATTGCCTTTGTTATCCAGGGCTGAAGCCTGTGTGATTTCACTGATATTTCATAATGACCTGACTGACAGTGCTAGGAATTGGGCTTCTGCAGTTTGGGTACAGTAGAAGCTGCACAATAGTTTCTTTTCATTAATGAAAGAAGAAATCTCTTGTGCTTATAACTGTTGTGTCTGGTTTTGGAATACCTCCAATGTATGCGTATGCCTTGGCTAGGGTGGGAGATCAGTGGTGCCTTGTACTATACTTAGAACTGCCTTCATAAGATTCTTTTCTTGATATACTGTAAGTAAAATAAAAAGTTTTCAGCGTGCTCAGTTCTCTTTAAAGTCATTGGCTTGTTCTCTTGTATGTGAAGTCTTTGTTTATTGCTTTGAAATTTCCTGATGGGAATTTATTGTTACAGGGCATCATGCCAGTTATGCTGCTTTCAGGGTTGGGGTCCTAGAAAATGAATGGAGCCTGTCACCACTCACTCACAGCCATTACCACCAAATGTATGAGTATTCTTCTGGTTTAGCATTCATATTCAAAGAAAAATGATAGTGTTACGACATGCTGAGGCTGGATGCTTCAAGAATTTTAAAGACAGGGTTGGCAGCAAGCAGAATCACAGCAGGACCTTATGTCCATCTTATTTGTCATTGCCTAGTTTGACACTGCTCTCGGCAGAACAGGATGCTATGCTGTTGTGCTGGAGGGATTTGCCAGGTCAGTGGGGTGCAGGAGAGAGGACAGGGAGGTTGTCCTTTGTGCTTGCTTCTGAAATCTTGTCATCATCTGAGCTCTAAAGATCTAGTGGCCAGGGAGGTCTTTTGGTGGATAGTGCTGCCTTTCCCCACTATTTCCTTCCATGTTTGCTTCCCTGTATGCCGTTATAAGCATACGTTCTGATTTCTGTGGAATAGGCAGCAATGGTTTATTGTGCTGTGAATGCAGTGACTGGCTTTGGTTGAGCTACCTTTGCAATTGATGTGTCTTGGCTACAGGTGGGTAGTTAAGTTCCTCTGTTTTCTACATGAAGATATTCTTTTATCTGGAAGTTTATGATGTTATTTTAAGGGGGGAAAAGGGGATGGAGTTGCAGAGTGTGAGGTTTGTTAAAATGAATAATCTATTGTCACATCTGGACCCTAGTTTTTTGATAAGCTCATACCTGTTAGCAAATATGAACCAAATGCCTGCCTTAGTACATCGGTCCTATTGACTCCCTACTTTTCTGCTTACTGGATTAATTAGTTCTAATGGGAAGGTAAAATCTTATCAAGGTTTTTTCAGCAATAACCATGGCAAAGGATTGTTGAATAAGAGTCAAGACAATGGTAGTTCTACAAAGCCTGTCAGCTGCTATCAGACTGGAATGGTTTTCTGTTATTTAGGTCTTCTAAGGCAGTTTATGTAAGTGAGGCCTGAACATTGTGTACATAAGCTAATGTATGGAAGCTGGAAATAATATGAAGATATGGTCCATGTTTGCTTATCACTGGATTGGGGAACGTAAAGAAGCAGTTTAGAAGGTGACAGCTCTATTCTGAGGTAGAGAGGCCTCTGAATGGTTTCTGGCATATGATTATGTATATACAAAGCAAAAGCACTTTTTCCCCAGAATGCTCTGGATCCTTCAAGCAGGAGCAAACAATTTCCTCTTTCCCCTTTCTTGACTGCTACCATTGACAATAAAATCTCTATCATAAATAGCAGTTTTGGAAATGTTTGGCTCTGGAATGAGGCCCCGAGTAATCAGCAGTTGGTAGCAAGGATAGCCAGAATGTTTTGCAGGGAAGAGTCATTCAGCATTTTTTTTAGCCTAACAATCACTTTTTCAGTGTGTTTTCATCATTTTTTTTTTTCTGCTGGAAGATCAAAACAGCAGCATAAGCAGGCTTGTATAATAGGGCTATTCAGCTAGAGAATGCTATGCAACTGGGGGTTTATGGAGTACTAACATCTCTTCCTTACTGTGCCTTGGTTTTTGCTTTCTGCTGGAATGTGGGGAAGATTCATGTCCTGAATGGCTCCAGCTAGCTGACCACCTGTGATGAGATGTAGGGAGTCCAGTGCTGTGCAGGTACTGGTGTCTGCCTGGCTGCAGCCCTGCCTCCTGATAGCTGCTCTGGTCACATCTTCACATGTAATGTGGGAAGGTGCTTGGTCCAGCCCTTTTCTTGCTGCTGCAGCTCCAATTTTGCATGTCCAGGAAATAACAGTTATTCTCTCTTCAGTCACACACACATGGCTTATCCAAACAGCTCTGACAAAACTCAGTATGTCAAAAAATGTGATTTGCTTGCTGACAGCTCAGATGGAGAAGGGGGAGTCCTGATAAGAAATGTCTGCTCTAGTGTGGCTGGGTTAGCAAATGAAGCAGAGGGTGAACTGTGTAATGTATTTTATTAGTCGGATCATAGCTCCTGGCCAGTGCCAGTTGCACCTCAGTAGATGAAGAATCTGCCTCTACACAATCATAGTGTGTTACTGTATAAGCGATTTGGTCAAACAGCTTGGTCAAATATTAGGGATTTTCTCCAGCAAATACAGCAGGTATTTATAGAAGTCCCTGCTGGGGTCTTACTGCCTAAGGCGAAATCAAAATCAAGCACACAGCAGAAAGGAAAAGGGAAGCATGTCCCCATTCTATTTTTAATGCCTTTGAGTGAAAGAATTCCCCACCTTTCTTTTTTTAAATCATGTGTCCTCTGAAAAGTCATCCTCCTGTTTCACCTGTAATTTGCTTTATAAAAAGGTGACAGTTTGACCTGTTTGCACACAATTACTAATGAAGGTGGCAAGCTCATTTCTAGTGTCCTTCTTGCATGGTTAGAGTGAAGGATTCTACAAATGCCATATCTGATCAAAGGTGATCTGTTACACATTTTAATTGTATGCTAGCCTAACTATTACTGTGAAAATCATTGCCCAAGATTAGAGGCTGAAGGTGATCATGCTGTGTAATCCCCAGTGGGGGAAAGACAGGTTAGGGAAAAACAATAGCTTCTCATTGCTAATAATCTCGGACTGATTCTTTTGGCTTTAGATTCCAATGTATTCAGTATGTGTTTTCATGGCAAACAACCTCTAGTCCACTAGTCCAGTCTACTCATCCTGCTTCCTGTGATACCTCTGACCAAATATTCTTCCAGAAAAATGTTGCAGATTACTTCCTGCAAGGAAGATGCTACAACAGGAATGCTGACCACTAAGAGTGTCTCATAAATAACACAGACAGCTTCAGCTTCCTCAAAAGAAAATTGTGTGGAGTTTGGTCCTTGAAGAACACAGTGTGACCTCAGTAATAAAATGTAAACCCCATTTTTTTGGCTTGTACAAGCCAATGATCTAATGATGGCTCACACTCTCTTCCATGCTGTCTGGGGAAACAGTGCTTGTTTTTAAGTCCAAAAGCAAGGGAAAGGTAAATATATTTGAAGGATAACATAATTTATTTCTTCCTTGCAGTTTCAATGACTTCAGCCTTCCTTTGTATTTTTAACGTAGAATACATTCACAGAACTCTGATCACATTTAAACTAGCGGAAACATCAGCTTTAAGCAAAAACAACGCCTGTGTTTTATTTCCTCTGACTGCTTATCAAAGCATTCCACTGAATCTTTTCAAGTCTTGATTTCCATCCCCACCCTCTTTTCTACTGGCAGTCTCAGTCTTGGGGGCAGCTGCAGGGGAGGCAGCAAGGAGGAGAGGGAAGCCTTCTGATGTACTTTATCCAGTTACCATTGTTATACTGTGTACTTAATAACACACTAGAGATTGTGCTTAGGTGAGATGGTATAATGGTTTGATGTTGTTGCTATGTACAAACGTGATCTGTGCTTCTTTACTGTAACAGTACAGTGTGTCTACCTCTGCTTTCCTCTGATTTTAGCATCTGTGTTCTGCTTGACTCTTTGAAGCCTGCAGCTACCAAGAGAGATGTATTTTTCCAGACTTTTGCAATATAAGCCTGTAAAGGTTCAAATATGACAGTTAAATGTTGTTTAAAAAATTCCCTGCTCATACATAAGACATGGACTTTTTAAAACAATGTGCGCTGTCTGTACACAGAAGTTTTGTGTTACTTCAGTCACAGCATTAGATAGACTGCTTGCAACTGGTTTGCTTTTTCTCTTCCTGCTCTCTCTGCAGTGCACATATATTGAGATTGAGCAGGTGCCGAAGACTCACGCTGTTGTGCTGAGCAGACCCTCCTGGCTCTGGGGGGCAGAGATGGGAGCGAACGAGCATGGAGTCTGTGTAGCTAATGAAGCCGTCATAACCAGAGAACCAGCTTCTGAATCTGAAGCCTTGCTTGGAATGGATCTTGTCAGGTGGGTGGCTTACCAAGCTGTGACCAGCCTTTCAAACACCAAGGATTAGATGATAAAGATATTAGATAACAGCTTTGTGACAATGATATCCGGAGATTTTAAAATGGTATAAGCACACCTGTCTAGGCAGAGCTTCAGACACAGCTGAGTTAACACTTAAAACACTTGGAATCTGAATTTGGCTCCCAAATATGTACTAGTCTAATGGAGGTTCACTAAACCTACCTTGTCTATGTACCTTATAGTCTAGAAGTGGCTGTTCTGACAAGCTAAGAGATATGATTCCATTGTTAGTAAAGAACTGCTAACTGATTTGTGAAATCGGATTGCTGGTGTGTCCTTCATTCTCCCCTGCGTTACAACAGCCTACTCTGACCTAAAAAGCTTATCCTGGGCTTATAGCCAACTGTAGGCATAAACAGGCGACTATGTCTCACTTCAGCTCATGCATTCCAATGTAAACCATTGCCCTTTTATAAATGCTGGCAAACTCCTGTAAGTCTCTTTATTGAAGGCTGGCTGCCTAAAAGGCTTGTGCTGCCCTGTAAGCCTCAACCTGCATGCTGATCTTGAAGTGAGAGAATTTCTTGTAGGAGAGTTGGGTGGGAGAAGAAAGCTGAAAATGAAAGAACAAGAGAAAAGGGGTCAGACAATACAAAGAGAAAGGGAGCAAACAGACTCAGTTGAAGATAGGACAGTGAATCATGAAATCAGATTCTACAACTCAGACTTATAAAGCAGGTATGTTTATTACGGCGCCGGGTGCAAGGGGGATTGCTCCTCCTAACTTGCACACCGAGGGGTTAAGCAAGCTGATATTTATTACACACAAACATGCATATTCATTAGGTTCCCAAGAGTTCTGTGGGATATTACAATTAGTTTAGGTACTCATTATCATAAGTCTCCTCCCTTTTGGTGCTTGTGCGCTGCCCTCCAATGGTCGATGGTCATGGGCAGGGGTCTTCAAGATGAAGTAAGTAGTCTTCCTCATGTGGGCAGGGGTCTTCAAGATGAAGTAAGCAGTCTTCCTCAGGATGCACTTTTCACCTTTGGCACAGTTGGATGCCCCAGTAATGACAAATTAGCTGCAAGTTTCTGATAGCTGGCAAAGATTTAAAACGGTGCAACCTTCATCTACAAAATTTATTGCCTCCCAAGCTAGCAGATGTTTGGGAGTCACTGTCTCCAAACTAACTGATAATTAGAAGGATGCTAAGAAGTGCTTCACTTATTATAAGGATGAAAGGAAACAATTCACTCTTGTTAGTAAGACTACTAAATTCTGTTATCACACCACAGACTTACAACTCAAACATTGTTCTCTATCTTAGACCCAAGTTAAAAGTATCTTAACCCTATGTTTTCCAGGCACTTGCTTTCCTTATATCAACAGGACAACTGCTTGTTTAAGTGAATCAGTATTAGACCCAGTGGTCCTGCTGACATTTGCCTTAGGGTATTTGATGAGTGGGCTGAACCAATTTCAGGTTAATGCTCATTTTTCTTGAAACTAGTGAAAGATGAAGGAGGCTCTGGATGACTGGAAAAGGTTAAATGTTGTGGATATGCTTAATAGGGTTAAAAAGACTTGTGGTTATAGACAGGTTATAAACCAGTGGTTACTAACCACTGTTCCTGAAGGGGAGAAAAAACACTTAAATATCAGTGAGTTGATAAATATGCTGTAATAATTGTTAGTCAAGAAAAATCCTGTTGGACCATTCTGCTTTATTCCTGCTATAGGTTAAAAAATTTTATGAGTAGAAGATAGGAAATAGATACCTGACTTTTAAGAGGGCATTAAAACCTTAGAAGGTATTCTCATAAGCAAGCTGGGATGCATGAGTTACAAGAAATTGTCATTAGATATATAGCTGCCTGAAACTGTAATTGTAGATGTTCTTTAATGCTGTCTCTGCAGAAATACAGTCTCTGGTTCCAGCTACCATTAACTAAGAAGACTATGAGCCAGTTGGAGAGAATGCAGTGGAAATGGGAAATATGATCTAAGATCTATAGGATCTGGCCAGTGTGAAAATCATGAGGAAATTTGGGTTATGCTTTTTCTCTAAACTCTGTATTATAGAAGGAATCTGTGAAGAAGCTGAACCTCAGAGGGCTAATTGCAGCGATGAGTTTAATTTCGTGAAGGGAGAGTCGGGGTCTCTTAAGAAAATATCTGACAAGCTTTTGTCAAAAAGAAGATATGTTAGGTGACTTTCCAAGCTCCACCTTTATTTTTGCCCTCCCAATACCATTCTTTTGAAACTTTAACAAAGCATTACTTTAGATGCAGAGTTCTGCTTATTTTTGTCATAGTTACTGCAGTCTCAAAATACTTTTTAACATTCAAATGTATAGGTTGTCCAGCATCTCTAGGTTTACCCACCTAGCAAATCAGGAGATCTCAAAATAAGGAGAAACTGCTAATAAACTATGAATGAACATCATGTGTCGATATTACATTCCCTCTATTCCTTTTTATCTGCAGATGAAATGGTCTGTAGCTTGCATGCAGGGTGTGCTTCAGGCAAGGAGAACTAGAGATATGTTGCAGACTACCATCTGCTGCTTGTTCCAGCCAAAGTGATTCTTTTTCTTACTGTGAAGACTTGGCCAGTTGCATTAAGCTTATCTGTTTTGGATCACCTCATAGAATAGAGGGCCATCAAGTACAAAATCAGTCATATCGCCTGCAATGAAGCAGTTGGCACCAGCTCTGCCTCTTTTTACCTGAGAACAGGCTAATTCTGTCACTCAGGATTTACTGGAATAAAAATAAAGCCTAATTAAGAAATGCACATCTCTGCTGGCCAAATTTTTCTCACACCTATGTATGTGTTTGACTTCTGTATCTATGTCAGACCTTAGTGAAGGATGAAGATTGATATTCTGTGTGTGCATATATGACTAGCTGTTAGCTAAAGAAACATAAAGATTTATACTCTGAAACATGTTCTTCAGAGTTGTCAACCCAGGAATGTCATCCAAGTAATAGAATGAAATTTTGCTGGACTGCTCAGGCTCCCCTAAGAGTTTGTTTCTGTGTTTTCTTAACATGATTATTCTTTTTCTCTAGGGGAGTCTTCCTCTCTCTTGAACTGATCTGGAATTGCCACTTTTCAGTTAGGATTTAAAATCCAGCCAATATGGGCAAAGGCTGTAGGTGGGTGTTAGGAGAGCACATGGCATTGAACAGATCAGAGGCATCTTTCAGCAGGGTAGTATAGTTCTGAAGTCAGCTTGTGGTGTTGTTGAAATAGGAAATTGAAAATTCATCTTGCAAGTTCATAGGCAAAAGGATTTTTTTTTTCAGTAAAGGTCACAATGCACATCAGTAAAGATGTATTTCACGAAGTTTTTAGCTTGTTTAGCAACTGAACTCCTGGCTTAATAACTGAAAAGTGTGTTACCCTGAACACTGATGTATCTGAGGATTAAGACCCATTGGTGTACAGTTTTGCTTATGCTGGTACAGTTAGAACAGGACAACATTATCATACAAAAAGCATATATGAAGAAAGCTGTAAAATACACCCTTATTTTTGTATTATTGACTTAATTTTTAATCCCTGTGTGTTTGTATTATTTCTTAGTTCCTCTCATTGCTGGTACAGCCACTTTTTCAGAGCCGCACAGAGACTCTCTTGGCAAGGAGTCAAGAATGCTCTTTAAAATTGTATTAATTTGTTTACCGATTTCGTTCCTTAGAGACATCAGAACTGAATAAAGTGGAATGTCATCATCATGTATGTTGCTGCATTGGGAAAGCTGGCATCTCTAACTGATAAATTAAAAAGCTTAAGATAATGTTTTGACAGTGTGATAGCATATTGGAGGTACTGAGGCAATGGATTGCACGAAGTCACTGAAATTTTCTTAATGAATAATTCAAGCTGTCATCTGGGGTTAAAATTACTTAAAATTTTCTTCCAGCTCACCTTGAAGGGTACTTTGAAATGTGGTAGTGGGAGGGCGATGCTGCAGTTACCCAGGACACCAATGCAGAGATAAGTGGCAAGACCTACGTTTTTGTGGAGATGAGCTGTGTGGTTGTTGTGTAGGATGGGTTTTTTTTTTTGCTGTCCTTTGTGACTGATAGGAGCACCCAAACAAAAGCAGAGTCTAGGCCTTTGTTAAATGGAAGTAGATGTAACATTGGAGCCATTTGCAAAAAAAAAAATACCTGAAAGATTTCTTCAGCCTGAATATCTGCTGTAGTTTTGACAGAGAAAGGTAGACCATAGCCGTTTCAGAGGAATAATGTCAGGGAGACATTATTAAAAGTTACGACGTTATGCCTCTTGGCAGGTTTGGATCTAATTATAGCCTGATGCTTTTGGTCATAAACTGGGGAGAAGGGAGCAGATTATCAGTGAACCTAGTGACTATATGGTCACTAAGGTAGTTGTCAGCCCATTCGTTTACCTGTGGCGGTGACAGCTGTTTGAATTGCTCTTGGGGAATAAATCAGACATGCTTTTGGACTGGCTTTTAAATGATTTCTATGTTACATGCTAGGACTGGGAACTCTGTATTGCTCTGAAAAAAGTGATTGCACCAGTGATGGAAAGAATGGAGGAATAACAAGAATGTATAGGAACTAAAAATGGAGACAACAATACAGAACAAGTTTCAGCTAATATAAGAAATAAGACAAGAGGGAACAATGATAAATGCAAAGTAAGATGATGAGGGGGGAGAAACTGTCACTGTAAGTTAGGGCCTAAAATTCTAGTTGGCTCTCCTTTGTCATGCTGCTGAGAGAGATGAAAACACTGCTTTCAATAATTTAACCTAAACAAAGGTTAATAGTGGCCAGCTATTTAACAAAGCAGGCCCAGTGCAGAGATCAGATAGAAAAGTGTTTAGATCAGCAAATTTTATCCAAGTTATCAGGAGCTGATTTGCGTACTGTAGTTTTTAGGAAAGAAACAGTAGTGTCTTCTTGTCATGTGATTTCCAGGGAAATCATAGAATGGTTTGCATTGAAAGGGACCTTAAAGGGCTAGCATAGCACTTACATTTAAAAAGGTGAATTTCTTGGAGCTATCCATCAGTCAAAATGACTTTGTCCACAGAGCTATTAGATAAACAAAGCAGAAAATAGTAAGGTGCCATAACCAACAGGGAGAAATGTTGGACTGATCCAGGTAATTGTCCTAAAGGACGGAGGCATGGGTATTCTGTTGCTTGAAATAATGCATTTCCTCATTAGCAGTAATTACATTTCGAAGTGGAATTGTTTGCAGGTCTGATTTAGCCTTTTCTAGTTACTGCTTTCATTGATTGACTTGGTTAGGGCTGTAAATTATATCTAGGCATTATTTCATCCAATTTATTCAAGTCAGGATATAGTAATTCCCTATAGCTTTGTAGAGCCTATTGTTCTTCAGCTTTCTTTTCTCTAAAATACCCTTGATTTGCTCAAACTTCCTTTAAAAATTGTGTTCTTTTAGACATATGGTTAATTTTAGTTCAGATGGAAGCCGTATCTGGTGTTAAAATGATGTGGTTTTTATTTGGGAAGCCTCTGCAGGAACCCTGAAGTATGACTGTGCAAAAATGCTTCTGTCTACAGTGTGCAATATGCATCCAAGGATTACGTACATCTAGCTTTGATGGCCAAATGAATATTGGAGCATTGGGAAAGAGAAGTTGTACAGAGATTGTAATACTGAATACCTCTTCCATTTTTTGATCTCTGGTAATATTAATTTGCAGTTCCCCACTCTCTGTACAGCTAAGTAAGCTTGCATACAGCTGTTACTTTAAAAAGACCTTTGCAAATTATCCTTTAAATTTATTCTGCCTGGGGCAGGGGTAAATAGAGCATTGCATGTTTACAGCATGGGTGAGGTCATTGGTTTGGTAGTTGAATTCTTTAAAAACTAAAAACCAGCTACGACAGGCATCAGAATGAAGAAGCAGTGTAGAAAATAAAGGCTTGAAACAAATTATATCCTCTAATATGTCATCCTGTAATTCCAGTAACTCATTAAAGCAGGAATTCTTACACTAGGCATGCATGACACTTCAGTATTTTTAAACCAGATCAATGCTGATGTTTAAAATCAATAACTTATGGAGACCTCACTGCTATATGTCTGTCTGAATCAGTTTTTCCTTTTTCTTACAGACTTGGCCTAGAAAGAGGAGCAACAGCTAAAGAAGCATTGGATGTAATAGTTGCTCTGTTGGAAGAGCATGGACAAGGTGGAAATTATTATGAAGATGGGAGCTCATGTCATACTTTCCAAAGTGCATTTTTGATTGTGGACAGAAATGAAGCCTGGATACTGGAGACTTCTGGAAAGTACTGGGCAGCAGAAAAAATCACAGGTCAGTATCACTCAAAGCAAACCTTGCTTATTACAAAGAGCTGTGAGAATTGTTTTGGAAGAATTGGTCTTATAAAGTCAGAGTTTAAGTAAGTGACCAGTTTATGCAAGTGTTTGATTAAATAATTAATTTTAACCTCCTTTATTTGTGCTATTCCTTTTTTTCTTTTTTGTTTTTTTTTTTTAATGTTGATTTGTATTGGCTGATGTAACTTAGCATTTTCTGTGAAGCTGGAGATTGTTACCTGTATACCTCAGCTATGTAATAATCATGCTTAGATTTTTGCCTTCAGTAAGTGTTGTATTTTCCTAGATTTATTTACTGTTTGGAATGTGTCACATGTCTTTCTGATCCAGTTAATGCCCAAATTGGTACTTAAAAATCGAAAATATTAAGAAGGAAGGGTAAGCATTGATAGCTTTGAGAAAAGGGCTTGTGTTGTGTGGTACATAGAACGGGCTGCTGCTGGTTGCTTTAATGCAATAGATAGAGTCCCCTTATATCACCATTTCTTCTTTGATACTGCAGAACAATGCTTTTCTGCTCTTTAAACTTGTAGGTGGTTTCTTTTTCTGTAGGTGTGAAGCCAGAGCTGCCAAACTATCTTCTAGATTTCACTGGCTTGGTGGATGAACTTAGTTAAAACTTAGCTGGCAAATATTTGCTGTCTTAATATAAACAAGCGTTTCGGGTTTTATATTTAATTTATTATCAGTTGCTGGTTTTGGTTTTGAAGGGATTTTTATTTTCATAAGAGTAGATATTTTTAAAATTTACTCATGTCTGAATGAACTAAAAATTCAGGTAACTGGAAAGGATTTTTATCATCCATGCTTTGAGCTGTGGCAGGTACATTGAATTAGGTTTTCATTTCCCCTTCAATGAAAGGTAGGAGATAGCAGGTATGGGGAAGTGGGAGGTTTAACTTCGGAAATCCCAAAGCAAAGAAATAGCACCAGCCTGTGTAAAGTTGTGTGATCTCCTATTGTCAGTTCATGCCATCAAATACGAATCAACTTACCTTAGTGGGGATGGTGTTTTCCCAAGCAAAGCTTGCATTTTAAGGAAACCTATGGGACAGAAGTCCTCTAGCACAAACAGATACCCGGCATAGGGGAGGAAAGAATGATAATGCTGTTCTCAAAGTCCAAATTCTGCAAAGCAGTTGGCTCCTGAAGTTCCTGGGGTCATGCAGTGACATCCTGCCACCTCCTGTTAACATACCTGGCTGATACTTGAAGAATAGTGGTTTTTACTAGCCTTTTTAGCTGCATCCAGCAATACGTAACCTTCACATCGTTCTTCCCAGCAGAGATACTGCTCCTTTCACCTGCTGCTTGCAGCTTTTTGAAATGACACTGCAGCTCTGTTCCAATTTTACCAGCGCATCTCTCTTCAGGAAGTCCCTTTAAGCTGCAGCTAAGTAGTTTCCATCTCCTGCAGTCTGCTGAGGCTGCCAGGCTGCGGGCTATGCAAGAGCTCTGTATTTCATAGTTTGTTCAGGGGGTTCTTCCTTGCAACCATAAGCATGCCTCTTAGGCTTTCAAATGACTGCACAAATGCTGCTAAAACATGGAAAATGTGTCATTCCCCAGTGTGAAGGCGTTTTTTTTTTTTTCCTGATTCTGTCATCATTGCTGCCGTTCTGTAAAGCTTATAGTGAATATTTATCAAGGAACTCTCTTACAGTAATTTAAGGATAAACACTTTTACAATCCTTCCTATTACTGTTCTTCAGTCAGAGTGGAAATACTTATTTGCTTGATAAATTTTCATTTCTTGAAGGTGATAAAACCCATGAAATATTATTTTACAGACATCACTAAATGTAATGTTTAAAGAGCTCTTAAGGAATGGCTTGCCTAGCTTGATACAAACACAAATATTCCTATCACTCAAGTGAAGAAATTCAAGAAAGAAAGGTTTCCTGTTTGGGAGTGTAAATCAGAACAATCTCTCAGTGACCCTGGTAAAAGTTGGAACTGAATTACAATGACTTTTTTTGCAGGCCGATGCAGAGAACTTCCTACTCTAAATTGTTAGTCATTATTTAAATTGCATGCACAAGACATTACAAAAGCAAGCTTACTTTTGTGGAAGGCAGTGTAATAGCTTTCACAAATACTACTTTGGTTTCTGTTTATGAAAAAGTTTGTGCTAAATTCCAGAGTCTGGTTTTGTTTTAGTTTAGAGATTTACTTTATCAGCTCTTTCTCTGGCTTCCAATGTATTTGCTTTATGCTCTCTGAAGAGTATCTGCAGCAGCCACTGTTAGTCATGCTGTAGATACATGGATATAAGCACTGCAGTGTTTTTGAGAAAAGCAAATTAAAAGACCCTTTAATATTCTTTGAAGGCTACTTAAACTTTCTTTTTAATTCATGCCATTTTAAAATTTAAGATTTAAAAGTAAGTTCAGTTTAAGGCCATCTTGCAACTAAGAGTAAAATTGTTTTTTAACTGGGAAGCTTAAAGCAATTGGTAAGCTTTTAAAACCATCTTCCAAATCAAATTTCCAGTTTAGGAGGGCAAGGAATTTTTGTGAAACTAAATGCAGTCAGACCTCGAGCCTTGTTGTGGCAGTGGAATACACCACTGGAGACAAGAGTAGGTATATTTGGACACCACTGTAATTTCATGGTCAGAATGTGAGAGGTCCAGATTGTGAAACTGGTATTCTGACTAAATACCACTATTAATCAGAAGGCAGTGTAAATATCTAAGTAGGGCACATATAATTGAGCTCTGCAATCTGCAGTGATTGGTAATTCTGTGTGTGTGTAGCTGTGTAGTTATGCAGCCATGCCAATGTACATCCTAACCAATGGTTTAGTTTGTTTCCTAATTGAAATTAAATTGTCCTTCCAGCTTCTCCCAGAAAAAACTGTATTAATGCTTTAATACGTGACTCTTTCTACAGAGGGGGTAAAATGCATTTGCAATCAGCTTTCATTAACTACAAAAATTGATGCTGAGCATCCTGAACTAAGGGATTACGTGAGAAGTCAAGGCTGGTGGAATGGAGACTCTGACTTCAATTTTTCTGAAGTGTTCTCTCTCACTGATGACCATTTAGCCTGCTCTTCTGGCAGGGAGAGCCTAGAAAAGCAAGGTGGTAAGTGTTGAATCTTCCTCCTGTGTATGCAGCGGGATTTTTAGTCACCGCTGTCTCTTTTCAGGCATTCTGTCTGGAACATGTAACTGGGAGCGCCTCTACATGTGAACGATGTGGAGAGAAAGACCAGAGCTGAAGACTCTCCCTAAACTTCCCACAGTTTAGGATGAAGCACTAATGTCCCCCTCAAGTTTAATGCTTTAACCCAGGATTGAAATTATAAAATAAGTTTCTTCACTGTTGTTCTGGTGTGCATGATGTGCCACTGCATTTGTGCTTTGGTGTAATTATAGTGACCCTACCTGCTGTAACACCCTGTGAATATATTCAGGCTAAAATCCTTACCTGGAGTCCACGCCATTGAACACTCAGGATTTTTTTTTCCCCCCTCCATATAGGTGACGTTTCTGCACAAGCCATGATTGATGTCCTGCGTGACAAGGACAGCGGTGTCTGTGTGGACTCTGAATCTTTCCTTACTACAGCTAGCATAGTGTCTGTTCTGCCTCAGGACCCTAGTTTTCCCTGTATTCACTACTTCACTGGCACGCCAGACCCTTCAAGGTAAGCCACAATTATGGGGTTCCTTGAGGGCAGAGCAGGTGGTGGGTTGAAAGATATTAAACCCTGCTACCCAAATTGGAACATGCTTCAAGAGCTTGTTCTAACTAGAAATGCAATCAGTAGTTACTGGTGTGTAATCTGACAGTCTTGTGTTACTGAGCGGCATCTCGATGCAATTCTAAGTGAGCGCCACTGGGCTGAAAGGCCATACCTGGAACTTTGCCTTAATTCAGAGGTTCTAGAGTAAATATAGCTCAGAGAGGTCCCAGGAACTACTACTCCAGCCTAGTTGCTTTCCAGTGGGTTCTTGTTGAGGTGATGAGGTTGTAGACTGTTTTAGTCACCTCTCTTGAACAAGTGGGTGCAAACCTGAAACAAATAAAGTGTCTAACTAGCAAAGAGGGGATGTGTACTGTAGGTAGCTTCTCATGACATCTAAATGTTACCTGGGAGATGTTTCTCTGTTACCCAATTATGTTTTTTATTGGAGGAACAATTTCCAGTTGGTTTAAACGATGTTATTCAGGAGATCTGCCACTTGCATTGAGTTAAAGAGGTTTTGGAGAGAAGAAAATGGCACCCTTGAACAGCTGACAGTCATTCCTGTAAGAAGAGTGGTAGTAAGCACTAGATTCTATTGAGGGCTACAGGAGTCATCCATGCCAAAGGGACTTTTCACCCACTTTGCATTATGCAACTCAGACTTTCAGGGTTAAGTATGAAGTTTGAGCTTGCTTACCAAAGCTTTCACTTGGTGCAAATCCTTTGAGATAAAAAGGAGCAAAGCTTCAAATTGTTTTGGTGAGATTTTTGTCTTTTTAAAAGGTTGAGAACCTGGCTGTAAAAAAACCTCCTTGTTCAGAGGCCCTTATCTTACACTCTAATGCAGTAAAAACCACATTATTTTAAGCGTGCAGCTAGTGAGTCACATAAACTCTTAGTCAGCAAGGCTTCATGACAGTGATGGAAGGGGTAGCAGCAATGAACCTGCTGACTGTGTGCAGTCAGTGGTTATTAGTCATGTTTTGCAGAAGCCTTGCATTTCTGGCAGCTTCTTTACTGCAGAATGCAGGGTGCAGTTTCTCCATGCACTTGACAATACCTACTCTCAGATTCTGTCAGTGGTTTTGATTTTAATGACAGCTAAATCTGGGGGGAGAAGGAGAGATGGCTGTATGAACAGAGGAGAAAAAGTGGTGCAAGGCTGAATGCTGAGATTTCTGTAAAACAAACTTGGAGAGGAAATACAGTCCTACTTTTCTAAAGAAGTGACAAAGCTGGCATGAAAGAGACCAAACATGATTATAAGTAAAAGGTCTAATAAAGTTTTACTGTTACGTTAAAGGACATAAATTTATTTTGCTTGAGACCAGTACCAACTCTAGCCTAGCCTATGCCTAGTGCAGATGAATTACCTTTGCTGTTCTGTATCTGTTTTATTATAGCCTGGTGAATATTTCAATTACATATAAAATCTCTCTTATTACTGCAAGCAGTAATTCTCATTTATTTCAGGTCCATATTTAAACCCTTTCTTTTTGTTGATGATGTAAAATTAGTACCAAAGGTACAGTCGCCTTCTTTTGGCAATGATGATCCTGCTAAAAAGATACCTCGATTCCAAGAGAAACCTGATCGCAGGCATGAACTGTACAAGGCACATGAATGGGCCCGATCTCTCCTTGAGAACGATCAGGTAAGAACTGTGGGACCTGGAATTAAAGTAAATGTACATTCCTAACTCCATAATTTACTTCAGAATCATTCACTGAAATGCATTCTCAGAATTTTTGCATGTTTAGCTTGAATAATGATGCCCTCTGAAGGACAAACTATTCTGCATGGTGGGTTTTCTGGTCATCCAGGAAGTGTTGCTCTGCTCCATTACTTTTACATTACTTTCTCAAACTGAGAAGCTGATGAGCTTATTCAGCCTCCACTGTGTTTATAGTCCTTTTTAAGTGATTATTGAACACTGGATGCTAGTGCAACATGGTATCAGCATTACATACTAGGATGGTGGCAGGAATGTTATAATTTAAATTACATGGTGGATTAAGAACTACATAGTTGGAGGTTTTGGGGCCTTTTAAGAACTAATTTTTGTATGACAGTTTTGCAAGTCTTGATTTAATGGATTTCTGTTAATTTGTAAGAACTAATTGAAAAGGCTATGCAAGAAAAAAGGATGCTTTCCAGTGCCATGCAACAAGTACCTGAGAGCTAAAAACTTTTCAGTGTAGAAATCTGAAGTGTTAAAAATCTCTTATGGGAATAAATAAAGGCAGGAAGGGAATTATTCTGTGCAGCTTTTCCAGCTGATTGAGATACAGGTTTTGCTGTCATGGTGCAAGTAGTTTGATAACTGTTCTTTGATGTTTGTAATTACAGCTACAGCAGTAAACTGGGTAATTGGTTATAAAGTTTATCAGAGGGAGAGATCACCGGGGCATGCCAGTCACACTTATATTGGAATTTTGGGCAATTTCTGGCAGACCCACATAGTCATGTTGGATTTGATTTTCTGAAGTTTTTGTTTGCATAAGTCAGAGTCTTGCTAAGATCATAACAGCATTCGGAGTCGCTCATTAGTGATTAAGGAAACCATGATAACCTTTGCTAGTACAAACTCTTTTGAAATGCAGTTTTGGCTAGATGTGGTTTTTAATCCCTCAGAATGGTTTATTTTAAAGCCTCTGGTCTCTGATAATGTCAGCTCTATATGCTGGATAAAACAAAATGACACTGTCTTTAGGAGAGAACTTCTTGTCTAGAAACATGAAGAGCAGTATGTCAGAATGGCACACAAAGCCTTTCCTGGGACCTGGAGTCTTAATGCTGCAACATTACACATAATTTCAGGTTTAATCATCATCTTGCAGGTGATGATCTGAGGAATACGCGTATACATACTATGATCTGTACAATCCTACCTCTACTCTTCTGACATAGTTCTGTTTGCAGATTTACAGGTTTAATAAGTTGCTTTACTTCTTTCTCATGTGTACAAGCATTACAGCATTTTCCTCAGTCCATCTCTCATTCCATCTGCCTTCTCTACTTTAAAATCAGCAACTCCTTTTTGGTTATTTTTCTTAATGCGCAAGGTGTCTAGCACTGTTCCTTTTAGCCTTTAACCATTAAAAAAAACCCTGTTCACTGGAATAATTTGTACTTAAAAAGATTTTCTCATCTTTAAAAATACTTGGAAAGATCTCCATAATAGAACAGTAAAATGCTTTAATGAGTCTGTTTCCTGGTTAATTAAGTTTGGTTGTTTCATGCCCATAGGATAAAGGCCAGAAACTGATGAGGATTATGTTAGACCTTGAAAGACAAGGGTTAGAAGCAATGGAAGATATCCTCACCCGTGCAGAGGTTCTGGATCCTGCTGAAGTAGTGGATCTTTTCTATGACTGTGTTGACACAGAACTAAAGTTCTTCAAGTAAAGTAAGCAAACACTTCCAATTCTTTAGATACTGAGTTTCTGCTGCCAAGTACCAGTGAATGTGAAATGTTGGATCCGATTCCAATCCTCCTCCTTCTCTTTAGCACTAAGCTAAGAGTGTTCAGAATCAGGTCCAAAGCCACCTTTCTACCTCAATGCATCTGCCCACATTGTCCCTGGAGTTCCTTTTCCCTGTGTTGCATTGCAGGCAGTTTTTATTTTTCTCAATTTCACTCTTGCTTGGAATGGATTTTAAATGAATTTTATCTCATTTCAGCTACGGTGGCTATTGCTAGCCTTTTCACTGGAAGACTGCAAAGTTCTTCAGGCCTTGAAAGAAAGTCTTTACACCTGTGAATTTGCAGGAAAACGTTTCTAGAGGAAAAAAAAATGTTACTTGCTAGCTGTATCTGGTTAACAAATTGCTTTTCTTTGTCCAATCTTGTGGTGTTCCTGTTTGTGTATGTATATAGTGAAAGGAGAAAGTCACTGACTGGTCCAATTACTTTGTGCATGCTGGCTAATTTAGTACAGAATGTTTAAATATGTATGTTGGGCAACCAATTAAAGCAAAGATTAACTTCATCAGGCTAACTGCCATATCATCATTGAAAGCAATCTGGTTTGCCTCTGTTGCTCAGGACTAGGCTTGCAGCAAAGCTGACTCGCGTTTTCCTCTTGCTAATTCATACAAAGAATGGCAGAGTTGAAATCCCAGTTTTGTGGGGGCAGGAAGGTAAGTCCTGGTTCTTGACCTTGCTGTACTGGCCTCAGATAGGTATATCTGGTTACAGTAGCTCTGCTTCTGATGCTATGCCTGTACAAATGAGCAGAATTAGGTCCCCCAGGTTACGTTTTGCCTTCACCTGCACCCGACTTAAGGAAGCTTGTGTTTGTAATGCACCTGGCTGCTGCTGTAGTGCTGAGCACTGAAATGCAGAGCCAGCCTAGATGCTTAAGACATCTGTATATAACCTATTGACTCTTAAGGTGCAATTAATAAGATGTCATATTTATATACAAGCTACAAATTTGGAATTGTTTTAGGGAATAGATGCTGGACGTTGAACAGTAACACTTGACTATTCTCCGTCTTTCTGCTTTTATACAGTTCTTCATAATCTCTGTGCATATACATGGCCAGTGAATCCAGGAGGTACCAGTGAGTTACTGGTGGTTGTGGCAATCCAGCTGGTTAGGCTTAGAAATGTCTGTCTTACGCTTCCTTATGATAAGTGTGGTTCTGCAGCATGCTTCCCTTCCTTGACAGTCCTGCAGATAGAACTGCTTTTCATGTGTTTCCCTCTTGTAGAAATGAGATAGGGCAAACAGTTTTAAGAATTAAACCAGTGACCGCTGTTTCCTGTCATGCAAAGATGGATTTTTTTTGTTTTTTAACAGGAGGTTCAGACAAGAATTCCATATCTTTGATAAGTGGAAGTTAGTTTATGGCATTAAAGTCCTTCACTGTTCAGGGAAGGGGATTGTGAAGAACCATGGATTTCTCTACTGGGGAAATAAAAGCTCCTTAGGAGGCAGCAACACCTCACCTTGATACTGTGAGAGTTGTGCATTTGGGAAACAGTCATAGCCATATTGGCACATTTAGTTCTCAGAAGTTTTTGGAATGAAATTTTTCCATTCAAACTCATTGCTTTGGTGCTGCCTTACCTGACAACTGGCAATTGGACAAGAAAACATTGAGCCTTCTCACTTAGGAAAAACAAGCATGAAGATACTTTCTCTTATGCCCTACCTAATAATCTTCCCACTCACAATTCACTCTTCCCACACTCTCTATTGCAGGAGCAACTCCTGTGCCTTGGTATTATGAAAATGGAAACAAGGGAAGGAGAAAATAGGCAAGGTAACCCTAAAATTAAGCTTCTATCTGCCTGGCCAGAATAGGGTCTGCAAGGGCTGTGCTTCATTTCTGAATGTGTTGTGCTATATGCACACCGTCCACCGAAGTAAATGGATTTCCCATGAAATCCACTTTTGGAATGAAAGGCTGCTTCAAATGAAAATACTACTAGTCAGAGTACATCTAACACATATCATATTGAACTTAAAAGCTCCTGCTTTAAACTGTTGCTTGCTGCGCACTTTGCATCCTGATAGGAGTCGCACTAGATGTTTGTGAACAAGGGGAGAACAGGGATAAAATGACTGACCCGTCTAGAGGGTTCAGATCAGGATATACCACTTCACACAAGTCTTTTGCACAACTTGGATCTGCAACCTTTGGGAGGTGGGAGGGAGGCAAGATGAAAGAATGCGTTCCTGCTAAAACCGTACTATATCTTATTTGCTTGTTTCTTAAGAAAGAAGAAACCAACGTTTGCAATTATCTTGTGGGAATTTATGTCCTTATTTGGAACTGCTTATGCCAGAACTAATAAATTGTTTTGAGCACAGTGATCCAGGTACTAATTTTCTAGTAATATGTTTCTTTTGCTTCAGCCACCACTGGTTCTACAAGTTTGAGAAACCAGAGCACTCACATACCCTTAAAACTACCAGTAGTCTTGAGTGCAGCAGTGGCTTAGTGGAAGGACAGAGTGGGACTACTGGAAGTGACGGCTGCTGTGATTCTCTGTATCTCCAGGTTATAGCAACTTAGAAGCTTCAGTGGATCTTGAACAACAGTTAGTATATTAAGGGAATAACATTACACCAATGCTTCCAAATATGCACAGCCTTTTTGATTTAATCCCTGAAAGATGATGTTTGCATCTAATCGTAATAAAAACAGGAGTAAAATTTTTTTTTCCTTTAGTTATCTCCTGGCAGGTCATCTAGCATTAAGGAGCTGTAAAATCCTCATGATGGTACTTATTACAGAGCAGTACACAAGTTCCAGAACAAATGAGAACCAACAATAAGTCACCTTTAATAGTACTATAACAAAATATTCATCAAAGCAGTAATAAATGGTACTGGGTGTTTCAGCAGCAGTGTATGTGCTGGCCACTGCTTATTACTATATTCATGCATATTTATCAAGTAACTATAATAATGACAGTGACAGTAAGTATTGGTCAAAGCATCACTTAATTTTTTCTTTTCACATGATGTACAGCAAGGTATCATAATAGGCTAGGAAAAGACTAATGATGCTTTCTTAGAGGCCTGCAGGTGAAGAGCTGCTTACCCTTACACCATCTCCACCCTATGAGCATGCACATGTATGTGAGTAAGAGATAGAGCACAGATGAGCTGCCGCAAGAACTAAGAGAAGAGCAGAGATATGTGAAGACACAGTTAGCTGTGTTTTCCCAATAGTTTTGTTCAAAGGCATGGCAATGGGGAAATATCTTTACCTGTGATTTATAATGTTATTACAGTTGTAACTGAGGGGAATTTATAGCAATTATATAAATTAATGCCATAAGTGTAAATAGCCTGACTGTTGGCACCAGGCTCACCCTGGAACAGCAGTGCCCTTTTAAGGCTGGTGAATCATAATTGTTTAGATAGGAAAAGACCTTTAAGATTATCAAGTCTGTTAACCAGCACTGCCAGGTCCCACACTAAACCATGTCCCTAAGTGCCACATCTACACCTCTTGAGTTACAGTCACTTCCCTGGGGAGCCTGTTACAATGTTTGACCACCCTTTCAGTGATGAAATTTTTCTTAATATCCAGTCTAAACTTCCCCTGGTGCAGCTTGAGGCTATTTCCTCTTGTCCTATTGCTTGTTACTTTGGAGAAGAGACTGACTCCCACCTCACTACAACCTCCTTTCAGGTAGTTGTAGAGAGTGATAAGATTTCCCCCCCCCCCCCCTTCTCTTCTCCAAACTAAACAACCCCAGTTCTCTCACCTGCTCCTCATCAGACTTGTGCTCCAGACCCTTCATCAGCTTCATTGCCCTTCTTTGGACCCACTCCAGCACTTCAGTTTCTTTCTCATAGTGAGGGGCCCAAACCTGAACATATTATTCAGGGTGCAGCCTTACCAGGACCAAGTAAACTTCCAGCCACAGCCACTCTTCCCCAAGCCTGCATGGGGTTGTTGTAACCCAAGTCCAGCAATTTCTGTAGGAAGGGGAATCAAAGAGTGGTTGAGGGTGGAAGGGATGGCTGGAGGTCATCTGATCCAACCCTCCTGCTCAAGCAGGGTCACCTACAGCAGGCAGCCCAGGACTGTGTCCAAATGGCTTTTGAGTGTTTCCAAGGATGAAGACTCCAGAGTCCCCCAGGGCAACCTGTGCCAGTGCTCAGTCACCCTCAGAATCACAAAGTGTTTCCCGATGTTCAGGCGGAGCCTCCTGTGTTCCAATTTTGTGCCCACTGCCTCTGGTTCTGCCACTTGGCACCACTGAAAATAGCCTGGATTCACCTTTATACTTTCCCTTCAGGTATTTATGCACTTCGATGGGATGCTCTTGAGCCTTCTCTTCTCCAGGTTAAACAGTTCCAGCTCTCTCAGCCTTTCCTCATAGGAGAGATGCTCCAATCCCTGCGTCACCTTAGTGCCCTTTGTAGGACTCTCTCCAGCATGTCCATATCTCTTGTACTGAGGAACTCAGAACCGGGCACAGAAGTCCAGGTGTGGTCTCACCAGTGCTGAGTGAAGGGTAAGGATCACTTAGGCAGTGAAATGCACAAGAGTAATTTGTGCTGGGAATAGATTGCTTTTGACCAGACCTGAACTTCTGCAATCCAAAGACCTTACCCCAGGCTGCATATGAAAAGCAGAAGCTCATGTCTTTGCTGTAGGTTGTTACCTTTTTTCAGCCAACTCTATCTTTGGGGAGTGCTTGCTCCACATGGTGTATTTTGGACAATGAATCCTCACTGCCTTGTGTGAACAGTAGTAGCTCTAGTTGCCTGTTTAAAATGTAGGCTTTGGACCACTCATCCAAAGGCCTCCTAATTGCTGGGTAAAGACAGTCCATCACACAAAATGGTAAATAACCATTTGGCCAGCCAGAAATACAGGACAGTTGCCCTTACATACATACTTCATAGCATGTGTATTCACACACACCATTGGGTTTTTTTTTTTGCTTACAGTAGAACAACTTCTCTTTTCTTCCAGTTTGGAAAATTTCCATCTTCCTTCTCAAGTCAAGTCCATGACCACCCTACCCAGCTGGGCTTCTTCAGGCACTATCCTATAAGGATCTGTATTCAATAGGAGGTAGGCTCAACAGCAGCCACAGCTCCTGGTCATCTCTGTCCTCTTCATGATTGATGAGAAGAGGATTGTGGGCCCATCTGTTCATGAAAGTGATATTCTGCTGCGATCTGAGGATAGGCAGAATAGAAGAAATAAAGGACCGTACAAAGAGACTAAAGGTAGCATGTTAGCTTCTGGCAGTTCATTGAAAAATGGCTGAATAATAACTGGAGAATTTCCAAGATACTTTAAAATTATGATGGAAGGGGAAAAATTAACTCCAGGCATGTATTGCAAAAAAGTATCCTGAGGTAACGTGTCAGCATGATTGAGAATTGTTTCAACACTACAAAGAATTTCAATTTTATGCTGCTTTTCTTAAAAAGTATCCACCTATATACAGTAATTTAAAAGCTGTTACTAACACTCCTGTAGTATGTAGTCCAGTTCAAAAAGCATGATGTACATTGCTGTTCCAGTCTATAGAATGTTAACAGCGCAGCACTTGCAAATCAAATACAATCTCTATCACTGTAATGGGAACCCCTCTGTTTCAGATATTATCTTGATGTTGTTCTTTTTTGAATCCAGAGAGCATCAAAAGACTCTTCTCATCTAACGTGTGTTCTTAATGGAGGATTTTTGGAGGGATCTGTAAATAGATAGGAGAGGTTTAATCAGAGGAGATAGATACATTTTTGGGGTATGTATTTTGGACACAGTTCTACAGCAGGGATGCTGCATTTATATCTAATCCTTGAACTGATACATATCGACATATATATACAGACATGTATTGCTTATGCTCTGTAGCCCTTCAGTGAAAAGTCTCTAATGAGATCATACAGCAGACAATTTAGACTGACAGAGGCTGCTATGAAAAGTCATGCAAAGTACCTTGACATGGAAAGAGAAAAATCCCTTTCAACTTTAAAGTTGAAGATAAATAGTTGGAGCTAACAATATGGAAAAGGCAGGGGTTTATAAAAAGCACAATATAGGCATGAGAGCTTTCAGCACCTTTAACTACCAGTTTTCAAAGCTGGATAGGTGAACTTCTGCTCTTACCACAGTGACCTGATACCCAGTTTTTAATTAAAGGAGAAGCAAGGTTCAGTCATTCATTACTTTCCCAACAAGGCTCAGGTACTAAGTCCTCTTGTTACTCAGGTATGTAAAACACCATGTGCAGGATTTAACTCAAAACATGTGATGGATGACACTGATCAAGTCACCTTTCTTTTGTGATTTTACAAGTTCATGAACAAAAAAAACCCAACTCAGTATCTGCCTAAGTCTGCTTATGTGACACCACTGTTTTTAACATTAAGGGCTCTGCAAATTCAACACTCCACAGAACACAGCCTGCATGCCAAGCCACATAATTTTATTTTTAGCTCCTAAGACTTTAATTAATTAAGAGCTTTTCATTATGTCTTTGGTCCCTGTTACCACTGTAACAAATCCCATTACTCTCTGTGCCTATGCTGGCAGTCCACTTCTTCAAGTTAATGCTGCTTTCTGTTCTTTATTTTCACTCCCTGCTTCTAGTCCTATTGGATAATTATCAGATCTTCTCATGTTTACACACTTACCTCTAGCTGTCTTGCTGGGATAGATTTTCTGAAATGGCTTGAATTCGTCAGGTGGGGGGAAATCTTCCACAGAATGGAAAGTAAATTTAGATTCAAAGTCATCTGGGAAGTTTCAGAGAAATAGACATCAGTCACTGTTAGAGACAGACTTAAAAATAATAATAAAAATGCCACAAGTCATTTCAGTTTAAAATGCTGACTTGTTTTCCCCTGGAATTGATAGTGGCTCATTCTGTATAACCAGTCTTGGTGAGTACTTCTGTGAGCCATCCAAGTTTTCTGGGTTAATTGCAAACACTGCCTGCTACTAACTGAAGTTAAGCTCCTGGCTGCAGTTCCAGTTTCCTGCATTGATGATACTGCGGTACAGAGGTAATTCCTAGGTGGTTTTCAAGCCATTTAGCTGTGAATGAATGGCCAGTTCACCAGACCACAAAAATAATTCTTATCAGTCTTTGCTCTATAGTACTGAAGCTGCTAAATATCCACAAACTGGTTTTAAGAATAGTAATATAAGGACATTATGGCAACTTTTCACAATCTTAAATAATTCTTCAGGTAGCTCATGCTTTTCTTGTCTACTCGATGATTCAAAGCCTGCGTGAAAAGCCTAAATTTTCCCTTATTATATAAGGTTGTACAAAAATGTTTCTAATGGCTCTGGTTATACTACCCTGTTAATGCTGTGAGAAAGTCTTGACTGACTTTTTGAGGTCTGAGACATACAGGCTTTTGTGCTGAAGTTGTTAACTAAGGCTAAGAGATCTGATTTAGAGGAAATTACCGATGATGTGCATGTTTCCATTTTTAAGTGGTGGGTAGGGGTCATGAGCTGCAGCCCAGGCTGAGACTCCAGACTTGCTGGTAAGCTCAGTTGTAGGTGACCTTGCTGGTGGCTGTGGAGGTGTGACTAGCTTCCCAGCACCAGTTCCTGAAAAAGCAATAGCAGACCAGCGCATAAACATCATTGTGACTTAACAAACCGAGCATAAGCTTTGCAGAAGAGGAGGGGAAGTGTAGAAGGAACACAATACTGGGGGCAAACATACCCAGCTCCATAGCTGTTGTTTGTCAACCCTGACCGTGGATTTAGAGCATTAAGTATTAAAGTCACTATGCTAGTTCTAGTTCTAAGGAAAGTCCAACGTTCTGCAGTGTGGTTTAGTCCCGTTCGGAGGTGAAGACTCTCATTCCACTTTCACAAGAACAAGCAGTTTCTTTACGGAAAACAAAAAAACCCAAGCCAATCCAACCCTGCTGAATGGTATTTCTAAAAGAAAACAATTTCCTGACACCCTGCCAGCCATGCAGCGATACTACCATTGTTCTTGTGCATTTCACTGACCAGTTGCAAGAGCCATCAAAGTTTGTACTTTCTGGGCACACCTACCACGGGCACTGTGTAAGGGGGAAGGAGCCCAAGGCCTCTGCAACCTGCTGCTCCCCCTGGGCAGCCAGGAGACAGGCAGGCTAATTTGATGGAAACCTTGAGAGCTGAGCCACCATGTAGTATAGATAGCTCAATAAAACCATGGCTCAGCAGACAGTTCCTGAGCAGCATTAACCCCCATCAGGAAGCCCCTGACCTGCACACGGCCTTTCCCAGGGCTGTCAAAGGGAACCAGTAATCTTTCCCTCGACTGTGGCTGCTGAAGCACAGGGTACAGAACATTCTGCTCAGATGTGCCTTATTAAGGCTCTGTCTCCTTTTCTCAAGCCCACACAGATCTAGCCTCATTTTTTTTTTAATTATCTTCATTAGATCAGAGAAGTCTGATAAATGCCCTCCATCTGCTCAAGGGCACACTACAGCTCATATCCCTGCTCCCCAAGTAGTCGGAGAAACCTTTGGCCCCATCGCCTTCATCACAGGAGACACTGCCTGCTCCTCTTCTGAAAAGCAGAGGACTGCACCTGTGTTGCCTTTGCTCATCTATGGCTGGAGCTGCCCCATCTTTTTATTCTCTCCTGTGACATTCCCCAGCCATGCCGATACTGCTCCAGACTGCAGGAGTACAGCAGTAGACAGATGTCATGGCTAGGCTGGTGATTGAGCAACTGCAGATGGGGCAGACACGGTGGTGTGCACTCCACTGCCCTACCTAAGAGTGTTAGGAGACTGTTAGGAGACTGCTGGAGATGCAGCAATGCCAACACAAAGGCAAGAAGCAGCGGTCCTCAGACGTTGCTTTCACTGATCAGCATGTTGCTTCCAAGAATCACAGTTAAACTATATGGCACATGTGCCCAGGGCTAAGAAGAACCTGACGTCTCACATGCACGCCATTCAAGCTACCGGTGTTCCTCCCATGCCATGGACCTCATCCTTCAGCTGTCTCTGCTCCTCACCTCACCCCTCCAAGGTCTCCAGACACCAGTGCAATTCCATGACTGGCCAAAGGGAAGGAAAAGCCCCCCTATCTTCCATCATTCCAGCATGGTGCTCTCACCTGTGCCTCGGCCGGGCCTCTTCTTCCTGGTCTCTGGTGCCACCGCTGCTACAGGCTGATGGAGGCTGGGGGTGGGAGGGAGCGGCAAGGACTGGATGCTGCTTGGCTTGTGGAGCTGGGACAGCAGGTTGGGAGACTTGGGGGGCAGCGGCGGGGGCACGTCAGCGCTGCCGGGAGCGCTGTTAAAGGCTGGGGAGGGTGGGAAGGAGAGCCTGTTGGAGGTCAGGGGGTGCGCGTGGGGCGGGGGAGGAGGCGGGGTGGGGGGCAGACAATCCCTGCCTTCAGCCGGGGTGGGAGCAGCAGCAGGGAAATCGGTTGTCCTGCTTGGAAACCCGCAGGGGGGCACAAAGGGCAGGGGAGGAGGAGGAGGAGGAGGAGGAGGTGGAGGGGGTGCGTGTGGAGCACCTGCCTGAAGCTTAGTGAGTTTGTCAGGCTGAGGAGGGGCTGCGCTGGGGGACACCCCCTTGGGAGGGCGCTCTGCTGGGGGGGGCACAGCGGGAGGAGGGGGGAAGGTGAGGGAAGGTTTGCTGGCAGCAGGCGGCGGCGGAGGGGGTGCCGGCAGGCTGGGCCGCCCGGGCACGGTGCCGGGCCCTCGGGGGGCGCTGGGGGGGTCTGGTGGAGCAGGTGCCCTGGGGCCTTCGGTGGGATGCGAGGGGACGCTGCTCGCCTTGGCAGCGCTGCTATTCGGTGGGGCAGCGGGCTTGGGAGCCGCTGGACGGATGCCAGGGAGCTGCCCGGGCTTCCCAGCTGGAAAACAGGTAACACGTTATACGTTGGCTTTTTGATCCCGCTCCTCAGGCAACACACTGCACAGGGCAAGCTCTTCGTCTTCCCCTCCCCAGTGGTGACCCCGAGTGACTAATTCTCCCGAAACACCTCATAATCCAACATGTTGCCCCTGGTGTGAGGGGGTTTAGGAGGTGGTAGCTTCCAGTGAGCGCCAGGGACTCTGCTCTCCTGCCTGCTCGTCAGTTTCTGCAAAATGGAACAGTTTAAGAAGTGGCTTTCCTGCAGAGGCCTGGATCTTCATACCAGCCCCATGCGCCTGGTACAGCCTCCTGAACACGGATGGGCCGTCTGCTTGAAGGAATTGAGGGTCCTAGAGAAAAGGCCTCAGCACAAGTAGACTGACATGCATCAACTTGAACCCTTGAAGTGCTCACTTACGATTAAAAACTTCACACCAACTTTACATGAATCTCAATCCCACGGATAAAAGCCAAGGTCTTAAAAGCAGGGCCCAAAGGCTTCCCGTAATGCACAGGTTCAGATGTTTGCTTTTCAACAGCAAATGCCCAAACACTTGACCTTACAAAACGTATTTTGCTGATTAAATGTTAAGGATTTTTCACAAAGCAAGATGTCAAAAAAGGCATCAATTCTATATTTACATAGTCTGATAGGCATGGTCATTGAAACTATTCAACAACTCACAGCAGCTACTGCAGCTGATGCTATATGAGGAAGCCCTAGCACAGGCAATGCTGTGCATCCTGGGTTTGCCTTCCAGGAAGAAACAACCAACCCTGGATGTGGAGCCAAGATCTGCCTTTCCCTGCACATACCTGCTTTGCTCTGTGCTGCCTGAGCAGGCACCAGCTGCCTAGCAGTGCCAGGGGCCATTTTCTGCCACTCTACAAGTCACCCCTTACTGATGCTGGAGCTTCTTGAGGTGAAAGCAGCAGTAGGGCTCCCACATATGCCTCCCTCCTGCCTTTGTGAAGCAAGAACCTTCTTTGTCAGGTCAGTAAGCTACCTTTCTGGCTCAAAGGTGTGCTTTATAAAAGCCAGAGGGCAAAAATCTTAAATACAGATCTTTAAAGTAACACACAGGCTTGTAATAACATAGAAATGCACACTAATGGAGAGAGGGAAATAGGACTGCTCTACCATTTGTGCTGAAGTTGATAAGCTCAGATTTCAATATTCAAGGCGCAGTTAGAAGTTTTCATTAAACTAATATAAAAAAGTCTCAAAATTCTGTACAATCTATTCAATCTCTTTCCTACCCCATGCAGAGACAGCTCATTATTTGTGTTTTAAGGAATAAGGCAGCTGAGGTCTAGAAAGATGATTTTAAGCACATTATTAATTGAGCCTTCCATGGGTACATGATGAACTAAGGGTTCAGAAAAAGCCCCAGTAGAAATCAATAAATCTCACGCCAAAGTACTTATACCCCAAATCACACTTCCGCCCCATCTATTCTTAGATACAAATGAAGCCCTTACCTGACATGTCCCTCTGGCCTGCTGGTCTGAGGACAGGAAAGCCACCTGCAAATAAGCCTCCCAGGGGCTGCTGAGGGCCACTTTTGTTAACAGCTGGGTTAACTGCATCTCTGTTAATTCCTTTGGGTTCTGTTAAAAAGAACAAAAAACCCAGGGTATATCAGGAAGTCACTTCATCCTCACACTGCTAAACTCGGCACCAAACATAGCCAAGACCAGACTTTTCCCTCTTTAAGCACTCAGAAAGGAAAGTTACTGGTAATACAGTAAACTGCCATTAATTACTCTCCGACCCATATCTTGGAGAAAGTACTGTTTGGTGCTTTTTAATCTCACATCAGTAATGACACCAGAAAAGTTGTGTTAGCCAGCATTACATTTATGCTTCCAGATTTCCTTGTTATTTTTTGTTCTTATTAGTAAAGAATTAGTAAACATTTCTGCTGGAGCCAAGAATTCCCACTTAAACATTTTATTAAGAAACTCTCAAAGATTTCATCATTTGTGATCTTTCTGGGATGAGGAATCCCTGTTAGGGTGATCAGTTACAGAGCTGTTATGAAGTGTTGATAGTTAACTGATCTTCAAGCAGGATGCAAGTTTAGAAAGTGTCCCCTGTCTGCACCCTAAAGCCCTGTGAAGATGCAGCCTTTTCCTGAACTTCAAACCTGCCCTTCATTTTGAACACCCTTCAGCTGACCTCCACAACTGAGTGCAGCTCACCCAGGACCTTGCTCAGGACCACACACTTACTCTCAATCTGTGGTGCGCTGCGGTCATTGATTTGAGTCACTTTTCTTAAGCGAGTTCCCTGCTGGATATCAGCTAAGAGTGCATTCCGTGCCTTTTGGTCTTCCTTTCGCAGCTTTGGTACCTCTGAACTTGCCTGTGAACAGTAAGAGCATTAGATGGGAGGCACACACAGAAATGGGTGCTTCGAAAGGACACATAAGCAAACACAGGGTAGAATATTAGAAATAAACCATCCTTGGTAGCCATCAATTCAAAGCCTTTGTGTTGAATCAACAAGAACAGAATCCAGTTATACAGGACACAGGAAAGCTGAGAGTTCAACACAGAAACTTAAACAGAGGAAGTTTAGATTGGAAATAAGGAAGAAGTTCTTTACTGTAGGGGTAATGAGGCACTGAAATGGATTGCCCAGGGAAGTTGTGAATGCTGCATCCTTGGCAGTGTTCAAGGCCAGGTTGGACAGAGCCTTGGGTGACATGGTTTAGTGTGAGTCATGCCTACCCATGGCAGGGGGTTGGAACTTGATGATCTTAAGGTCCTTTCCAATTCAAACCATTCTATTATTCTATGATTCCTTGAAAACAAACAAACAAAAACCAACTTGATGATAGCATTCTGAAAGCAAAACCAAAATCGAAAATACTTGTCCAGCTGCTGAATTAATAAGATGTCAGATTTCCTCATCTTAAACGAAGAATTATACCAATGCAACTTCACTTGGGGTTATTTTTGTACCTGACAAAACCAAACCGAAACCAAGCTAGCTTCGCAGAGCCCCACTAGATGGCACTCGAGGCCGCTGCTAATGCCCGTTGCATTCCGGACACCTGACGTAAAACTCAGAATTAAAACCTGGCCGAGGCTGTAACCTATATTATTTTAAAATATTAGAACCCCCCACATACTATCACACGGTTTCCTAATCTGAAGCAGCGCTGCCTGCCTTTGTGCTCACGGGACAGCCTGTCCCACTGCCCGTTAAGCCAGCCCAGAAAAGCTGCCAGTGCAAGCAGCCTTAGACCAGCCCGGAGCTCTTTCCACTCACATTTTCTGTAAGCTGACAATACTCACTGTGAGAAATGGAAATACCATAACTGCAAGAGGACGATTCCCCTTCTCACAAAAGCTTTTTACCCGTATCTTCAACTTCACACCTCTCTGCTCTCACTAGTGACTTTCCCGTATCAGGACAACAGGGATCTAGATGGATCTGATCAAGACTTGTTTAAAATTAGATCCAGCAGCTGTCTTTTTGTTTCCGGGTTCAAGTGTCCGTATATTATGCCAGCTGTCCACTTCATTTCCCTGATACTCTTCTCTGAGCAGATAGGCTACTGGAACATGAAGTCTTCATGTGCCAATGGCTATTAGGCTAAAATACCCCATGTGACAGGTTGTATTCATGACTGACCCATGACTTGATATCACTGTAACATGGTTAAGAAATTAATTTGTTCACAATCTGTAGCATATAAAACCAGCAGCACTATTCCACAGGCCCATAATGCAGCAAACAAGATGCCTTTCTCTTTCAATAGATCCCCTTACTTCAAGCACAACTCCATCCCGTGCCCAAACTGCTGCTTCTTCCCCCTTGTGTACATGAGACATACAATCTTCCCTGCCCAGCCTGATGGACTCGGGTGATTGATTAGCTGCTGAGTAGCTTGATATGGATTCTCTTTTTCCATTACAAAGTCAAGATGCTCCAAGGTGTAGTGTTGCCTGGTTGCACAGCGGTCAGAGTTCCTTCGGATTTGTTGTTTGCTGCCTGCATTCCCAAGGCCAGTGACAGTCCCTGTCGATAACCATTTCCCCAGGTAAGTCTCTCACCCATTCACCTACTGGTGTCAGTGTTTGCAAACCCATGTTTTCACCATATTGCTTTGTGATACACAATCAGAAAGGATCCTTCCTCCCGTTTATTAAGAAATTAATCTGGGATGCACACTCGTGCTATGCCTGCAATCATAGCACAAGCACAGATGCCAAACATGTAAGTTGTGTCTCAAGAGAAAAAAAGAGGAACTCTATGGGTGTCAAATCCTCAACCCTAATCACATGCAATAGAAGCGTTTCAGCATGAAGACAAATACATTTTGAGTCACTGAGGAAAGCCAGCTGCAAGACAAAAGATGTAATCCTGAGGCTGCTTTCTACCCTGCCATCTGCAGGGCAGCCACATTTATTTACACAAAGAGAAACATCTCAATATTTCAGTGAAAATCAGGAGGGAAGAGGAGAATGTGAAGATCAGTTGTTTCATCAGATACCAGAGCTGCCTCAGGTAACACAGGGTAAAATTAAATTCCATACTTTATTTACATGAATTGGTTAGAGAATGGTGGATTCTCATTACCTTAGTAGCCACTAGGTTATTCTGCTACTATTTCAGACACAAAAAATGGCACATTCAATACATTCTTGGAAATAGAACAGATCAAACCACCCATGTAAATAGCCTGGATGTAAGTGAACTCCTCCCTTTTCACCTCACCAGACCCCACTAGTTCTGTCTTCAGTGTCCTAAATTACATACTCAGCTTTGCCCTTGAGTAAGGTATAAGGTCAATGCTTGAGCGTTGTACCTGTAAACAGGAAAATACCATCAAATCACAATATCTAGAGTGACATTCCAGAGTGTCAATCATCAGTGATGGAAATAAGCATTTCAAAATTTGCAGCTGATAACTGAGACTGGCAGAGAAAGGGATGAGGACAGCACAGTTATACAGAGATCCAAACCACTGCAGCTTGAGGAGCTGAGAAAAAGGACAACAAATCAAGACAAGCTCCCCCACCACTGGTGGAGAAAATAATGAAGGGAAAACAATAACAAAACCCCAGAAGATGCATAATATATAAATTTAAAGCTGAAGATGGCTGGATGAAAAGTTCTGGCCATACCTCTGAAAGGAAAGCCTGCATCCAGAGTGCCACAAGCCTGAACCTGGCAATGGGCTCTAGCAGTGTGCCAGACCTCCTAGCACAGTGCTGTGGCAAGGAGGGATAGCACACTGCTCTGAGATATTTTACCCTTTCAGAAAAGAACATGTGAGCAAAAATGAAATTACAGGTTCAGTTCTGGACTGCAGATCTTTAAAATAACGTTGGAAAACTAGAGCTGCACAGGAAACAGCCAAAGTGGTATTCAAATAGGGTGGAGGAAACAGTTCAGGTTTTAGCAGCTCAGTGTGGTCCACCAGCCCTGAAAACTACCTGAGGGTGGTCTGCCTGCACAACACACTGACCTTCACAGGGAAATGCTGGTGAGGACTCGGCAGAGGCAGGGATTTGGTGAATTAATGGAAGACACAGCCAGGGAAGCTCTGATTAGAAAGCAGCAAGTATGGGAGCAGCGAGACTGAGAGTTCCCTGCAGCAAAGGGCTGCGGGTGGCAGCAGACTATCAATTCCTTGGGCTTCAGATCAGGGCTGGATCCTCTCTTACAGAAGGGGGTTTTGTGAAGCACAAGTTATTATGCCCCATGCAGAGCTACTTCCTGACATGCAGTACCTTGCAGTGGGCAGGAAGCCTGTGGTTCACAACAGTTTCTTCCATTTACAAATTCTGTGAAAGTGAATCATTTTGTTTAGGAGAACAGCTCTGTTTATGCTGTATATACAGACCACACAAGGTCTGGCTCTGATTAATCACAACCTTAACACCCCAAACTGGATTGGGTCAGGCAAATTACTTGCTGAGAGACTTTTGGTTTTAAGGAAAATGGACTGAAATCCATGGCAATGAGCTCCTGGCTGTATGACTGCTAAGGTACTTGCATCACCTTGGGAAAGTCACCTCACATCTTGCAAGACAGATGGGAGCATCGACCTACCCTCTGGGCTCCCATGATACTTAAAATATTTAAGAGGTATACGTGCTCAGATACTAAACTGATGTAAGTGCAGAAGGCACCAGGCATTTGAAGAAGTTTATAGTAGTGCTAACTATCGTCTTTCAGATTTTAAAGAGCACCCCTGCACACAGAAGAGGGGAAATCCTCTGGACTCCGGGCAGGTATTGCAGGTCACAGATGCTGGCACAAGGCATAAGCAGCATGTATTTTGGTAAGAGTTTGAGGACACCCCTTAACAAACCCTTGCTTTTTTCTGCCATGCTTGGCCAAACCCGCTGTCCTGGGTTCAGCAGTAGCAGTCATTTTTTCCCCTTCTTGGTAGCTGGTGCAGTGCAGTGTTTTGACTTTCAGCTCGGGAACAGAGCTGATAACAAGCGATGTTTTGGTTTGGCCAAGGACTTTGTGAGCCTCATGCTCTGCCAGGGAGGAAGGGAAGCCAGGAGGAAGCAGAGACAGGACACCTGACCCAAACTGGAATTCCAGCTGGAATCTGTTCTTTTTGGCGCCCAACGTGGGGCACGAAGGGTTGAGATAACGACAGATCTGACCGGATTAATAGTCATTCGTCACAATGCTGATTTATTGGCTCTCAGAGTCGTTTCTCTTGATCTCACAGCTTCAGAATGTTGTAACTTACGTAGAGCCGGTATTTGCTGTGTTAGCGTTTATCAAGTGTGGGGCCTGGGCTAAGGTTCTTGTCTCATTGTGCTTTATGGCAATGGCTTGTAATACGGGCGGGCTCCAGCAGCAGGGCGGGACGGACGTGGCCGTGGGCTTGTACCTGGCCGTCCGGCTGCTCTTCACCGTCCTGGCCCTCACCCTACTCTCCATCTTCGTGAGGCTGCGGGGAGCTGAGGGGGAGCGGCCCCGGGAGCCGGCGGCAGCCGAACCGGCCCGGGAGAGCGGCCCCGGGGACCAAGCGGCGGCGGGAGCGGGGCCGGAGGCCGCGAGGGGACGGCTGCCGGTGGAGGAGGTCGGGGCGGTCGAGGAGCAGAAGGAAGCGGCTGCCGAGCAGTGGGAAAAGGCGGCGGAGGAGCCGAGCCCCGCGGAGGAGCCGAGCCCCGCCACGGCCGAGAGCATTTCCCGGAAGCCGCCCGCCGAGCCCCAGGAGGATGCAGGAGACCACGCAGCATTTCCCAGCAAGGCAGAGGAGGAAGAGCTGGACTCAGGAAAAGAGAAGCTGGCGGTGGGAGAGCCGGCAAGCACAGCAGCTACACCAGCCCCAGTGACAAGTACAGCAGCATCGTCTGAGAGTGCTGAAGGTTTTGAATGGCCTTTGGGCATCCTTGGGACCTGCCTGCTGATTGTGATGGGGATCAGCATGTTGGCACACACACAGGCTGTGTTCTACCCACAACCATTTTGTCTGATCTCAAAAGTTAAGCAGAGTCAGGTTTGGGTCTTGTATGGGGTTAGACGAGGATATAGGGGGACCAAGAGGTTTTCTCCAAGGCTGGACAGTGATGAGTGGCAGGGTGTGTGGGACAGTATGGGCAAGTATCTAGTCCACTGGGCCCCTCCAGTGCTTTGGAAGCATCGGAGATGGAAGGCAGCTGTATGGAGTCCCCAGCAACAAGCTGCAGAAACTGCTGAAGGGGACAGTGAATTATTTTGAGCCTGGTGGGCCCAATGCACTTCAGGCCATCAGAGCAGAGATGCAACACAGAGATGGACTCATGATCGAGGGGTGGACTTAGCAATGGACACTATTGCCCAGGTTATTCACGAGTGTGAACACTGCACACAGTCTCTCCTGCTCTGGAAGACTGTTACAAGAGATGGAGCCTGACATCATGGACCAGATGGACTCAGCAGCTTTATAGGGACTGGTCCATGCACTAAGATAAGAGTGCACTGAGATAAGTGATGGTATATTGAAAATGTGGGATCTGAGCATGATGTGAATGGTATGGAATAAGGGGTGGATAATGTCCTGGGTTCAGCAGTAGCAGTCATTTTTTCCCCTTCTTGGTAGCTGGTGCAGTGCAGTGTTTTGACTTTCAGCTCGGGAACAGAGCTGATAACAAGCGATGTTTTGGTTTGGCCAAGGACTTTGTGAGCCTCATGCTCTGCCAGGGAGGAAGGGAAGCCAGGAGGAAGCAGAGACAGGACACCTGACCCAAACTGACCAAAGAGGTATTCCATACCACAGCACGTCATGCCCAGGATGCAACTGGGAGTTAGCCGGAAGGGCTGGGGGACTGCAGGGTTGGAGGAGGTATCGGTCAGAGCTTGGTCAGGCTTGGGGGGCGAGTTATCGGTCGGCTGGTGGTGAGATGATGTATTCTCTTCCCTTGTTATTTCCTTTATCATCGTTATCATTGGTGGTAGCAGTAGTGATTTGTGTTATACCTTAGTTACTAAACTGTTCTTATCTCAACCCGTGGGAGTTGCATTCTTTTCGATTCTCCTCTCCGTCCCTCCGAGAGCAGGGGGAGGGCAAGAAAGGGGGGGAAGTGAGCGAACGAATTACCTGACTGGGTTTAAACCACGACACCCGCACAGACAGGGGCTGAGCCAAGGCATCTTCACCACTGCAGTGTGCTACACCCCAGGTTTGGCTTTTGAAGACGGGAAAGACGTTGCATCAAGATAAAGATGGGAATTGGGACCAGATGAGGGGGTTTGAAGGAAATGATCTTGAAGTCATTTCCAACCCTAATCATTCTATGATTCTATGAAAGAAGGATGAACAGAAAGCTCTAGGGTGAGGGATACTGGATCACAGAGACACTTTCATGGAAACAAGAGTTCCTGGGCCAGTGCTGGCCCTCTCTGGCATCCAATCCAACATGATTCAGATGCCAAACTTACAGTAAGAAATGCAAAAGAAAAAGTGTACAAACATGGCAATGGACAATTAAAATCAGCATGTAGAACAGCAGACAGAGCAAAAGCAGCAATAGTTGCATAGACAATATGGTCAGTAATGTGACAGTGCCAAGTCTGGCCAAAGAAATCATCCACCAATGGTGAGAGGCAACTGAAACACTTAAACCTTAATTCAAGGACCTGCAAACCATCAAGGAAGAGCCTGAACAACTGGAAATATAACAAAAGTCCCCGTCCAAATATTACTCCTATATTAACAATAAGTAGAATTCTGGTGTAGACACATATAGATTGATCACGAAAGAAGGTGAAGGTAGCTGTGTGACACTGTACGTGAGTCATGTCAGAAGGAATACAGAGAGGAAAACACAGCTTGCTGGGGGTTGGTAAATCATCTGAGGAAGGATGATGGGTGTTCTCAGCACCCATATGGCACAGCAAGGCTCTCCAAGTAGGAGAGAACAGAGGGAAAGAGGATGACTGCGTCCCCATCCAGCCATAAGGCTCCAGCTCCTTTGAAGGAAAGCCAGGCACAGGGCTGGTGCTCATAACAGTCTTGGAGGGCCCAGACATACAGTGAGGGTCCTTAAGGGGCAACGTCCAGCTAAAATACCCTTCTGGGAACACTGGTGATGAAAATGAGCGGACTAAGAACAGGGAAGACCTGCTTGCAAGCAACTTACTCTATAACTTCCTTCCACTTAACCACAAGCTCCTGGCCACAAATGCTCCATAGGGAGATCTCTGTAACCATCAGGACTAATGTAGTTACATGAATTAAAGTCTTTAAAGACTGCACCCTTTTCCAAACAAGAACTAACAGCAAAGGAATACATTGACAGGAAGATGCCAGAACATTCTAATAAGCTACAATGTCATAATCTTTTAATATAAGAATGAGGTTGTTTTGGAACAAGGTAGAATATGGAAGATGACCAGGAATCTTCATCCAACCAGGCCAGGTTGGATGAAGCCTTGTATGAAATGGTTTAGTGTGAGGTGTCCCTGCCCATGGCAGAGGGGTTGGAACTGGATGATCTTAAGGTCGTTTCAAACCCTAACTATTCTGTGATTCTATGCTTAGGTAGCCAGGCTATCTTTCTTGACATTGCATAGGATTATAGAAGTCATCTATGCTTTTTGTGGGCCAACATGAAATCTGAAATGCCAGAGGAACTTGTTTTCCCAAGGTGAAATTAATAGATTAGAATTATGCCAAGAATTCATGATTCATGTGATTATTTGCAGCAGCAGCAGTTTGCCCAGCAGGCAGGAGCATTGCTTTTACAATGAATTCTCAGAGCAGCAGCCAAAGCCTCCCCTGGGAATGTGCCGAGAAACGCAACTGCAACAGAAAGCTTATTAAAATAACAAAATAAAACCAGTTTCCAGGAAGTCACAAACAGAAGTACAATAGAGTATTGTCATCCCTCTTAAAGTTACTTTAAATATGCATCAGGTGTGGTTTCATGCATGTACTGTCAAATCCAAAGTAAAATAATCAAAACAATCTCCCCATCCAGCTTAAGGAAAAACCCAACAAGTCTCAACAACAAAGCATGTGGCTGCTTTCATTTTAAGTATTTTAACCTATTTTCTTATAAAGAAGCTTGTGAGATCTGGTACGTGTCAGTTTGGGTTCATCTATTTCCAATAGAACCCTGACCTCTGATTTAAAGCCTTTTAATGATGGGAAACCTCGCCACAGCACAAGACTCCACCTGCACAGTCAATTGCAAGATCAGAGCTGCTTCTTGTGTTTCTGCTGTGTAGCATAGGATGAAACTAATTAATTCTTGGCACTTGGTCTACATGGCTAAACACGGCAGCCTCTCAGCCTTCAAGCAAGCTCAGCTTCAGATGCTTCCCATGTGAGCGGTCACCCTCCAGCCAACTTTTCTGAGGTAAACCATGCAAGGGGACCTGCCAAATAGCTTCCTGGCAGCCAATAAAGGCATTGTTTCAAGAGAATGACAGGACCAGCATTTCACGATCCCATCTACACCCAGCTCAATAATGCTTAACCGTGATCTCAGTCTCCATCGCACAAAATTCTGCAATCTGAACCTGCCAGGTTGAAAAGGTCATCGAGCAATGTGTGTAGTTAGATAGGCTGTGCCTACACTAGCCTTGTTCCTCAACTTCTAGTAAGGGAAGTACCGTGCAGGAGTTGTTACAGACCTCTTCCCCGGGTTTTAGCCGCCGCCTGGCATTAGTCCCAGATGCTGAGGCATTTCAGTGTGAGCAGAGCCCAGTGCCTGCTCTGCTCTAGCATCCACCTACTCGAAGTGTACCAGCAGAAACAGTGGCAGGAACAAAAGATGACCAAATAGCATCGCAGGAGTTTCTCTCCTCTACACCTGCATTCCAGTGCTCATTTCAAACACCACTGTGCCCAATAAAGCCCTCTTCAGTTTATGTTAGCATTACTCCATCAGACAATGTAAAATCTTGTCTACTCAAAGGTTCAACTGGTCCTGTTAGTAATGGAGCAGTGGACTTATTAACAAGGGTGCACTTCAAGTTTTCCAGTGTAGGTTGCTAAATTTCTGTGCCTAAATGCAAAGGCACAACAGAATCAATATGATGGTTTATACCTGCTGAGGCATTTGGCTTTTCTGTGAGTACTTAACCTTCTGACACACACATTTTAAATACAAATTCTGGCTGTTCTTTCAGTAAAAGAAAGTATGCAGTAACAGAAGCCACGAAAATGGGGGCAGTGTGAAATAAAAACTACTCTAGAAGTGTTTCCCAGCAGTTCAGAAAGATCCTAAGTCAGATACCAAAAATACCTTGAGACTGGCTTCAAAAATAAATCTGAATTTCACCTTTTGATTTCTAATTCCTTTTTTATTCAAATTCCTAAATTTTCCTCTGCATCGATGACAACAGAAGTAAAAATTCTTATATAAACAGGAAAACTGAGACCCTGGCATTGCAATGGAAACATCAAGCAGCATGAGGCTGAATATACTGTTGGGAGAGCTGGTGATGCTACTGCTGTTTGTTCTCTCTGTCTACCATAGCTGGGTCCCCACAATGACTACTTTGAGTACTGATAACAAAATATTCAACATGTCACAACCTACATGTATCACAAATTGTTATCACATTCTAAGAACAGTAGGGCATTTTCCCCACCCAGTTACCTGTATAGAAGCTACTGATCTTTCTGAAATGCCTTTCAGCATCCATGCAAAATTATGGTCAGCCCAAGATAGGAGAAGAGTGAGAAATAACGTTTCTTGCAATGTCACCTTCCAGCCATGCAGGGAAGTCCAACTCAAGTACCGCTATAATTCTGGGTTCTCTTTTAATTAAAAGGCTACAAGTGTAGCATTAATTGACAGATGGAATTTAATATGTAGCCACTGCGTATTGCTTTTCCAGGGCAATATTACCTTGTGGTTAGAATGGTAAATTAACCTATTAGTTCTCTGCAGCTAGGCTGCTTCTACTGCACGGGTCTGATCGTTTACACTGGTACCTCTGGGACATGCTGCAATTTCTATACTTTCATATGACAATTATACACGTGAAAGAGAGCAAAAATAAGAAAAATATATTTAAATGCTTTCCATTCCATGCAGACATGAACAACACACGACATTATGAAGAAACCTGCAAAATTGAAATCACCACCTAAATACATTAAATGTGCTCACCTTAGAGATCTCAAGTAAAGCATTCAAGATTAGCACATACGAACACACATGCTTTGTATTTGTCGACATGAAACACACAGAGCAATATTAGTATTTAGGTTTTCTTTACACCTTCCAAACCTTTCCTATCTCTCACTTACCCATCCTGCATTTGTTGACTACAAGAATAGAAGGCTAAAGAAGTAACACTTCAAGATGCCATAGCTAAGCAATCCCACACTTTCCACTACCTGAAAATTAAGTGACATAAACCACGCAAAGGCACACCATTTTTTCCTATATAATTGCTTCTCACTTCTTTGTGACAGCAGACTGGTTATGAGATGTGATACATTATTGAAACACTATAAACCAGTTTCCTTTATTTTGGCTGGAACAAAGCATTCTCAAAGATTTCAGCTGCACTTAGCCCAGCCCTTAGCACAGTCTGCACGATGGCCAGTCATCAACAAGATGCACTCAATCTGCAATAAATATGATCTAGTATCTCCTGACTTAGGGAATTCATGACAAAGTACTAAATGTCATCTTACTCACAGCTCACATTAAATTTTAATAAACACATTCCTTCATCTTTTGTAGTTGGCACTATTCATGATTCTGTTCTCCCAGTGTTGTGCTTGCACATCTAAGGGTCTGAATGAAAACTGCAGAATTACCTTAATTTTTACAATAAATGACTAGCAAGCATGCACACACATTATGCATACACACTTATAAGCACACATTCTCTTATATTGTGTAAGACCAAATCAAAACACCATATATCATCATTACCTTCAGCCAAGCTGTTTTGTATATGTTGTTTTTTTCTTCTTCCAAAGAACAGTAGTGCTAAATGTCATGGGAGCAAGCCCAGCTCCCACAAACTTCAGATAAGTACTGCAGCTCTGAATTTGTTTGGAAGGCTGAAGGAAACAGCTTAACAAGGTTTACACTCTGACAACTGTGGAGGAGGAGAAGAGAGCATTCCCCTAAGGAAAACTACCAGTTGATGTTTTTCTTAACCTTGGAAATCCACCTCTGTAAATTGTACATTTATTGTAGTGTTATACCATGAGGAATTGCTTTTCTGAGTTTTTTACTACAGGGGTAGAAAATAAGGTCAGGATAACGTGGTAAACCCTGACATATGTTTATCCTATTTCTTTTCTTTTTTCCTTTTTTTTTTTTGGACTATGTAAGAGTGAGATAATCGTTAAGATTCACGCACGTGCCATCCAGCATTCAGTATTGTTTCAAGTTTCACACTTCTTTCACTAAAGTAACCATATTGTTTCCTTCTGCTGCTCTCCCAGTTTTCAGTATGCCAACAAGGCAAATAAAATCCTGGTGCTACTTTACTGGCTTTAATCACCCAATCCTTGCAACTTTTGGGGTTAATGTCTATGTTAAGACTTTAATAATAACAATTCTAAAGAGAGCAGAAGTATTTTCTTAAACTCCACAAACATATGAATCATTAAACAAGCATCTTCTCTGAATAAGGCATTACCCAGCAGGGCTGCTACACATCCACGCTTCCTTCAATATTAACATTTTAATAGGTGATGACTGATTGTAACAATAGGAATTCGAATGTACAAAGGCTGCACAGCAGTGAGCAAGCCACCACTGCATGTAGAAAGTGAATGTGGTTTATCAAAGCAAAATTCTCTCTCAATCTTCCCTTGGGAGATTAGGTAAAGAAGACTTTTAGTCAGTCTCAGTGGTTGTATCTACTCCAGGAAACACGACAAACCAAAGTTAACCAGAATGCCTTCCAGCAGTTCAGCTGAGAAGGATCTGAGAATACTGGTGGATAAACTGACTATGGCAGTGTGCTCTTGTGGCCTCCCCCTCCACTCAACCCTGGTGAGGCCACAACTGGAGTACTGTGTCCAGTTCTGGGTTCCTCAGTACAAGAAAGACAAGCAGCTTCTGGAGAGGGTCCAGTGGAGGCCACAGGGATGATCAGGGGTCTGGAGCATCTCTCTTATGAGGGGAGATTGTAGGAGCTGGTCCCATATAGTCGAGAGGAGACTGAGAGGGGATCTCATTAATGCATATAAATATCCCAAAGGTGGGTGCCAGGAGGATGGTACCAGACTCTTTCAGTGGTGCTCAGGACAGGACAAGGAGCAGTGGCCATAAACTAAAACACAGGAAGTTTCACCTCAACATGAGGAAGAACTTCTTACACTGAGGGTGGCAGAGCACTGGAACAGGCTGCACAGAGAGGTTGTGAGTCTCCCTCTCTGGAGACATTCAAAACCCGTCTGGACACATTCCTGTGTAACCTGCTCTAGGTGACCCTGCCTTGGCAGGGGGGGTTGGACTAGATGATCTCCAGATGTCCCTTCCAACCATAATGATTCTATGATATGCCAAACTAAAAGGCAAAAGAGGTAAAAGAAACAAAAGGTGAATAAAAAAAACAACACTTTTCAGGAGCAGAAAGCTTTTAAAAAAAACCTCAAACCATAAAAACATAATGTTCCCCCTCCCCCCCCCAAAAAAAAAATACAAAAGCCTATTACAAAACCCCTTCCTTATGTGATGTACTTATGCCTATGAAATTGGAAGAGGTTTAGAGCAAACATCCTAATGCCTCCTTTCTAAGATTTCTTTCTTGGGGTGGAGGGGAAAGAGAGAAGATCTGAATTCTATAAGCCAGTGCCAGAAAATACACTGGGGCACAGTTTTATTCTGTCTACTCATCCCTCTCATCTTTATCTATGACCCCCAGAAGGCAGGCATTTGAAGACATGCTCAATTAATCCAATCAGCGATATTTACATTTGACTCAGCCACCTACATCTGCTACTGCTGATACCCTACCATTCCCTCCTGAAAAATCCATTTTGTTTCCTTTTAAGTACACTCTAACAGCCAATAGCTTTTCAGCTGCTTGGCACAGGTGGCTCCTAGCATGTCTTAAATACCATCTCCAAATCACTTTAATATTGCCTTGTGACAACTTTTGTGACCAGAATTCAGTATGAGTACTTACACCATATCTGCATATCCAAGATCTTTGAAAACAGTAGGGAAGAACCTAACTTTCTTTTGCTGTAAGAGGGAGTTAACAGTACAAAAAAGTCAAGTGCCAACAGTGCTTAGTATTTCAATGAAGTAAGGACTGCAGTATCCTTGGGGACCATGACTCACAATATTCACTAAGAAAATACTTAGAAAAAGACATAATGTAGTGACTGCCACTGCTAAAAATCTCGTAATAGTGAAATCAAGAGGAAAATATCAAGGCCAGGTTGGATGGGGCTTTGAGCAACCTGATCTAGTGGAAGGTGTCCCTGACCATGGCAGAGGGGTTGGAATCAGATGGTCTTTAAGGTCCCTTCCAACCCAAACCGTTCTATGATTCTGTTATCCATATAATTAGAAAAGCAAGACAAGTCTATGGTACCCATGGAATGGCGTCAGTGAAAATGACAGGATTCTAAAACCTCAGCCTACTCACAGATGTTTTTCTCTTTAACATAAATGAAGTAAGTTAAACCAGTGGCTTGCCCGCATATCAACAGTGAAATTAAAACCTAACTTTTAACTGCTAATATGTAAACAATGCTCTGATTTAATCACAGTGCTTTTACTTTGGAACATTTCCAGGTGTTGACCAAATAAAACTTATTTGTTTTGCAGGTGTTCCTTAAAGCTACGTGCCTGTTAGAATTTTTTTCTTCTTCTGTCCTCCAACTGTAGATGCAGGAAGCGTAACAACAGCTGGGCAGTTTAGCAGCTGCAAAAGACAGATGCCCACACCTAGGAAATAGTTTCTTAGTAAAAGAAAATAGGGTCTGGAGCAATTTTTCATTATCTCCTCAATTATAAGATTTTACTCTGCAACTTGGCACCAGCTGGAGAGCTGACTTACACTGTGCTTCTGCTGAACACACCAAACAGACTGCAGATCCTATCAGTCAGCCCTCTCTCATTCAGTTTTGACAGGGAAAAGGCCTTACGCTATTGCAGAAAAAAATAACATTCTGCCATGTTATTTTACTAATCCTTTATTATTAGTTCATGCGTTCTTTCTGGTGTCAACACTTACAAAGAGGAGGGCTTAAATAAGACATTAGAAATATGTCTAGTTTGCACCATATCACCAAGATAAAACTCCCTAAATTCCGCATGTCTTATGCATAGAAGATCACATCTGAAATAGACTGATCTAACTAAACCACAGAAATATAGTATAAGCCTTCTTGTATCAAAACTTTATCACAGTAGTGGTTTTAGTCATTAGAAAAGAAAGGGAAACAAAAAAATCCCAAACTTGGTCATACTGGTTCCTAGGTATCCTCTTAACTTTCCCAAGTCATTTACAACTACCATATGTTAGAGGAGTCTAAAAATGTTTCTAGATATTTTACTGAGCTAAATTTATTTGGATAAGAACACTTGCAGCTCCTGTTGACATTAATTGCTGGGCATTAAGTTGCTCACAAAATTCAGCCCACATATTTCAGTATCTAACTATAGGCTGTGTACCAATCCAGAAGAGCTGCTATCTCCGCTCATGGTGCCCAAATTCAAACCAGAATGGTAAAAGGAGTCAAGCACTGCTTATTTCATGTGCTGTCTTTATCTTCCTCCTCTTCATCTCTACAATTCATGGAGAGTTTCACAAAATGGTTCTGCTGCAAAGCAGCAGAAAGGAACAGGCAAGGAAACCTCCTTCTGGAAGAAGATAACATAAAAGCAGTATCAAACAAAATCAACAGATCTTCATGGGAACAGAACAGGCAAAAACTCCAGAGAATGGAAGGGAGAAATAAGTTTCTTTAAAAATACCCCAACACTGAAGTACATTTGAAGTACTACATACTTTGCTACAGGGACTAATGTTTACCATAGGTAGTACAGCAGTGACAGAAAAATGTATGAAAAGAAAGAAGCCAGGAGAGATTTGATATCTTAAACACAACCATGCCAGGCTTCACTATTTCAAAAATGTTCTAAGAATTTCAATGCAGATACAGGCTATGAACAAATGAGAGCAGAATACAAAGAATTACTTAAGCATGTTTTACCATGGGTACAATAGTTGTGATTGTAGGAAAATGTAATACCCTGAAACTCCACTCAGAGCATCCTCCACTTAAAGCAAACATTGGCAGGGCACATGTTCTACTTCATAACACAACAAAGTAATGATCTGTTACAAGCAGTAATTGTTCCTGCACATGCATAAAAGCATGTTGTGCTGTATCCCTGGGAAGACAGCATGTGCTAGTAAAAGCAACACCTACAGCTGAACACTGTGAGTCTTAATAGAAGCTGTAAGAAAGAGGATGAAGAAATTAACATTTACCACCTGCATGTTACCAACACATAAATGAGTTCCCTGTGGCTGGAGAAATGCTCATAAATGCTGAAGTCTCACCATGTGCACTCTAAAGCAATCACCTCTGAACTTTTTGATCCTGCATCCGTAGCAGCAGAAACATTTTAAGCATGCATCCCAATATATACTCTGTCATAAATGAACTGAATGGGCTCCTACAGCTAAGCTTTTTTCTAGTAGAGATGAAAAGTCAGTCTTACCAGAGGTGGTGGTGGAGGGGGCCCTCCAGAAGGAGGTGGAGGTGGTGGAGGAGGTGGTGGTGGTGGCGGCGGCGGCACAGGCATCCTTTCAGATTTCTAGCTTCAAGCGGTTCTCAAAAATACAGCCAAAGTCTATGTCCTTGAGGGGAAGGAAGGGAGGAGAAAGAGAAATAGGAAAAATGGGAGGGAAAAAAAAAAAGAATGTGTTTATACCCTGTAAGCTGCAGATCAGCCAAATTTCTAGCTCTCAGCAGACTGAAGAATTTCATACTCCGCTACTTCCAACCCTACAGTACGAACAGCCTCATTATGGTTACCCGATGACAACATTCATCTAAAGAGCAAGCTCACAGATCTGGACAAGTGCCATGAATACCAAATGCATAGATGCCAGCCTGTCCAGATTTAACTGTTGCACCTTGCCTTAATCTACCTCATAGCCCTGAAATGCAAGTCCGTGGAGAACAAATCACATGTAGACATTTCTGCTGGAACAAAAACTCTGTTGACTTTAAGCCAGAAGTTTGCTGTTCTAAGGGCAGAATAAGGAACTTTGTAAGGTACATTGGACTTGCTCCAATGTTAAAAAGAAAGAAAAGAGAATAATAACTGAAGAAACAATTCTACAAATTGAAGCTTCTATTACCAAATGACAACATGCAAGTACCAGACATTTCAAGAATTCAAGGCGCATGAGTCTTTCCTGACATTTTAAATGTTAACTTTTCACAATTCTTCTGTAATACACTGATGAAAAAGACACAGATCTCCCAACAAAAGCCATATCTTTTTTTTCCCCCTAAAATGTCTCCTGCAGAACAACAGTGCATCACTCACTGATTTTCATCTCTAACCCAACCCCCAGGATGACTGCATACCCTCTCAATCTGAGGTCGTCTGTGAAGTTAACATGCAACTGCTGTATTTCATCAGTAAAACTTCAAATGAAAGTACTAGGCAGCTCCAAAGTGAGCCCTCTGCAAGCCACACTTCATAACTTCTTTTATTTTGATAACAATTCTTGGATAAATGCTCCAAATATGTTTTTATATTTAGTTTTATGTTCACCATGTCATGACTCTCTTCTGAGACTTTTCACAATATCATGTGAAACAGTGTCAAAATCCTACAATTAAGCAAAATATGACATCCACTATTTCTTTCCTTTCTGTAAGGCCTTACCTTAGCAGGAAATTACATTGATTTGGCACATTTGCTCTTTATACATCTCTTTAGATGATCATTTCTTTTCTCCTCCAAGCATTTAGAAACATGTTACTCATTTTGATGTTTTCTTAGAAACTGTTGTTAAGTTGAATGGGCCACAATTCCCAGGCACTACCTCATCCCTCCTTTTGCAGGCACTCTATGCTTTTCCAGCTGTCTGAAACCTTTTGGTCAAGAAATTTAAGAAACACCTGTGTAAGCAGGAGTCATGAGACAGTTAAATCTGGACAACTTCAGGAGAGAAGACAAGACAGAAATGAGGCAAGTTACAATCTTTAGGGGAATACTTGGCTGTTTTGCTAGGGACAGATTAGAAGAGGCAATGAAGTTAAAACATATATGCAGCCTTGTCCATTTCCTACTTAGTGTACGTGAACAACATCCAGGTAATATCCGAGTATTTTCCACTCTGCTTTATCTTGTAAAATTCTATGGAAGATCAATCAAAAATTAAATACTCAGAGCCTCTGCAACACTTGTTTTCTCCCTTGAGAGATTGCCATGCAAATGGCTAGCATATCAAAGCGCTCTGGATCTGTAACAGAATTGGTTACAATCACTTTAATAATGGCTTAATGAACCTTTTCAAGAAAGCAGGCATCACAGCATCTCCACCATTCCACCCTCGTTGTCACCCTATGCAAAAAGCTATTATCAGAAGAGAGCTCTTCTCCTCAATTAAGTCATTCAAAAACATGGACATACGGAGAATGACTCTTCCCTGCTAATAACATGTTTCTGGTTAATATCTTCCTACCCTGCAATACAGACCTTTTGTCTTCATTAAGGGTTTAGATTAGGAAATATGCTCTTAGTCAAATCGAAAAAAAATACAACCCACACTTCTATGGCAGACCACATGCCTGCAGCAGGAGGTAAAGCACACTGGAGGCGAGCAGCAGTGGGAGAAAGGAAATGGGAATCAGCTTTTAGTATTTAGAAGTCACAGTCTGAAACACAACCAAATGACTTCTCTAGCTGCCTCTCTTACCCGTCCCTGCCCCAGTGCCCATGCCTCCAGCCTGTTCCAGAACAGAAACTGTGTGATTTGCAACCCAAAATTCAGTGCAGAGGTAGTGTTCACTTTACCATGTATTCCACTCCCCTATCCTGAATCCCCCTGAATCTTCTCCAGAGGAGAAGAATGTATTTTGGGGGGCTATAGTACACAGCCCTTGAATGAAATACTGGAGACACACTATAGCTTTCCTCCCATGCTGTTTCAAATCCTCTACAAATGAACTAGTTTTCAGAAAACTCTTCACATGTGTCTTTCTTTCTCTTATCACAAACTCAGAGGCTTGGTGTCCTGTGCACACAAATTGATAAGTCTTTTATAGAACTACTGTTACAGTGTGAAGGTGATCACATCTTATGCCTACACAATGAAGAACCATTTTCCACAGAAAGGTTCTATTTGTTCAAGCTTTGGAAGGAGGAGTGCTGTCATTCACAGAAGCAGACAATGACAGCAAAGAAGGACTGTATGTAGATAAAAGTAGGCATCTTCAATCTAACTTACAATAATAACAAAAAGGGTATTAAAATTTAGTCATAACTGCACAATCTACACACTGGAATATGTAGGACTGGCTTTGAGAACCTCTTTTGTATTACCGCGTCTATCTTGCATGGTATTTAAAGAAAATTATGGATGTCTGCAACATTTTCAATATATCAACATGTTATTTGGAGGCCTCTATTCCTTGGTTAAAGGCTGTCTTTCACTCTCTCCACACCCAGCTCCTCACCCATGAAGCTGCTTGTTAAAATATGGCTGACAATTTCAGACAATAGTTTAAGAACATGGTGCCTACAAGGATACTGGGGAGGGACTTTTCACTAGGGACTGTAGTGATAGGACAATGGGTAATGGGTTAAAACTTAAACAGGGAAAGTTCAGGTTAGATATAAAGAAGTTTTTCACTGTAATGGTGGTGAGGCACTGGAATGGGTTGCCCAGAGAAGTGGTAAATTCTCCATCCCTGGCAATGTTCAAGGCCAGGTTGGACAGAGCCTTGGGTGACATGGTTTAGTGTGAGTCATGCCTACCCATGGCAGGGGATTGGAACTATATGATCTTAAGGTCTTTTCCAACCGTAACTATTCTATGATTCTATGATACTATTCTATTAATTAAAACCAAAATAGGAGTACCCTGTTGATCAGTTCTAGTGTCTGTTAAGAGCCAGAAAAGAGGGAAATGCCATGAATGGTCCTTAATGCACGCACGTCCTTTCTCCTCTCCTCTAAATGTATGTATTTGTAACTGGAAGAGAGGGGTGTGAACTACCCCTGAAGGACAAAACCAAAAAGATACAGTTTAAAAAGTTGGCAATAGGTGGAGGAGAGAAGCCTGCATGTTTAGCCTCAGTTTTCTCAGGCAAAAAGTATTGTAAATCTTCCCTTGATTTCCATATCACGGAACAGAATCAGGCCCAACAATTGCAGAATTTATTGCAAAAAAAACCCAGGAAAATCCCAAACCCTGCCTTTTCTAGTCCACCTGCCTTCCAAAGCAAGGTGGTACATTATTTTTAGTGCTTTCTGAAGTCTAATTTTAGGTGTCCCAAATAATGTGGCTTGTATTATTACCCTTGGGAAGCTCTTTCACAGTCAAATAACTCTCATAGTTAGGTTTTCCTGACATTCAGCCTAATTTCTCCTTTTCTTAGTTTGATCCCATTTGCACTCCACTGCAGATGACTCTACCTTATATCAAGCAAAAGTTTCTCCTACCCCTCAGCATCAGCTTTGTGAAATTGAAGAATTATAATTCAGAAGTACTTTTACAAGGACTAGTTATACTTTTTGAGCTGTTCTACTTCTCACAAGTCATTCCATCAGTCAGTGAACTGATCTCAAAACAATCAGCCTCTTTGTACTCTTGGTAAGGGTAATTCTAAAACTGGCAATTTAGGTGTCACAGATTGTTCCTCGCTTCTTCTCACAGTGCCTGCCTGAACAGCAGATGGGTTTAAGAACCACAGTGCAGTCCTCGATGTAGAACTCTAGTTCCAAATTTCTGAAGGCTTAAATAAAGTCTTCACCTAGACTCTGATTTTGAGCACAGACAAGCAGAATAGGTGCAGATCATTCTTCTTCATGCTCTGGTCTGTCAGTCCTGTGCTGAATTCACCTGCGGGAAACTCAATACCTCTGCCTAGGCTTTTATGCAGATTTGGTCTTAGCTTGCCCAGCCACCAGATGTACACAAGCTCTGATGGAAGCACGTTTCCTCCTGAAGTGTCACTGCCACAGTGCTAGGCTTACAACTAAGCCAAAGTCCTGCTGGCAACACAGAGCCACACTAAGAAATAACGCAGGTTTTGAACAGCAACTGACACATCTCCACACTGCCGCTCAGCAGAAGTACCACAGGTCTGTCTGCAAAGACTATGCTGAAATACCTTCACCCGTCATGGAAAGAGAAGGCATGAAACCTTCAATGTCTAGAAGGGAAAAAGACAAGAGAGAGAAAAATAATCACAATTATTTAAATGCACATAATATGCATTTATACACAAAATAATTTCTTAACTAGTAGCATATTTATTTAAAGTCCTTAGGTCTTTAAGTGGCATAGCCATTAATACGAAGCAACATGGTTGGAATTGAAAATACAACCCTTTTAATTAATTTGGTGAAAGGACTGCAAAATAACGGCTTCATTATTACTGGATTTGCAATCACTGCAACGGCACATTCTGAGGCAGCTAATTCAGCTTTGGGGAAATTAACAAGTCTTTTTTTGCTTCAAAGAGAAGGCTGGGGTAAATATTTTAAAGGTGTGCAGGAAAGCTTATTTAAAATATTGGTCTTATTTTCCTAATTAAAAACTGAAGGAAAAAAGTAGACCACAAAATCTGGTTTTAACTTTTAATCAGCTTTTATATAATTATCCTGTTCAGAGTTATAGCTTTTAAGTCCTTCTATTTTAATAGAAAACTAAAAGAATTTCAAAATTACACAGGAGAATCAGCATCTGCTCAACTTTTTGATCTGAAAAGCAGACAGTGAGCCTAATTGTGTCCCCATTTGCTCCTGTGAAACATCACCAAAACCAGCTGAAATCACAGATCTTTCAGAGACAGTAGAACATGTGCAGAGGCAGAGAAGAGGAAAAAAATAGAGAAGAGTAGATGTGTGTTACACAGATAAAGTTTTCTGCTGTCTCTGTCACACAACTGAAAATGACTTGGGAAAAGATTCTGTTTGGAATGAACCAGTTTATACTTTAATTATAACAGAATCAAACCACATAAATTTAAGCATCAGATGTTATGTTTCTCTCTACTATTTTCAGTATTAATGATTTCTTGTGTTTAGAGAACAGAAGAAGGAAAAATCAAGGTAGAGCTTCTGAGTACCTTTACAGTCTTCTCCTTTGCAAAAATTACCCCGTCCACAACCCCCTTGACAATCTCTGCTGTATACGAGAGATTTAAAGACAGTGCAGAAGTGTTAAACTGTTACAACCTTCTTTTACAGAAGAAAGGCAAACACTCATATACATATCCATATCCATCTTACTATATGTATTTTAAGACATTCACATGTATAATCCTATAGCTGACTCAGAAAACTCTAGTCTTTCATCATTTCCTAACAGATGGTACCTGAATTGTATGCAACTTAAGGAGAGAAATTTCTGCTCTCAGTTGCTGTGTACATCACTGCAATTAAAGGCAGAATCTGTTTTTTTTTTCAATTCAGTTGAAATGTACAAACCTTGAGGGTTCTTCCTCCATTTAAGGTGTGATGAAATGCTTAAGCAGCATTTGTCTACAGAGGGTCTGTGGGATTGCCTCACAGCACGTAACAGTATCCTGTACTTAAGCCAAGGAACATAAGTTCTCCCCGGTTTGGACTACTTCCACCAGGCTCAATTCAGCTAAGGGCTGCATCTCTTTTCTGCCTGAAAAAAACAGCATGACTCTTACTCTGTCAGGAGCCTGGTAACACTGCAACAAATTGGCCAGGGCTGACCTAGCACAGATCACAGGAATTTGGAGATGCTTGTTTTCATGTGTGCTGTGGGTAGATCTCTGCTGGGTTCCCTGCAGTGCTGAGGCTAGAAATTACAGTGCTATGTCTTGACAAAACTCCCTTCAGAGGCAAAGCTGCACAGATGACTTCATGTCCCTGTACATGACTATTTCAGGGTGTAACTTCCTCTGCTTCATGGGGATCTGCCATAGAAGACTAATTGCTGCAAGGGCGCAGAATAATAGAATTCGTCATCCTCGTTTAAGTAAGGAGCAAGAGAAAAGAACGACACATAAGAAGAAATATATTATGCCTAATGTAGGGTTAACCTGAAGTTAAGGAGCCTAAGGCAAATGAGGTAAATGAGAAGCAATTAGGACTGGTACAAAAACGTAACATTGAAAAGGAAACAATTTATACAAAAGGTTTCCTTTAAATATACCATATTACCCATACATATCATTCACTGCTAGATATATTAACAATGGTGATTTCGATATACAGTCATTAACAAAGTTAACCATTGGGCTAGGCTAAATAAAGAAAGTGCAGCTCAGTGGAAGTTCAAGGTCACTGCCACATTCTGAATATGGCTGTTTACTTTCAGACTCCTCCAGAGTTTCAGTGTGAACAGCACTTGAGCTCTCTTAGTAAGGCAATCTGATGTTACGAGTTAACGTAAGTTTTGCAGTTTCTGCAGAGAAGCAAATGGCAGGTTTTCACATAATTATTAATAACATATTTCTTTATAGGCATTCACATATTTCTTTACATCATTCATATAATACAGAGATATTTGAACAGTGTACCAGTACACAGAATGATTTCCACCAAAAAATTCCTAAAATTATTTAATTGATTCCCCCAACAAAAGAAAGTTTTGCCTTCAATTAAGTAGCCAGCATCAAAAGAGAAAAGCCAAACAAGGCAGTATTCAGTATCCAGCTTTTTATATTTGCTATACACAGCTCAACAAATGTCTGCTTTCAAACGCCAGTCAAGTGAAAAGAATTTGCAAATATAAATTTGCAATCAGCATCAGAAGACTACAGGACTTTCAAAATCCATGTCTCAATTCTAACATTTTCACTTCCAAACACATGATGTTTCATCAGAGATCCTGTTTTCATAGCTTTCCATCTGGAAAATATAAATCTATAGAAATGTTTATGTGTGCCACAAGAGGCTAATATCTACCAGCACAGTCTAGTGCAATGCAAGGAAAATAAATCTGTCAGTGCAACATGAACTATTCTTCCCTACAATGCAGTATCAGCACCATGCCCCAGCATGGGTTGTGGTCACTGAATGCTGTAAGAAGAACTGTCATTCATAAAGGATGTAAAATGTGACAATCTGGTGACCTGCAGAGTAAGTTGCCAGGGAAATCCTCACCTCAAAGAAAGAATGGGAAGCTTTGGTCCTGGTTTTCAGTGAAGCTGTGATTACTTAATTTCCCTTCCAAATCTATTTCCAAAGGTAAAAATCCTAGCCCTAATGTCCTGACAAATTCAACTATAACTTCTGAACATGCATTCTTACTTTCATACTTTTATCTCTTAGTCCTGTTGAAACTACTGCTCCTTTTCAATGACATAGTTGATAACTTCAACTTAGATGTTCTTTACCCAGGGTAAGCCTTCCATACTTGCAAGTAAAAGGTATCTAAAAGCCCATGTTATTAAGGAAGCCTCACTACACTACCATATATTGCATTTTTAGTATTTTAACTAATTCATTGTCCTAAAAAAAGTAAAATGCAATGTGCCTTATTGCCCCTTAAATGTCACAGCTTTTATTTATAAATTTATAAAATTTCCTATGTGTGTGAAAGTGTAAATATGCTTTCTTGTACAGAAAATTGACAGCTGCTTTTAAAGGCAAGGGACAAAATTTTGAAGCTCCAAACTTAAACCCATTTACTCAGGACAATGATTTCACTTTATAGAATGAACAACAAATCATAAAGTCATTTGCAACTGCATGAAAAAATCCCTGACAAAAGACACTTTGATTTGTAGGCCTAGTTCCGAATTGATTGTAAAACTATGTTCTCAGAAAAAACAATATGAGTTTTATGAAACTGAAGATCAAGCCCTTTGCCTTATCAAAGGACTTCAGTTGCAATTCTTTGTGAAAGTCATTACATTCAGAGAGGACTGTGATTGTACCTATCCCTGTTCACAAAGAATAAGCAACAAACACTAAGAATCCAAAAATTCTCAACTAACTTCTGCTGAAGAAGGAAAGTTGTTCTAGGGATTAACTGGCAATAGGAGATTTTTTTGAATTTGTGTCTGTCATTGATACAAAGCAGCAAAACAGTTTTCTACAATTTTCTGTCTTGCAACAAGTAGATCAAAATCAGGTGGCAGAATGAGCTCCCAGGAATACTTCTGGCACAGCCGCTATCTGCTGCTGTCAGACCAAGCAGGGGGAAGATGAGGATTCACTCATTTCCATCAACTGTGGTGTCAAGTGTTATGCTGGATCAGGCCCTTTTCTTTCCTTATTTACCTCTGTGAAAATTTCTCTCCTTTTCAAGTGGTTTACCAGTCTCTCCATTCCCCCCCTCCCCTTCCACTTTATTCTTTGTCTTTGCTCTTTTCACCATTCACCTCACCTGTTGTCTGCTGCTGACACAAGGAAGGCAAGACAAATAGACCCAATTAATTTCAAAGGTGGAGTTGTCTGTGATGGGGGAAAAAAACACTGCAGATGGTGCAAAAGTAAATAACTCTGTGTGATGACACTAGAGGATCAGCACAGGTTGCTAGCATTGAGAAAAACAGAAGAGATGCAGAACTAGGCTGATCCAGCTCTGGAAAAAAGGAAATGTGATTCTAGGAGGTACCAAGAGATAGATACACCCTGACTAGAGCTGGGAAGTATTAGCACCAATGTACAAAGCCTCACCTGATGGACTGGATAGAAGATTGAAATACTGGAGAAAAACAACCACGTAAAATAATATGGCCAGAAGAAAGCAGCAAAGCAACCACAGTATACACATTCTGCAGCTACATCAGGCCTTTGCAGCTCCTGGTACAGCTTCTTCAGAGCAAGCTCAAGTATCCCACGTAGTGGTGCATCAGTTAGTCTTACTGTTTAGTCAATATAAACTCGTGATCACTTGATCCAAGAATATTTTGAACAATCCATTTTTGCATAATTCCCCTGCTATATAGTCATTTCAAGGCTAAAAAAGGCATTCATTCTGCATTAAATGCCCTGTTGGGTTTCGTATCCATCACTCACACAGTACACAACTGAGTTAGTGTGGGACAGTATGAAGTTAGCCCCTAAATTAGTAAATTGACAGAGGGGGTGGAGACTAACTCTTCTTTTTTTATGCTAAATTTTCCTTTATTTTCAATAGAAGTCATGTCAGTTCTTCAGGGTTTAATTCTGAAAATACTCCAGCAAATACAAGCTGCAGCAACACAAGTGACATCACTAACATGTTCATCTGTTTGCACTCACACAGCTGATCAATGAAAGCAACTCTTAGTCCACATCCCAGGCAGAATTTGACAGGTATTTCTGCAGTGATTCATGCATCCCCAGGAGGAGTAAACATGACCTCTGAAAAGAAGTTGCTGAAAAAAGAAGTCTGTGTAAGCCTGGCTTGCCTTTACTGCACCTTATGATTTTCTTTGTGTCTACTCAACTAACACAGCAGTTCCATAGATTTTGTACAGATATAGTGTTATTTCTTTTCTTCTTTAGCATGCAACAAAAGTGTAACTGACTTGGACAAAAGCCCAAAGCCTGCCAGGACTATTTTATATGCTGTCAGTAAGGCTGGTGCATGTGTATTTTTCAGTGCACAAAACTGTACCAGCTAGGAAAGCAATAACATAATACCTTTCAAACAAGAGGATACAAAAGAGGAACTAAAGATCTCAAGACCTCCCTTATGATCCAGTACCATATCATGCTCTCCTCTTTTTCTGTTTTTGTTACTTATAATGAAGAAGGTAATACATGATATAGTAACTAGAAAAAGTTAAATGATACAACAGTCACTTACAGACCTGCGCATAAAGGGACCAACACAAAGGGGTTACTATCTCTAAACCCATTCATTCACTTTGTTCATCTAGAAGGAAGCATGTTACCCCTATCTTATGAATCAAGGAGGAGCACTGTAATTTCTAGCCAATGCTTTAATTTATCGAGGCAGACACTGCAGTTGCCAACAGTGTAAACGAAGGATATAGCATATCCATCACATAGAAGCTGCAGAGCAGACACAGTATGTAGTTTTCTTAGACATTTGTAAGAGCAGTGTCAAGACTGAGCACATGCTTTTATGTGGAATTTTCTGTTCTCTTGTTTATTGAACTTCATCTTGTAGGGACCTTTGGTCCAATTTTCCTCTGCTTTTCACTTTGCATTGTCACTTGTACTGTAGCAATAGTGTGGCTGTTAATATTGCTCTCCTCTGCCTGGGCTGGCTACAGAATGACACGATTCTCATCACAGAGGGTTATGTATCTATTCATAACAGGGTCATTGCAAAGAATCCGCCTCCCTATCTTACTTGAGAGATATTTCTGGTAGTCTAAAGGAAATCCATTTCAGCTGTTGTCTGAATTACCAAAGCATGAAGGCACACTTTTCACACCCTATGAAAATTCTATAGTTGTTTCACAAACCTTCAAAGCAATCCAAAGGCAGCTTCACAGCTATCAAGTATGCAACACTAAGTAAGACCCCTTGACAATACTCAGAAGTCAAATTAAGGTGGGCAGACTCAATATAATTTTGTAAAAAAACACTCTTCTTCTGTCTGATTTGAAAGTCTCAAGGGCATTTTTTTTTCATGGTTGCAACTATAGCACTGCTTACATCACTATTCAGTGTGGCTATGAAGCCACTGAACAACCCTGGTGCAGAATGATCAAAGATGAAAAAGCAACTGTGAAGTCACATTAAGGTTTTGCTACTACGAGCTAATTTTCAGAAAGCTTCAGCCTTTTAAAGAGAGCAACTACTCTGTGTGAGAAGATCTACAATAATAGTGGTAAAAGCATCCCAGAAAGCTGTACCTCTCAACTGCATAGCAGTCACTAGTAACTCTGTGTGAGTACTGAAGACTTTAGACACAAGAATTTATGGGCTATTACAGTTATTATATTTGTTTAGATATTAGTTTTTACATATACTTGGAAGAAACAAAGAATCTTTATTCTGGCACAACAGAGCCCAGTATCATTTTCCAAAGCAATCACCTGCTTCAATTTTTCATCTGTGATCTCATCTATTAGACCTTAAAATGAATGGCACAAAACACCCACATAATAATGCAGCAGATACTCACGCACATCCAGGATCAGTAACTTATGGAAATGGTAAGAGCTGAACTGAGCTAGTCCAGTCTTACCTATTTTTCGTAACTGAACAGAACTTGTCTTTACTTCAGGAGTAAAGCTTCCGCAGAAGCAAATGTTTCTGAAAAGATCATGTAATTCTTATAGGCAAGTTATGACTAACAAACATACAAAGAAATTTGATGCCAATCCTTTTACTGCTCTGCTTTTCTTTGCATATTTAAAAATATTAATATCAAACTATATAATACTTAATATTTATTTTACTTGTAATATAAAATAGTAAATCATGTCATTCACCTTTGCAGCCTTTAACATCTATCTCTTACAATGTGCAAATACTTTTCTATTTATTATGACTAAGTTACTGGTTTCAGTTCAAGGTCTTTTCAGAGGACAAAGAATTCCCCAAAATACTGACCTCGTCAGGCAACAAAATTACTTTAAAAGTATAAACAGCATCTATTAAGATCTATGCTATGTTCTGTTAAGAGATTCAGCAAATACTGCTGACTTTTATGGTGTGATTATTGTGATGTGACACTACCATGTTTTAATTTACTGTTAAAAAAAATATCTAAGTACTTTCTGCAAATTCAGATTTAGCCATCATTATGTACACAGTCCCAGCATGGCCCTTCCTGAAGCACTGCATGAACAGAAATTGACATATTACAGGATCTTTATTTGTATTTCCTTTTGGAGGTACTGATAGAGAGAGAGAGAGAGAAACAAAGTAGTCAATTGCCTTTGTATTATACTATATGATTTGACAAATACAGTCATATGTTGCTCTTTCCAGTGCAGTGCAATCACAGAATCTGAGTCTCTAGTGCATCTCAATCATTTTCAGGAACAGATCTTAACCAGCAATGACTTGAGCACTGCAGCTAATGAATTGAACTTTGCAACTGCCCCTACGCAACCAAAGTCTGTATGCAAACTACTGATCAAACTATTTATACACCTGTCTTCACAGAATTTATATCCTTAATTTAAAAATCAATCAATGAATCAAGCTTCATATTGCAAGCTGGCACAGGCACCTGCACTTTCAGGCAATTTTGTACACCACTTAACCTACCGGAGCCTCAATCTTTGTAAGATGTTGTAGACAACACTTAGAAATGTTTAATAACAGTGTCATTGTAACATCAAGAGGGGTTGCATGTTGGTTGTTAAGCCCCATTCCTTGACCAGGATCTTCTACAGGAAAAGAATCAACTTATGAGTCTAACCCACTTTTTGTCATCATCACCTATGACAAAACATCCGAAGCATTCTATCAGTGAAACAAAACACACTTACACAATGCTCTTTAAGGGTCCCACACTGCACATCTGGTATGTTACCTTGTACGTGGAAGCTGGTAGCTGACAGCAAAGCAGACTCAATCTTTCTGCCTCACTCGGCAATGTCCCTTAGGAGCTGTGGGTGGCAGCAGCGTCTGCACCGCCCGCGCATTCCAGCCGGGACACTGCTTTGGGTCACAGGTCCACGCAGTGAACGGGAGCCATCCTCATGCACACATACCATGCATATATACATACCATGCACACATACTTAACAAGTGCCAGCTCAAGATGCCACCACAGAATAAAGATGTATTCATTTCCTTGATCATCTTCCCTGTGGCTTGTCTGTCAGTAGAAAGGATGCAAATTGAAGACTTCAACAATGATTAAACACATGTGGTTAAATACACGGGCATTTGTGCTGGATATACAGATGGAGAAACTGAAAAGACTAATTGTATGAGGAAGCAGTTCAACAATCAAACTCGTGCAGCATGCGTTATAACAGTTATCACTGTTATCACAATTTCAGTTATGTTTCACTACCTGAATCAGCAGGACTTGTAAATTTTAGCCACATACTGTCCCAAGATCGTTCTGTGTTGAAATCATCAACCTTTACCTCAGTGTCAGCGAATCTCAGGGTCTTTTCTCGTAAATCAGATTTGTTTTGCTACCTTCCAGAAATCCCACTTAGTAAGATTGTTACCAAGTAAGTTTGTTACTTTCAGTAACAGATGAAAAAAAAACATGCTGGCTGAATGCAGCCTTCCTGTTCCTAGAACTCCTGAACTCCTTGTGGGACATAAACACCCATTCCTCCTCTCCTCTCTGCATGGGCAGAGATGCTGTGAAATAGCCTACCACTGCAATACCTTTGATAGAGCATATTCTAAGAATAATAACAGAAAACCCTCTTGCTACCTACCCTTTATCAACACATTCCTTCTCTCTCCGTATGAGCACCAACAGGCTGGTGCAAAAAGTGAGGTTTTAGCCTTATTTTTACCCATGTTAATTGTTACTAAATCTTTAAGAACTTCTTTCCAACACTTCTCCAGCATTCCCCCCTGCAACAGGTATATCAGCACTTAACACACAATAGCTTTTCCAGTTACGCAACCCCGGTTTCTCAGCTGACCTCTTCCAGCACACCTATTTCAAGGGCGAGAGCTCGGGGAAAAAGTTCTTCCTATCCACCGCCGCCTGCAAACAGCCGTTTCCCTTCACTTGGTGAACCCGGCGAGCAGCGCCACGCACTCCCCGTACCTAGCAGCAGCCACGCTTCCTCCACCGCTCTGAGTAACCGCATCCCCAAAGGCGGGGGTATCCCCGTGCCCTCCTCCCCCCGCCGCAGCCTGGGCAGGGCCCTGCCCGGAGGGGCAGCAGAGCCCAGGGGACGCGGCCGTTTACGAACCGCAGCGGAGCAAGTTTGTGCGCGGAGCTGTCTCGCCCCCCGCGGAGCTGCAGCCTCCGGCCCGACTCGCCCACCGCGGACCCCTGCCTGCCCTCACCCCGGCTGAGCGCTGCTGCGAGGCCGGTCGCAGGCACCGGAACCCCCCCAGCTGCTCCGTGCCCACCTGCTCAGCGGCCGGTGCCGTGGGGCCGGGGCGGCGCAGCGCGCTCCTCCCCGGGCAGAGGGCGCCAGGTATGGCGGCTGCCCGCCCGCCTCCCCTCAGGGGAGGTGGGAGTTGGCTGGGAGGCGGGGGGAAGGATCTTAAGATTTTGAGGGGAAAAAAGCCGGTTCCGATCCTCGGGGCAGTGACAGTTGTGTTTTCTTTAAGTAACAGTTTAACACAGAGACCGGCCCGAGAGAGAGAGGGGAGCGCAGGGAGGCGGCTGACCGCCGGCCGCATCTGGCCGGGTCTGGCGGCAGCAGAACCCCAGCGCCGGGAGCCGGCGCCGCCCCACAGCGCCCGCGGGCGGCAGCACCACGGCCCAGGGCCTGGCCGTACCTCCGCGGTACTGTCCCTATGAGAGGAGGCGCTGCCAGAGCGTCCACCCTCGGGCCCCGTGTTCCATCTTCACCCTTCACGAAGTTCCAGCTTCACTCTCGGCTGGGTGAAGCCCTGCTGCGGCCTGGCGCGCCCTCACGCAGGCAGGTGCCTTGGTGGAGCTGGTTGTCTTTAAAAGCCCATATGGAAGCCAAAATGCTGCCTCATAGGCAGGTAGGTGTTGCTACCCTGTCCCACTGCCAAAGGCCATCCGCCCGCCAAACTGCTCCTGCCCAGCAGCCTTCTGCAGGCCTGCCCTTGGAGCTGTCTGGGTGCCCTTGTTTCTTGTGCCCTAGATTATGCACTTAGAAGCATTTGCAGAAGGATAAGAAAAAAAAAATCCTGTTTTCTTCTGTATTTTTTCAAGGCAGTTTGCATATGGAAATGTTAAGGCCTCACACTAGCGAGCCTTCCTTGTCAGGGTGAGGGAACTGCTGCTGAGTGGTCTTCCAGCCAGCTGGAAGAATTAGACATCCCCGTTTTGTCATGCAGCAAAAGCCCCAGGAATGGGGATGCTGCTGACTGACTTAAGGATCATAGTGTGTGTTCTTGTCTGCCTGGTGGCCTTTGGATGGTGCTTGCAGGTGGCTGAGAGGTAAGTCCATCTTCTTGGGAAAACCTGCTTAGTTGTAGAAATGTAAAATCTTTTTTTTTTTTTTTTTTTTCATTGCCCTGCTTGATTATAAAGCAGTCTGGACAAATCACTGTCATTTGGGATCCGGACAATGCAATATCAGCCTCTGAGACTGATGGCGGTCACTGATGGGCTGAGACACCTCTGCCCATCAGGGCAGGGACATAAAATCCGATTTCTGGGCCATAAAACCAGGATCTCTGTCCTGTTTGTCCCAAGGTGTGAGTTTGATTTATTATTCTGGAAATTGCCTCCTGATTGCTTGTCAGACTAAATAATTCTCAGTCCTAAGTATCTGCTCCAGTTGCTTCCACAGGGGTCAGGGAGCTTTAAACCCATTTCCAGCTGGTCACTGGTTTAAACTCCAAAGCACAAAGCAAAGCCAAATGTGCCATAGGTAGTGCCCCAGGGGAAAAACAGTAAGCATTTACTTAAAAAACAAACAAACAACCAACCCCCACATTTGAAAACAGCTTTTATTGTTCATGCAAATTAATCTCTGCTGAGATTTGCTGTTAGATTGCTAATGCTGAAATGGACTTTGTCCACCTTCTGGTTTCCATAAAAAGGAACTTAGGGTGGTGAGGCACTGGAATAGGTTGCCCAGGGAGGTTGTGAATGCTCCATCCCTGGCAGTGATCAAGACCAGGCTGGATGAGGCCCTGGGTGATATGATTTAGCGTGAGGTGTCCCTGCCCATGGCAGGGGAGTTGGAACTAGATGATCTAAAGGTCCTTTCCAACCCTAACCATACTATGATTCTATGATAACAAGCTGCAAAAGTGCAGGAAAAAAATGGTTTTGTCCTGTTCTTATGGCTTTTCTTTCACTTCCTTTCACTTCCCAATGAGGTCCACATAATGCCAGCAGAATTTGTATGGTGCAACAGTGACCACTTTCAACTGTGCAGCTGGTACAAAGTTTATCCACTGATCTAGTTTAAAATAATCAGCTTTAACCGTGGTACATGGTTCCCATACATTTAGTACACTGAAGTGTAGAATACTTGCCTCTTGGCATGGTGGTAGCTGGTTACAGAAACCTGTAGAGAATTAGATGGTATTAAAAGATTACTACAGGGCTGCGTGCCAAGGAATTGTAAGTTTCATTCCTAAAAGGCATAGGTGAAAAGAAGTGCTCCCTTTCCAATGCTGAATTGGTATGAAGGCACTTCTGGAACACACAATGATAGTGGAAGAGGCCAACGACTTCTGTACAAACTGCAAGGAGATCTATGAAGGCTAGTGCACTGAAACCCCCATTTCTTCTGGTTTCACATATGAAATCTTCCTCCTCACAGCTGCATCCAAGATCACAGGAAGGGTAATGCAGCAGGGACAAAACTGACCCCAAATTAATATATAGGATATGCTTTTCCTTGGTTTTATGATCTACCAATTTAAGATTATTTGAAGTGTTTCAAATGCAGAAAACTTGCCTCAAACATTTATAGCTAACACTGATACATTTTACGAAGCATGGGTGTAGATATGAATTTATTTTCCATATGTTTTATCTGCATAATTATTAAATTTTTTTTTTTATACTGAAATTATGTTTTTACTTTTGACTATACATTTTATCATGGATCGAACAATATATCAATTTCTTCAGAAAAGAACAACCTCTGCATCTTGTCTGAGATGCAGGCTACCAGTGCGATGTTCTCTGCGGTTCCTTGGTACCATATTGGAAGCAACTGCAAAACGTATTTTGGGTTTTGCCACAGGTTGGGAATGTGTCTCGCATGTCAACGTGGGGAGTACTTTCTGAGTGGCTGTGCCGAGTGATGTAAGAGCTATACTCGGTATTTTTCTCCTACAGTTAATTCTCTTGCTATATTTTGCACAGCTGAACCCCAGCTCAGACCTTCAGCCTTGACTGCCTAAATGAGATGTTTTGCACCCTTACATTTCTGGTCTTAGCCCTTCTGTGGAAAGCTGTATTCATGATAAGCCTATAATTTCTGAGATACCACGATTGTGTAGTCTAACCTAACATAAACCAGGAGGAAACAGAATCTCTGTGCTGTATACCAAGAAGCCTTTAGGCAGGAGAGATGTGAATGGCCTTTGGTGACCTGCCATAGTATCTGGTGGGAGAGTGATTTGTAGCAAGAGAAACTTCATTTTGATTAGTCTGTTTTTACTACAAACAATCTTTTTAAATAACCAAACCAAATTCAAAGAATTACTAAATAGGTAATTCTTCCCATTCATAACTTGTTCACTACCAGATAATCATTCTTAGCAAAAATATAATTGACCTTTTCCTATTTAAAAATATCCTTCTTCACTAAGAGCATTTTTATGGTACTGTGATCTTCAAGACCTCTCAAAACCCCACCCAAGAAAATGAAAAAGACCCAAAGTAAATGAAGCAATTTAAGAGGAGATAAAGAGTGTCCCAAACGGATGAAGAAGAACCACATCTCCTATTTGGCGTATTGTTACTCATTTTGAGTAGAACAATCTGACACGTGTACTCAGATGGCATGTTAAATCTATAGGTCAAGGCATTTGAGCATAATGTAAAAAATAGTTTTTGCATAAAAATGCATGAAACTTAGAAGCTTAAGAGGAGGAAAAAAAAGTTTCTTGCTTTTAGCATGCCATTTGATTGTACTTCTGAATAGCTTTCAACAGCTGAAAATTCTGTTGCAATAACAGCTCAACCATTGTGTTTGATGAGTTTTTAACTAACCCCACAATTAACAGAGACATTCCCACGTATGAACAGCTATATTCCCTTATGTTTGTCTCCAAATATTGATCTTTTCCTTGTTGTCTGTACAAATTCTGTCATTTCCATAGAGAGTTAATAATAACTCGGAACTTTAGTTTTGCTCTAATATATTTTAGTAAGAAACTCCTAGAAGTGGCTGAGTTGCTTGTTACAGAACAACGGAGCCATGTTTACAAATGCAGTTGAGACTGCAGTACTGAGGAAAGCTGCAGACAAATAATTAGTAGAGATGATTTCCCTAGAGGAGAATATTAGTGTTTACTTTTTTCCAGTGTTTTAAATCCAAGTCCTAAACCCTTACTCCTGATTTTGTTGAACAAGCTGTTTGCTGAGTTCTTTGAAAATGATGTCTAAATACACTCAGGCTCATAGTAAATAATTAGTACTTAATGTCAACTCCTCCGCTAATTGTATTTCTTCTGCTTATTTCTGTTTGTGCTGTGGGATGTCTTAAAAGTATTTCTTAGTAAAAAAGGTTTGGATTTTTCTTCAGTGCTTGGTTCTGAAGTTCATTTTCTGCATGACCTCTGTGAAAGTACTTAATCGCTCTTAATAGCATGAGTGGAACAAGAATGCATTCATTAATATTTGTGAGGCTGCCAGATAATATGCTGTTGCAAGCATTTACAGTACCTTAAAAAAATTATAATTGCACTACCCAGCTGGTTAATGTTTATCCAGTTACTGAACAGCTAAACAAAAAGCAGAAAGGCAGACCTACTCTTTCCTCTCCATTGGCATTGAATTTGAAAGGAATTTTTCCATGTTAAAGCTGTAGAATTAGGCAGTAGATGAAATACCATTAGCAGGCCTCTGTAGAGAATAATGGGCTGAAAGCATGCCTGGTGCTAGCCTGCAATTAGTGTGAAAAGTGAAATATAGCGAGAATCAGAATACCATTTTTGAATCTCACTTTTCAGAGTATAACCTTTTCATCCCCACCAGAGGGAGTGTACTTGAAGATAACAATTAGTAGGGACAAATAGTCTGTTTCAAGAGGATGGTTTCCTTTGCCACTTTCTTGAAATAGAAAGGTACTTTGTGATCTTTGTGAACAATTTCCTCCCACAAAATTCCTTTTGCTTCAGCTATCACATTATCGCAAAGAAACAGCATGACTGTTTTTCTACGTCCTGGGCTTTGAACATACTATTCTGAACATTTCTTTTTTTAAGCATTGATATGTCAAATACAAGATTTAACTCAGAGTTTACCTAGAACAGGATGATGAACAGCAAAAGAAAGTCTCCTACATCATGACAAACACAGCTATTAACACTGCATGTACAGCTTAAGTATTAGCGTAATCAAAGAGAAGTGTAAGTCTCTATTTTGTCACCTTGAGTACAAGTGCCCAGGTAGTCCTTACTGCTCCTGACAGTAACTCAGGCACAACTGAGTTTTCTGAGCAAATTATTATACTTCCCTTATACTCTGTCTCTGAACCACTCCTCTTCTTTATCTAGTTCACCACCAGTCAGACCTGAAAAACTGTTCAACTCTACAGTCCTTAAAATCATGCTCATATAGAAGGACCAGTCTATGCTGTTAGATAGTAGGAGATGGACAGGCAGCAGGTCTCATGATTTGTTTGCATAAGCAAATTTGCAGCTTTACCATCTGGGTATATTATTGCAAATACTCCAGATTTTATTTGAAATAATAATTTGGCCCTTTATGTCTAAAGAAAGGTATAGCCTCATTTGAAACCAAGATTTAAATATATGTTAGTAAATGCCTGCTCAGCTTTCCAGAACTTAACACCAAAATCTGAAATATTTTATGGGCTGCTGATAGGAAAAATATTCATGTAAGTCCTGTTGGAACAAATGGGCTCACACATATTCTTTGCAAGTGATGGTATCAACATTTTAACAGATGTTTAAAGGCATTTTCCCCTTTGAATGTAGTTGCTATCTCTTCCAGCCCATGAGAGCACTTGAAGTACGCTAGACTCATTGTAGGGACCTGAAGAAAGGAGTGCCCTCTGCTGTGCTATATACAGATAGGACTTTCAATCAAATTTTTAAAGAGGAAAGATGACACTTGAAGGACTATCATCACATTCACTGTCAATATTCTCAGCAGCAGTTACTGATAGTATCACCACCTGGTTTTGTCCAAAGTGACACTATTACTTTCAGTCATTCAATGAGATAAAATTCAATAATAATTTATTATGATGGACTACTTCTAAGTGGTGATTTTCTTCTCAGCGCTGAATTGGAGAAATTTCCAGGAACTCGCCCACAAAATTTAAGCTGACAAGCAGATATTCTTTGTTGCGGCGCCGGGAGACACGGGGGATAGCTCCACCTAGCGCGTGTCCCCCAGCTGCTAAACAAGCCGTCCTTATATAGTCACTGTGCATACATATTCATTATGTACGTACATGCATATTCATGAGGCTGAGTATGTAATACATCATTCTTCCAGAAAGTTTCCCTTCACGTGTACAGAAATGTGGTGGTGGTCTCTGGGGGTCTTTTACTTCTTCCAACAATCTTCAGCACTTCTGGCAGCCTTTGAAGCCCGCACAGTAGATAATGCTTACACCAGTTTAATTGGTTCAGTAACGCTGCAGACATAATCATCCTGTCCTTCTACTTATCAGTTAGTTTAGCTGCAGCCCATCCTGGATATCTGCTAGTTTCAGATGCTCTTCATCTACACGTCCGGTTTTTCCATCCTGTTTTCTTACACTTATTTTTGTACTAAGGTCATAAGGACCTAAAACTACGTCAACTACAACAGTTTATCTTATACAAGGATTCTCATTATGTTCTCTAGCTGCACTCTGACTATATGTTTTTTTTTCTTTGAAACATGTACTTCAGTTATTTTCCATTACTACTGTTACAAAGCCATCAAACTTACTTAGAACTGATTCTACTTATTTACAAAGGTTTGTATTTAATTTTGTGCCTCCTTGTCTCAATACATATGAAGCAAATGACATATGAAGCAAATGATACAGGTAATGGTGTGACATTCAGGTACTATTACTAGCCATGATATGCCAGGGCTCAAAAATATTATAATGGATAATTTCAGAAGGAATGGCTGGAGAGGGGAAAATTGACTCATTGAAAAGGCACTGTCTCTGTAGAAGGGAGTGTGTTGCAGTGATGAGGACAGCCAGAGAAACAAGCTTGCCAAGTGCCAGAGTGCAAAAATGCTTGAGCCTCAAAGAGATAGGACATCTCCAGATATTCCTGGGAGGAACTTGAGTGGTTTCTCTTATGTTTATGTGGTTTCTGAAGGCACCAGACTGAAAGCAATCAGATAAGTGTATGGAGGGAAAGAACAGCATCTGTTTGTGATATTCATTGCTTACTTTTCTTTCTAGCTGTATCCCTTTCAGATTGAACTTTCAAAGTGTAGAGCTAACAGAAAAATGGAAATGAGGAAATACAGCATCTATGACCAAAGTATTTCTCTCTCCCACACCAGTCTTGAGCTCACCGATGTTGTAGACAGCACTTAAAGGATGGAGATCGGTATAGAATAGTGCACTGCAGGGTGTTGTTTTTTTTTTTTCCCATAAAATCACTTAAAAAGCCTTCAGAAAATGTGTTCAAGGCCTCACGTGTGTGGCAGGAGCAGTGTAAATTTGACTTAGGCTTTTATCTCACTACATTTTTCTTTCAGAATAAAACTTGACAACATGTTGACAATAAGCATGAAAAGGAGAGGACTGGATTCTCCTCTTCATTCTCTTTCTCCAGTAATCCTTTTTCTTTCTTTCTTTTTTATTTTTTTTCCATTTTTTTTTCTTTCTATTTATGGCAAACTGACACGATAATTTCTGGGAGTTGGTGGTGTTACCATAGAAACAGCCTTGATTTGATGATATCACTGCAGCTTGCTGCTGTTATTCTGCTATGTTCTAATTAAAATGAAATCTTCCTAGATACATTGCACTTAAGTCTTTGGATGCTTTTCTAGGTTAGTGGAAGGGTAAAATCTCAGTTTTTCTTTTGAGGCCAAAAGACTTATGATGACCAAGACACCATTCTTTTCAAAGCAGTTTTTTGTCTCAGTTCTGCAGCGTTCATAAAACCCAAGTGGGCTTTTATAGCTAATAATAGTGGTTATAAGTGGCTTTAAGCGATTTGTGGATAAGAGCTGTAACTATTACATGCTACCAAGGAGCTGCTTCTTTTTCTCAACGTATAATACTTTGCAATAACAATTGTTTTTCTTTCAGAAACTCAATGCACTTTCCATTATTAATTCTGACTTAAGGTGCTAATGAATTCTTCATTAAAAGCCAGATGTTTAAGTATCTGGGATAAACTCTCAAGAGGAGTTCAATTGCCTTTCAGTAACTGCCCTGGAAGTGTTGTAAAAGGCTTCTTTTTTAACTTCTTGTTTATACATCCACTTCCCCTGCAGAGCACAGAAGAGGCTTAGTTGCCAATTCATTTTTTCTAGATACTGTGACAAAAATAAGATTGTGGTGTTTGTCTAGTCATGAATGATCTTAAAGGATGGAAAGGCAAGTGGAATGTGCTTGTTGGAGCAGCAGGATTGCTTTGAGCTTTTGTGAGCTTGAGAGAGACCCACTACAGTTCTTACTGATGCAAAGATGCCTCACCCTCTTTGGCAAGCAAAAACTGCTGTTGTGAGATTTGCTACTGTCCTGTTTGAGAAGACAAATCACAAAGAAAATAGCCCAGCTTTCATTCCCTGATTTTTCCACCTGTGGCAACCTAACCTACATACCCACAAGCATTAGTACTTCTCAATAGAAGGCAACATGATTAACACTGCAACTTTAATCTCTCTTTAGGAATACTTAGATTAATAATCTTTTGCAAAGGAGATGGTAATTTATGAAACTGTAGAAATCCCACAGGTGGAAAATATATGAACAGAATTTGGGGCAAGATCATTCTTTTTCACTTTCTCTATTACAGACTTGCCATCAAATTCCCCTTCATTTAGTGCTTTTATTGTGTTTTTTCATTTGCTTTTGATAATATATTTATCAAGTCACTATGTTCATCCACAGATAAATTCGCATAAATAATTTATCTTAATATGAGCTAAAACAGGCCAAAGCTGAACATATTCTTAGGAAATACTGGGAAATGAAATGTTTATTCTGAGGTTAGAGTGCGCTGTTTATGGTAGGTTCAGAGGCGGCTGTCTGAGGATCCTAGATATGGCAACAGTAAAAAGATACAAGAGTATTTATTCCCTTAGAAAGTGTTGCATTATCCAGAACTACCCAATCAGCTTATCTCATAAGCATGGCGTGCACTTCAGCTCAAAACCTAAATGAAAAAGTAAACAGAACAAGCCCAGGTGAAAAAATTTCTGATTGAGTTTCCAATATTAACAAAGACACACTGTGCAGAGGAGCAGCTGAGCACTAATCAGGTTGATTATTCTGGTGTTTAGCGTTTAGCACCAGAGAGCTGCAGAATGCTGCTCTTCCTCTGAAGCTGTGCAGGTAGCTTTCAGTTCCCTTTCCCTCTAGAGAACTCTGCAGCAGGCTGGGTGCCAAACTCCACAGTTGCCCTGCAGCAGCCAGCTTCGTGCAGCTCCTTTCACCAGCTGAATTAGCCTCAATACAAAGGGCAGAATGACCCTGTAGAAAATGAGCCACTAGCACACAGTTAGCAATCAACACCTCTGGGTTGTACTGGGCTGCCAACTTTACACCAGCCAACCAGAAGGTCACTAATAAAACTCACTTTAAATGTTTCCAGGCAACAAGGTCACCACATCTTCACCGGTTATGCCATTTGCTTTTTATCCAGCAGGCAGCTAGTTTGCCTTAACAGCTAACTTCTGCTTTTTCTTTGCCTTCTAGTACTTTGCAGCATATTGAATACCACCCTCGTCTCCAGTTGGGAGCCAGTTCTGGAGTCCCCACTAAAAAAGAAGGGATTTTGTTTTGCTGAAATCAGTGGTTTCACACCATGTGGCTTCTGCCACAGCTATTGCATTTAATACAGTAAATGATCTTTCACAGATCTTTTTCTTTACTCGTCTCTGAAGTCACGTATGTCTCTTTCATTCTGATTTATAATGGATTGTGCCTTTATTTCACTTCTTTCTAAGATATCCAAATTTTTAATTTTGAATTTGAAACAAAGACAAAAAATGTTTATTTTTTAATTTACAGTTCATATATATTCTGTGAATTAAAACTAATTTTAAAGAACAAACCTCTTTTTGAGTTTTGATTAAAGTATATACAGTTTGGAATAAAATGAGAGTAATTATACAAAAATGTTGTGCTTACACCAGGTTCAGCTAAAGGCATCTTAGCAGCATCAGCAAAACCGAATTTTGCTGCTTGGAGAAGAGGTCTGGCTTCTGCCTACCACAGGAAAGGAGGAAGGGAGGGAGGGGAAGGACGAAACTGTGACGATGAGTGGAGAGGACAGTTCAGGAGAGACAGACTTACTGCTTCGAGAGGAATAGGTGAGGATGACAACTACTTATTTTGAAATGGCTCATTCCCTGTCCTAAGCAGCAGCCCTGACTGGGTTTTCAGCCTCTGGCTTTGACAAAGTGCAAAACAAGGCCATGGGTTTCTGCTGCCCAGTGAGCTCTTGTCTCTGCTGTACTGGACCTACCTATGTGTCCAGCTTTCACTTGAGTACAGGAAGATGATGTTCAGATCCCTTCCTTGACTGATTTGGAACAAGGAATTATATTTATGTCTGATATTATAGGAGAGTACCTTGGTCATTGACTCAACGAGTGTTTGAACATCTATCTGCTCATGAAACTGTCCACTTTGTTTGACTCCAGTCATTGGGACTGGCCCTGGAATTCACACATGTTTAAGCCTCTTGTGTTCCAGTTTGCACCCATTACCTTGTCCTATCATTGTTTGCCACTGAGTAGAGCCTGGCTCCATCCTCGTGACACTCCCCCTTTATATATTTATAGACACTAATAAGGTCACCCCTCAGTCTCCTCTTCTCTAAACTATAAAGTGCTGTGAACTGCACTGTTTCTTGCTTTCTGACCCAAAGAACATTTGAAGTGCATGAATGACTGCTGTGGGAAAGACACTGATAAAACTGTTTTGTTTCCATGACTCTGGCACTAAACCTGGATGTTGTTCCTTTTCCCCAAATCATGGAATTGTTCTTGATTCTCACCCAAATATCCATGTCCACATCCCGCTTTTCATCCATTTCAGCACAAAACTGAAATTCATGTTTAGTTTTACATTATTTTAACTACAACATGATTTCACCTCATTGACTTCCACCCTTCTTGTAGTGGTTCACTTCTTATATCTCACATTACTGTAAGGTTAAGGTATTGCAGAAATTTGAACTGCACCTACAAAAGACAGAAGAAAATGGTTTTCTCTGTTTCTGAATCAAATCCAGTTTTCCTTTCCTAGTTTTTACATTCTGCATTTTTAATGGAACTCTGCCAATCTGATCTAGTGTGTGTTTCTGCAACCTTAGGGTGCACACATGTGATTGAGGTATGAGAGCTTAAGTTACTGCAAATCAGCTAAGCCATGGCAATTGTCCTGCGTTCAGGCTTAGCCCACAGCAAATGCAATGTAATGTGAGTTATCTTAAGCCTCTTTCATGATGAACTTATCTCTCCTCTGTACTTCCCTGGGAGGCTGCTGGGTGTCATTATTCCAGCTGCACTGATTCGTCTGTTTGGGCTTTCTATCCCCCTAGCCTGTAAGTAATTAAATCACCTCCTGCTATACATTTAACCTTCAAATTTTTTCCTTTTTTAATTCACTTCAATCATCTGTTGCTGCAGATACCTTATCGTACTCTGCTCTTACGTAGAAGTCTGCACTCAACATTATCGGCTGGTTAGAGAAAGGTTTTCAGTACAGAGGAAAGAAAGAACAGGAGTGGATGCAAACAAGTCTGTACACAAAGGCAGAGAATCCCTTTCCAAATGAATTCCTGCTGTATATCAGACCTCTCATCTTACCCGTCTGCTGATGCATGAGATTCCAAAGGTCTCATCAAAAATGATGGATGAAGAGAGAAATATGCACCCAAGAGCAGGAGGCCACCTGACAGATGCAAGACTGGTGTAGTCTTTCTTTGGTTACGGGGCAGCCCTTGGAGTCACTGCTGGCACTTCAGGCCACACATCAGGTGCATTTGTATTGCAAATGGTAGAGATGCAGACTCTGCAGCGAGGCACAGGTTAATGCAATGCAAAAAAGGGCTGGAAAACAGCAAGTCTAATTATTTCAGTTGTGCAACTGAAGTAAAGAGGAAAGTGTGGCTGCTAAGGGCTCAGATACCAGACAAATGAGCAAAATGTCTGTAACCCATACAGGGACTAAGAATGATGTACAGATGATACTTGTGTTATTGTGTCTTCAGACTAGGACAAGTCCAGCTACAGCATTCAAAGAAACATAGCCTGATCTGAGTACCCATCATTGCTGAAGCCTGGGGCTTCTGTGCCTCCTTAGGGGTTGAGTTAAGGATGTAACCATTTAGAAAGGGCATGATAAAAGATAATACCCAATGATACGCTACATGAGTCTAAAATGTGTATATTTGAAAAGAAATGTCTTGTATCATTGTTGGAGCAAGTCCAGAGGAGGCCGTGAGGATGATAACCCCATTTCTGGCAGTGTTCAAGGCCAGGCTGGACATGGTTTAGTGTGAGGTGTCCCTGCCCATGGCAGAGGCATTGGAACTTGATGATATTAAGGCCTTTCCAACCCTAACTATTCTATGATTCTAAAGTATATGGAACTAAATAAATATATACAAAATAGACTTACTGCTTGAGGGTTATAGGATTCAGATAGCTGGACAACTGACCACTACGTGATTGACAGTAAACCATTGCTGTTTGTCATCCTGTCTTAATAAAGTAAGCCTGCTGATAAATCTGGTGTCAAGTTGGGTGCTGTGGCTGAGCATGGCTGTGAGTGAATTTCCTGGAAAAAAATAGGATTTCAACTGAATTTAGGATAGCCAATTGTAGTTTAGCAGCTGCACCCTGGAGAGACAGGAACATGAGTGAGGGGGACCTTCAGGGGGAAGCCAGTGATTTGGGAGCCTGTGGAACAAATTCAGTTGAGTGCAGTTTGTTCTTATAGCATGAAACACAACAGGTCTAAAAACAATGAACAGAACTGTTTTTGAACAAATGTTTTCTTATGCATGTTTTTCAGCCTCTGGGGCCTTGGCTTACCCTGCTAACACACAGAAGTGGAACTAAAGCAATCCTGACATCCAAGTCTCAGTAGGGTTCAAACTCTAGGCAGCATTAAGAACTTAGCCTTTTCCTCATCTTCACTCACTAGGTTTCCCCTAGTATCCAGCAGAGGGTGGAAGTTCTCCTTGGCCCTCCTTTTATTGGTAATGTATTTCTAAAAGTAATTTTTATTATCTCTTATGACAGTGGCCAGATTTAGTCTCATCTGTGCCTTCACCTTTCTAACTTTCTACATAACCTAACAACATCCTTGTACTTTTCATAGGGTGACAGTCCCTTTTTCCACAGGTGATAAATTCTCTTTTTTTACCCTGAGTTCCAGCACTATCTCCCTGTTCAGCCAGGCTGGTCTTCTTCCCCACTGGCTTGATTTTTGGCACATAGGGATTGCCTGCACCTGTGCCTTCAGGATTTCATTCTTGAAGTGTCCAGCCTTCCTGGTTCCCTTTGTCCTTCAGTAATGTTTCCTAAGGAATTCTGCATCCTAAACAGGCCAAAGTTAGCCCTCCAGAAGTCCAGGGTGGAAGTTTTGCTGACCTTCTTCCTGACTTCTCCAAGGACTGAAAATTCAATCATTTTGTGATTGCTTTGCCCATGACAGCCTCCAACCATCACATCACCCATGTGTCCTTCTCTGTTGTGAACAGCACATTTAGCCAGGCATCTCTCCTAGTTGGCTCACTCACCAGCTAGGTTAGGAAGTGGTCTTCCACATCCTCCAAGAACCTCCTGGGTTATTTCTTCTCTGATGTATTGACTTCCAGCAGATATCAGGTTGGTTGAAGTCCCCCACGAGAACAAGAGCAAGCAAAGAACACATCAACTGTAGTTTCACCCTGACTGGGTGGTATATAACAGACTCCTATCAGGATATCAGCTTGGTTGGCCTTCCCCCTGATCTTTACTTACAAACATTCAGCCTTCTTGCTCACAACATTGAGTTCAAGGCAGTCAATGCACCCTGTGACATACAACGCAACCCAAACACCTCTTTTTCCTTGCCTATCCCTTCTGAAGAGCCTGCAGCCATCCATTGCAGCACTCCAATCTTGTGAATCATTCCACCACTGCTGCTGTATAAATTGACCTATGGTCAAACCCCGCAAATTCTGGCACTGCCACCAGTCACAGAGACAAGAATTAGTGAGATTTTTCTGATGTAACCATTGTCATGGATTGTGACTGGCAAGGTCAGGTGATTACCTTCTGTAAGAGTTTTTATCTCTTTGATAGGTTGTTCATTGCAACATTGGGTCTGTGAAGAGAAGATAATTGGCCTACTGCACTATTTCATTACTTTAATATTAATGAAATTGTATAAACACATTATGATCAAGGGAGTTGTACAGATTAGATGGAAACAGCCAAACATTGACTTAGACCCATGAACAGATGTTTATATTCTGAGACAGTTGCCAAAATTGTGACTATTTTCATCATACTCTTCTACACAGAGAAATAAAATCTCTGCTAAACATGTTAAATTTCTATTAATGTATGAATATGTAAAAAGAAAAAGGGTTTGGTTTGACATAAATATGGTTGTCATTATTATAGCTAAGTATACACATACCCAGACACAGGAGGATGCTGGTAAAGAAAGGTGATACTCATTTTCTGCTTCAGTCTCTCAACATGGCTTAAGCTGACAAAAGGATTAATAACCTTGTCACATCACAGAGGTTAGAAGTCACAAATTGACACTGCTTCTATTGCAATAACTGTAGGAGTGAGAATAAAAGCAAAGAAATGAAGAGACCATTTTGATAGTGTTCTTCATAGCTATTTATTCATTAAACCAGTAGAATTCTAAACACACCAGTTCATTATTCAACCTCCTGGCCAAATACCATGTGTTTGAGGTAGCTAGGCTCAGATGAAGTGCAAATGCTTCATGGTATATGATACAAATCCCATCTGTGCTGATTCACACAGGCATTTTACAGCCCACAGCTACTCTTCAGCTCAAACTGCAGCAGCACACAGATCCTCAAGGTTCGTTTACCCCAAAGTCCATGGTTCATTCCTCAATGTACCGGTCAAGGCAGCAGCCTGCACACAAACTTCCATTGCAAAAAAGAAATTGCATGTGGGACCTTGATATGGTTGAGAAGATAGCCTAGTAAGTATGATCAGACAACACCACATCTCAGGCAGTCAGCGTCAGCAGCTTTTGATGTATAAGATGTCCACATAGTGGACTGGGGCATAAACTTTGAATGGTACTTTCACCAAGCAAAGCTTTACACTAATCAAGAAATTGCAATTGTGTGATAAATTTGGATGCATAATTATTACAAGGTGCACAAATCAGGCAGTTTAGTCCAGCAACAGCTACCTGAGGACAGATAATACACTGATATGGAAGTGCTTTACATCTTTATTTCCTGCTGCTGCCCAGTTTCCCTGTAGTCTTTATACTATTTAAGCTATATCATCTTAAAACCAAATACAATTAACATGCTAATCATCATTCTGCTAAAACAAAGATGACCTAGTCCCTTTAATTTAGAATTCATTTCTAGCTAGCGTTCTTCTGCACCAAGACCACTGTCATACTGCAATATAATCCTCACCAGTTTGTATGCATGCATGAGTGGGGGAGTCTTACATCTCCTGCACTCTTTAGGCCTGCATCCTGCCCACTACACAACAAATTTCAACAGTACACTACTCCTTTAAGCAGCAGGAAGCAGGGAAATACAAGTCCGTTCCTCCCAGGTCTTAAGCAAACACATACCTAGCTACACAGTTACCTAGCTACCAACTATGAGTAACATTTGTATAACTATATGCATGATAAAGCATTGGGTATTTTAGTTTTGTCACAGTATCTTCAGGACACAAATTGTTTATGCCATAACAGTGTGATTGTGACACTGGTAGTGGCTGCATCCTGAGCAGTTTGCTCTGATACCCAGGGAGTGACTGGAGCTTGCTTTCAGTTTTGAGTTCCAATGCAACTGCCAGAAGTTGGACTTAAGTGTGCAATCTGCCTTGAAAGATAAAGTTATTTCACAAAGCAGCAATCTTTATGTAAAATTCCCTTTGGGTGTGCTCCTGAGAAGCAGTCGGCCCTTGCAGCTCAACAGGAAGCTTGTTGGTATCAGCAGTTTGGAGAATGGCCTTTGCTGAAACACAAGCCAGGATTCCCTGGCCAAGGGTTGTCTGTGTTGGATCACTGCCTCAAAACAGGGTACAATGGAGCTGCAGGAGGCTCTTTATTCCAGAGAATGAAGGAAAAGTCATCTTGTGTATGTGTGTGTTTTTCCATCTTTGGAGCTGATTGCATTAGGTGATGTATGTGGTTGGTCACATCACAGTGAATTACCAACACGAACATTTCATGGCGATAAGGTTCATGGATCACTGGAGACACAAAAGACTTTCTTTGTTTAAGTGCCCAGAAAGAAGTTGCTGTTTGGCATTTTTATTTTTCCTTGAATAAATCACGTGAAACTAGAGACTTGTTTCCCCCTGTATAAGTGACATTTTAAAACTCTGGGGTAAACAGGAGAGGATTAATGGTTATGCAAGCACTGCATTTCACAGAGGGCAGGATCCCAAACACCCTCACTTTTGTTAGGTAGCAGATCAAAATCTGCAAAGTTCTGGATGAAATTAATTCTCATGAAATCCAGAAACATAGGAGGGAAACACTATGGGCTGGGAGCTGGCCACCACTTATACTGAATTCTGTGGCTGCACCTGAACATACCATGTGGACCACAGGGTCCTGAAGATCGTATTTTCCTTTTGCATAATTGGCTTTTACGACCAATAAATAATGTGGAATGAGATAAGGCCTTATGATAGCAGAGCTCTCCAGCACTACTGTGGAACACAGAATCAAGTTGATCTAAAAATACTATTTTAAGATGACTTTGCTTTAAAGAAATTGCTAGTTTTGATCCCAAGCATTAACATAACCTAAAAGTGACATGTGAGGTATGTCAGCTTTACAGAAGAATCCATGATGCTGGGTTTGTGTGTTTTTCTGACTTCTATCATAGAATATAGAAAATATTTTTGAAATGGCAAGCAAAAAGAATGAACAAAGTAATTGAAAAGTCATATTCAGTGGAGAAAATACATCAACCACTACATGAGCTACATAAGATGTAGCTTATGAAGTTCCCATTCTCCCCTCTTTTAGCACTTTCAAGTTAACAGCTTCTTTTTTTTTGAATCAAGAACTTCACTTTAAAGCAATAGCTCTGGTAAGCTAGGTGTGGTAAATGGAAACACACCAGATCACTATCCCACCATAGAGTCACAGAATGGCTGAGGTTGGAAGGCACCTCTGAAGGTCATCTGCCTAGCTCCCCTACTCACACAGGGTCACTTAGAGCCACTTACCTAGGACCATGCCCAGACAGATTTTGAATGTCTCAAGAGATCAAGACTCCACAATATTCCTAGGCAGCCTGTGCCAGTGCTCCATCACCATCACAGCAATGTCTGAGCTAGATACCTTTAGAGGTCCCTTCCAACCCAAACCATTCTGTGATTCTATGGAAATGTCCACAGTCATGGGGCTTTTAGCAACCTGAGCTAGTGAAAGTTGTTCCTGTCTACAGCAGGGGTTGGGCTAGATGATCTTTAAAGGTCACTTCCATCCCAAACTATTCTATGATACTGTGAAAAGTGTTTCCTGATGTTCTGACAGAGGCTCCTGTGTTCCAGTTTATCGTCCTGTCTCTGGACACCACTGAAAAGAGCTCCATCTTCTATATATCCTCCATTCAGATATCTGTACACATTGATAAGAACCCACTCCAAGCCTCTCTTCTCCAAGCTTAAGCTCTCTCAGCCTTTCCTCTTACGTGAGATGCTCCAGGCCAGGATACTGCTGGACTCGTTCTGCAAAGGCACACTGCTGGCTTATGTCCAACTCATTGTCCAGGACTCCCTCCGAATAATCCTACCTCTATGGCAATCATGCATCTTACAAGTAACATTTATCAGTCCAGAAGAACTGTGACTAAATAATAGCATGCTGATTTTTCAGAGACTTAGCTACTTGAAACCCAGCCAGCTAAAAAAGTCGACCTGTTAATGCAATCATTTCTATTGAGTTTTCTGAATGGTGATAAGTAAGAGTTGTGGAGTCCAGGAGGTTCCTGCCTTCATAATAACCAATGTCAGTAGTTCAAATAATGTTACCTCCTTAGGGCTGTTTCTTGTACAGCAGGGCATGGTATGGAAAGCTATGCCATCTACATTTCAAATGGTTTACCTCCTTCTATTAATCCGACCAAAATAAAAATTCATTTGATTGCATGATCCTTAATATTTACTTTGCATGTGTTGTTATGGTGGTATTTTGATCCGCACTGTAGTTTCTAAGCTTTGCTACGCGCACCCTGCGGCTCCCTACAGGAGCTGAAAAATGACACTAACTCTCTTTTACCACTGGGTGGCGACCTCTTAAAAATTATAAAGGCTGGAAGTATGTTGCCTGATCTTTTAATTCCGGTATAGCTAAAGAAAGTCAGATTTTAATACTTCTGAGCAGCAGAGGCAAAATAGTTCTAAAGGAAAACAATACCTAGAAGTCTGCTTTCTGAGCATAAGACATCCCAGCAGATCTGGCTACCCTGGAAACAAATAATTTTATGATGTCACCTGTGCTGAAGTATTCAAATGCTGCAGAGTTTATTATGACTTAGAAGGCTCACGAAATAGCTTTCGACACAGCCAGATGTAACTCACAGCTTTGGAGAAATGTTTTAGGTGTTCAAGGCCAGGTTGGATGGGGCTTTGAGCAACCTGGTCTAAAGGAAGATGTCCCTGCCCGTGGCATGGGGTTGGAACTGGATGAGCTTTAAGGTCCTCTTCAACCCAAACTGTTCTATAATTCCACAAAGCCTAGCAATTAGGTTTTCAGGCTTCACAGCATCACAGAATGATGAGTCTAACATGTAGCCTTAAAACACCACTGTCTGTACAGGAGCATTGCTGAGTTCACGTACCTAGTTGAACTATCAAGTTTTTCAAATGAGAGTTAGGTGTAGGTTAGGTACAAAATCAGCATCCAGTCTGGCATCCCTAGATGAGAAAGGTGTAAGAAAGTTTACAAAAGCGATACCTCATAGATGCATGAGTTATTGTACTGCATCTATTTGAAAAGGTACTTATAGTTCAAGGATAATTCTGATTCATATTGAAATATGACTGGAGAAGTCTTTTATATATAGCTATGTTTCTCTTAAAGTTTTTAAGGACTCTTTAAAAACTCCAGCAATAATGAGCTCCACATTTGGCCTGGATGGCCCTGCAGTCCTGCAGCAAAAAAACCTAGATTTAATATAAGCTGACCACTACCTTTTCCCAACCCAATCAGGAGCCACAAGACATGCCCATTTCCTTTTGACAACAACTAAATATAGAGATATGGTTTTCAGTGAATAAGATAAATAAATTGAGCCTGCACTGTGCCAACTGCAAACAAAAGCACATGAGCAAAGGTTGGCACCACACCCAGCTACCTCTACCTCTTTTATTTTCATTTAGTCAGCTTAGTTACAGCTGAACAGCTTGTGATATGCCTTCTTGCAGTCACAGGGCATGCTGCACAAGTCACAGGACCAAATGGACAAGGGTGGTTTAGGATCTCCAGAATCTTTCATCTGCTGCTTATCCAAAAAAGATAAGAAAATAAGTGGTGTAATTTTTTGAGTTCATAAGACAGTGTTCAAAGTATGAAACAATAAAAAAGCAATATCATAGAAGGGGAGAAAAAGTCCTTAGCTACAAGACTGCAGCTCCTCTACCAGGAAACTGTTTCCAAAATGTTTGTCCATATGTAACACATCATTAGGATAGTAGTAACTGGTGCAAGGCATCTCACAGACTTTCTTCTTTCTTGCTGGCTTTTGGATTTCTTTGGGAAACTTAACCCTCTGGATGCTGTGGAAATGCATAATCACCCTTCTGAGCAATCATTTGGCTCGCAGCCGAGACATTCTTGCCTTTGCTAAGCAAAATGGAAAGGAATTATGACCACAATAAAGTGTTCAGCTTACTAATTGTTATTTAATTGCTGTTCAGCATTCCCAATGCATTAACTAGCAATGATGGTGTTACATAAATACTTAAAAGCACCAGTCAACTCTTTACAATGCATAGTGTGTCTGGGTGCACATGTATGTATGTTCACATGCATGTTTGGTGGAACTGCACATGAAAAGGGTTCCTTTCCCCATGTTGCATGACACAGGCATGAAGCATGTGTGTCCCCTCCATATGGATGTCCCTTACGTATGGATGTCCCCTCCAAAGGAATAGCTACTGACTCTGGGTGGTTCTTTCCTACAGACTTAATGTCCCCAAAAGATGCATACGCATTCCAACTCTAGAGCTCTCTGACAATGGGCCTCCATTTTTCTAAGTGAAAATCCTGGGTTTTGCTTCCTCCCCTCATCCATAAACACCCTGTTCAAACTGTTCGGCTTCACTGGAAGTGCAGTCTGAAAATCCAGCATGACAATAGAAAATTAAAACAAAGGCAGAGAAGAATCATTTCCTCTTCTGTAAATGCAGAGAACAAGGAAGACAGGGAACTGATTAAAACCTGAAGAGATTCAGTGTATTTAGGAATAGCTGTCAACAAAAACCAGTTCCCTTCAGCTCCTGAAGAATGCTCATTTCTCCATGAAAAATCCTTCCTGTCACTGCATCTCTGCCTGCCTTGCTCAGGGCTTCTATGTATCAGGCCATCCACACAAAGAGGACAGACCTGGAGCAGTTATAATCTCAGGATGGGTTAAAGACCATTCTTGGGAATGCATTGGATGTGCTGGGGGCAAGCTGGTGTGACCTCTCTGTGTACTAAGCCCCTCTGCCTCCATCCCCTTGCATTGTGGTCAGTGCACAGGGAACAGCATACACAGAGAGAGCTGGGGGAGGTAATGGGACCAGGACCATAGGGCACCCTACAACGTACATCCAAAGCCTAGACAGTCAGTCTGATGCAATGGCTTCCCAGGAGCAAAGTGTGGTTGTGGCTATAGTGAGCTGAGAGGTAGCTGCTGGGCTGCATTTCCAGTGCTTTCAGAGCAGTACGAATCCTGAGAGCGTTCTCAGCTTTGTGCAAATTAGGAGCATGGACCTGCCTTTCCCATCTCCCCACTCTGTGTTTCTATCTGGTACTGACAGGTTACCAGCTAATCCACATTATGTGAATCTTATTTGACTGTTCTCTGCAGGCTCTAATAAAAAGAAGAAACACTGATCCAGAAATCCCATCAGTATTGACCCATCAGTAACATCCGAGATGCCTTCCCTGTGAACCATGTGCACATGCCAGTATTCCTCACCCCCTTCCATCTGCAGCCTCCATTTTGCAGCATAAGGGATGAGCGGCTGTAGCAAATGGGCACTGCAAAGAGCTGAGGAAGGACACTCACTGTGGGAACACATAGCATCCGTAGATGTCACAGCGGATGTGGATGTGTCAGGTGTGGATGACATTTTAGTTCAGATAGGGCTAAGGACTATGTAGATCCGAAGCAATTTTCTGCCACAAGCTTCCTGTCTGATTTGTGACAGATTACTTAATTTGCAAAAAAGGGCATAAAATAATTCCTTTTAGAACTCCTTTGGGGCAGAGACTTTCTGTCTGGGCCAGAGCTGTGTAGTACTGACTACCAATAATGCTGGATTTTATTGAGTCTCTTGACATTCCTGTAACATATAATGAAATAATAATGTAGCAGTCATAGGAAATGTTCTTAGTAACCCATAGATTATCTGTTTTGAGCGATTATTTTGGTTATTGAATCTGACTTCATATATACCTGAATTAGGTCTTCATGAACAATTTCTTGCTTGAATTAGAGCATCTTTTCTATAAATAATTCTATTACCAGCTTAAAATTGAAACGATTTTATAAAAAATTACATCTTATTTATAATCTCAGTTTGCTGCCATCCCGTCCCAGATCTTGTTATATCTTTGTCTACTAGATCAAGGAGCCTGAGATCAAAGTTTTGTCATGCTAGGACTCCTTTGTTAAACTAAATAGATTGAACTCCTCTTCTCTTACCCTATGAGGTATATTTTGCAGTGCTTTAATCATTCTTGTATGATCTTATATGATCGGTCTTCTCTCTAATCATTCCCAGATAAATGAACTAAACGTTCTTTTAGAAGTGGCTACACCAGTGGCTTGAGGGAGGCAATATGCCTTCCCCCATCATTCTCACCTTTCTCCTGCTCACACATCAAGGTTTATAGTAGATATTTTGGCCACTGGAAGCTTGCAAAGGCTTGCCCTTCATGGTCTGCTTGCCCTGTCATCTCCATAAGAGCTAATTTTTGTTTGGACACATCAAACAGGATGTGACCAGAAGAACAAGACTGCTCTCTATCCATAACATATCTTCCTCATTTTTTACCTGCTACCTCCACTTTTTGCATCAGCTCAAGCTTTCAGCAATCATTAAGACTGGGAATTATTTTTTCTTCCATGTCACTGATGGAAAACATTACATGACATGAAAATAAGAGCCAATTCATGTGAGATTTTACTGGTAATGCAACCATGAAAATCTCCCACTGATACTGAGATTCTGGACCTGTCAAGTTGTAACTACTAAAAATATGTACATTTTTTTAAAATTCTTTTAATAAAAACCCTAGTGTCTTTTCATGAATATTTCTGTGAATAAACTTTTTGTATGCTTTATAGGCCATACTCTATAGTAAATGTATTTAAGGATCATTTTCCCCCCCTGCAATTTCTCTGTGTTTAAAACTGAAATCCAAACACATTTGGAAGGGAGAAACTACACCCGGTATCACATTGTCCTGTAAAGGGGCAGGGGTATAGCTCAGTAAGCACCAAGACAGCTCCCAAAATGCTTCTGTCTAGAGGCAAGCCAGACCAGCTCCACATCAGCAACAGCAAGGGTAGCTGGGAGCAGGCTCTCCTTGTAGAGGTTGTGCTCCCAGAGGAGGACGCAACCATACCTAGGTCTCCCTGCTTCAAGGACTCTGCAGCCTCCCTCCAACCTGATAGTTTTTGGCTTGCTCTTGGACTGTCACTAGTACTGTAACCGGGTCCTCTCCTTCATTTTTCCATCTTATTTGCAGATACTGGTGTTCTGGTGTTCAGACAGGACACCGTAGATTTACCCAGGCAGCTTTTAACCTGCTCTCCTTTTTCCATGAACAAGTGAGAAATCTGTGAAACCTGTTTACAAGTAAGCAGTGAGAGCCTCTCCTCATCTTGCTGTAAGGAGACCCAGCCATGCTAGGGTGGTGCACAGCTGAACCTCTGAACTGAATGGGCAGACAGTAAATGCTAGTTCTTACTCCATGATCTAGAACTTCTCAGCTACAGCCTTTTGCTGCTATTTAATAATTGAATATTTTATTGCTAATTGCTAATCTGAGTTGGCAGATTTACTGCTCCAAGGCTGTGCTTGCTGCTGACAGATGTGAATGTGAATATTTGATGTCTCCTCAGATTTGTGCAGCTCGAGGGTGGGCACTGTGGTGCCCGCTGTGTAAAGGAAACATCCAAGGACCACTGCAAGGGGCTAAGCTAAGGCATTCCTTCATGTTGATTCATGCCTCCTTTAGGCTTCTATAGCTGCAAACTATCTGAACAGCATTTTTGCTTGGTTAGGAAATGACTGGCTCCTGCTCAGGCTGGACAAGGTAAATGTTTGTGGGCACACTGTGAGTAAAGCACACACGCTGGCGTGAGATTTGGAATCCTCCCACACTGGTTTGTTCCAGACCATGGAAACACCTGTGTTGGCCACTTCTTACAGAGCTTTTATCTACTGCTTCTTCATCAAAGCCACTAATTCCTTTAACAGGCACTTTGCAGAAGTCATTTATAGCTCCAGCTTCCCTAAGGCCAGGTGGCTGCACTCCTCAGAGTCATTCTGGATAAGGCTGGGTTTTGGCACCTACAACCCCTTACAAATCTTACCGCTGAGAAAGATCCTGCACCTTCCCCAGAAAGAGGCTTTCCTCTGTATTACTCTACCTTCCTGTAGTACATGCCAGGTATCGTGAAGGTGGTTATGGTCTTTGCTGGAGTCAAAATTATCCTAGGTCCATACAGGGATTGCAGTCATCCAGTATGTTTCCCAGGACCCAATAAATGCCTCAGAAAGATCAACTTGGTATAAATTTCTTTCCTCAGTGGGATTGCTCCTCCTGTGTCCATAAAACAGCCAGTAGAGACAAATAGCCATTATTTCTCCCTTCACAACCAACTGCTTGGAAGGCTGGAAGGAATCCAAAGAGATCCCTGGCTCCAGCCTCTTGCCCAAAGGCAGTGTCAGGTGTATTTCAGGGAGGCTCTTATCTTAAAGCCGTGTATGGCAAAAGCCAACTTTCCAAGCTCTGCTTTTTAAAATGTCAAATCTAAGTTCCCTTTTTGTAGTCAAGACCTATTATTCCTTGAATTAGTTACCAAGGACACAGGAAGCAGATTATTCTTTCTTGCAGCGATTTTGTAGGTGTTTCAAGACCATTACATTTCCTGCTCTCTCTTTTCCATCCTAGGATAAAACCCACTAATTTCTTCAGTCTATCCTCATATATCATGCTTTCTAGGCTTCTGCTCATGCATATCAAGTACCTCCTGTAGACTTCCTTTACTTACCCTCTCTCTTTATTAATGCTTGAAGGATTCAAACCTGGGTGCATGCTCCATTTGCCGTCTCATCAATGCAGAACAGACTTGAAGTATTGCTTTCTAGGCCACGCTACTCTTGATTCAATGCTTTCTCTGCAACAGCTTCAAGGCACTGTTGGTGGGTAAAAAATGAGACACAGTGTTTAAGGGACTCCAAATATCAACATGGCATTCCTGGAGACGGGGCAGAATGCAACTTAGAGAAGAAAAGAACTCAGAGGCCTGGACACAGAAGACATCATTACTTTTCTGTAGTTTTCTTGTTTTGCTTTCAAAGAGACTTCCTGCTGTTTCTGCAATGAACTGGAGAACAGTACATCAAATGCATTGTCAGTAAAATTACAGGGATATTCTGCTCATTAAGGATATAGACTCTTTGGTAAATTACTGTCATTCTTCACTTTCATTGACTTACTTCTGTAATGGAGTTCACCCAGACTGCAGCAATTCTCGCTGCCCTAGTTGTTCTGCTACCTCATCCTGTCATTCGTATGAAGTCTTTGCACTACTTTCCTGGTAAGTTCCATACTAAAGCAAAGTTCTTCCTAACAGCCATATTCCCAGGGTCTTGAATGGTGATATCTCTGTAAATCAACAACTACCCTCCCCCTTGTTTTATTTCAGTTCATTAAAATCATCAAGATGCTTCATTTGAGGTGAGCCGGATGGATTAGGAACCTAGAAAGGACACTTGAAGAATGGCTGAGGGAATTTCCCTGGAAAGCAGCGGAAGCTGTGTGGCTAAAACCTATTGAAAATTGCACAGAATTACATGAGAATCCTGTAAAGCTCAGTTGTGAGGCAGGCCTTGGTCTCTGGATTATGTGAAAGGTTTCAAGCTAAGTGGTCAGACGTTACTTATAACAGATGTTTAATCCTAAAGGCTGCTGTTTGTAACTCCCTGAAAAAAACTGTGATTAATTTCTGAACATTTTGCCTACTCGCATGAGTAATTCCACATCTCATTTTACAGGGAGCATAAAGCACCGTCACCATGAAAGGAAAAGAAAAGAAAGATAGGCTAACTCTTTGTTCCATCTCACCCTGAGAGAGCCTTTCTTCTATTCATTTTCTTTAATTGAAATGTTCTTCATTTAAAATAGAAGATGTTTAAACATATCTCAGTACTCTGTGGAAAATACTCCACAGAAAACACCAAGGCATTTAAGCGGATACAGACATGAGCTGATCACTAGCTAATGCAGGAAGCGGTGACTCGTGACTTGGGTATTCAACTCAAAAAGTAATTTAAAGGGACTGAATTTTCAAGGAGAAGCTCAGCTTTCCCTGAAAACCACGACTGCCAAAGGAGAGGCAGAATTTACCATTTTTGTCAGCTCTGCCAGCTCTGAGCTTGGTTGAGTTCCAGGTTTGTTTCCACCCGCCTTTTAATTTTCTTTGGAAACTTCCCATCCATTTCCTAGGAAGCCATGTTTCCCACACACTTTGCAAAACTCTGCAGGGCAGAAGTGAAGTAATATGGCTGACCAGGACTAGCCTTACCCCGTGCTCTCCTGCAGCTTTCCCTTCTTGCCCTTCCTTTACTGTTTACATTCACAAGCCGTTTGGCAGGGGCACAAACTGAACTTTTGGTCATGGGGATATTTGGTTTTGTGGGTTATTTTTGTTTAAAGTGGAGTGATTCATCGTCTCCAACCCCAAAGCCTGTTTGCTGAAACATCTCCAGTTACTGATCCTCTAGGTGAACCCAAACGTCCATTTTCAGTAGCTCATAGTAGCGAAGGGCAGCAGTAGCCACCAGCTTTGCTCACCTCAAATGTCAGCTTCCAGCTTCCCTGAAATGCCATACTCTCTCTCCCCTCTTTCAAAAAGGGTACGTAAGCTGATCAGTGAGCAATGGCTTTGCTGTTGCAAGTATGTGAACTTCACCTACAGGGAATATTCCAGAGAAAGGAGTGATTTCTAAGCTAGCACTCAGGATTGCAGAAGGCGGCACTGTGTGAGTCACGAGCTCACTGGAAATTCAATTGCAGAAGTGGTGTTTGCCAACAGGAACAGGATTGTAAAGAGGGAAGTTCAGTTGAACTCAACCACAGCTATAAAAGGTGTCTTTTGTGACAAAATACGGAATTCTACTGGACTGCCAGATATCCCTTTAGTAAATAATTGGTATGTTGTTATTACAAAGTGCAACGTATTAAAATAATGTGAATATGTCACACAGCAGAGGTACAGACATAAGAGAAAGGTGTCTTCACCTTCCCCTTATGAGAGGAAGGCACTTTTAGTGCCTTTTGCAGGGGGAAATGTTTTAAACTATGTGCATTTTCTGCAGTGAAGTCTTATTCTGAAAAGGAGGTTAGTCTGGTGTCTGCCTACATTAAGTCTTAGCTAACTCACATTTGTAAAACACTTAGAGTTCCTCAGATAATGAATGGTACCACATGAATGTGAAAATGTGGTTGATCTCTATTAAAGATAAACTACTCTTTAGACTGGATATCCCTATAATCATGGAAAAAAAAATCCTTTTCTCAGCCCTCCTTACCACATGGGTTCAGGATATTAATTCATTCAGGTTTGCAATATTTTGTAAACTCTTAGTTCTTTGAAGTCATGTTTTGTTTTCAGAGATTCATCTAAAACTATGAACTCTAATGCATCTCAGACCCACAGTTTGAGCATATCTTAACTTTTGAGATGTTACATATTTCAATTTATTATTAAACCAGACCGATTGGTAACAAAACCTTGATTGCAAAGCAACCCTTTGACTTTAACAGAGAAATAACCTTTTAAACTATCATAAGTTCTGGCGCCAAGATTCTGCCATGGCCTGTGTTATGAAAATAATATAATCTGCATCAATACACAGTACTGAGTTAGTGCTGATAAGTCTGATAAGAGCATAGATATCAAGCACATCATGCCAGTTTATAATAGCTCCCTGCAATATATTTGCAGGAGAATGATAAACTGCTTGTATACTTTTTATAGGACTCTCATAAGATAGCATGTATCATCCAGCACTATCTGATGCATAAACTTAATTTCAGTGTATTTGCCTGTCAAACAATCAGGTTTATGGTGCCCACATGCAGTCACACTGATCCGAGCAAAGGTCCATCCAGGCCAGTAGCCAGCCTCTGTGGCACTCGGCAGCAGATGTTTATGAAGAATAACGTGAGTGCACAATTATATTCCTGAACTATACCCTACAGACCCTAACAATTTTGCTGAGCACTACCTGAGACAGAGATCTAACCCATACCTTTGTATTTAATAGGTTTTGATGGGTTATTTTTACCTGCAAATTTATTCATAATGCTTTTCTCAACCTACTTACATGCTTTGTTTCCACAACACCCTAGGATGAGAAGTTTCACAGTTTAACTCATTGGCCATGAAGAATACATCCAGATTGCTTTAAAGAAACAGCTTTCTCAAAGCTTTTGCATAGAGGGAGAAAACAATGGTGTCCTGCTCACCCTTCTTTGCTGCTCATGATCTTGAATAGCTGTGTTATTCTTTACTGCACTTTTTCCCAACCAAATCTGTCTAATCTCATCTTGAACAAAAACCTTTCCAAACCTTTGATCATCTTTTCACCTTTTTCTATACCTTTTCTAGCCCTACCGTATGTTACCTCAAATAAGGACCAGAATTGCCTTCAAAAAAAGTCAGACTGTGGTCACAACATGAGCTTGCAGTTTTCAGTTTTGCTATCTGTTCCTTTACAGATAAATCTTCACATTTTATTTACCTTTCTGGACTACCATGGAGTTGGCATTCATGCTGAAATAGCCACCACAACAGTTTCAAGCTCTTTACTGAGCAGTAATAACTTCTGGAGAGTTTACCATTGTAAGGATTGTCTTCCCTGGATCCATTACTGCACTGATTTTGACTTTTATCTGCCATTTTATTTGCCAAGTCTTGAGACTGTTATGTAAACTCTGCCTTTTCTGAATAATCAATAGACTTTCACCTTGACCTCCACTGACTTTTCATTGAGAGCCACTTCCTGCACTTGGAAACTGACCGTCCATTACCCTTTGGATGCTTTTGCTTTGTCTTTTGAACGACTATTGATTCATGAGAGGACTATTTCTCTTGTCCAATTTAATAATTTATTTCCCAAGTAACAAGGGAGTCATTCTCTTTAGATCTGGTTGCTGTGGAAGACACAACTTTTTAATCCCATGCCCTTTATACGTTTACAGCCTCATTCTTCACACCCAGAATTAAAAGGAAATGTCTTTTCTTAAACTTAACATCTCTGGATCCTGCAGTCAAATCTGCATCATTTTATAATACACACAGTGGCAGCTGCACACTTAACTTAAAGCGTTGTTTTGGCTGTATTGTCCTATGGTTCAATGATACCACAGTCAGAAAGCACAATAAAGCTATCAGTGTATATACAAGTAATTATTTGTTTTCCAGGAGTAGCAGGAAATACAGACTTTCATGCATACAAAACTTGGAGAATAAAAGCAGAAGAACCTCAAAGTTGCTGTACAGTGGCTGAGACCAGCAGGAACCATTGTTATACTCCACTGAATATTAGATATCAGCAGTACAATAAGAAAGCTTTTCCATCCTCAGCAGATTTTCTCAGTTGGGAAGTTAAATGTCCTTTCATCTACCAGCCATGGATCAGGATCAGCTTTAGTACATTACTACTTAAAACACCAGCGTAGGATTTGTTAATAGGTGTTGAGTCATGCTTATAATGCAGATAACAATAAACACAGGCTGTCAACCCTACCCCGGTTCATTATTGAGCTGTTTTCTCTGACTGCATGAAATGAGATTGCTTGCCCATCACAGAGCATACAACATGCATAAATACTTACATCCAAACCTGTTTTATAATGTATGTATGTCACTTCTGAAGACATACCATCATGCCTTATTCCGTTCTGGCAGATTACCCTGCTGCATCTATAACCAACACAGAGCATTTATGTTCTACTCCTTAGCTGCTGGAAGACCTATTCCTTCTACCTTTCATCCCTGGTGCAATTTACAGTTGAAAGCCACCAGCATTTGCAGCAATCATAGCAAATGCACAAAGTTTATTCCTCATGCTTTGGGTAGGGGACAGAAGGGGGATTGGCTCAAGGTGCCTTCTTGGGTATTTTCAGAATCAGACCATCAATCAGGTACTGGCCTTGTGCAACTTGACAGTGCTTTCTGTGGAGCTGGCAGTGTGTGTAAACACACTGTGGGAGAAATCCATTGATCAGCTTTCTTAGACCAGTAAAAAGCAGAGGTGGTTAACACATGAAAGAGTCAACTCCTCTCATGTATGAAGATAGGAAATTAAAATGTAGATGATGTAGAAAATTCAGGAACTGCAGAGCGTGAGTACGAAGCATCTTTTACCTTTACCTTACTTGGCAGCTACGTACAGCTGAGCAAAGGACAGCAGCCACCACATGATGTGAATGGAGTTACCAGAGAAGGTGACAGAGCAGGGATTAAAAACTATTTTGGCTGAGATTGCTCCAGGCCCAAGACAAAACAAGGCTGATACATTGAACTGGAGAGAGACCTGTGTGCTGTTTCTTAAAGCTCTGCTTCTGCCACATTTGGCAGAGTGAACTGTTTGTCCCTAGTAGTGCCTTGAGCATCCAGACATCTCCTGCACGAGTGTTAAGAACATCAGATTAACTCTCCCTCCCCAAGGAATCTAATAAATTATAGGCCCGTCTTATTCCTGCTTTAGTTATACACAGTACTCTTAAATTTGAGCTAAGTTAAGCTGTTCCTATAGTGTATGATTAGTTGTGGATAGGAGACAGCTTTAGAAACCTCTGAAAGCTGTGTCTTTACCTGGGTCATCAGTGTCAGAAAGAAGGCCTGCAAACACAAAAAATTACCATTTATATGGCTGTTCCCAATGAATAAAGCTTTAGGATATTTATGTTTAAAGTAATTAAAAGCCTGATTAAAACCTCTTGGAATCTCATGGATGTATTTTCCCTTGAAGTCCCAATCTGCAATTTCAGCATGCCTCTCAGAACCTTGGAGGACAAAGTGAGTGTTGAGACTAATACATCAAAGAGCAAAAGCTTTAAATGTTATGGAAAGCTTAAATCCTCCTCACAGGATCACTCCTGAAGGAGAGCCAGAATCAATAACAGCAGCTATTATCAACGCCCAACACAAAGATTGTGAACTGCGTAAGAGGGTGAGAGAAGACTCATGTGAGCAGTAGTTTGAGCCTGGGATTCATAATCCATACAGCATAAAACCTCAGTAGTTACTAAAAGTTGGTGGTCTGATCACCTTGCCTGAAGTTAGTCAGGCAACTTGCAACAGCTCCTGCTGCACAGAAATTCGTCGATGTCTTTAAAAAAAAAAAAACCTCAAACTTGGATTTAATTTTTTTCCTTTTTTTTTTTTAAATAGATCCTGAAGTACCGATGACAAAAAAAAGTATTATTAGTGATTTTTTTTTTTTACCCTGGGTTTATCACAGTGCTTCAAAAAGACAGCCAGTTTCCATGAGGCTAAGGCTGGAGACCATCCATTATAAGATTGCCAGCTCAGGAAATGATCAATGTTAAGCCATTTCATGTACACACAAAAGGTACTATGCAATGGGCAGCCTTACACAGCTGGAGTTGTACAGGTAAAAGTCTCACTCTTCTCGCAGATTAAACTTCTACCAGGGCACTCCAGATCATCACAAGGTTACACCTTAGCTGATACAAAAAATACGTCCCTTGGTAGGTGGGTTTAAAATCTGGAGAGTCGCTAGAAAGAGTACACGAGTGTAAGAGCTGTCATCTACTGCAAAAGGAAAGCTCCTGGAGCTGACAGGCTTGGGTGTCTGCGTTGGGAAGGAGGTTGAGGATGCAAGATCCTCCCAAAGGATGTGGGTGAAAAGCTTTTCACATCAGCCCCTCCCTGCAGCAGGAAGGACATTGTCTACTGCTGTGTAATTGTGAATATTTTATTGTTTGAACATTGGACAGTTTAGCTGCTATAAAAACCAGCATGTCATGTCACCCTGTGGGTGCCTGGAGCTGGCTTGCTTTCTTTTTACTGTTGAATAAGACAAGTCATTTTAAGGATACTTCATGTTCCAGTGAAGGCACAGGGACTCCTGCCAAGTACTCATTCACCCCTAGGAGCAGAAAGCCATCGTTTCTGCTCATGCAGCTCCCATGCAGAGGCATTCAAAAGCATTTAGCGAATATTATCTGCCTACAAATTAGTACACGATGTGCAAAAGTACAGGCACGTTTAGATAAAACATAGCAATGATATAGCTCGTCACAGCAGTTGCAAAAGGTGCCTGCTAGGCTTGAACCACAGAGGAATTAGCACCCACAAATGCAGACCTTACTGTACTTTGGGTAAACGGTCCTTGCTCTGGTGCAAGTAAAATGCATGACTTCTGACCTGCTAGCAAATCCCAGGTTCTCTAAGGAGCTTTGCTTTTGGGATTCCATTCCAGGCTGGGACTCCTCAAAGTTCCCATGCTGGGCTCAGGTGAAAGTCCTGGGGCAAGACACGACATTTTTGTGTCCTCTCTTTCTGCTGGGATGTGCTTTCAACAAGGCATGCTCCAGAGACCAGGATCTCCTCCTGAGCTTGAGGGCCAGCACCATTGCTTCCATAGAACTTCATAAGGCTTACTTTTATTTTGCCATAACAAGACAGATTTTTACCAGGTCAGACTTAAGTCCATCTAGTTCAGTACCCTCAGACAGTAGTGACTGCAAATAGTCCCATGTCCTACAGTCTCATTTCTTTAACAGGATGAACACAGCATAGCTCCTCTACTATGCTCTCCCACTTCTGACAAGAGATCAAGGCTTTCTGTTTGTGAAGTTCCCATTGGGGGGTTATAACCCCATTTCTGTGTTAATAGCTCTCCAGAGACTTTTCTCACTAGAATTTGCCTAATAGTTTTTGAGCCCCATCAACAGCACTGATATAGCTAGCCTGACACTTAAAGCACTTATCAAGGAACCTGGCTATCTCAACTGTGTTTCCCTCATGCCTGAGGGGACTCAAATCTATCTCTGTCAGGAGAGTTACCTGAGGCTGCAGATATTCCCAGTCTGTTGGATGGGCAGGTTTCTCTAACTACCTGATAGAGCAAAGCATCTTCCTCCTCAGGCACACTTTTAATAGCCTGTAGGCATATTCAGAGTGAAGATAAACAGCACAGAGTAACAGAGCAGCTGTCCAAAGCAGAGCCATCAGGTGGTCTAATGAGCAAATACCACAGCAAGACTAATCTAACAGGGATGTTACATTGCCATCAGAATAAAAAAGGACTATCAATGTGCTTTCTTAAACCTATCATTTGAGTGAGAAGTTTCCTACAGGTTGGGATCTAATCCATTAGCAAAGAAAATGAGTCTCAGTTTTAAGGTCTCTCAGAACATGTACAGCTTCTACTGGAGTGAAAGAGCACCTAGAGCAGCTGCATCTTCAGGTAAGATACCGCAGCTCTCATTCACAAGAATTTCACTGGTGGCTCACTAACAGATAAGGACCTTAGAGAGGGGGAACTCTCCCTAAAAATGTAGCTTTATTTTATCACATAAAAATGACTTCTCTCCAAGCTCTTTAGCCAAGCTTTCAGTGAACCACACCTCTTCCCAAATCTGTCAAACACATCCACATGACAATATTACCACACTACTTAAAGGCAGATGAAAGCAGGCGGAGGAGCTGTCACAGCAAAGGCAGCAGCAACACAGCTCCCACAAGCCAAAGCACAAGTAGCTTTGATTTGGCAAAGAGGATTTAAGACCTGCTCCTCCAGAATCCCTGTGGCACTAACTCCTGCAATAGCAGCTTTACTTTCTGTTTTGCTGGTTTAGCAAGCCTTGTTTCCTCTCAAGGGACTACCAGGATGCTCCAGGAGAGGTGTGCCAGACTCCAAGCCTTCTCAGAACAGCACCATCGTGGAGTCACAGGGGGTGCGCAGGGCTGCTCCAGCCAATGCCACCATCTCCAGGCAAGACGGGAAGGACAGCATTTTCAAAATGCTTCCTGCGGGTAACAGGCTATGCTGATTTGCACAGGTCCACACCTAAATGCAAGTCCTTCACACGTATTGGCAGGTGGCATCTTATGACGCCAGGCTGGGCGTCTGATACCTCCTGGGAATACTCCACTTGCTAGCACACACTGGGCGTTCACATACGTAAGTTACCAGTCCCAGGAAGCCCAGTTTGTACTGCTGTTTTTGCTCTTCCCCAGACAGCAGACTTCTTGGTATCACTTCCAGAAACCACGACAGAGCATGCAAATTGCACACAGGACCTGCAAAGCCTTGGCAAGTGACCTTTCCCCAGCCTTGGGAACAAGCTGAGGATCTATACGGTGATGGTTCAGAACTAAAAGCAAGTTGAAATTGTATAGCTGGTTTCTGCTGTGGATTGCAGGGTTTGGAAAGGTGTCGTATGACTGCTGCTTGACACGGGCATTTGTTGAAGTAAACGGTTTTAAAAAGAGCTTGAATAGCTCTTAATGAAACGGGTTTGTATTGTGCCGGCTGAGGGCGTGCCCATGCTGGCTGGCAAAGCAAAACAGGTAAAGGCCAAAGCCGTAACTAACACCGAAACACAGGGAGGGATGGGGGGCTCCACACACCTCAGGACTTAAAGTAATCTTCAACCTTTGGTGTTGTTCTCAGCTAAGACAAAAAGCACAAGAGGAGATTTCACTGGGGTTTCTAAAGAAGTGGTTTAGCAGTAAAAGCTGATCTACACGCAAAGGACAAAAGAACAATGGCTCTGCCGAAATGCTACACGGGGCTGAGCTGAAACCATCTCACTGAGAGGCTCTGTAAGGACTAATTTTGAGTCAAGACTGGAAAAGATCAAATAGCAGCTGGAAAGCAAGAATATACCAGGGAAGAGGGGAGAGAGGAGCTACACTGCTTCAGCACGAACAGCTGAAAATACAGAATAAAACCCCCATGTGTAATTAGGCAGCTCCTTTGCATTGTTAACTCTATTTGCCTTGGTAAATAAACCAGAAATGTACCTTTGTAACTGCCTCACCTCAGTACAATTTTGAGAGTTTTGTGTAACTACGCTCCTTCTTCTAAGAGGTCTTACTGAAGCTTAGATCCACAAAGGCACTGAGACACCATTGAAGAAAGTGCAATCAGACACCTCAATGTTTTTGTCAACGTGACCCTTTGAGCACACTGGAAATCTGCAGCAGAATGAGGGGAGATATATACTCACACAACCACGCTAGTTCAAATACACTTCTTAGGTTATAACTAAATTGTTTTTCCTATGTGTACAAGTGCGATGTCAATGCCACAAATAAAACTACAGTTCCATTTCTGCCTGTCTCTGAGGTTCTCATTAAAATCCCAGCCATAGTTTACAATGCACAGAACCCCTAACGGTCCTGGAGGTAACTGTGCAATGACATCTAAGTTTAAATGATGTTAAAACTCCCACATATCCAAAGGTTCCTCTCGGGGATCTGAAACCTTAGAAAGTCCATTTGAACCTCTTGCTACCACCTATCGCAGATTGGTTTTCTCAGGCACTTTCAGCATAGCATGGTCTCAGACTACATGCGTCATTCTGTTCAGGTACTTACAAGCTTTACTTTAGCCCTGTATCTTGAATTTCCTTTCTTTAAAGCAGAGGCGATGCATGCTTCTTTTCAGGAAGATGAAAGGAAGAGTCTTCAGTGGTGAGCTCACTTCTGCAGAGCTCTCCACCACTCCAAGGCATTGTTATTAACTTGAGCCTAGGTTTAGGCATGGGTCATAGGAGTATCATTTTGTGTAAATGTTTTGCAGGGGACAAGACCAGCAGAATTTGTTTTTCAGCACAAACAAAAAAAAAAAAGAAAACCAATAAATGAAACTAGAAAGGTAATATAGCGTATATAGTATATAGTGTATATAGTTTATATAGTATATAGTGATTATGATTCCTCACTGAAAAGGTAATTGTTGGTAAACTATTACAGCAGAAAAGTAAAAACATACAAATGAAGGAAAACCAGCTGTCTATAACAGAAACAGATAATTTTTTAAGTGCTTCAACTGATAATTTAAAATGGGGCTTCAGCTTTCCAATGCTCATGTGGTTTCAATCATGGTCAGCAATGTTTGCTGTTCTAATGTGATTCCTCACTGTTTTCCATTTCAGATCCAATTCAGCAGATGTTAATTAATACCTGCGATAGCTAATACATTACCTAGAGGCATTTTTCATATCTACTGCTAGCCAGGTGAGAACAGATTATAGCTTCCCAGCCTTGCAGGAAGAATTAAACTACCTTTAAATGCTCAGTGTAATGTCTAGTCATTGATTTGTCTCTTCCTCAAGTGAATGCCAGTGCAAAATGCTGTTTATGTGTATTATGCAAGCCTGCCTATTTCATCGATCCTACTTCTGTAGTTGCTTTAGGGTCCAGCAAGGAGGCTGCTCTAGTATTGGTATGCCTAGAAAAGAACCCAAAAATACAGGATCCAGAAAATAGGTTTTTTGTCTTCCTTGCAGAGGTCTGAGCTACATAATTTCTAGAAGTACTGTTGGTAGGATGTCTCTTTTAAGTTTACACCATGCTCCTAGTCCTGAACCCAATGATGTTAGGTAAACCAACTCTGGAAACCTCTGTCACTGAAAATGAATGCCAAGATAACACAACTAAGGATGTGCAGGCTATGAGGCTCCTTCTGTTCCCAGGTAGCTGTGTTTCCAGAATCAAGACTAAGGCTCAGTTCTGCTCCTGTTGACAAAATTGAGTAGGAATGTGCCCAGAAGCACATGCAGAAATGGATCGATTACAACTTTTCCTTTTTCCTTGGCCACTCTCCCATCACTGAGCAATTCTTGTGAGATGAGCGGATACTTTATCTGCTCACACATTCACAGGCTGGGGATAAAACAAAGACCTGGATAGCAAAATGAACTTGTCAGCAGGGAACAAAAAAAAAAGAAGAGTAAGCCACCAAAGTTCAAGTGCCCAGCACCTCTCATTTTTCATTCTAACAGACAATACATAGGTATGGTTCTTACTTTCAGTAATGCAGAGGAGCATGCTTTTTACTTCCTTAGTGTAAAAGGAGCTACCATAATAGATAGTAACTTTGGATAAAGACCTTAAGCATTGCAAACAGGTGGCAGAATATTCACAGCACACACAGGCTTGCACCTGAGAATCGAGCCTACTTCACGCATCCCAAACCATCTGATAGTCTGGTAACTAATACCCTGAAGAACATTCTAACTCATTCTTACTCACACAAAACATGATGTTTAGATCTGATGAAGATTACTCACCAGAGTAAATTTTTCATTTAAAATCATGCCTTACAGCTATCATGGAAAACTGTTTGCTATCCCCAAAACACGTATTACCTGATGTTATATTGCTTTATCTAGAGAGATGAGCACCAAGTCAATTTTGTAAGCTGCAGCTGCTAATCAATATGCTTTAGTTGAAGACTACATCCAAATATTGTTTCTTAGAGCTATTTGTGGATTGTAGATGTGTCATCAAGGATAAAACAGATAAAAAGAGACTACTTCATTACTTCTGGTGTTTATAAAATTGAGCAACTTTATCCCTTTTGGTTTATTCTGAAATGAAAAACCAGAGCCAGCAGGTCTCCCATCTAACTTACAATAAAAGAGTGATGAAGGAGAAAGGTTTGATTTTCAAAGTGGTGTAATTATATGGTTTCAAATATAATTCTATAACCAACCCTCTCTCACCTCAGCTTTTTAAAGACATCTTAGAAAATACCAGGTTTGTGTTTCCTTCTTTTGCCCTACCAGATAGGATCCCAAAAGGCAACAAAATGAGCTTCCAGTTTGTACCTGCACTTGAAACAGCTTTTCTTCCAATTAAATATAAGATGTTTGAATGAGCTAAATTAAACACTGGCTTTAGCATGCAGCATCCAGCTGTACTGCCCAGGCTAAGGCTGGGAGTTCTGTCCTTTAGACTGTAGACCTTGTATAAAGTTATCTTGTTAAGGGACAGGTGACTTGATATTTCAAATATGAGATTATCATTGGTTGTACTACAGTGAAAACAGAATTAAAAACAAACAAACAAACAAAAAAACCCCAAACCAGTGGATACCCCTCTCCGGTCTTTCAGTTCAGTTTAAGTCATACCCTGACATAACATCTGAGGTTAAAAATCTTGACGCTTTCAAGGCATTTATTCCAGCGTTTCCAATTTAGGATCGTTTTCTGCAGGTGCTCCCTATAATCTTTGTTGAGGTCCAGGCTGACCAGCCTACAATAGCAGGGAATGATTCACCAGGCAGCTAACTAAGAGATGTATATTTAGTTTTGGCAAGAGCAGGAATAAGCAGGCATATACTTTGCAAGTGTATTTGAAAAGTTCACTCTATTTACTGAATGTCTATTTTTTTTGCCCCAACCCTGCAATCCTTGGTAGTATCTAGAATAATATTAAGAAAATTGCACTACAGCTGATGTAGCTGAGGCTGAACCTTGTCTGCTTATTCCCATTTATTTCGTCAATATGTCACTGCTTGCTTTTCAAAACAAACAGCAACTACTTTCTCAGCTGCCCTGTTTCCTACACTTACCTTGTGGTGCATGATCTTTATAAAGGAGATGAGGAAAATACCTATATTAAGAATGCCAAGAGGCTTTTAATAATTCAATGCGTAGAAGTGCACTATTGTTATAACCGAGCAAGTATTCCCCAACACAAAAGAAAGGTTAAACTTTCTCCACTCTAAGGGTTAAAAAAACCCATGTAATGCAGGTGCTCCATGAAATGCCACCTTTTTCTGTATCAGCTTAATTCATTTACATGTGTATAGATTAATTAAAACTTTATCTGATACTCAGACTGAGAAAAAAAGAGGACTGTTTCTGCACTGCAAGCTGGTTATGGCCAACAGGGCTTCTCACTCCTCGCTGGGGTACATGGGTCAGTACTAACCTAAAGATACTGCTGCGTGGCCCTTGCTAGGAGGGTGGGGAAAGTGAGACGAGGCAGTCAGCCCATTTTCTCATGGATCTAGTTTTTCAGTGGCTGCTATCAAATTCATTGAAGCAAGGATTTGACTGAGCAGGAAGATAGAATTACGTCTCCTTCCCACAGCTCAAGGTCAGGATAAAGATGGAGGATGGCTGCAAGTCATTTTATGTGCATTTATTGATTTGGTATTCTGACCAAATTTCCAACATGAAAGGATTAAGACACAGTGAATATTTAGTCACATATTAACCGGTATTGATATAAAATCTTAACAGCAGCCATCTCAACAGCATACCAGACTTCTCAAATAAAACCCGAATTGGGAGTTATCTTGTGCCTTGGTAAAGACTTGCCACTAATAAATCTGAAATGTTTACAAAGAGCAAATGGATGTTCACTGTAGAAAGAGGTACTCGGGGGTGCAGAAGAGAGGAAACTGTATCTTCACAGTAGTGTAGGATTAAAAATGCAGAAAAGCATCAGCATGAGATCTGCAAAGCACTAGTCTGCACACTCAGGCCTCTGAAGATCTGATCCACACAGAGCTTGCACCAAACACAGGAGTAAGAAATGCATCAGTGCAGTATCTGCTTACTTGTTCTTCCATTTTGGACACACACATACAGCAAAGTTTCTTTGGGCCCTAGAATACACAAACACAGGCAGATTTGTTCACCTGAAATAAATGTTGCCTTCCAAAATGCAGTATGACAACCGTGGCAGCAAAGCCACCCCTTTCCACCTCCTTTCCCCTAGCCTCGGGCTAGCCGTAGCTGAAGTACAGGCTCTTCTTCATCTCTGCGTTCCCAGGTTTCAAACTTCCCTCCTTCTCTCTTGCACCCCTTCATCTGAGGCTGCATTTGCTCCAGCTGCTGCTTCTTGACAGAAGGATTTCAGATGCCCCTTGAATGAAGAGGCTCCATGTAATAAAAGCATCTCCAAGGAGAAACATTTATGAGCTCCCCGCACAACCCCCCCAGCTCTTTCCTTGGTCAGCATGCAGTCAGGAACATCAAAAAGGGAGTCCAGACCCAGAACCTTGTGGTTTTACTAAATAAGAAGAGCATATGTCCATACATTGGGTAGATAAAAAGCTTTCATGGAAACAGATTTGATGCTACTATCCCTCTGTCCTTGGGTTTCAGAGTCTGGAGGAGCAGCTGAGTGACAGGCCAGTAAGTACCTAAGCCAGCTAGGTTGTGTTTTATCACACAGGAGCTTTCAAAGTCCATTATGTATTATCACACACATTGAACCACGGGGCACTTGCCCAGACTGTCAGTGACTGTTTTACTTGGTATTTTCACCTGGAACTCAGCTCTTGTTTCTTTCAGGTCACTTTTTATTTTTAATTGACCTTGAATCATTAGTTACAGCCAAACAAAATCATAACTCTGTAATACCTGACTCCTAGGAAATGATTTTCAGTCTCTGCCACTATGGAATATCTTATCTCACATTCAGAAAAGGTCTAAAAACTACAAAGTATATTGGGAATGCATTTAAAATAAATAAATCAATTGTTGCTACATCACCTACTATCCAGAAATGTGTAATTGCTGAGTGTTTTTAGCAGAGTTTGCTCTGTAAGGCACACCACCAGTACAAATCTGGTTTATAGTTTACTTTGTCCAAAAATCCAGGAGCTGTCAAAAGAAGCAGACAGTTACCAGAGTTAAAGCACATTATTTTGCTATCAAAAGAAATCCTGGGAATCTTTAATCTTGCTTCACAAGCCCTGGACATGGTAAACAGTAAAGAACATTTCCAGTTGTGCCCAAGCCTATTTCCACATTAGTACAACCCTACCTGTGCTAGCCCCATCTCCCAAAAGAGAATTTACATTTTATCACATAATTTCTTCATCTTCATTATGCAAAACTCATGTGTTCCCTAGGTAAATAGCACGAATTGCTTGACAACAAGCTGCCTCCCTCTGTAACAGAGCTATGGGAGACCAGCCGCTGAAAATCCGCTTATCATTACACAGTAAGGAGAGGGAGAACACCAGCACAGTCCTGCTTTTTGCATATTTAAATACAATGTGGTGTGGGACAAGGGCAATGCAAGCACCTGCCTCTCACAATACCTCTCTTTCGACCCTTACAGGGCAAAGAGGACGGGCTCCCGGTGTGTCAGCGAATGCAGGGCAGGAGCCCACATGGCCCCACCAGAGGTCCTCAGCCCTGAAAGAGCACATTAAGAGCACTTTGTTCCCCCTCCTTCGATAAGACAGCGCGTGAGAACAGAGCAGCAGAGCGCCTCCTCGGCCCGAGAGGAGCTGGCTTACTGGCCCGAGGCGTCAGCATGTTGGCTCCTGGCAAGGGCTGGGGGAAGGTAGAGGGACCCCAGCATCGGCCCTGGGATAGCACCTTGGAGTCCGCTCACCACAGTGCAAGGAGTGGGGTGTTTATTGGTGTTATTTTAAGACAATCACAGCGTCCCGTCACCTGGGGCTTTGGTCTTGGCGGTGTTGGCGTGACACTGCATGCGATTCACTTGTCCACATGAGGTGCTGGGCTCCCCACAGTGCCTGGTCAGGCCCGGGGGGGCCGCTCCACGTTGCCAACGCGGCCAAGCGAGGCCAACCTGGGCTGTGGGGCAGCCGCGGGCTCCGGCCCCCTGTCCAGTGGCTGTTCCGGGGCGAAACCCTCCTGGGCTACTCGCCCCCTTGGGCGGCATGGCCCGCGGCACCGCCGCCGTCGAACACGTCGGGGCTGTCGGCCAGCAGTGAGGTGCGCACCTTCCGCCTCTCCTTGAAGCGGCCCGAGTGCGAGACGCGGAGGCTCCGCCGGTTGCCACCGCCCGCGGCCGCGGCCTCGCCGCTGCCGAACGGGACCGACTGCTCCTCCCTGCCGCCGGGGTTGGGGGGTTCGGCGGGGGCGTCGCCGGCGGCGGCGGGGGGCGGCGGCGCGGCCGCCGCTTCCTTGTGCTTCTTCTTGCTGGTCAGCGACTTCCACCAGGGCCCCGCCGAGCCGCCCTTGACGCCGGCGCGGGGGGCGGCGGTGGCCGCGGCGCTGTCCGCCATCTCGGGCTCCTGCAGGCAAGAAGAGAGCGAGGGCGGGCTGGCAGCCGGGCCCCGGGCCCCTCCGCCGCTGTTGCCCAGCGCGGGAGAGGCGGGCAACGCTTCCGGGGGAGGCGCGGGTCTGGCACCGGCAGCCGGGGGGGGGGGGGGGGGAATGTCGGTCTGTGCCCCTGGCCGAGCCCCGGTGACGGGCTCTGAAGCGCTGCCCGCTTCCCCGTGCGCGATGGACAGTTAAATCAAGCCCCGGAGCCGAGCCGCGGGACACGCTCCCTGCGCTCACTGCCCGCGAGCCCCAGGAGTGGACCCCGAAGTCCGGTACCTTGGGGCTGCTGCCTCCCGTCGGGAGCCCGTGTACCTCCTGCGATGGAGCCCGTGTACCTCCTGCGATGGGGCCTCTCTCGCTCCCTCCCTCCTCCCTCCTCCCCTCCCGCCGGTTCCCGGCGCAACAGGTACAGGAGGCAACACTGACCTGCCCGCCGCCTGCGGGAGCTCTCTCCTTACCCCCCGGGGAAGAGCGGCCGCCCCTACGGCTCCATTGCCGCGGCCGGGAAGGACGCAAGAGGCCAGCAGGAGCGGCGGCTCTGCGGCCGCGGCAGGTGTCGGCCGGCCCCCGGCTCGCCCCTATGGGCGGAGCGGCAGCGTGGCCGGCCCCGGTGCCCGGGCGGCTCCCTCTCACCTGCGCGGCTCCGGCGGGGCGGGGCCGGGCCGCAGGAGGGTCCGTGACCCCCTAAAGGGACACCCTGCCGTGAAGGGACAGGGATGGGGTTGGGGGGGACTTCGTGCGGGTGAGGGCGTAGTGAAAGCCCGGGCTGAGCAGCGGAGGCGATGGGGTCAGCCTGCGTGGCGGACACGGTAACACGTTAACACGGTAACACGTTAACACGGTAACACGTTAACACGTTCTGTGCATGCACACAGCGGGTGAGCGCAGGTGAAGGTTTTGCAGCATTAGAGAAAACAGAATTGTCTTCAATTGCCTCTGTGAAAAACCCAAGGAGAATGTAGCTGGCCCACTAAGAGAGGCAGTGCCGTCTCGTATCTTTACTTGAACTGGCTTAAAATTGGGATTTGAATTTCTGCGTGGTGATAGATTGAGAGCAGCCCTGCGGAGAAGGACTTGGTGGTGTGTTGAATGGAAGCTGAACATGAGCTGGCAGTGTGAGCTTGCAGCCCAGAACGCCAACCATATCCTGGGCTGCATCAAAGGGAGCGTGACCAGCAGGTAGAAGGAGGTGATCCTGCCCCTCTACTCTGCTCTCATGAGACTTCACCTGGAGTATTGTGTGCAGTTCTGGTGTCCTCAACACAAAAAGGACACGGAACTGTTGGAACAAGTCCAGAGAAGGGCCATGATGATCAAAGGGCTGGAGCACCTCTACTATGAAGACGGGCTGAGAGAGTTGGGCATGTTCAGCCTGGAGAAGAGAAGGCTTCAGGGAGACCTTTTAACAGTCTGCCAGTACCTAGAAGGGGCCTATAAGAAATCTGGAGTGGGCTTTTTCCAAGGGCATGTAGTGATAGGACAAGGGGGAACAGCTTTAAACTGAAGGAGAGGAGATTTAGATGAGGTAGTAGGAAGAAATTCTTCACTGTGTGGGCAGTGAGGCACTGGTACAGGGTGCCCAGAGAAGCTGTGGCTGCCCCATCCCTGGCAGTGTTCAAGACCAGGCTGGACACGGCTTTGAGCAACCTGGTCTAGTGGGCATTGGCAGAGGTGTTGAACTAGATCTTTAAGGTCCTTTCCAACCCACCCCATTCTATGGTTCTATGGTTCTATGATACGGCCATACAAATGTTTCTACCTTGTTTTGTTCATCCAGAAAGGAGAAGGAAGATTTGCTTGTACCACACCACGTGTTAAAAATGGTGATTTGTTCTTTGGAGAGCTCTGCCCTGTAACACACACTTGATGCCTAACACCCCTCCCATGACCTACACACTTACTCAGGGATGTCTGTGATCATGTGGAGGAGTTTGTGCGAGCAGTGGTATTTCACCTTCATCGTCTGCAGATCACCTTCTGCTACTTGCAGCTTCTCTGAATAGCCCATAAATATGTATGGAAATTGGTGACTGCAGGCTACTGAGGGAGAGGAGCCTGAGGTGTGCACTTACATTACTCTCTAGATTGCTCTCTTCAAACCAACGGCTTTCAGATATGGATGCACACACCACTTGAAAGTGCTCTAAACTGTCTATTATACTAATATCAGCAGCAAAAAAAAAATATCTTTCCTATGGAATAAAACAGTAACTTCCAGTGAGAAAAGGCAGCCTTTACATTCCCTCCTAACACGTATGCAACTAACATTTTCAAAGATGGGTAGCACCAGGGCATTGGGCTTTCTTGGGCTAAGGACAGTAACAGATCATAAGGTCAAGTTTCCCCTACTGAATATGACCTGCTCCTTTGCTACTTATTTGTACCTTTAGAGAAAGAGAGCACCAGCATCTCTCCTCATCTTGTGTCCCAGGGGACTGCCTAGGAAAAAGGGAATTTACAGAGAAATAAAGGTAATAATTATTTTGAAATGCCTATTTCACAATGTTATTGTTTGACATTTATAGCTTCCATTCTGGTTACAAGCTTACACAGAACATTCACTGCTGTATTACTTACATTATTTTGATTACCATAGACCTGACCTCTTAGCTCACATAAAGCCAGACTTATATCAAATTGGTGCATTTTTTTCCCAGTCAAGCCTGTTTCAAAGAGTCTCTCAGTGAAAGAGGTTTGTCCTTTTCGACACTGCTGAAAGCAGGGTCTGCTGAAAAGAGACAGGCAGGTTGGAAAGCTTTGTAAGAGACGTGCGTGTGGGAGGGTGCTGCTTGTGTGTGTATGTGGTGGTGCAGAACAACAAAACCTGCTCTGCATTTCAAAGTCACTGCTGGGAATCAGTCACAACATGCTGTTCCGCAAGACTGTCACTAAGGTTAGTGTTTATATGAAAACAGCTCTGACAGTGAAAATGTATGTCCTGCCCTTTTCTTGCTGCAACAGCACTCAGTGCGTTCCTTCACTAGGCATAAATTTACAATGTTGATATAAAAAGGTAAAACAACCCACTCTTTTCAATGCATGGAAGTCAGCTACTATACTCATTAATAAAACTGGTCCTCTATCATGGTATCTGAAGATAAAAGTAAGGTCCTGTTCCTACAGCAGAACAGAATACAAGTATTTGTGGCTGTTGACACCAGTACCCTTCCTTCCTAGCTCTTCCTAGGCCCTGCAAAAAACCCCAATTCATCCAATATCCATACTCCTGAGCAGAGAACCCACACACTGAACAGGGAGAGAGAGTTGATCATTACTGAGGCCAGCACACTGCAGTTTTTGCAACTTCAGTAACAACTCGGTTCTTTAGGCTTTAGATTTCCAAAGTCTGTCCCTGATCCCTACCCTGTGAAGCTAATGTCTGGAACAACAGAAAACCTTAACTGTCCTGTACTGACACTGGCCCTCCTAATACTGAGAACTGGGCAGCATGCAGTAGTAATAACACAGGTTCCTCAGTATTTAGGTACCTAACCTGTTACCTTGTTATGCATACCTATGGAGCCCCAATCTCTTAATGTTCTTGGGCAGCAGCATGTGGTAAATAATACAGATCTTCATGCACATTGGTCATACCCATGCCTGCCATACAGTAGAACAGAAAATCAGGTATCACCAAATATTACCTGCAGCAGTTTATGTTCTTCATTATCTACAGTTTAAAATCCTGGAGCCAACCCTACTCCTCCTAACCTTTGGATTAATAACAGATGGCTCATGCTTTCAAGAAAGAGAGAATACTCTGACCCTCACCTCGTCAGGCTTTGCAGAACTTTGATGGGCTTGGATCCTGCTATCCCCGAGTCTACTGCAAACTGAACCCTGACTGGTTATAAGTGAACTGAACTGGTTATAAGTAGCTTCTCCACTTACAACCAGCTTCGCATTTCTGTTGTAGCTTATAAAGCACTGGCTCCAGCTGGCACAAGCTTTCTTCCTACCTGTAGTCCTTACAACATCCTGCAATAATCCAGGGCCTTGAGGCTTTGAACTCCCAGTCCTGGCTCTAGCTGTAGCATCAGCATAATTATATCCAGAATACTATGCCTTCAGAGAAAGATAATGTAAAGTATGGCTCCCATGCAAGATCCATTGATGTCCCGAATCTGCAAGCCCCAGAGCATTCAGCTATAATCATAGTTCCCTAAGGTTCAGCTTTCTGAATCTCAGCCATGATCTTTAATCAAGGAATTAATCTCTACAGCTAAAGAACATAAAATGGAGATAAGATTGAGAGCATCAATACATGAGCCCTATAGTCTCTTCATTGCCTTTAGATAGCTGTAGGGGATATAGCAATATAATTCTGCTTTGAAGATCCAGTTAGATGGCATTCTTCTCCTTGTGCGTTTGTGAATTACCTTCCTACTCAGAGTTTTCATCAGTTCTTGGTTATTGGCAGGAGGGTCTGTTGGCACTCAAATCATCCTCCCTTTTCTGCAGACCTTGACTCTGTGCTTGTCAATAAAGAAATAAAAGGGAGCTGGGCCTCTTCAGCCTTGAGAAGAGAGTGGGACCTGGTCGATGTGTGTAAGTATTTGATGAGAGGGTGTAAAAAGGATGAGGCCAGATTCTTCTCGGTGATGCCAAGTGATAGCACAAGAGACAACGGGCATGAACTAAAACACAGGAAGGAACATGAAGGAAGAACTTCTTTACCACACGGGTGATGGAGCTTTGGAATAGGTTTGTGGCCACACAGGTTCATGTGTACAGCAAGATTTAGGGATAGTGCAGCATCAAGGGAAAATGATGTAGCCTCTCCAGCTGCTGACACTCTGGGCAGCTTGAACAGCTGAAATGCCCACTTGTGGACCCTTCTGCAAGCCTTCCTCCCAGCCCCATCTCCTTTTCTGCCCCCTCTGGCCCCAGCCACCAGCAGGATCAGGGCAGCAGGCTGCCCTTGCCCTCTGTACTCTGCATGTGGGAGTGTGATGCTGGCAGCAGCTGAAGGTAGAGCAGGAGAGGCTGTCGGCTGTCTCCATCTCCAGTTGGGAAGAACAGGGAGACAGCAGCAGCCTAGTTAGGTTAGGAAAACGCCCTCCCTCTGGGTATGAGTGCAGGCAGGGCCCTGTGTGCAAACACAGTTAATCATCTCACAGTGTCTCATTTGTACTGCACTCACTCTGCAGTGTTTGAGCTTATCATAAAAGACACAGCTGCTCCATGTACTCTGCAAACCACTCTCAGTACCTACCTTCATTTTCACCTCCTCACAGTGTGACTTTGAGCCTTCCTTCAGCCCAGCTGTTTACTCCTGCTACCTCTCCAAGGTCTCACTAAAACCAGAGTTTTGCCCAACACTACACACACAGTCCCTCGTGTATCCTAAATTTGACAGTAATGCACAGCTCAGGTCTTTCAAGCACCTTATTTCGGAAGAGATCCCAAACCTGATACATTCCTCCCCAGAGTCTCAGTCCAAGTGCCCCTGCAGCCCTGCCTCCTTCATTAAGCATAAACATTGTGTGAGCTTTGAGTCTGTTATGTGTATAGCAAAGTGTAGTCTTACCTCTTGCTTAGAAATAAAATGAATGTGGTACCAGTTTTGTGCTCTGTTAGACCCATTGCGCAGCTTAATTTGACATCAGCTTGGAGAATGGTGAGTTGAGAGCAAAACTCTGTCTGCTTTGTAGCTTCATTTTTAGGAAGTCTTCCTGAGGAAACAGTATCTGCACTTACACTCTTTGTTTCTCTTGTTTTGCAAACTCTTCCTTAGAAATTTCTACATCCTTTGTCTAATTCTAATGGTATTTGACAGCAGAGGAGAGATCATTAAGTTTCACAACACTGGTCTCTAGGTAGAGGAGCCCTAAATTGGTGTCTTAGTTAGGGAAACCCTTCAACAGTTAGTTCCCTGTTTGGTTTTGACTGCCAGCTGACTTTTCAGTACACTTTGGAGTCAGACAGAGCACATGCTGCCTTGTCTCCACCGTGGTGTTCTCAGGAAACAATTCCTTCACTCAGCTGCCCTGGAAGGTTTGAAATATTTAAACCTGACAGCAATGAGTCTTGCAAAGACAGGTATAAAGAAGAGATTTCAGCTGTTCCTCAGCACTCAGGGAAGTTACCACCTTACAAACCATTAATGTCAGGGCATATTTTAGTAATTGTGGCTAAGACACCTCTGCTTTATGGGGTCAAGTTGTCTCATCCCGCAGCTCCAAGGATGAGCTATAAGGAGGTGCAGAGTTGCCTCCATCACATCAGAAGATGGGACTAGCTGAATGGCAGGTGGGATTCATGGGTGGATGCCTGCAGTAGGGCACTGCCGCTGCACCCACAGCACTCCAACAAAGGCACTCCACCCAGTACCTGGAGTGGAAGAAGGTTACTGCCCAACACCGAGCTGCAGGCAGGCTCCAGTGCAGTCAGACACAGGTATCTCACCTGCTTCCAGAGGAGCAGAGCTGGTTCCACTCAAGATGAAATGACCCCCAGGGAAGTTACATCAGCTTGAACATAGCCTCATGGAGCCTCTCTCCAATGACTCTTACTACTCTCTCGTAGTGCCTCATGTGAGAGAAGTTATGCTCTTACTGAATGCTTTGAAGCAAAGGAAAGGTTTTGGTGTAATTCATTTTTTTTTCCTGTGTACTGAAGTGTAGCCTTCCATAAATATCCTTTTTCTTTTGTTTTAGCAGTAAGTTTTACAGAAGTAAGTCTGCTGCCTTTTTATTTCCTTGAATGGTGGATCTGGAACAGAGACAATCCGATCTCAGAGGTCCGGCTTGGCCCCAGACGCAGCAGTGACGGCTACAGCAAGTCTGACATGAGATGAAGCGTGAGCACAAGGTGGCACTAACGAGGTACGGAGGGGACAAGGTCCCTTCACCTCCATGCTCAGTATGCTGCTGAGGATGCTGGGCATTGTTAAATCAGCCGAGACAAACATGAACAGTTCATGAGATATTTGTGTTTTAAGATGCATAATCATACCTTTCCCTCTGTCCAACAGATTAGAATGTCTGCTCTCTGAAGACTCTAAGCATAGGTTTTTTTTAAACACACAGGTTTGTACTGTCACTGAATCCTTAAGATGAGATGTGTGTGGAAGACCCCAGATGGTGAGATATTTCAAAGCTACCAGTATGCTCATAGTAGAGGGAAAGGGAGAAGCAGAATGGCTTGCTTGTCTTCCTACAAAAAAAATAAATGAAAGGGTTCTAAAATACTGCTCCTGCCTTAAAAAAACCCTAACTCATTACTGAACTGACCAGAAAAAAATAATCATTGGTAATTCAATAAATATTGAATACAAATGTTTGTGTTCAAGGGAGTAGAAAGTGCTCTGATGGCATTTTGGGGTATTGGTTGGATTGATACTGTGATTCATTGCTCACTTGAAGTTTTACACAGAGGCTTTTCAGGATGGTCACACAAAACAAATGTGTGCATAGGCTTGGCTGTGGTTGTGTGGGCATCCAAGTGCCAGCCTGGAACTGCTGACATGCAGTAAAACTGCTCTAAGTTTTCCCAGCAGGAAAGTTCCCAGCAATGTCAGGATCGTAATTAGCGATTGATTTTCATCTGGCAGCTTGCCATCTGGTCAGAGCGACAGACACCAGAACTCTTTAACACATTTAATGGGATTTCTCCTTCCATTTACACTATCATAAATTACAAAGCATATTTCACTTCACAAAATAAAACCATTTCCAGATCATTTTTATGACAGCATTAAGTAGTACATAACCTACAACAAATAGTCCTGTACAAGGCAGGAGGATCTATGGAAGTATTGGGAACTCAGACTATTTAGCATTTGCTCTGCAATCTGGGTTAATCTATCTAGCCCTTAGTTATTTCTCTAGGAGACGATAAGTTTACAGCCATACCCTCCACCTCCCTGCATTATCATAGTTACACGTATTTTTCAATTTGAATAGAAACATGTACTCCCTGAAATAATTCAGGAAATGGCATCACTGAGTTACCAAGCATATGATACAAATGATCAAGAGGAAGGGTTATTAGGTGTTTTTTTGTACTGAAAATTGAGTTTGGTAGTAAAGTATATGTTGATTTTCTATGCTTGCAGAAAAATCTCATGCTGAGAAACAGTTGTAACATTAATAAGTTGCAGTTAGACTATGAACTCCATAGGTCAATGTGTGAGGGGCGAAAAATAGTGAAATTTGGTAATAATTAAATTTACCAACCCCCACATTTTCTACTTTTTTCTTTTTTTCTTTTTTTTTTTAAAAAAAACAAACCATTGGGAAACACATTCAAGATAAATACCTACATTTTTAGCAGATTTACTGTACATTTATAAATACAGAAACATGACAAAACAGAACTCGCTTTTTACAGAAAAACCAAATCCTTCATATTGAACCCAAAAAAGTGCTAACTTTTCAGCAAGGCCAGAAAATATCCAGTGTCCCAGCATCACTTAACTTACATATTTCTGTAATCCAAGAAAAATCTGGCACGTGAAACTGATTCTACCACCAGGATTTTTCAGAAATTCTCAATACTGTATTTTACATGGCAGTTAAAAAAAAAAAGGAGAGAAAATACTGTGTGTTTTGGGAAACAGCAAATGACTAAAAGTGTACAGTGTTAGGATGCTAGTGCCTAAATGCAAAGAAACTTTAGGAAAGCTGGAATACACACAAGAAAACAAAAAACTCATAATACAAGAGGTATGTCAGGATAATACTGCAATAGTAGTAATTGTTTTCATTATATCGTAGCAAAAATGCAAGAAAAATTATGTGGAAAATAATCAATGCACCGCATTGATTTATAGTTTGCTAAAATAAAATGCTGTTTTTTCAGCTAGGTAAAGTAAAAATATCTTTATAATATAGGTTCTGTTTCACAATTGACATATATAATTATGTCTCATGGAAAGGGAAATGTATAGGCGTATACAATTAACACTGATTAAGTACCTTTTTGCTTCTCTAGCCATATTAAAATATGTTTTGTGTTTCTTAATAAGTTAACAATAAAATTGTTTGCAGCTTCTCAAAACAAATATACATCTGAGGCAAGGCAAAAGACACAAGGTAAGAGGATTTTTTCTGACCTTTTTTTTTCCCTTCTACAAAGAGGCATATGTCTATGAGACATAGGCTTTCCCTAACCATTTTGGCATCCATCTGCAACTTTGCAGAAATTGAAGTGCAGTCAAGGAACTTTCTCCTTTCTGTTTAAAAAAAATTAAAGAAACGTTTCTCCTTCAAACTAATTGTTTCAAAACAAATGGCTTTGAAGATTTGCCTCTCCCTGTCTAAAAGAGAACATCTTCATTTTCTATTAAGATCTGCACAATTAACTTCTGGTACCGCATGTCATTCAGCGTCGCAAGGGTACTGTCCTCTGGAGGTCTCATTAAAGTAGGCCCAAACACTATTCCCAGGTTTTCAGCATTCATAAAATTATCCTTTTCATGCAAGGTAACCCTAAAATACAAGGGAAAAAAAAAGGAAAGGTAAGTAGTTGTTTACTTCCAGAAGAAAAGGGTATATGCATCTTAATGTGCAGTCCTGCTTTCACATCAAGCATTGGTAGATAAGGACATTTTTCAGTAACAATTTTTACTTTCGCTCATTATAGTAACTGCTTCCACAGCAAGTCCAATGCAGCTATGGTGGAGCTGAGATTTCCAGTGCCTTGAAACTTCCCTCATGTGACTCTTAAGTGATTTTTCCACCTTTAGGTGATAAGAATTAGTGGCAATTGCTTTTTTGAGAAGTATAATCATGATTTAAATGATGATGTGTGGAAGCAGTCCCCTTATGCTACAGGGACTACAGCTCTCTGGCACTTTGTGCTTGGTGTGCATCACACCAGAGGTGTGGGTGGGCTTCCCAAATATGAACCCAGATCTTATATTGATTACCATTGCCCTCCATGCTCCCAGACATGCTTCCAGCATGCAGGAACCTACCCCTTCCCACATTTCTGCCTTGCTGACTGCCTCAGGCCAACTAGCATCTGAGTGATTACTTGTTATACTTTAGGAGAAGGCTCAATCCTGGAGCAGCTTGGAGAGCAGACTTGCTAAAGTCAGGCTGCTACAAATGCCATTGATCCTTGACAGAAAAAAGGGGCAGTTCTAGGAAGGAGCCCAGGCTGTTTTGTTCCCTGACATGGGTCATACAATGTAAGAATACAAGAATAGGTAGACTATGTGTGACTGGAGCAGAGACCACCAAGGACTGGCCAAGCTGCAGAGAAGTTAGCCTTGATTGGAAAATCAGACAGGGCTGCTGTAAAGTGTGCTCAAGGTTTTCCTCCAGGTAACAGAGCTGGGCCATATCAGTGTTGTCCCAGCAAGCCTTTGGCATTCAAGTTTGGTTCTGAGAGTGCTTTTGCACTGCAGTGTAGACACAGCCACAGTCCCTTGAATGGTCACTGTCCCTCCCGGACCACATACTTGCTATTACTAAGTCCAGCATAAGTTCTCTGTGGAACTACTCTGCCAGGGTTGACCACTTCTAGTATTGGAGCCAGCTCTCCTGGAAACAGCTGATATTGCCCCGGCCATGGCAATTCCAAGCTGGGCAGCAGTGGATTCACTCATGCCATAAGGGGATGAACAGGCTGAAACCAGAAGTAACCTGGTCTTTCCTTGATTGCAAGGTCTTTAGATGACTAGGTCCTGCTCCTACTATTGGCTTTCTGCAAGGAGTGGCTCTGTCACAGAAAAACACTGTTCCTCTTTGCCTTCAGGACAGAAGTCCATTAATGCCCCTACTCACAGATGCATCCTAATCTTCTAGCACAGATACATTGGTTGGGCTTTGCAAGGAGAAAAGACAAACCAAGGCTGCCACCACTGTGCAAGTGTATGTGTAACATCCTGCTTTCTGTCTGTGGATGTATGCAGCACAGATGTTGAACAGCTATTCAGTACCAGATACCGAGCATCTCTGTGCAGGAGTGCTTGCTGGCACAGGGAGAAGACAGAGGAGATTCACAGCTTCACTGCAATGTCACCATGGATGGAGATGTACGTATTTCACCACATGGGGGACTGCTCGTGCTATTGTATTCCCTTTAGTTTTGAGCAGAAAGTTATCACAGAGATAAGTGAAAAAAAGCAATTAAGTCATTGACTGACAAACTCCATTTTCATTGCTGACACTGTCCTTTGCTGGATTTTCCTGTGCTTTTAACAACAACACAGTGCAGTTTCTTTTCTGTTGAGAAACAGTACTGGTGTAGAGGCTGTGATCCTGCAGTCTTTACATAGACTCCTTGAATGGGCATGTGTTTTCTCCATGCAGGAAGAGCCCTATGGGGCTGGAGCTGGGGCTCCATGTTTAATCTACAGAAGAGGATAGGCTGAACCTAAAGATCCTTTCCTCTTTCATATTCAGATCTCTCGAACAAATTCTCTATAGGAACTAATATGTGTAAAAAAGAAGGCTCTGCTTGATTCTTGCCTTAGCTGTGATGTGAGCAAACAAACTTGATTTCCTTGCAGACACTGAACGGCATGGTCTGGGAGAGGAAATACATTGCGTGACTTGCAGGTATTTGAGAGAGAAGCTTGATCAGCTGTTTGGACTATTTCTGTCTCATCCATAGCTCAGCTCAACAGCTGAACCAAAGCCTGTGCTGCAGTTCATGAAAAAGAAGGTAGGCAAGTTAATACTTGCCTGTTATGGATTCTGTGTGCAAGTTGCTTGTCTGCAGCCTCCATGGGCTTTCTTAAAAGCCAACATGGTTCATCCCGAGTTGTCAATGTGTGCATGCTGACAAGGGTTTATATTTGCACATCTCATTTCTGCAGAGTCCGAAGAAGTTCCAGCATGCCCCAGTAATGTCTTATCGAAAGGAAAAATTACTCAGTTGTAATGACCTGAGCTGACTCAAAATGAGGAAAAATCTCTGCATAATGAGAACACGATTGAGCATGAAATGCACTTCACACAAGCTCTCTGATGGAATTTTATGTGACTTGAGGCCTTTTTCTTTGTAGGTTGGCATTAACAGTGCAGAATGGTGCAGATCAAACCCAGAAAATACTTCAAATTTGCAACTGTATTGCAAGTCCTGGGACCACTAAGCAAAGATCAAGGATTTGCTGTATAAAGGGTAAGTATTCTATTCCTGCCTTATCCCCTTTTCTGTTGATTCCAAGTAGCACTATAAACTTTAACGAGAGACAAGGGTCATCTTAGGCAATGCATCTTCAAATGAAGGCCTGCTTTGAGATGACAGTGCCAGTCTTTACTCAGCTTTGATTTTTGAAAGCTTACAAAGAAGACTTCCTGGGGCATGTAAATACCCAAAGTAGCAAAGTGGAGTCAGCATGGTTTTGCAAAACAGTTCTGCATGAAATTAGTGAAAGTGGGGCATCCTCTTTGGAGCACTTCCTAGTTTTCCTAGGTATCTAGCTGAAAACTTAGAAAACTCGGCAGTACACTCCCAAGTTACTTCAGAAAATGAAATGTAGGCCTTATGAATCCATATGTATGCGTTATGTATGCCTAAAGAAGCTTTGTAAAGTGAATGAAGCAGAGTGTGTTTAAAACTAAAACAAATATAATGGGTAAGGGCCTGTATTTCTTTTACTAGCCATATAAAAATAGGCCCTGTTTGATTCTTGGCTTTACTGTGATGTGAGCAAACAACTTGCAAGAGAAAGCTCTTTCCTTTTAGGGTTATCATTTAAGATGACAAATCAGGAGGTAAGGGGAGGCAGAAGCAAAGCATGATCTAGTGACTTATTGCAGCACATCTAGTACCTACAATTCCAGTCTTTTTCAGCTATTATCTGTCTCAGAAAAGCGTGACAAATCTCAATTAACTCTTCAAAGGTTTGCACTGATCTGCCAGCAAAAGGATCTATGCTGTATATGTGCATAGCTTCTATGCATTTACACAAACATAGCTTGTCTGCTGATTTATAACATTATTGTTTTAGTGGCAGTGCTCTAATGGAAGCTTTATTGGCGCTTTCTGTAATTCTCTCTTTCAAAGCAGAAAATTGTTAAGCTCTTCAAGAATTATCCTGCATGCCAATTAACTTACTTTTTGAGATGAATCATTAGGTATCTAAGTGTCTCGTAGTGAGCAGCAGGGAGTAACATCAACACTTCATGTATTGCTTCTAGTCGTTCATCAGGATTGGAGATTTCTGTTAAAACACCAAACACGATTAATGTTAATAGGGCTTTCCATTTGTAAACAGCCATAATTCAGGAAGTGAACTTATTATTATGGAGTCATTTACAAGCCATTGCGTGTGCTTAGAGGGATAAATACTAAACTCATAAAAATGGAGCTTATCAGCAACTGCCGAATCCTCAAAGAAAAAAAAAGCTTTACAAAGAAACCAGCAACAAAGACCACCCAATAGGTATCTTTACGGTGTGTAGCTCTATCTACAGGCTTGTATAGGTACAGTACCTGAGTTTTGTTAAGTGCTTCGTAATGCTCTGCCCAGAGCCGACTCTCTAAAATCTTACGTAAGATTACTTCCATTAAGCTTCAAAACCAGATCAGAATGTGGGTATATGCCTTTGGAGACTATGCTTGAATATGTAAGTTTAGCTAGAGATTGAAATGACATGGAATGGCATAAACAAAGATTTTTGAACATATTTAAATATGTAGGTATCAGTGATGGGAGAGCATCAGTGCTCATTTAAGAATGTTTGTCAATCTCTCTAAAAATCTGATCAGGATTTACAAGTGTTTTACATGAAAAGTATAGATTCCTAGGCTGTGAACTGAGCCAGAGATATTTGCTGCATGACTTTTAATACAAATGGCACTAGGACCCCAAAATTTTAGAAAATTAAGAATCTCTATATCCTGCTTTTAAGAGATTGTTGTAATTACATGATAAGAACTGCTTCCTCTGGGCAAGTTCTTTGTCAGACAAGTGACAAGAAACAATAATTTCTCTGCCAAGGAAGGAGAGGACAGTGCAGGAGAGAGGTACCTGTGGTTGCAGGTGGGGTAAACCAGAGGAGAAGGGAAGGCAGCACAGTCACACAGATGGACCACTCTTCCTGCTGCTTATTGATACACAGGGTACCATTTCAAAATTGTTAAGGATACTTTTTTAAAGAAGAAAGCATTTTACTTCTTAGGTACTTCAGGTCTTTGACATTTTTGCTAATAAACTGAGTTTGATGCAATCCATCTGGTGAGTTTTCATTAAGGACTATCATTAAGTGGAAGGCTGTGCCCTGGAGAGCAGAATTTGAGGCAAAATGGTGGGGAAATGGGACACACACTCAAGGCTCAAACTGTTCACTCAGCCCTTACCCCTCACTCATCACTCGGTCTTGCACTGTCAGCCAGAACTGTGGCCATGACACCAATCCCGGGATCCTCCCAGTGTCAGATGCAGCCCTTGCAATGGCAGTGGACATTCTCCCTCTTGGCATAGAATTTGATTCATTTGCAAGAAAAACCCTATCCCAGGGCATGCCTTGGCTTCACTGACTGGTACTGAAACCACACTTTCTGTAACTGGTCAGTTATTTTGATGCCCTACATTTACTTTTATTTTTTCAACCTGCATGGTGTCCCATCTGATTAGCAATTAAGCAACAGTTTCTTGTGTAAGATGGGAATAGCAGAGAAGCAATGAACAGAACAATGCCCTTGCTTCCAATTTGTTACCTGTCTTTCTTTTCTTTAACATGGACAGCTTTATGGATGGGAAATGTAATTAAAGATTGGTACAAATTATTATGCAATACTTACTTGCTGCCTCTATGAACTTGGAATAGGTGTCGTAGGTGATCACAGGAATGGGTAAGTCTCTGAAGTATAGCTTCAGTGCTCCAGCAATGATGTTTATGTCTGGATAAATACTGGCAGAAATATCAGCCTTGTCACCATCTGGAAGAGGAGAAAGAAATCTTTTTGAAACCAGGCTAATTTTGACTGAAGCAAGGCAAGGCTTCTAATGTAGATTTATTGTGTCCAATCTGACAAGAAAAAACAACCTGATAGCATTTGGAAGGCTTAAATGAAAATATATTGCTACCAAATTGACTGTATATGAATGAGGAATGGTAAGATCTTTATCTTTTAGCAAACAATTTATTTGCTTACATCTTTTGGAGGGGCTGATGATTACACCAACAATATCTGCAGTTTACCTTCTCACACATAATGTTTTAATGCCAGAAGAAAAATCATGTTAATAATATATTTATTGAATTTAGCCCATTCACTGAAAGTAAGCTATTAATAACTGGTTCTGATGTTGCATTTTGTATCTGCAGATCAATGCACAGGAGTATGAACCACTCTTTTCATTTTTCACTCAGGGAAACAGAGGCACAGAGAAATAACATAAATTTTCAGTGATCCTCAAGAGATCAGTGGGTAAAGTCAGAGTAAACATCCAAATCTTGTAAATCTGCACCAATCTATCTATACTGATTAGCTAGGAAGAAAGTTGCCTTATTTTCTGGATGTCCTCTAATCTCTTAATATTTGACTTACTTATTGCAAAGATTTGAATTTAAACAGACAGCTATGGCATTTAGCTGTACAATTTATTCTGAAATGTGGATCAGAATTTGTTAAATGAGTATGGATGCTTGTAATGCATAAAGAGTTAAATAGATGAATTATGCAACAGAAAAGACATACATTTTGCTTGCTGCATACTGTAACACAGTCAGAATTTCATTATGAAGCACTTTTAATCCCATGAGTTTAACATTTACAAGTGTTGCTGGTAAACCCTTGACCAGCGCATGGCTTGCAGTGAGTGACATTACAAGAACTAGCACTGATCACTGTTATTTTTCAATTTCAAATGACTACATCTGTTCTGAACTACCTAGTACCCTCATGCCCACATTTTTCTCCAGACCAAGAAATTCTGCTGTCCTCCCTTCCTGGCCCTTCCAGTAGGAAGACGGGATAGGACATCATTGGTCAGGCAGGGGCTGGGGCTGTTTGGATTTAACCCCCAACTTTATTTCAGGCTTCTTTGACATCAGTTATACCCCATAGTCCTTATTTCCCACCTTTCAAGTAAAGATATAAGCTCTTTCCTCACAGGAGATGGTGAAGATTAGGAGCATACAGTGAGTAGGGTGATGTGAGGTTCTGCTTGCTTGAACACCAGAGAGGAGTTTGTTATGTATCTCCCAGGAGGTGCAAGCTTTGGCTGTCACCACCGAGGTGCTGACATGCAGTAAAGCCATCGCCTTGCTTGTCTCTCAGTAGTGCTTGTAGACATGCCCTGATACAGACAGATGAGTGGGTATGCTTGATAGATGGTGTCTAAGATGGTGATAAAGACTTTCACAGCAGGGTAAAAGAGTTTATATTGACTGTAGACATTTTATAGAAACCTATGGCATTAATCTTGAAGGGATATGTCCTGTCCGATGTATGCACATAATTCTCATTAAGACTAATAGCACTACATGTTCTCATCAAGAGGAGATTATATGCTTAAGTGTTTAAAACAAACAGCCTTTCTTGATGCAGCTGAGCAGTCTGAATACATCCATCAGCATTTAATTTAATATAGCATCAATAAGCCCTAGGAGGATGTTTACACTGCCCCAATCTTTTGTTTAATCCACACGTTCCAGGCACAGTAGCATTAGTCTTGTAAAGCTTTGTGTGGAGAGCTCTATTTAATTGATGGACACTGAGCACTCAAAATGCTCCACTGAAAACAGATACCTCTAAGGAGCCAGCAGCTGCATCAGAACAGATACAGAAAAGCAGAAGCTTGCATCCATTATCCAGGTCACCAGTATACTAAATGGAAGTGTTATTTATTTAGTACTTTACAAAGCAGCCCAGCAAGCTTCCTTAAAGGGGTACTTCAGCTAGAGGTACTTCAAACTACAGTGTACTTCTAGCATCCCTCTTACTTACATATTTGCTTACTATAGGAAAAATGCATTAATTCCTGAGTCAGAGATTTTTCTCTTCACTTCAGAGACAAATATACAGCTATTGGAAATGCAGTGAAGATTATTTTAAAGTGAGTGTAACAATGCAGCTGCTGAAATATTCCTACATGTTTCTGCAGTGGGTATGTAGGGGGAGGGGGTTTTTTACTTTACTTTCATAGAATCATAGTTTGGTAGATTTTGGTTTTTCTTTTCTTCTCCCTTTCAGTTTCAGCAATTGAAAGCCCTTGAAATTCATTGTCAGTAAAGTCATGACACATGTTTCACAGAGGATCTTCTGCAGTAGCATACTGTATGAACTACGTCGATTTCATATGGTACCTTCTGCATTACCACAAACATTTTTTTTTCCTCTTTCAGTACAGTAACTGAGATTGTGATTTGTATTTTCAGTATCATTGCAGTGACCATATGTTCATACAATTTTTATAAATTTTTGGATTTTTTTGTTCATTTTCAGCTTTACAAATGTAATTCTACTCAAACCCTGTCATTTCTCTTTCCCTGTTACTCTGACTCTCAACGTATTTTGTTGCATTATGTTGAAGTTTGAGCAGCTCAAGACAAAGAAAGTCTTTATTCTGTTCCTTAAAGGTTTCAGCTGACTTTGGATGCTATAGAAATATATATCAATAGTTTTATTAGAGAACAAAACAGAGTATTACATTCTTAAAGCCTCAGCTATGCTTTCTGAATACTGAATTACATTTCTATGTAAGTTCCTTTTTCTTAATGCTTTGTTTTTATGGCAGAACCTTTGCCATGCTAACGTGCTGCTTTGTGGGTTGTTTTTTCCTTGCATTTGACAGGTTTTCAGCTACACTGTCAAAAAAGTGCGTATGATTTAGGATGCCTCTAAGTACTCATGTAATATTTAACAGCATCATATTTTTAGCAAGTGTATTGTACCAGCCAGTCACACAAACAAGTGAGAGGACAGAATGCATTGGTGACAATGGCAGCTGTGTGGATAAAGTGCACAATGAGGGTTTTCTGGATGCTACAGCACCACAGCTCAACAATGCTGACAGAGAGCAACTGTCATTCTACAGCACCAACATTCACCAGATTAAATAAATCCACATTATTCCCCTCCTTCTCATTACAAAAAATCACTAAAATGGAACATTGTCAATGCCTCAGAGAGCCTAATGCTAATTTACAGTAGGGGTATTTACACTGCTTAGGCTTTGGAAGGGAGTCTTAGTTTTGATCTCCCTGTTTTAAAACTAACCATCACAGCTTCACTGAGCCCAAATAAGATTATGTGGGATCCCATTCTCTTCCTGCGATGTTAACTTTCAAAACTGCCTTTGCTTTTTTGTTCTTGCTGTAACTCTTTGGAAGCAACAAGTGAGTGTCCCTTTGGCAGAGCAGAATTAGTCAGAGGGAGGGCTGGCTTCTCTGCACTGTGCCCCTTCAGCTGCACGTGAAATCAGTAGGAGAGGTGGGTACCCTGTGGCCAAGTCAGCCCTGCATCATCCCTGTATCAGTCTTCTGGCTGCTGTGGCTTGACAAAGAGCTTGGGAAATCAGAAAGCTTGATGGCATTATTTGAAGGGTGCATCCTGGACATTAAAATGAGAGGACTCCCTGCTTGTTTATTTTCAAACCCATTTATTAAAAGCTGTATTTCCAGAGATGCAAAAGCACACTGGCATTCCAGCCAGGTGCCTGGTGACTGACTCAGAAAGAATGGGCTGGGAGGGAAATTTGTAATGGCAGAGTGCTCTGCTACTGCAGGCAACACGCCATATAATCCTTCTCATAAACCCCTCAACTTCCATTTCAAAACTAGTTAAGTTTTTTATCCCTACTCTTATTACAAGGTTGTTTCAGAGCCTTGCTTTCAGATGGTTAAAAATGGTCTTTCAATTGTCAAACTAAATTTATTCCTGGCCAGTGTGCATACTCTAGTGTTGTGCCAAGACTATCCATTTAAAAGAGTTCTCCTTTCTGGTTCATACCAGCTTCTCCTTTGACAGCAACTATCCCAAGCTCTGTTGAAACATATTTACCTTCTGCTATGCAGTGTGCTCCAGAGATGTCTGAGATGAGATAGTGATGTGGCCACAGATATGGCTATTTCTGCTGCAACACCTATCTATTTATCAGAACTGATCAGGAATTTTCCACTCGTATTTCAGACACAGTTTTCCCTTTATTTTGCCTCTTTTTACTTTTGCAAAAAGTATGTTAATTTCCCATGATGAATGTGGAAACAACAGCTCTGAAACTCCCAGAAACTTACCTTCTGGGCAGAAAGTCAAATTTGAACAAAAGCCTTCCAGGAACTGCTGGAGGTGAGACCTGCTACTTGGCTCTCAGCTCCCTTCTGTCCCAGCTCTGTCACCTGGTTCAGAGATCTGGGATACTCCACATCCTTGGGATAATCCACTCACTGCTGCTCTGGCTTCTAGAGCTAAGCAGGCGTAACCAGGCAGCATAAAAGTGATCCTCCTACCCATCGGGCTGGGATGCAAAGGAGCAGGGGTGCCTGTCTCTGTAAACTTGGATCTGACAGGGAAGCAAGCCCTGAGCTGTCAGGGTGGAAGCATCTTGCCAATTCAACCTTCTGCCAGCTGACATCCACCTTCTAGCTGTACAGCCCTCAAGTCAGAATAAAAAGTGTAGTTTGGTTTTCTTTAACCCCTTCCTGCTAAAAAAAAACCCAACCCCCCAACTCCTTCTGCTTTTCCATCTCTGTTCAGGGGAAAAAAAAAACATTTTCAAAACTGCAAAGTTTTGAAAGTTCTGAGCTTCTGCTCTCTAGTTATGCAATTCTCATAACAAGGTTCCCTGTTCCACTGCTTTTAGCATTATTCATGGCAACACTCTCTCTTTCCTTTCTTAGCCCTTTTCCCTCATGAGACTGTTTAAAGAAAATTAAGACACAGCTTTTTATTAATTTATCCGCAATGGTTTTCCCCACAGCCTTTGTATGCAACTCGCTTCTTCCTTTCTCTGCTTCCACATTTATCCATTCTCTTTTTTCCTTTGGAAATCTGATACTGCTGCTGACCTTACTATTCCTGTTTCCAGATGCTGCCTTCTTTGCCAGTAAATCACACTTTCTTCCTTGCTGTGGGTCTAATTCAAGTGTGCATTGCCAGATTATGCCACGAGTAGAGGCAATAACAAAAGATATGCTGTCTGTAAAACTGAACTGACTCCAATGGTTGAAAGCATTTGCAAAGGAAGTACAGCTGCAGCAGTATTAAAGTCATGCTTAGACATAAATCTCCATTTGCTTTCTTCTAAATCTTTCCTCTCCAACCTGTGCTTCTCCTTCTGGGTTTCATTCAGGTTAGATACTTAGAGGAGAATTAACACACAGAACAAAAGGGTTTGCCAAGCCAGGTCTAACTGCAGAGAACAGAGTGGGACCTATGGAGATTGTGACCCTCCCAGAAGCCCTGCTTCAAGTGGCATGTCTGCAAAATGTATCTTTCCATGATAGTAGTCATATATCAGTGTGCATCTCTGTCGCCTATGTGTGTATATGTGTTTATGTTCACAATTGCATCATCCAAGACATTTTCAAACATGCATTATTTTTTAAAGGATATTTCAATACAGCATGAAAACAGTCACTTTGGAAATCCCTAGTCGGAATTTCCAGTGATGTATGCATGACAAACCGTCTTCAATCAAAGAAGTATTCAGGCACAGTAAGTGTAAGATGTGCCACCCATAGACCTTGCTGGTCCTGCCCAGACTCCCCTGGTGCTCCCCACCTCTTGCCTGTGGGACCCCAGTCCTTGCCTGAGTAACATGTAGCTGTCTTCAGCTGCACCATGGCCATGCCTGTGCCTGGCCATTCACCCTTCTGGTCAGTCCCCTCACCCACAGGCTGACACTCTGGCTTGACCTGGACCTGCTTCATCCCCACAGGCTTAAAATCATTGGACTATGTCAGTCTCCCTAAACATGTTACAGGTAATAACTGAAAAAAATCAAGTAGGAAGGAAAACACTATTGATGGGGAAGGAGAAGAGTATGTATGTAACTTCTTAAATGTACTTGAAAATGTGCTTCTGTTGATGATCCATACCCTGCACCCACTTACATGTATACTTAAATGTGTACTTACACGTGAGCAGAGATTGTGTGCACAACCAGAACCAATGTAATGAGCTAAATCATTTCAGAAGGGCTACTCGGATGGTAATCAGGCAGTGTTTTAATTCTTAGATTTTCAACATGGTGTACAATTAATCTCCTTAACGGTCCTCTTATTTGTTGTGCAGATGCAATCACATGCACAGTGGTGTGGTGCTTTCTACAAGGCTGCATACAGAATGATTTTCCAGTTGAAGTTCCTGGTTCTCATAACTAGATTATTGTATTGTAATGCACTACTAAATCTACTAAAGATAGGACTAAGAATTTTTCCCCTGGTACTAACTAGGCTCATACCTGAACTAGGAGCCCAGGCTGTGCTCCTAAGTTGAGCAATCATCCAGTCCCCTGAGCACTTAGCCTTCCGCCTAGCATTACTTACTGTTTAATTATTCCTTCCAATGATGAAATATGATTTCTTCTTATCAAAATGACTACAGATTAATTTAAGAACTCAGAAAAGACAGGGTGCTTTCTGTACTAATGCTTATATGCCTGTTTTGCTGCAATGGTACCTATATAAACCTCAGAAGAACTAAAAAGTCCTAGTACTGAAAGCTTAGATTAAAATCGTACAAGATTAAAAAATGGTATACCTCGATCAAAGGCCATTTTCACATCTTCAATGTGCTCAGTGAAGCCAGAGACTCTATAGAGGCCCTCGGACTTTAAACCTGAAACAAAAAGTTCTTGGTTAACTTCATTTCTGTAACCAACATATATTTAGGCTTAAAACCAATAAAGCAAGAATAAGAGAACAAGAACAACAAAATATTAATTATAATGTGAAACTCTGGAGCATTTAAGGAATGACCAAGATAATTTTTAATAATTTTTTAAAGACTTTTAGAATTTATGCTTCCTGATTTGGTTAGTTACATGGTTGATTATGTTAGAGGAAAATACTGCAATTTGCTAATGGTGGGGCACGTGATATTATCATGATTTATTCATTTCACATGGGAGATTTTCCTGGATTTGGCTACAATTAACAAAGCTTTAGAGGTCGCCTTTCCTTTTACCGGTTGCTTAATGATAAATAGCAATGCAAGTAACAGACTGTCTTTCCCTGTAAGCACATTTGTTCCCAGTTTAGCTGTCAGATTTTACTTATACACAGATTGATAGATGTGATGGATATTGTTCTTCTCCATCTCAGTATGTCCCTTCTACTTGCATAACTCTCCCCTCATCGCTCCAGACCAACATTAAATGCAGGGCAGCCCAGCAGAGCAGGCAGAGCAAGGCAAGCAAAGTTACACATACATTATTTATTTTAAACCCAGAACTCCTAATTGTGACTGTGCACAGTGAAAACCTACTTAAAGGATTCAATACACTTCTTTGTTCTCTTAAGAACAAAACTGCTATCCTACATAGTTCTATGGCAGTTAAAGAAAGAAATTTAAAGATGTTAAAAAACCCAAAGCGCCGCAGATTTTATCTTAATAAATGTACAAGTGATTAGATCTCAAATACAACATAGCTTCCTGCTATATCACTGGAGTGAAGCTCTTCCATTTTAGTCAAAACTATTCTATTTGTTCCTGCAATGATGATATAATCCCAGTAGAGCTTTACGGAGCGGTGCAGGGGATTTACTTGTAAATCTTTGATTCATTTCAGTAGATGATGCGTGGCTTTGAAATCCCTACGGCTAGTATCAGCGTGTTGCCATGCAGATTACTGGGATGCCATGAGTTCAACATTATAAGATACCTGTGCTGAAGCTATGACTAACAGGGAGATTTAGGCAGCACGACATAGACATTTGCTTTCCAAAGCAAAAATAAGCGATCATTACTGTGTTGTGTTGGAAGGGATATGGCATTTCTTCAATCTGCCACTTGTCTCTGTACCAAAAACCTGTCACAAGATGGAGTCTTGGCTGCGACATAACACCTGATCTATGGTATCCATCAGTCAGCAGCTGAGCATCATGCGAAACCCTTTGCAGTTTGTGACATGCCACAAAATGCCACTGCCTGTGACCTCACTTATCTGATCACTTCTGTTCTCTTGCACATAATGTCTGGAAAAGTTATTAATAAGGATTTGATTTAAACTGATTACTCTGAAATTGGAAGTGTCCCCAGGTATGTTAAAAGAAAATAATGAAAAAAGACACACAGACATGAACTTAAAGTTCACTATAAAGTTCACCCCTTTCAGAAGTGTAACATAATACATGTTTTGACATGTTTCAGAAAGCATTTCAGGAAATTGCATTATGAAATGCCATGATTTAATTTTACTACCTAATGGAAAACAAACCCTCCTTTCATCCTGTCTTTAGTGGGCATGAGCATACTGTCCTTAGCTTAGCACTAAAGTCATCTTCGTTTAATCATTCATTTAACCTAAGCACACAAACCTCTTGCTTCAATCTCTCGAATGCATGAGTCCACAACCATCGGTCTCTGGGTATTGTGGGCTTTCACGAGTGTGGTGAGATCGCAGCAGTAGACTCGCTTTATCCTCTTGAGGTCTGGTTGGCAGTCGTTGGGCACATATTTGGAGCACTGCTTATGTACGTTCAACCCACAGTCTGCAAGCAAAATCAGCAAGGTTAATTAATCCTAATGCTGATAGGTCTTGTTTAACCATTTATTTCCTTGGGCCATATCAAGCAAGAGGCATAACTTCCCCATCAGTCAACAAAACTAGAATAAATAAAATGGAGATGAGAAAGATGAGCATGGAAATCTGTAAAAAACCTATGGTGGGCAAAGTGAGCTGTCAGAAAGCTGTAAAACCTTTGGATGTCCCTCACACCTGTTTGTGCTGTCTGAGTCAGTTCACTGCCAGACACATAGCTCTAGGTGTTGCATTTGAACCCGTAGGTCTTAACTACTGGGTATTGTAGTTTAGCCTTTTATAAGATTAGCACAGTAATGATTGTTTTCTGCTGGCCAGCTTGTGGCTTAGTGCTGCTAATGGATGAAGGACCAAAAATTCACCTGAGCACTCAGACTGGGACAGTGCTTTGAGATGGAGTGCCTCCCTTCCCCGTTCCTGCAGTGTTGCATTTTGGCTGCCTTTGCCACATCAGCAGCCTTCCCATCCCTGTCTCATCACCTTACTGGTGACTAAAGTGTCCCCTATGTTTAGTCTGTAGGTCAGTTTAAGAATATAAAATGCTGTGAAAGGCACAATGTAAAAAAGTGATTCACTTTACAAATGGTTCTTGGTATTTTACTGCAGCGTCAAATCCTAATCTTGGTCACACTAGTAGGTTTCTATTAACTTAAAGATCACTGCTTCACCTCCACAAATTGAATTTTTCTAATAGATTCAAATATTCATCCAAATGGATTTATAAGCCTTGGTAAAGCAAACACTGCCACTGTGAGTTACATTATCTCACATAACTCTGATTCCTAATTTAATGGCTTCCCAGTCATGCCTATCACTGACAGTACCCTTTGGGATAACTTCACACAACTAATATCATCACTAGCAAGTTACTTACTATTTTTTCATGTAGATTTATTACCTGAGCTATTAAAAATGTAAACACGATACTATTCCTTGCAGCACACTTCAGTATTATTCTCTATAAAATATTAAATAGAGCAAAATAATATAATCACTACAAACACACCTACACACTTAATGGAATTGCATTGGTGTTTGTGTGTTTTTCCATACAGTTATTACTGCATAATACATTATTGTTCTGTGAAATCTAAACAAATGTGAGCAGCTGCAGTCAGGAGCCTCCCTGTATTGTTTTCAGTGCTGTTCTCCAAGCATGTAAAGTTAAATACAAATGCATCTGTCTACTTAGAGTTAAATGTTTGCAATTTAATGAGGGAGAGTGTTATGTTCCATACTAAATAAATAAGCCTTTTCATAAGTTTAATATTTTATGCATGTGAACAAAAACAGCGCTATGCATTAGTGAGGTAAGATTTTGCACATGTGTTTAAGATCAACTAGCTTGAAAAGCAAACTACTATTCCTCTTCCTCTTTTTTAATGTCCTCATATTCTTTGTGTTACCATTATTCATCTACAGGCAGACAAGACATAGCAGTAGCTGAGACTGCACTTATTAAAACTGTGCATCTGTAAAAGGTATTTTGATCCTTCAAACTGTGGTCTAAATTTTATGTAACAACCAACTCCTCTACCAAAGACAGGCAGATGTTAGGACTGGATATGTTCAGCACCAATTTGAGATCAGGAATGGCTGGAGGTCGGGGCAGGGAGAGGTAAGACAGAAGCATATTGAGGTGAGACACGGAAGGGATTGAAGGTCCGTAGAAAGAATGAAACCCCATTTGCAGTGCACTGAATACTTTTCCTTGCTGAATCCAAAAGCCCATGATGCGATGATTATTGCACTTTATCAAGATGATTATTTTCCAAAAAAGAACAAACATTTCAAATAATTAAAGCACGATTAAAATTCTGATACAGTTATAGTGGCACCAGAAAACTAATCCTTCTATGAAAATGAAGGTTGCATTTTTTGCTTTCCCTCAAGGTGGGATTCTTCAGGCTTGAGGCAATGCATGGTATTTTAATAGGAAACAGGTGACAGTCTTTTTGCAGACAAAGGCACTTCTCGGCAATTGGTGGCAAAATGATGAGTTATGAAGCCTAGTTGCTGGCTGGGTCTGCCATTTCCAAGGCTTGTTTCTTAAGACATTCAGGGATAGCTTGACCATAAAGATCAATCCTTTATGGTTAAGTTATCAATAAAGATCAATACACCAAGGCACACACATGACCAAGGTACTACTGAAAGGATGTCATCCTCAGTGACCAGTGGCTGGTGGCTTCATTTCTAAACCAGCTAATGGGGTAAATGACAACAGCCTAAGTTACACAGGAGGATTTCATGCCTTGTTCTGTAAAGTAATCCCTACCCTGCCTCCAGCAGGGAGTGCAGGCTGGGGGTGGGAGAGATGTCTGAGCGTTTCAAGAGAATGACAGAAGATGTTGAAGGGCTACCTGAACACCTCACTCCCTGAGCGATGAGACCCCACATGAAGTTGGCGCAGTATTCACACCAGTGTGGACCTCGAAACGTATGGACCTGTAATACAAACAGGAGGGGAAAAGAAGAAGAAATGGGGTCATTGGGAGGCAGATGGTCTGACAGATGGAACAGCTGAAACAGATAAACAACAGAAGACTTGGGAGGAGTAAATCTTTAGCACACAGTGCCCCCACATCTTTCCAAAGTCTAGATGAAATAAACCACGGGAACAGAAATTTGCTTTGATCTTTAAGTTTATCTTTCAATAGGCTTAACATAACAGAGAACTGGGCTGTGTACAACATTGAAAACAAATCATTTCTGCTAGCTGACATTTTAGCTATAGCAAAGGGCAGGAAACCAGGTTTACAAGGCATAGGAGAAAAAAGTAAAACTAATAATCCAAGGAACTGCAGTCAGTGCTTTTATTCGAGTAGCTCAAACAAAACAGGAATGTTTCTGAGACTCAAATGCTCTTCAGCTGATCACCTGAAACTAGGGGACACGCAGTGATAGAAAGTCCCTTTGAATGCATCATGTTTTGGTTCCCCATAACCATGTGTGACCACAGATCTGGTGTGAGACCCATGTCCTAAGAGCACTGCTCATGTTTGAACACACTACGACTATGGTGTTACATGTGCATTTCGATGCAACAACACTGAAAAAAACTTGAGGTGATGGCTGTAAATATGTATCAGGGATGAATGATTTGTGCAGCCACTCCAGGCAGCAGTTGGGTAATGATCTTTGCACACTGGAACCCTTTAGTGGTAAAAGCAAATGATACTCTTCCCCACTCTAGTGAGTGAACTGAATTCACAGAGGGAAAAGATGTCAGTAGGCTCTTTTTCAATAGACCAACTTTACTTTTTGCTACAGTCCAAACATAAGTAAATAAGGAGGAATAAAATGACCTGCGTGCTAACAGAGCCCACAGCTCCCTGGCCAGGTTTTGCATGCCACCACTGCTTACTCCACTGCTTTTCCAAGGCTACAGTGGAAGACTCTTTTATTTAAGATGCATGTTCTGGTAAAGTAAGCATTTCATTTTCATTGAAACCAAGAGTAAACAGTGAGGTCTACACCCGTGTGAATGGACATGGTATGAGCTAGTGCTGGCCAGAGACTCAACTGAGCTTAACAAAACATAAATCATGCACACTCTGGCTGCTAATGCTTTCTTTTCCTTCTCTCTGTTCTTGTTTACCCGTCCAGTGGGTGGCTGAAAGGCCACTTCCAGCCCCTGGGCTGGGGAGAGCTGCTCTTTTCTTTTCATAGACTTAAAAGAAATGGTCATTACCCTTTTCAGGCAAACTTTGTGAAGTTTTAAGCCAAGCATTTGGCTTGCTAATATTTTGGCCCCATTTGTCTGCAGGATCACACCTATACAAGAGTGTATTCTTGAATCCATTCCCCAAGAATGATTTTAATACAGACCTCTCTTTCTGATTAAAGATAAAAATGTGAGCATGACCACAAACGACTCCTGACCAACTGCTCACAGTCAATAATTGAATTGCATGAATAAACTTAAAGCAATAGTAATTCTTCCTCCCTTATGATAGTAAAAGGTCAAAACTGGAATGTCTGACTGATCATATTTATTTTCTGAAATGGTATTTCACCCCTCAGAAAAATGTGTAGTCCTGGGAAGCAGCACTTTGCAGTAAAGTTTGAGATAGATTGATAGATACAGACACATACTTCTTTTGCATTTTATCTTGTTTTTCAGGGTGGGTAGCATGAATTTCAGACATGGCTTTTAGTGGGGGTAAGCATTCATACCTAACATCAGCTGATGACCTGAGTTTCAGGCATATGCTTTATGTGACCTTCAGTGGATGCAAAGCTATGAATACAAATAATTATGCCTGCATCTTTACCATTTTTAGACTGATAACCACATAATTAGTAGGTCTGCACCTGCGTTTAATTGTGGGTGAAAATCATCTGCTGTGGGAAGATCTCTAACTGTCTTCTGCTTTGCAGCAGTTTACAAAAGCCAACCTTGTGAGAGGAAGCTGTAAAAGCTCATTCAGGATTTTTAAAGCCACTGCATTTCACATTTAATGTCCATCACAGTTGCTAGGCTATTTGGGGCCTACTTGCTCACTTTTCATAAAGCTTATTTCAGCTGATCTCACTGAGGCATATTTAGAAAATACCAGCTGATTATTCCTTGATCTCTGCTGTCATTAATGTGAAAGTCATCAGCGCTGGCTGAGGGCTCCACCTGAGAAGTGCTGACTGCACATCCTTCCCTTGTTTCCTTCTGCTTGGTGGCCCTCAAAGGTTTAGCTCTCTTTATTCGTGCACTTCAGTTTTTCACTGATCTGCATTTTAGCTCAAACGGCCAGTTCCCAGCTGAAATGTCCTGTGAAAAGCTAGTCTTGGTGGCTTCTGGTCAAGTTGAACAGGGAAATATTCACTATCTCTAAATGAAAAAGGGAGATCTTCAAAAGTTTTTAATAAAGGTGCAAAAAATCTCTTAAGATGAAGTTTTGAACCAAGTCTCTTATGGCTTGCCATTAATTTTAAAGAAATAATGAGGAAATCTGTTATGAATGCAACACTAGAACGCAGCCCACAGTGTGCATGCAACACTTTTGAATGGTAAATAGGAATTTTGCCTGCAAGACTGGCCTCATTTCTATTTTAAACAAGGAGAAGAAGTAGCTGGTCTTAGGTCTGTGAGATGGGTTTTTAGATTTTGCCCCATCCTTTGTAACCACATCATTACAAATGGGCTGGGCTGAGGTGTTCTGGAAACGTGATGAAGATCTATTTATTACTGGTCCCTACCCCATTCTGCAGTCTCAGGAGACCTCTCTGTGTACACAGACCATGGGCTCAGGCTCCTTGGGCTACAGTTGATACATCATTCTGACTTTGAAAAGAATTTACATGGAAGTATTTCTTCATGTAAGCCAAAACATGTTTCAGACTATACATTGTACTTCTCTTGTTCACTCTTTCATCTTCTTTCCACAATGTCTAACTCCTTCACTCTGTTTCCTTTCCAGCTCTTTCAATGAAAAATTTTTGCTTACATTCATCCTCTGCTCTCTGTGGGACAAATCCCACACTACACTGTGTGACTCTTATTGCCTTCCTGTGCTCTCACCTTGGCCCTTTCGCCATCTGATGCCTTTGCTTCTAAATAGCAGAATTCCCCCCTCATGCCATAGATGCTCTCTTGTTCATTTTTAGTTTGTCTGAGCCATTTTCACAGAGGAGAGAAACTGAGTCCAAAGTTAAGGAGTGCCAACATATTGGAAAAAAAAAGAATAATCCCTTAAAGCAAAATTGCAGAAACAAACTAAAACATTGCCTTCAATTGAAATGCATGGGTTTTATTGGTATTATATAGCGCTGGTTCTGAGATAAATTTTATTGTTTACGTGACCTGTGTTTGAAAACTTTTCTATTTGGCTCCAAAGAAAACAAGTTTTTTTCATACGAATATATGTACATATGTGCTCTCCTGTGGACACCTGCTGAACCTGAGCTGTTTGCAAGGCATAGCTGACTCTGCTGTTATTTTGTCTAAATGCATACACATGATCTTCATGATGTCTGTAAAAATGCCTCACCCAAACCCTTTGTTTCCCAGAAGTAGTGTTGATCTGCAGTGATTAACACAAGGGGAATTTTATCCCAGAGTATCCTTTCTCCCAGCAGAACTTCTGACTTGTATGTAATCAGCTGCTTTTACACTGCTGGCCTGCCTGCAAATCTGATTTGCCCACGCTATACTAGCAAACAGGCACAATACTGTGGTAAATGCATGTTATTCAGCTGCATTTGGCTCACTTATAGCAGCACAGAGGCCCTCTCATGGATTCTCAGGCTAGAGCAAAACGTATGGAGCATTCCCAAACTCCACACTGCTGTCCTCAGGCATGAGGCTGGCCTCACCACCAGCTGGGACCCCACTGAAGTTGTCAGGTAAAGCACAGCCCAATGACTGCTGGATCCTATCTGTAACAAGAAGCAGGAGGACCTTGTTTATCCGGTTAGGCTGATGCCCACAATGTTACAGAAATACCGGTGTGTTTGCTCTAAGCAGGGCTTCAGAGATTTATTCTCTTTCCTGAGTTATAGTGTGTCTATGCTGGCTTATGCGAAGTTGTCCCGCCAGACAGACGCCAGCTCCAAACCTAAATCCATGTGATTGCGTTGTACGCTCAGGATGAACCCAGCTTAACAAATCAGTCTAGTTACTGATCTTTTTTTTGTTCATTTGCCATGAGTACCTTGAAATTTGGAAGAGAGGCTGGATGAGGAAGCGGATGCTCAGAGGGGCATAATGCGGTATCCTCATGCTTCAAACTCCAGCTCTCCTTTGTATTTTGTATTAGCTTGGAAAGGACAGAGGGAGAACTGTCCTTGCTCTGAATTTGTGCCTTGAGTCTACTTCTTTCTATTGTTCCTTCTCTCGTCCAGTAGGTAGGATCTTCACTGTATGATCTATAAAAATCTCATCAGCTTCGCTAAAAATGTGCCCTACAGTTTTAAGATTCTTCATGGCTAAAGGACAAGAGCTAAAAAGTATCTGTTCATGAAGAATTGCCTATGACAAGATTATGAGGGACACTGACGCATAACCTTTGTTCCTATGGAGTAAAATGAATGATACAATACACGTCAGTATTCACTTAAACATGGGCAAGACAACTCATTGAATGTCTGTTCTCTTTCAGATAAATCCCATATCATCATGGCCTGAGTGCTGTCAAAAGCCATTAAGAATTTTGCCCCAGGACCCATGAAGCCACTCTTCATGATTTCTTAACCCTTTAACATAATGAATATATTAAAGATATTAGACATGAGTTTATCTGTCTTCTAAGTCTAAAAAATTCTACTTTAAGCTTCTATCCACATTTGTTGTTCTACAGGTTTTTTTTTTTTAATATATTCTTTGTTTTAATCCATGTTTTAGTACATTCCTTTGGAAAACTAACGGTATTTGCATAGTAAACGTATTTGTTCATGAAGTAAATGTAACACTTTTGACTTGCCTTTCTGGACAATGTTTCTTCCCTAAGTTTTTTATTGCCTTTACGAGGATAAAACAATAATTTTCTCCTGTCAAGCCTTTGAATACATATATACATGAATCATGTGATTTTCCAGTTGAACTATGACTCCTTTGAAACAGAAGGGAACAGAGACTATACAACAGCTAGATTGTGCAAACTCAAAGTTAACTGGGCACATGTCCAATTATAAATCAAAGCCAAAACAGGGGAATTTTGAAGAGGAAAGAATGCATGGGTCAAAGTGAAAAAAAGTCTCAGTCATGAGAAAATATTTTCTCGTTAAACTAAAATAGTTTTGATATTAAATGATAATGAGGGCAAAACCCAGAAAAAATGAAAACTGGTTTAATCAAGCAAGAAAACTCAGAGTATTTTCCCTATTTCCTTCAGTGCCAATCAGTGAGATAAATATTGACTTTTCGGTAGACTGGGTCAAGGAGGGAGAATGAGAAGAAGGATGCTATTATTTGCTTTTCTCACTGATATTAAATTATTGATTTACCAACTACAGCAGCAGCACTGCAGAAGAGCTCAATGTCTGCACAGTGGAATACATAAAAAAAAAAGAAGTGAAGCTCTTTTGCTAAACCAGGAAATCAGTGAAATCATTTTAATCAGCGCTTCTCCTATTTTTTTTTTTTTTTTGACAGGCCACAATAAATACCAGAAAATTCTCTTTCTGCTAATGAGTTGAATTGTCCTGACCATGACCCAGATCAGCATCCTCAAGGAGCATTAAGTAAACTGAGGTTTCAAAGCTGATATGCATTCCTTTCTTGTCTTGCTACAGCCTCTTATTCTCTCTGTAACCACCCCGATAAGCATCAAACCACAATTTGACAGCATTAGATACAGTAACTGGCTGGCATACTCCGAAACCAGCACAGTCCTTTTGGCAAAACATTTTAGTACAAGCTGCCTGGAAGGTCTGTTTCCAAAGCTGAGCCACTTCCCTGCTGCAGCATGCCAGACACAGCACTTGGGGCAAAAAGCCCCTAGAATCTGATTTTGTATGTATAAGACAGTCAAAAGATGATCCATTTAAGCATCCCTGTGTATGTCCAGCTATTTGGTTTGGTTTGACAAGCAAACACAAGCTCAGATACTATAGCTCAGTGGGACTCTGAGGGCATTTCCTTAGCATATGGTGGTGGAACAAAAGCTAGGAAACAATACCACTGCTGTGCTCTGCTTTATTGTTGGGGAGCACCCCAGCTCCCTCAACTTCCGAAAACAGAAACAATCAAAATGTTTGCAGGTAAAATGCTACTGGCTTCTGACAATTGCTAGGTTTTGAAAAGGGGCCCTTTTCTCATGTGAAAATAGTTACACTTTAAGAGAAAAACTATCAATATGAAGTACTTTGTTTCTGAACAATAAGGAAAGAAGAAGCTGGGCAAAAAGAGCTAAAATGCCAGTCAAGTAGTGAAATGAGTAGCAAATCTGTTAGTTGGATTAAGTGCCTATGTAAAGACATATTAAGAATGCAGTCAAGGGGACTTAAAGCAGAAAGAAAAATGATTTTTTTCAACACTTTTCTCAGAGCTAATATAGATGGGTGCGTGAAAACCCCATCATAGTAAAATCCAAATGTGAGGCATCTAAACAGAACTTTTTAGCCAAAAATAGGAAGTTGTGCTTACCTTAAAATTGTGTGCTTTTTCATAGTTGAAGTGGTTGTCGTTTTGGGTTAAGGCTGCTCTTCTGACCAAGGAGGTGATCTGTGAATAGGCAAAGAGTTTCAGAGGTTGCCACAAAAGTGCCCCCTTGACTCCCACCTTCACCCCCAGGGCTACGGCCAGGAGCTCTTGGCGCTTCCTTGCTCGCTTTGACTTGTGAACAACAGCACAGTTTTTCTCATTTTCCAGCCACAGATCCTCCGAGAACATAGCACTGGGATCCCAAATCTTTTCCCTGTCTTCCTCGGCGCCGGGGAGCCTGACTGTAGTCAGTACAGCACAGTTTGTCCAACTGCTTCTGATGTTAGACAGCAGATTTGAAGCAGCTGCAGCCCATTCTGCTGAGACCTCTGGCATGTGACTTGAATGGGCTGTCTTGTGGGACGGAAGGAGCTTCTGCATCTGAATAAGTAACGGCCTGTGCCGTGCGATTTCTTAAGGCAGATGTGTGCCTTGAACAATAGCCCGAATTCATACACTGAGCAACTTTCCTCCCCACCTCCCCTCCCCGAGTGGTGGTCTCCAGCTAGGTGCTGCCAAAATACAGGCTGGGGGGGGGATGACAACGTTACAGCTTCACACCCAAAGGCATTTCCAGGGACAGATCACTTCAACTCTGCAGTGTGTTAAAAATGAAGAGACAAACAAAAAGCCCCAGGAAGCCCACAGAAATGAATCCAATGCTGCATCCAATTACACTCAGACTTATCAGCCAGCAGTCTGCATGCCAGCAGATTAAGCCCTTAAAACCATGATGACTGTTTAATCTTATAGGGCTAAAAAATCTTTTCTTTTCCCTTTACTTTTCATATCCTATACAAGGGGAAAAATCCAGCAGCACTCCAAGTATTAACAAACAGCACTTTTATGCCATGTTTTAAACTACAGCATTTTCTCAGTGTGCACTTGCCAGCAAGCAGCCAGCTCACTGTCAGGGAAAGTTGAAAGCCCAGCAGGTCAGGAAGCCCCTGAGCCCTGGGAGCGCCCAAGAGAAGGCAGCGGGGGAGCTTCACATGGATTGGAGAAGCCCATGTGCACAGCCCTGTTTGCAGAATGGGGTCTGCAAGGTAGCAAGAGCAGTTGTCCTTTGCTCTGGTTATGTGCTCTATAGATTTGGGGGTAGGGGTTAGGGGAGAAACTGATTTCTAATTAAAGCCCTGAGACAGGAGGAATCTGGACCCTGACCAGTCTGCACTACAGCTTTTGGTGTTACTCTGGTCACCTGATTTCACTTCTTTATGGGCAGATAGTTCCCCATCCCAGGACATAGAAGATGGGTGAGACTGAGCATCCCATGGGAAGCACATTCAGTGCCCCCACCCTGCCAGCTCCCCTCTCCTGCTCCCTTAGTGAGTATGCCCGTTCTCCACCCATAAGAGGAAGACAGGTGTTACCTCCTCAGCAGAGCACTCTGAAGTTTAATTCTCTACCGTGTGCCTAATGGTCGAGATGCTGCGACAGGGCAAAGTACGGGGTTACCAATGCTTCTGGGAAAACTGTGTCTTTGAAACAGAGACACTAAGGACCATATCAGCCTTTTAGAGTCTGCCCCGTTTCAACTTACCCAGAAAATACGTGAAATTAAAGTATGTAATTCACTTATGCTAACTTGCTGAGTTGAACTTGACTCTATTTTTTACCTCAGGCTGAAAAGTCAGAAGGTTCACCTAATTCACTTGCTCCACCATATAGACTGCCTGCTCTTAGTAAAAGCGATGTTTTCCTGATTTGAAAGCCCATGGGGACAGATGGTTGGCTGTCAGTAGCATCAGGCCATGCAATTTCATATAGTGCCCTACTTAGGGTTTTCAAGAAGTTGTGCAACCTGCAAAATCAGCTTCTAGGCTATAAAACGATGCACTTAGTTCTATGTATAGCGCACTATATTCGTTTCATTTCCAGGTAACTCACAGCAGCTCTTTTTATGTGCTCCCATCTCCAAAGCTTCTGCTCCCTGACAGGGAGGACTTTCTACACAGCACCACTGCTTTCCAAGCATTTGCTGCCCAGCCTTTCCACAGGGCTTGGCAGGGTTACCTGACCACTGTGACAACTGGTTGTGATGTTATGTATGAAGATTGCTCTGCCTGGATAAAATCCCTGCTGCTCTTCCCATATGTCCGCCCACTCGTGAGTCCTGATTTCTGCTAGCTCAGGAGCTTTCCAGCAGAAAAAGAAAGACTGTTGCTCCCCAACTCTCTCTCAGTGTATATCAAGAGATAAGGAGCACTGGCTTTAGGGATCTCTCTGACTCCAAAGGCTTCGATTTGGTCCACCACAAAGGATACTTTAGAGCAGCTTGAAGTTCTTACCACACTCCAATTTCTTTCCCCAGTACCATTTAAAATGTATTTATATTTGCCAGGAACAAAATCTCCAAACTAGCTCTGAGTTGTTAAGATATCTCTGCAGTTGTAGCATTTAAATCCTTGTATATACATAAGCTACTTTCTCTCTGACTTCCAGCATAACAGATTCAAAGTCAGAGAGAGGTTGGTTTCCTAATAATGCTCTAATATTTGCACTTATGCCACTAGACTGATTAAAATCCCATTATATAACCAACATATATTACGTAATGTGGCAGATTGGATACTCAAACTTCAGGCTTATGATGATACATTTTGGAATTTCTAAACTATTTTTGGAATATCAGTGTCATCCTGAGATCAGACGTTCAGTACTATACTTAATGGAAACTCTGAGTGTTCACTCAGAAGCATTAAACTTAATAGACTTGGACGAGGACAACTCAGCCAAACCAGTTCATATGACTAAGGCAGATCAGTATTTACTGTTTATCATATATGAAATTATCCCCTAGATTGCTTTTTCTGCCTTGCTTGGGCCCTGTTTAGATAGCTGTTTAATGGGATCCCTTGCAAACACAGGATGTGTACAGAAAGCCACAGTGAGTGCTTCCTCTTAAGAAGCTTAATCATACAACTGGAAGAGGGTAGATTGAGATTAGATATTAGGAAAAATTTCTTCCCTGTTTTGGATGGTGAGGCACTGGCACAGGTTGCCCAGAGAAGCTGTGGCTGCCCCATCCCTGGCAGCGTTCAAGGCCAGGTTGCACAGGTTTTGGAGCAACCTGCTCTAGTGGAAGGTGTCCCTGCCCGTGGTAGGGGGTTGGAACTGGATGAGCTTTAATGTCCCTTCCAACCCGAAACATTCTATGATTCTATACAAAGCCCTACCAGGTTTGGTGTCTAAACTGTTGCTGTAAAACTGAGATGAGCTGGACCACATATATAACCCCTTCCTTCTGTAAATATAATGTAAGCAGCAGCAATGACAAATTCTCCGCAGCAACCAGCTCCAATGTACTGATGCCATAGGCCAACCCTAGCGCTCTCCTTTATCCATCTTCTTTTTCTGAATACAAAATTTACTGCATGTGGTGTCAACTCACTTAAAGAGCATCTCTTGATCAAGTTAGCAAGTTAGCCTGCAGCTAAAGAGAAGAATACCAGTGGCTAAAAATATTATTGCTGGTTGTCACTGAATGTCTAAGCTAGTGAAGGCTGAAAGGCAAATATGGGTTGCCTACATTTTCAGACCAAAGGATTTCTGCATAACGTATGATTCTAATTTACTAGTCTCTGTAAAACACATGCACGGCGTAGCAAATTGGGCATTTACAGCAAAATAAATATCACTGAAACAGAATAATAAAAATAAAGTGGGGGGAGAAGGGCAACTCAGCTGTTGGCCACTTTCAGCATTCCTTCACAGAGTGAGCTGAACCACACCATTGTCTCTCCCCTCAAAGACTGGCGTCTTGTTTGCTAACAAAGGCCTCGGGGGTTGGAAAGAACAAATTGCAGTATGAAAAGCTTTTGGTTTTGTACATGTGGCATGATTTCTGTTGCAGTTGTGTGGGCAGCACCGAGAACTCATTGGAAGCAAGCCATGGGGGATCTTCGCGTGCTGCCCAGCTCCTCCATGCCAGTGTCACCATGGCAGGAAAAGATGCTGGAGAAGCAATGGCTCTTCTCCTGCAGCCACTGCTGTGCCTGCCCAGGGCTGGCAGGGAAGGAGTATTAAATGGCATGTCTTTGGCTCACTGCTCTACCTGCCAAAAGGCACAACTATTGCAGATGGGAGCAGCATGTGCATGTCTCCTTGGACAACATCACAAGCAAAAGGGAGTTTGCTCCATGATCACAGAATCATAGAATGGTTAGGGTTGGAAAGGACCTTTAGATCACCTAGTTCCAATCCCCCTGCCATGGGCAGGGACACCTCATGCTAAATCATATCACCCAAAGCCTTGTCCAACCTGGTCTTGAACACTGCCAGGGATGGAGCATTCACAACCTCCCTGGGCAACCCATTCCAGTGCCTCACCACCCTAACAGGAAAGAATTTCCTCCTTACATCCAATGTAAACTTCCCCTGTTTAAGTTTTAACCCCTCACCCCTTGTGAGGCATTCTGACAAATCAGTGACTGCTCACTAACTAAATACACATAACACTGCACATAGATACAGTCACAGGTCAAAGAGAGGCCTGTTTCCTTGCAGGCACGGCATACTCGGTAATCTGCCAGACAGATTATGCAAACACACCATGGAGATGACACATGATGCAGGAATCTCCCAGCTATCGGTATTTTCCTCGTTTTCTCCCACGAGCTCTTCCCACAATGTACTCAGGAGACAATGCCAAAGAAGAAGCTGTCTCTTAGGAAAACACAGAGCACAGAGGGGAAATGGTGGCGGAGGCTGGTCAGATAAAGGCCTTTGCCATACCACAGTGCCTCCAGCCTATGCCTCCCACTGCCAGTAAAAGGCTTCTGTGCTGCTGAAACAGTGGGAGGAAACAAACTCCAAGCAGAAAACGCAGTGTACATGAAGCAGAGCACAACACCCGCAGAGTGGCACTTGCCAACCTGACCTTGCAAAACCCACTTTCCTAAGAAACCCTTCCTCTGGCGGGAAGGCTCTTGACATCAATTAGGTGAACGGAGACTGCAGAGGTGAGCAGGGCCAGGAAGCTTTCGCCAGTCTTGCCCACCGAAAACCCAACAGTCTCTTGTTCCCAGCACAAAACTTCCTTTTAGGTGCGCTGGTGCTCAGTGAACTGTACACTGTCATTAAAAACAACGTAACAGCTGTTTTTTTTTAAATGGATTAAGACATAACTATGATTTTGACTTTTACTCCACTGAGTTTCAACTTTATTTTTTTTTAATAACCACCTCATACTCTGCAAATCATGACTCTGAGGAGCTACCAAAAACATGCATAAGTGCTTGCGGCAGCAGATTATCTACACTGAGCTCCTGTTCTGGAGAGCCATCACCACCAATCACACTTATCTTTTGAGGATAACCCATTTTTGAGCAACAGGAACTGCCCATTTAGGAGGACTCCTGCAGTAAATGCTCTGTAGCTAAAGTTATTAAATTTTAACCTTGACTTTTAACCTCTCCTATACCAATGTGATTGACTGTTTATTAGCTTCACAGTGACCAGCTCACATTTATACATACTTCTTTCTGATACAGTATTTGGTCCCCCCTCCTGATGATAAAAGACAGAATTTACCCACAGCAAATGGAAACATAATCTCCCTTAAACTTCAGATCCTCATTCTAAATTCTCCTCAAAAAGATTTTTCTGTATGCATCATCATTATTTTTCCCAAAACAATGTAGTGAACCAAAAGGTTAAATGCTGTAGAATCAGCAATGCACTGGTGAGACTATTATTAAAAATAGTAGTTGCTGTAAGCCTCTTATAGAGTATTAATATAATAAACTATTGTCTATTTTAGAACAACAACTGGAGGTTACATTGAGTGGTATGCAATGACACAGTCATCTCCAACTAAAAAATAACGGGTGGACTAAAACCTTTCGTGATGTCAGGCAACTGTATCATTTAATGTGCTGTATATTTCACATCCACCACTGTATTTAATATGCCTGAAATAGTATTTTGATTTCTTATTTTTATGAACTATTATAAATATGCATTGTCTTACAAATGCAATGTCAGTACCAAGGAAGAACTAGTCCAGAATTAAGGGAAGGATCTAGGTATAGTATGAACTAATTCAGCAATTCCCTCAAATAACCCTGTAGAGATTAACATGGTAGCAGCAGGTCTAGCCTATTGGTTGCCTTGACTTCCTTTCCTCCCACTCTCCCTTTTATCCTTCCCAATCCATCTCCATACTTGTCAAAGTTATTAATGACATTTTCCTGGCGAAGTTCATGATCCTCTCTTCTGTGCTTAATATTCATGACCCAAATGGCAGCAGAGGAATGAAAGAGCGAGTGCATGAATGCTAAGCAGGGTGGATGAGAGCAGAGCTGGACACCACTGCCATTGTGGCTGCCACAGCAGAAGAGAAACACCAGGTCCCCTGCGGTAGGGCTGGCAGGAAACACTTCATCTGCAAATAGGACTTTATCAGGGAAACTGCACCGAATTTACTTCTGAATTACTTCTTGTTCTCTGTGTGGATACAACAGGCAGTTGACTGCAATGCATGTGAATGAGTTCTGTTATCACACTTCTAAATGACAGTGTGCCTATAATAACATCTGGTCCATAGGCAAACAAAAATTCAAACAACTTTTATCCTGATATTTGTAAAAAAATCATCAGTGATCCCACTATTCTGTCAATGAAGTTGCTTTTGCTGGCAATAAAACAGAGTATTTTTCTAATGATATAGCCATTTAAGGATAGGATGGATGGATGGATGGATGGATGGATGGATGGATGGATGGATGGATGGATGGCAGATGTCTGATCTAAAACAGTAACCCAGACTCTCTTTATAACCAAAGGAGAAAAAACAGAAACCTCCAGACAGTGATTCATCCTTTTATATGACAGATCAAGTTTAAAATGGGTGAGCACGCATTGCCTCCTTGCAGCACTCTTATGGATCTTACAAAGAAATTAGATGACTCAAGTAGAAACAGATAGCTTACTTTAAGATATCAAAAATTAGCTAAGATTAATGTCCCTCCGAAGTTTTTTCTATTTCTAGTATATATTCAGTATAAATTAAATAAGGGATCATTTATTTCATCAGCTTCAAATACACCTATAAGTAATTAATAATTGTATTTTGCTTTGGTTATCAGTACTTCCCATACTTCAGACCTGGCTAAGACTCATGCTCTGGCAACATGGAATACCTGGTTTACCGTATAATTTGTTACACTGCATGTACTTCTATAGGTTTATCTGGGCTCATGGGATGAACTTGCACAAGAAGTAGAACTATAGTGAAATCAGTTTGTAATTAATACAGATTTCTGATGCTGACTATATAGGTAGCCAGTATTTCGACATTTCACCCACAGAGGAAATAGCCTAGCAACGTAATGAACTTAATAGGATATACAGTGGCCTTTCTGAATGAGGAGGGAAGTGACTCATGCTCTCTGCAATATATGGGACTATTGGGCAAGAGACAGAGATTTAAAAAAATATCCTAAACATCATAGTTTTTACCCAAACCCCAGTGGGTGCTGGCCCAGCACCATGTAAGCTATACATGTATATGATGTGTTCATCTTTTTATGTTTTTGCTATGAAGCTTCTGCTTTCTGAAGAAATAGCACTTTGTTTAGGAAAGCCAGCTTGCCATTGATCAAAACTGTCATTGCCCTGCAAGGAGACTGCAGAGCTTGAACTAGAGCCAAACCTGCTGAGCTACCAGAACGAACTGGAGCAGTTAATGTGCTTACTTCCTGGTCTGGGACGAGAGAGGAAGGCAAGAATGTCCCCAGTAAGAAAGGTGATGCCTCCAAGTGCTGTGCAGCACCCTTGAAAGGACGGGAATGGGGCTAGGAGTACCGTAAGTGCAGCAGTCCTGCCCTCGGGGCACTTTCAGCTGGCTCTGTGGTGTTGTCATTAACCATAACTGCTTGTGCACTGAAGGCGCTGGTTGGGTGCCATGCTCAATCACAGGGTTAAACTGAAGACCATGTTTTGTGAGAGTGCATTAGGTCTGTTTCGTGTCAGGACAGCAAATGAATGAGCTCGATAATAAAACCCAGTGCTATAGCCGGTGGGCATAAGGCCTGCATGTTTGACTGTATGCCTCATTACACACCTCAACACACACATGGAGCACTGTACACAAACACCTACATCCTCATATTCGGGATAATTCTCATTTCTCTGCCTCAACACCCTACAGGCAGGTACTACCCCAAAGCAATACAGTAACCAGCTATCTGCTCTGTACACAGTAAAACTTAACACAACAAATATAAATACATACATACAAAAAATAAACCACATAAATTTCTTTTTTTTTTCTCTTCTCACTTCAAGTTTTGATATCCTGCGCTGGTGGGAGTAAAATTCTGCCAGAGTGAGACCAATTCAACCCTGCAGCATATGCTCCAGGCTGAATCTTATGGACCATAGTCAGAGTTTCTGTTCGTACAGAGAAACAAAAACCCTCCCCTCCTCGGATTGTGACAAAACATGGAGAAAAACAGGCTTCAGGAAAGTTTCCCAGAAACCACAGACTCAGACAGCAATGGGATTTATGTTCAGAGCCAGTAACCACTCAGCAGAGCCAGCTGATCTCGGGGTTGGGGGGGGGCTTTAAAGCAACACCAAAAAAACTGCCAGAATGTAAAGTATGCTGTGGAAGTCTTGGGAACCAACAGCAGTGCCCTAAGTTTTGCTCCAGCTCAAGAGAGCTTAAAACAAGGGAATCTAATGTGAGTTAAAGAAGACATTTATGTAAGTGAGAGAGAACAAATAATTTTTGAACTGGCAATTCATGAACCAGTGATCATCTTGTCTAAAGTACAATGGAAATCTATACAATTGTTCCTGGACAGTAACTGCTCAGGAGCGGAGTTTCAATGGCGTGATGCTCTGTTCATTTAACACTCACAGGGATGTGGGAATAATAAGCAATTTGAAGGGAGGACAGTGCAATCGAGCATCAAGCATGCAAAGCATCAAGCAGCAAACAGGATTTTTTCCCAGTTTTGGCAGTTTCTGGGTGGTGTGAAAGAACTGTAAAGCTTTTCAAACTTATAAACAGTGTGACTGAGTTACACTGCTGCTCAGCAGGCAGGACACTTGGTAAAATGCACAATAAACGACCTAGAAGTGTAGGCATGTGTTTTCCATCATCAGTAATATTTCTGTCCCCTTTTACTGCAGCATCTTGTGACTTCTTCCTGTAAAAACACATAAACTAGGTAGACAATCAACAGTGAAAGGAATTATTCATGTCATTTAGGACACAAAGTAGGCAATTAGCAAACAAGAACAGAAGTTTTCAGTTTGAAAGAATACTTTTTAACTAGCCTGAGCCATTGTACTTTACAAAAAATACTGTACTTTATGTCTATGAACTTCTATTTTGGTATCCTTTATGAGCTGCATGGCAAAAAAAAAGAGAGAGGGCAATAGGGAACCATTTTCCATGTGCATAAGAGGAACTGTGGAATGCAAGGGATCACTGAGCCAGCCATGGCTGTCTTAACGGCTTGTCTGAGCTAAGCTGTATGTCCATGAATGCCTCTGCATCCCAGAATGTGCTCCCCTGAGATGGGTGCAGTGTTTACAGCTTACCCATTTATGAAGTATGTGCTTCTGTCCTATCAAGCTTTAAGGAATGTCACCCTGTCCATGAGAGACAGGGTCAAATCCCGGACCGTCATCCCAAAAGAAATATGACCCTTGTTACATCTCTGACTAATGGCTCCAAGTGCAGGAATCCATGCAAACAAAAGTGATGTGGTGTTAAAGAAAAGATAGGAGGGTGTGTACTCAGCTGTGATCATTACCTATTTCATTATATGTGTGAACTTTACCACATATTTCGTGTTTCCCCTTAGAAAGGTTTCTATCAGCTTCTGTTCTCCTTATGGACCCAGCACAGAAAAAGAATAGCTGGGACAGGACTAGTACCACTTGTTGAAAAGTAGAAAGCTACCTGGGGGAATGGGCAATTTCATCCTGTGGAGTATGTACCCTCCTCCAACTTACCATGCAGAAAAAGCAGCTCAGAGCTTAACCAACTTCTCCTGGATGTGGCTTCTGAGCTGCACTCAGCTTCCCTTTTCCCACAGAGGAGCTAGAGAACTACTGCGTGCTGCAGGCTGCACATGAAAAGCATGGTTCACTGCGCTTTCACAAGAGCGTGTTATAGGATATGCGCTTTGAACTTGTATAAAGCACCAGAATGAATCCAAGTTGTTTTATTTTCTCTTTGAAAGCACTGTTTTGTGTCATGTTTGCTTTGCCTGCTGCTTGATGCTGGTTTTGTTACTCCATTACTCCATGGGTAAGTAGCAGTGTGGCTAGCCTTGAAAACACACATGCATTCCCATGGCCAGTAGAGAGAAACTCGCACAAAGACTGACCCCACTTCTCTGCTAGTGAATGAACACATAAAGGCTGCATAATCCCTGTTTTATTTTTCTGTACAGGTGTCATTTGACCCTGATATCCTTATAACTCCCTATGACCTGCAGCCTGCTGCCCTCTGGTCTGAAACAGCGGCTTTTGTTCCTGCTGGCACACCATGCACAGCTGCTTCCATCATTGTTTGGAGGGGGACAGATGGCTGTTCTCAGCACAAAAAGGAGATTAAAAAAGAACTGAGCAAATGACATCACTATGCCCCCTGGGATTTAATTCACAGGGCCTATGGGGCTACCACCAGCATGAACTCAAACTGCAGTCGGCTCTGCCCACGGAAAGAAGAAAGTTTGTGTTTTGCAGAATGCAAGACATTGCTTTTGAGAATGTTGTTTCCACCACCCTAATATTTATATTCTTTAACAGCTCTCAAGCCAAGCTGAACAGACACTGCCCTATCAGCAGCAGCACATATAAAGTATTCTGAAAGCAAGACTGATACTTTATCCTACCTCTATCCAGGCCTGTAGTTCAACTGCAGTAACGTGATTTAACGCTTATTTATTTTGTTTCATTTGTGATGAGGAGTTAATAAGAAATGGTTGGGGAAACAGGAAGGACAAGGAGTTGCACCCACCCTGCCAAGACATTTTGCAGGTAAAACATTTCATGCATATCTCATGGCCCCACTTCAGTCAATGGAACTAAACAGCACAACGTTTGAGTTCTGGAAGTAGTTAGCTTTGTAGTCACTTTTCTGCCTTGAATTCACCGCCAGATCTACGAAACCACTCTCAGTTCTTCCCTTCTGGACAACAAAGGACAGCAACCACTGTGGTACTTCACAATGAATTCTCTGGGGAACTACAAATACCTTCAATGGAATGTGTATACAGTGATCTTGTCCAGCTAAAGTATTTTCTGCAGCTAGTGTTTATCTGAATTTATGTTTTATCTTGAGTATATTATATGATCACTGCTTGGGACAGAGAAATTTGGCCTCTGTGTATGCATGGTACTTGGCACCATCTGTACCAAAGTTTTTCTGCAGAGCAGAGAATTTTGTTTTTCAACATGTCTCACTGAAGACACTCATCAAAGTGGCCATATAGCTGCTATCATCCTCTTTATATTACTTACAGTACAGGAATGGTGCAGGAATGTGGCAGGAATGGTGCCATGTGAAGATAAAACCATTCCACAAAGAATAAAAATCTCCTTCAAAGTGGCTTTGGTTGTGTGGAGTTTTGTTTTGTTTTGATTTGTTTGTTTGTTTTCCTTTAAGGAAAAAAAGGAAGCAATTTCTTCTTTCCTTGAGTGACTGGGAAGAGCAGAGATGTACTCCTCCACCCAGCCCAGGCTGGGGCTGGGACCTGCTACCCTACAGCATCACACCGCATCTCCTGCCCCAGCCCCCATGGCTGAACCAGGCTCAGATTAAGGATGGTTTTACTCCTAAACGCAGATCAGCATCCGTGGGAGATGTCACTGTCTGTGGTTTAGCCCAAAGAACCAAGATGAGCCTCCTTCTTCCTGCACGTAACCACACAGTAAGGTTCAGATTATCCCCTTGGGCACAGCCGTAGGAACCAGCTCTCTCTGAGAGACTGCTGGAGCAAATCCATGGGTTTGCACAGCTGTGGACATCGGATAGGAGCACAGAAAACCATGATGCTGATGAGACAAGAGAAGTAACAGCTCCAGTCAAATGTGCTGAGTTTTACTGTCTCAGCAATGCTGACGGCAGCATCAGCATACACTAGAAGGGCTCGAACCAAAAATACACTGCACGTCTTCCACTAATTCATACCTGAAAGCATTCAGCACACCATAGAGTTAGACCAGAGGTTATGATAAAAAAAGAGGGATGACTCTTGCTTTATAAAGTATCATTTTTTACTTTGCTAATCTGAAGAGTAGAACAGCCGATCAATCAGTCAGTACACTTGAACTTGGAGGGGTATTTTTCAAGGAAACCCTTTTTGTTACAGAATACGTGACTCATCAGACCAGGAACTTTACACAGGGAAGTTCTAACCAAGACCCAATTTCCATTTTTTTTTCAAACTGTGGAAACATTTAAGTTTGGAAAATTTTATAAAGCAGTTTTCTGTTTGCAGCTTGAAACATTTTGTTAAAAACAGTTAATAAAACATTAAAAACGCTTGGAACAGTTTCAGTCAATGTTGTTTAAATATTTTTCTGCCTTTAATCCTGCTTCCTCAGTGCTCAGGCATGAGAACTTGAGTGTTTTATCACAACACAGAACCAAGTAAGAACAAAAGTGTAGAAATTGCCCATTACTCTTATAACCCTCCACTACAGTCCTTTCACAAAATGTTAGTTTCAAAGGTGATCCTCTACCCGAGCAAAGTTCTATTCCCCTGCATCAGCTCAATACAGAGACACAGGGACTTTTCATTCATTTTTTTTTCTGTTAATCTGTTGTTCTTCAGGGCTCTTTTAGTCTGCAGTGAGAGCCTCAGTCCCACTGAGAACACCTTTTCTGCTACTAAAACAAAAGGCATGTCTCTAATACTTCATTAATTCCAAGCAGAGAAGTGTTTTGGTTGATGAAAGCAGTAACAAAAGGTTCATGTCTGAGCAGGCTGACCTGAATCACAGCCGTCTTCTGCTTTCAATGTTGCTCTCTTGCAACTCCAACTGAAAGACAGCCTTAATCTAGCCAGCCCAGGAAGAAGGAACCACACTGCAGCCATGCCCTTGCAAAGGCCTGTTGACAAGAAGCACCCGTGAAGGATGCCTTAGAAAGATCCTCAGCTGTTTGTAAAGTATCACACTTCAGCCCCAGTGGAGGGGACAGACACACTTAATATAGAAGGCATTAACGAAGGATTTATTCAGTCAGGAGTAGACAATGCAGCATTTTAAGCCTCGTGTTTACACAAACTAGTCAAAGACTTGCCAAAGCACAAGACAACAAATAAATCACATTAAACTGCAGTGAAAGAAACCTATAGCTCCACACATGTCTTTTTGGTGGCACATTTTCACACCGCATTAATTGCCTCCATTTACATCAAGCTCATTTCCAAATTAAACAAAACTTTCTTTTTTTTTCTTTCTCTTTTTTTATCGCAACGTTAAAAATAACAGCTTGTCGGCTCTACATTTTGAAAAACAGGCTGAGCACTGACTTGCCCATTCAGACAAAGTAAGTTAATTTATCACTTAAATGCATTTTCACTTCATTTTAAAACCATCTATTTTCTCTTAGAAGTTTAACAAGTTGGTTTACTATTGCTCTAATACAGGGAGATTTCATTAAATGTCCTGCCATCTTCTATCAGCATCATCATGATTACATGCTGCCCTTGTTTAATTTTAATTTATAGCAATTTTTTGCAACTTGCCAACATGCATTCTTAGTAATTTAACAGAAGTACAAGATAGGCATGGAACGCAAGCCAGTCGCTTTCATTTTGCCTCTGCTACGCATTTCCTTCGCACCCCAGTTTCACAGCTTTCAGTGCTGCATGGCACGTGCAAGGCATCAGACCTGGAGACTTTCCTGATGTATAGGATGAGGGGTTTTTTGCTTTCTTACTCACCTTCTTCATTAACTTCAGCAGTGGCAAAATGTTACAAAGAGAAAGGTTATTTCCACAGGCAAGAGTTCACAAATCACTTCAAGCTTTACAGGCCAAACCTCAACATCCTAAATTTGTTTGCAAGTTAACAGGCAAAACATGCCTTACAAGACATGCACCACTTGCTCCGCAATGCTCAAACCACTGAAGAGGTTGTTGCTCTAGCACCAGTTCCTAGCTTGGTTTTTAGGAACAAGCAGCTTGTAGCAGCAATGGGACAGCCTGTGGTGCCAAGGAATGCTTCTAAAGGAAACCACTGCGATCCACAGGTAGATGCAGGTTAAAAAAATAAAATATCCTTACTAGATACTACTGCTTATAAATGCCAAAGAGCAGTGGAGGGTATAGTATAATACCCCCAGCTGCAGGCTCTAGTAACACTTGCCAAGCAGACACCAGCACTTGAAGGAACAGCGGTAATCACCCATAGGTTTACAGGTTGCTTCATCACATCACCTAGATTAGCTTCCAAGTCTAGAGCTTGACTTTGCCACTGACTGCCACACTGCTGCCTCTATCCACATGATGCACTGGATGTTGGTGAGATGAAGCCCTGCACCTCTCTATCGCCTCAGCGGCATGGACTCTGTGGGGCAGAGGCAAGGAGGAGCATCTGTCCCAGGGAGCCCCTGCTACAAAAAACCAACCCCTGGAAATGAACAAGTGGTTGCTCTCAGCTAACAACAAAGCCACTAAAAAGCAATTATAGCTTTTTCCTCAGGTGTTTCCCCTGACAGTCCAATCAATGATGGTCTCAACAGTATGAAAAACATACCTGTTTACTCATAAGGGGAAGAGTTAAGAACCATCTGGGTTCCAGCTCTCTACCCCTAGCCAGCAAGGGTTAGGTACCAGGTTTTGCCATACTGTGTGCAAAGGGAAGGGATGAGGGGGAGGCATGACTTCTCAAAAACTATAGCAGTGCTAAGCACCAAATGAGATCAGAAGGGATAAGGAAATCACTCAGGGACAAGGAGATTAGCTCCATGGTTTCACACGGGCCAGTGTCATGGGAAGTTTAGGCTACAGGGGAGGAAGAACAGTGGGGATTCTGGCAGATCAGAAAAACACCAGCTAGGGATTCAGGAAGTTATCCTGAGCAGCCAGAGCAATATGACCGAAACACTCCTCCTACAAAAGCAGTGCATCAAAGACAACTTACAACTGCAGTACTTTCATTTCTTGTTTCTGAATGATAAAAAGTTCCACTTGAAAGGAAGAAAAATTCAGTGAATTTTCTGCCGAGACTCTTTCGTAGTTCAGCACTAGCTCTAAACAGGATCTCTGTCATTTCATAACGACAGCCTTTCATCCTGTGTATTTTTCACCTTCTGCTTCTTGCCCTTTTGTAATTGCCTGTCTGACATTAGAAGCAGGCCGTCCATCCTCCTGAACACTTTTAGGCCACTATGTTTAATGCACTTTTACATACTACCAATATTCTTGTCATTTTCTGCTCATATTCAGCTGAGATGGTCCCATAACCACATGAAACATCAAATGAGAAAAACACTTACTGAGCTAATTCCATTGGTAAAGTTTCATTTTTATGCTCTAAGATGAACTAGAGAAACTATTTTCTTTTTATTTTTTAGAAAAAATGAAACATCCTCTATGGTTAACTATACAGTAATTCATGCAGTGAATTGAATAATCAGACAATCTAGCTTTACAGAAGTACTTTAATGTATGCCTTAGCAATTTGGCAGTGATTTATATTTACAGAAGCCCTTTAGGATTCAAGGACTTTTTAAATGGCAGGGTCACAGAGTACGAAGAAATTTCTTTGGTTTATTTGGTAAATGTGTACAGTCTCGCTATTTATTGTTCAGAAGAAATTGTCATCATATTTATCATCAGTAAATCTTCTAAAGTCTGCAAAGTATCAGCTAATTTATGAAACTCATTACTGTTTTAAATCATCCCTATGTGCTGAACAACCCATAATGGAGAGCATTGATTTTGACACCTAATTTCCTTGTGTTCATACTTGGGCAAGACTCCAATTGACGGAACAGACTATTTTTCAGCAGTGTTTATTGTTTGCATTGCAATAGTGCACAGGAGCTTGAGCCTTTGACCAGGCCAAGGCAACAGCGATGCTGTACAAACACGGAGTAAGAGACTGTTCCCTGCCCTGAAGAGCTTACAGTCTAGAAGGCTGCCCCACCTGTGTAACAAAGGCTTTTTTTTTTCACACAAGAAAAAATATGAAATGAAACATAACCACAACAGACAAAGACATTCATGTTTAAGCCTGTGAAAAAGAATTTGCAAATACTGGAGCAAGGACCCAACAGCAAATTACCAGTGTGTTTTAAAAGTGCACTATATATTACACCCCAGGTAAAGATCCTGTCTCTCCTTTGCTTAAGTGCTGAATTAGTGATTAACATCCAAATGAAGAGGAGGAGGGAAGTAGAAACCCTATTTTAATTCACAGCTTTTTCTCCTTGCTGTCCCAGAATAACCAGATCCCTTATTTCTTTGGGGAATAAATCTGCACAAGTTCAGGAGAGAAATGTGTACAACAAAGGCCAGTCAATTTATTGAACTTTTATAAAAGTCTTGAGCTCTCCTTGAAAATTATAATGGGATGCAGATTGTTTTACAACCCGATACTCCAATTTGGAATTCTAACAAACCCCAATCTGCCCGAGAACCAGCCCTTGCTATTGCAAAAGTCTGCTGTCAACAACACATACACAACTAAAATATTTTTAGAACATCTACTGGAAAATCACAAGTATCTCAGTTCTGAATGAGCCTCTCTTAGACTTTCCATTAAAATAAATCTTTAAAATAACTTCCTAAGTATATAAATAGACCCCAAACTAAAACATATCAGAGCCAAGAAATACCAAAGCTAAGAATTATCTGAAGAATTCCAGTACTGCCCTTCTGGGTACAACACGAATCTACCAACTTACAGACAACATATTTTGTCTAATTTTGTGTATATATATATATACATACACATATATATGTATTTATAGCATCTGTAATTCCATGGACATAATAGGAAAGTGGCAAGTATTAAGATAAAGGTGATAGTTTATCAGAGTGTGTGCGGATTAGACTTGGCTGAAAAGCAAGGTGGTTTCTTCTGTGTAAAATCTCTCATCTTTGTTTTCCAAAATGTTAAACCCCAGGGGAAATGGTGCGCTTCTGGTGGAAGGAGTTCTATGGCAAAATTTACACAGTTTCAGGTCTGCCGTGTCTGGGGAAGAACTGCCAGCCAGACTGTGGTTTGGGTTCTCAGCTTAACGGCTGACTAAGGCCCAGGGATCATTAACTTCCAACATAATTAGCCAATCTATCAGGCAGATTACACCAAGGCTGAGGACACCTAAAGAAATCCAAGCAAGTGGTGAGATGCGAGTGCTGAAGATGGAGGTGTGAATGCATACGGTTACTTGGATTGAGTATATTTTTTGTTTTGAATGAAATATTTCAGGCTCAAATATACATTTCCTGAAAAATAAAATAAAAAAAACCCCTAGGTGTTGCTGGAAAATTTCCAAATGTATCTAACCTGGACTCCTGCCGAAGGAGATAGATAGACTATGCTTACTGGAAGAACCAGGATCAATTTAACGAGCAGTGGGTCTACTTTTTCAGCAGTGAAGGTAAAAATAAATATTGAGCAGCTGCCTACTTCACTATGCAGTGACCAGAGGCCTTAATCCATTTGATAGACCATAAATCTGCATGGAAACCAAAGAACAGTGGGAGCATTTTTATATTTGTGAATCCACTATGCTCATGTAATATAACATTACCCTATTTTTCTTTAATACATCTGCATATGTATATATCTTTTGATATGTTAAGAACATACAATATATATGCATATAACATGCATATCAGCATAGAAGCATCTCTGTATCTAAATTTAATTAGTTTGTGATATTTGAAAAACATACTACAGGCAAAAGAAAGACTTGGCATACCGACTGGAGCAACGCACGGTAAACACCGCCCTCACGTACCCTAAGTCTGTCTGTAAACCAGACATTATTGTGCTAAAATGTGTGCAGGTAAAATACAATTAGCAGAATATTTCATCAGAAATACGCAAAAATTTAGACTTTTGCAATCACAGTTCTACATATTACCACCTCATACAACTGTATTTTTAGTAGTGGATATATAGGGATAAAGTACAGCAGTTAGAAAGATTGCACACATTTTTTATAGGGATTGAAGTTCATAGCCAAATTAAAATAAAGCTTTTATTCTAAGCAAAACATGTCACCTGCTCCTCTTCCTGCATACCACTCAAATGTTATTGTTGAAATAAAGACAGTGCTAGGAAGTATACTATTAAAATAGCTTTCTATCTTGAGCAGCTGCATACATTTACTGTCAGCAAGTGTGTTTACTAAATAAAAGCCTGAGCTGCCTACCAAAGGAAAAGAAATCATCTTTCCTTAAAATGATATCAGCAATTAGCAGAATTTATCAGAGTAAATATTCCCCTTCTCAGCCATCAGGGAAGAGTAGTGCCTTACATCACTTAAAATGCCAGCAAAGAAGCGAATTTTTTTCTCTCTCACATAAACTTTGCAAGAGACCTCCTTGCTTTACCCACTTTCAGGGTGAAGCCCTGAAAACATGTTTAGGTTTGCTCCTAAACATGCCATTTGTTTAGGATCAAACCTGGAGCACCCACCAGACTCTGCAGGATGCAGGTTGCAGCCACCACCCTCCTTGGCGGGGACAGGATGCTCAGAGCACCCAGCATCTGTGCTGAGCTCTCTACTATTTACTTCTCTCCAGTGGTTCCCCGTCAGCACTGGGAACTTTGCTTCTCCCATTTCCTTCTAACATACACATTTTGCAGGCTTAAGAAACATCTGCTTGGCTGGGTTTGAAATGGCTACATTTTGGAGGCTGAACAGGAAGAAAATGAACCAGGCAAGATTGATCTGTGAATGTCTTTTGGGGGTGTGTGTGTGTGTGTGTGTTGATTTTTCCCCTTAAAATATCATTCCAGCTGCAGGTCATGCTTTGATTCCACTGTGGATCACCCACTGCATTTAGGTTTTTGTAAAACAAGAGCTGTCACAGCCAGGTATGCAAGACAAATCGTTACAAGTAACAGATTAATAAATACAGCTCAGAGAGATTCATTTTACACTATTTCAGGCAAACTCCTACTGATTGCAAGTTTCTAGGAAAAGGAACTTGCTTCCTTATTTGTCCGTAAAGTGCATAGTACACACCGGTGCTCTTATAGAAAATAGATATTAATAACAAGGGAAAATATTAATAGTAATCCTCAAGATATCTGTGAAATGAGCAGATACTTGCTTCTGGGTGATGAAAAGCAAGTGACAGTTGAGCACGGTCTGGGGAGAAAGCCTCCAAAGCATTTTCTGAAAAAGCTGATTCATTTTCCTTTCTTTTTATTACAATATTGTGACTAAAAAATTTGCTGCAACAACCACAATGCTGGCAGACCGCTGCCTTACCCACAGAGGTAAGAAATGCTCTATTCAGCCACATTATGCTCTTAAAAAACCATCAAACACTCCCTGTGTCATTTGTTTTATTTTTTTCTTCCCATGACTTTATGGAACAATGGTGGCTATTTTTCCATCATGCTGACTTGCACTCAATGAACAGCTGATTACTCACTATCATACATGTACATCTTTGAAGTGATAAGCAAAGAGAGGAATGTCCCTATTTACATCTAAAGTGAAATTCCAGCATCCAGCAGAACTTTAAAACTGATTTTTCTAGGACAGTGCTTCTTTCATGTTCCCAACACTAAATATTAAAGAAGCGAGATCTGTTTTAATTCAAGCTGTGCTCTGACCCTTAAAGTCTTACAATGCTGTCTGTGTTTATATGAGCACAGACTATTTTTTCAAGCCAGTTCTCATCATGTATGTTCCTCTCAAACTCTCTTCTAAGTCATAGTATCATAGAATGATCCCGAATGTTAACGTCCCTGCCTCATTCCCCAGCTCTCCAGGGAATCAGGAAGTGCTGTAGTCTGGATGCTGCATGACAATTTTCATCAAAAGGCTGGTATTATTCCCGTTTCACTGGCAAAAGTCTGACTTGTTATGTAAATCTTTTCTTCTTTTTGGCACCTAATTGGAGTTGCAGCTTGCATTTCTTTTTTAATAATATTTAATAGGGTATATTATTTTCTATATTCAGATAACAGATCCCATTAGTTTCACCTGCATTTACTCAATACTCCTGCAGAATCTAATTTGTGCACTCAGTAACAGAAGTAGCCTCATTAGCCTCTGAACATGTTTGAGCTACTTGCCAAACTGAAATGAGGGCTCTGGGAAGCGATGTAATCCAGCCCATTGTGCAACTTTGAACCAGTTTCATCACTGCAGTAGACTTTTTTCCTTCTCGTCACATGCCTTTCACTTCCATAAAGAGCAAGGCAAAGCTGCCCACAGTCACCCACGGACCCACAGCCATGACCTAACAGTCATCAAGGAGTGGAAACAGAAATTGTCGTCAGCTACAGCTCTGTCATTCAGGGAAAGCAAACTTTGGAAATTCTTCCTGGTTTTAAACCACTTGAATCCAAACCAGGGGCAGCAGAATGTTTAACTACATAACCATGCTGAGCAAAGCACGCTGAACGAGGCAGAAGCCCAGCAAACAAATGAGTAATTAAAAACTCTACCATCATGTAAACACACAGATGGGGTTGTACTGGAGAGCCTTCGCTTGGCCTTCCCCAGCTTCCAATACTTCGTGCCTTCAAATCTCTTTTAATGGTGACTATTTTTCCTAAATTCTTTGGGCTCCTGCAGCAACGTGAACCCCTTTCCCAAGCTAAAAATATGAACCGTGGAAACCCAATGACACCAACATTAACCTGGTTAATCACCCAGACTGGACCAAAGCTTAAAAACCCAAGGGCAGACATTTGCAGTATGAGCCAGAACAGTGACTGCCAGCCAGGAGCAGGTGATGACTTTGTGGGTGGGTCAGTCATGAGCCATCATGAGCGTGAGGCATCAATGACTTTTCACTACTTTTTTGCTGACAGTAGGACAATGATGAGACTTTGGACCCAGAATTCTCCCCTATGAGGGAGAGAGTCATGGGGTACAAACACCACCCTGCGGGCACCAGCCTGAGCCCAGCCTCTTCTACCTTCAGGCTGTCTCTGTTAAAGTGAGTCATTTGTTGGAACTGACCCTCCTCCGCAAGGGGTTGGCATTTTTCAACAGAAAAACACACTGTGTAGAGAAATTTCCATTGAACTGATGTAGCTGCAATCTTTCACGTTCTGTCAAAACCTTGTACTTCTCCGCAACTTAATCTGAGCAGTTTTCTGCACTCAGAGAAGAAAAGCCAGCTTGACATGTGATGTGGAAACTTCCCAGCCAAATGGCTGACCAGAAGCATTTCTGGGGTCTCTTTCAAATGGAGAAAAGCAGACGTTAACCTCTCTGCACAATCAAGACAGTAACTCACTAGGAACAGCCTCATTAAAAAGTCAAAGATTTACTTCAGATGATTCACAAAACAGATTCCCCTGAATGATATAGTGATTACTCAGCTACAAAGATAAGACACACTCTGAAGGCCCTTCTTACCAATGCAGCGAGGACACAATGCGGGCTTCTCAGCCAGGGACCTAACTGTATCACAGAAGGGTGATGCCCCTTGTCCACCCCTCAGAGCCTTTACTTTGAAGGATGGAGGTAAAAATGGGCAGTTTCACGGGGATATCTGCTAAAGGAGGACAAGGTAAGAGATTCTCTCTGTTTTATCCTCTGTAGGTAAAGATAAGGGCACTCAGCCACTTTCAAAGCTGCTATTCCCAGGTGCTAAAGACAGCAGCAAATACTGTCCTCCCTTCAGTCCATCCGAACAGGAGGAGAAGGCTGGGAGCCACATGTTACTCAAGAGCCTAAAGAACAAGCACAGTAAAACCTTTTCTTCTCCATACCATACAAAACCCCCAGCCACTTTCTGGAGAGGCAGGAGTCAAACACATCACAGATTCAAATGAACAGATCTCAGACACTATCAGCTCAACTCACCCACAGCCACATCATCTCCCAGCAGCCATCAAGCAGTAGAAATTGCAGTTGACTACAGCTGTGGCATCAGGGAAAGGTAAAATCTGGGTTATTTTTAAGCTACCTGAAGGCAATCTGTGGGATATTATAGGTATGCGAGTTGCAAGGTACCTGGCTAGCTCTCTACAAAACATTCAGAAGGAGTCTGTGTGGCAGCGGTGGAAGCCAGAGGAGCTCATGCAGCCAGGTATTTTGCAGAAGAGGTATGTTTACAAAGATGGGTGAAGGGAGAAAGAAGAACAGGTGGCTCTTATCACTGCATTTACACTTACAGGGTGGTAAAGAGCATGTGTGAAAACCGTACCTATGGAACTTACAAAGTTATAATTATGAGTAAAAGGCAATATCAGCCTCAAATCAGCTTGGTTGCCTACAGAAATGTGATTGTAGTGGCAGTGCATGTCAACCTGTCTTGCTGCTTGCCCTGACTATTTTCTGAACCAGCTGGCTAATTTTAGCTGAAGTTGATGGAGCAACAGCCAACTGAATTTCATGAAATTTCATAGTTGGATGGAGGTGAGAGATGCAGTCTGAGCTCCTGTGCTTTCTCCTGCCCAGCCTGGTAGCAATGGTTTCTGTCTTTATTGCAGGTGGCAAAAAGGAAGCGTTGAGGGGAGAATAGTGTAGGAGAAGGAATGGGGATGAGGAAGATATATGTGAAAGTTCTGGAGGAATGGCTGGGCTTTCTATCAAAGTGGGAGTAAGGTGTGCAGGAAGGTAGAGCACAAATGAACAGAAAATCCCACATCACCAATTCCAGTGCTCACATTAAAAACCAAACACCTTTAAGTGTTTTGTGTCAACCACAAATATCTGGAATTGCAAAGATTTATTCTCTTATATAGTCACAGATTTTAGTGCTTAAAATTTCAAGGCATTGCATATCTTTGCAATGGGACTCCCTTTAACCCCTTTGCTGCTGGTCCTTCTTGCATCTTCTGTGCTGCGGCAGAATGTGACTGTTTTCCTTTGCTGTACCGGTGCTCCATAGGTAGAAACCAGGGTATCTGTGTTGGGGTTTCTGAAGCATAAAGTGGGAAAAAGCCAAAAGAAAGTCTTTTTCTTGTCCTGGGAAGGCAAGAGGGGAAATAATGAGGAAAAATAAAGGTGGCACACAATGTTTTTTAGGATGCTAGCTTAAATAAAAGGAAAAAAAAAAAATTGAAGGAAAAATTGCAGCAGGGAGGTGGAGGATCTCTGGTGCATCAGATTGGAAAAGAGTTTGTTGGTTTCTCAAGTGACGTTTTTATTGAAGAATTTGAAAAGAAGGATCTTAAGTGTGTTAAGGAAAAGTTCCTATTGGGGGTGTGCTTTTGAGAGACAATTTTATTTAGCAATTGAATTTGCAACTTTTGCTGACTTTCTCACAGCTGACTGGGCAAAAAGTTGTCTTCAGTGTCATTTTCTCCAAGATTTCTCAGAGCAACCCCTGAGAACTCTGCAGGCAGAATCCCAGTGTAGAACCCTGCTTGAAAGACCCAGTATGTTGGGATTCAATATGTTTGGTTGCTGCCTATGCATGGGGAAGACTGAGGAGAAGCACAAAGCAGTGTTCCCAGTCATGACAATTCAGCTGCCAGAGAACAGGTGCATTTATTTTTCTTGAAGGAGCAGCTCTGAATTGCCTCCTTCCCATCCAGCTCCCTGCTGTCAGCACTACTCCTCCTCTACTTTACATGCTCCTCTTCCAAAAAAGCTGCTAGAAGAGCATGAAGTCAGCCAGGCATGCCACCTCATGAGCTTCAGGGAAGGAGACCCAACAATGTACTATGTCTTTCATATACCTCCCCAGGGGATTCTTCTCTCCAGATTCTCTGAAGAGCTCCCATTTCCACTGGGACATCTGAAAGAAGGTAGCAAGGGCTGAGCAACCTTGTAGAGATTATCTGTTCTGATGTTGCTTTGATTAATCCTGCTATGGCCAACACAGTGTGGTGTCCAAAGCTCCCTTCGCTAATAAGGGAAAAGCTGAGATTGCAACACACTTGATGTAAAATACTAAAATACTCCCTTAATGAGGGTATTGCACACACGGTCTGGATGACCTTGCTGGGGAGGCTAAAAAAGGGCATTACTGACAATGTCAGCCTTCTTTTTTTTCTTTTTCCCCTGACTACCTGTGTACATCAATACGCTTTTTTTTTTTTTTTAAAAAAAAAAGGTTAATTAAATAAAATGTTATGGACATAGAATTCCTTAAATGTTATTGTAAGAAAAAAAAATTTGTATGCATATATATATATCATGACCCTAAAAATGATGCTTTGAATTCTGCAATGATGTGTTTGTTTTTTTTGGCAAGCAAGTCTTACACCAGCCTCAAACTGATGCAAGCTGTTGGAGAGCCAGATCCAACAGTTTCTTAATACAAGACTTCTTTTGTTTAATGTAATTTTCACATTCACATATTACCGACATTCAGTACTCACATAACAGTTATGCTATACATTTGGGGCCAAAAATAGTTTTATTTCTTTGTAACCTTGTTTCTTTAAATGATGGCAAGTGGAGCATTTGTTACCATTCCCAGATGTGTTAAAAGGACTGTTCCTGAAAATTAATACTGTAGCTTAGTATGACATATTAGCTGGATCCAACCCTTTATTACATATTATGTATATATTTGTAAAATATGGCAATTTTCTTCTGAATTTGAAGACTCCTTTCCTCTTGTTCCTGTGCCTTCAAGGTGAATTAAGACTGGCAAGAAGGCAATTTCTGTAAATCCTTTAATAATTCACAACTTTCTTGAATAGTTTGCTTAGGAACGTGTCTACATCTTTAATGAAAAGAGAAGTCAATGGAACTAAGATCTGCCAACGGACAGATCTTTATTTCATATTTTTGAGCTTGCCTTCTTCCCTCTTTGCTTCTTTGGAAGGGATGTCACTTGTCATAAGAAATTAATAATGCTCTGCTCTTTAGCAGTAGCAATAGGAAGCCACATTTCTTACCACATGCTTCTCTTTGCAACAGAATCTGGATAAACCTCAAGTCTCATTCTTGCCAAAATTATCTGCCATTTCACCCTGTGCGAGAGATTTATGTTGCAGAACAGGGACTGAGGCTGACCTCCTGCCTTTCAGAGTGGTATCCAATGGGTGGGGAAGATTTGCAAGTATTGAATAGGAAGAGGTATAGATAAGAGCTGGTGCTACACCCTCTTCCTTCTGTGGGATTACAATAGATGCCACAACACAGCTATGATTTTTATCAAGTCTGGTCATTCCACGGACAAGCAAAGGATGAGGCAGTAGGACATAGTTTGGGGTTACCTCTTCTCAAGGTCCAGGTACTTGAATTTATTCTGCTTTCAGCAATGGCCTGTTGTTGGAGTTTCCCCTTCACTGAAGGGTGCCCATGTCAGTAACTTAATATCTCTTACGCTGGGGAAAACTGGTGGTGTACACAGGACAGGAAAACAGGCTAGTTACAAATCACTGCCTCTCCTACCTCTCTTGCCCAGTGGAATAGGCTGACTGTAGAATAATAGAATGGTTTGGGTTGGAAGGCACCTTAAAGATCTAGTTCCACCCCCCTGCCATGTGCAGGGACACCTTCCACTAGACCAGGTTGCTTCAAGCCCTGTCCAACCTGGCCTTGAACACTGCCAGGGATGGGGCATCCATAACTTCTCTGGAAATAATATTGGAAAAAATAATACTAAATTTCATTTCTGCTCCCTTTGACCAGAGCAGCAGAACCTCTCCTGAAGTGACAGCACAGCACCTGCATTTTTAGAAAGTCAGCAGCACAGAATTAAAATAGAGACAAAAATGGTTACTGAGGTAGGACATACTTTTTTATACAGACCACATGTTCAGATTCAGCAATACTTCTTTGTTTTGAAGTGTCTGCTTCAGATGTGGAATATAACCACAGTAATGTTTTTAATTTTTTAGAGGCTACGTTTCCTCAGCTTCTGGCTTGGACAGTCTCTTTTGCCAGAACAAGTTCCCTGGACTCCTTTATTACACCACCAAAGGTTCTCAAGCTTGATTTTGAGAGAAAAAGTAAAGACCTGTAAAAGCAAATAATGAGACTGAATGGAAGGGCCCAATGCTAAGGAAGTTAAAGCTTGAAGCACCATTACCAGAGATACACCCATGAGGAGGTAGCAAAGTCATAGGTGAGAAAGCTGCAAAGTGTTTAACGGAAAAGGATGCCCTGCCTGCAACACCTTACTGGCCCTGACTACAATGCCAGACTAGGCCTAGTCTTGTCTTGTCATGGACACATGCTCAGGAACAACCCTGGCCTTCAGTGACAGTCACACTAGTACAAGTATGCCCACTTAACATTCTCCCACCAGACCCCCTCCTTTACAAAGTGACATCTGAAAGCAGCTAGATATACAGAATACATCATGCATCAATATTACTATTCCAGATAAACTACTATAAGAAAATATTTAGAAAACTACCCTATTACCATAGCCACCTCGGTGACACATCATTCTCAAACAAGACAGAGCTGTAATTCTGTCCTAAATTCACTGTGCACTTTTGCCTTCCTATCTGTGAATGGAAGGAAGAAAGTATCTGCCTATAAAGCCATATGTGCAATGGTGGCAGAGATAAGGATGTGGTGGAAGCCAGGAGAGGGGACTTCACCAGTTGCTGGGATACTAACATTAATTCAGCTGGGTACAGCATTTAACCCTACAGCGATAAAGAGCAGATGATGAAGAATGTCCAGTTATTTCGGCTAGCAAATGCCAAACAACAGGTTTTCAGTACACTGGGCAACATGACCACTGACAGGCCAACTGCTCTATGTAGTAATGGTGAGGCAGAAACCAGCTCAAAACCCTGGACTCAAGTTCAACAGAATATGTGCTGCTAATGGAACGAAAACTGAGAAGGACAAAGAGCAACAACATGCTTTCTGGGAGCAGAAAGGCTTCCTCTGATGCTCTGTGCGACAACTGTTTTCATTAGGTACAGTGAAAGCCAGCCAAAAACCCCCAACAAGGCATCCTGCTGAAAATAAAACAGACAGTTTGAGGTTCATTATTGCATATTTTGCCTGCACCTATGTTTGGGCTGAGAATCCTTTCTGCTAGGTTTCTTGCTTTTTAACTATATCACACACAGAGATGAATCATGAGGCATAGACCTGTCAGGCAGCAGACTAATGCCATCACTTCAGCTTCCTGGCTGTCAGGTCTGATTCCAAATAACCTTTTGTCTTCTTGCTCCAGCTACTAAATTACAGATCAAGTGAAAAACATAATTATTCCCCCCAAAGCCATGGATAACTTCTGAAAATACACTGAACTGTGAACAGAACAACAATAATAAAAAGATAAGCTAGGATTACCCACGGTGCATAGCCAAAACGCTCCATGGTCCCACATGTGTAATTATAGAACTGTTTCCTATTTGATGATTTCTCTTTTGCAGGGACAAGAACATTCTCCCTTCCCCCTGCCATTTTTAGTATAATTTTTGTATTTGAAGTCTCCCCTGTTGCAATAAGTACTTTGTTATTCTGTTTCTGAATTCTACAGTATTTGGCGCTGTTTTTTCTGAGATGATGCAGAACTTGAGCATTTGCATTTTTTGAAGTAAAATTATTCCTAGCAACACCTGGCAAGGTAAAAATAGGTTTTGGTGCTAAAGAGTGCAAACCTCGACAACTGCTAACTCATTCTACATACAGTCAGAAAGGCTGCTGATGGCTAAAATTTTTAATCTCCTCTTTCTTATTAATGCCATGATTCTTACCTTTATTCAAGAATTTGAACTCATGTTTTAAAATTAAAATAGGCAATAAAATGGAAAATCATTAGCATTTCAGTCACTGCACCTTTATTTGAAAACTTCTACCTCAAATATAATTTGCAGAACAATCAAATTCATCATCCCCACCTGTTTGCACCAAAGAGGGTTGTCCTGAGTTAGAGAAGATACAAATATTTATTACTCCATAGATAGCTCACACACTAGCCAACATGGTACTCCGTTCCCAGGTCTGATCTTGAATTCTGCTGCAAGATGTTCTGCTCGTGCAGTAGAAAGATACTAGATACTAAATTGAACTAAATACTGATTTATTCCCATTACAAAAGTCTACTTAAAAGACACTCTGGTAGATGTCTGAACTCCACCTGTGTTCTAATGTGTGGTACTTTAATCTCCCTCTAACTGTCACCCAGTAAGATGCATGCACCCAGATCTCCAGGTAGCCTGGTGACAGCACTAGCCCACATGCTCTGTGAACTGCACTTGAGCTGATGTACAACCAAGCCACCTGAAAGGGCTGTATGAGCTGCCTACACTGTCCAGTAGGCTGGCTCACCACAGCCCCAGGGCACTGGGCTCTGTAGATGTGTATCACAGCATACTTGTCCACATTTTTAGTTCTGGGCAGCTCTAATGAGAAACCTACATACCTTGACCTGTGCTATGCAGGCTTGCTCGCATTTCAACACTGGCAGTGATATGCCTTCGTTGTAAGCATACACTGTGACCTACAAAGGAAGAAAAGGCTACGTGTACCCTAACTACTTCTAACTACATTTTTGTTTTTATTAAATTTGCAACATGAAATTTAGTAAGAAATAGAACACAGGAAATATCAGAAGATTTTTTATTTTCTCATGAAACTCAATATCTATAGCTAGATGCTACAGAGCTTGTACACTGTTCCCATGTGGAGAAGGAAACTTAAACCACTGAATTGAGAGCTTATTAAAAAAACACTCATGGAAAAATTCCCTACAAAGCATCACATGGAAGTTATATGCATCCTGCACTGAACACAGTGTCTCATAAGAAGTAAGTTATATCAAATGATGACTTGACTTTATTCAACCAGGATTCTGTCAGGCCACAAAGAAACCACAATCCAGCCTTTTCCCTTAATTCATAGTTCTTTGAGGTCTACAAGAAATCAAATGATGTGAACAATATCCTTGAAAATACATTCTCTTTAGTCCAATCTCTGCCAGTATACTTCATTTTCAGCCATTCTGGAAGTGCCTTAAGCTTTGTCTGCAAATTCACTTGGCCTGACATTCAGCGATGCATTATAGATCAGATGGATTTAGGAAACTGCACTGACTGGATTAATCAAATTAAAGGGAGAGGAAGAGGGAAATAAAAGGAAATAATTTTTTCCTTTACTTCCTAAAATATATAAATAAATGGAATTCATTTATTTGAAAGAGTTGCCCAGATGTCTCTCTATGTACTTATATTGTAAACCACAGCTTTGTGAATGCAGCCCAGCAGCAGCAAGGGAGCCAGCCAGTGTGCAGGACAGTAGACCTCAGTTCACTATCTGAATTACACACTGGTCTACTAGTATTTTCCTGAGACCTGGGAAAATTACAAGCATAAAAAACTTTACATAATATAGGCATCAAAAGATACTACTGAAAATGAAAATAGGTATAAATTCATCTCTGTGGTACATACCTGAGGAGATTCTCCTGATGACAGAGCAAAGATGCTTTGGTTACATTTTTGATGTCCTAAAGCAAACTGTAAGATGTTCAGCTTCTGCCCCACCACATTCCCTGGCATCAGATAATTCAATAGCTACAGCCTACTTCCTGTGGGTCAGGAGAAGATGGAAAAGAGAATGGGACTTTCCCCCTTGAAGAGGACAGGCATGTCTGGGGCACAGCCAGTGTCAGACAAGGAAATGATTTATTCACATAATCCTGTTCTCATAGCAAGGTCTATTTTCCACTCTCCTCAGCCCTGGCATAATGAGCACACCCCAGTTCAGACCTGCGTACTTAGCTCCCTTTTTATACAGCCTGCTTTGTTTGTAGGAGCTCGCACTGAGCGGCTATAACCAGTTCTGTTGACTTGGAGGTCCACACGTAGAATCATAGAATGGTTAAGGTTGGAAAGGGCCTTAAGATGATCTAGTTCCAGCCCCCATGCCATGGGGTTACATGAGTTACATACATGAGCTACAGCAGAGCTGTCACCCTCTTGGATGACAGGAGTCGTCCCAGAAATTTGGCTGCTGGTGGATGGGGACCTACAGCTCCCAGGGAGAGCTGCAATAGCCTGTGCAACAAGCAGCATGGATTATCTCCTGCCCTAAGGAAGATTATCTTAGCAGTATTTGCAGTTAGTCCAAAGTATCTGTCTTCTGAAAACATCCATAGGAAGAATGAAGAATTTTTAGAGCAGACATACTAAACATGGGTTTTTTTTTGGTAGAGACTAAGTGCTCTGCCCTGGTGATGGCTGTGGCACTGGGTTTTCTCCAGGATGAACCATGTAAAAAGGCATTTCTGTAAGACAGTTGTATTTATTCTTTCACTGATGGAGAAGCAGAAGCATATGGAAAAAACGGAGCCTGGCTGAGTTAACAGCTGTCACACAGACACAGAATAAAAGCATATTTTCTGCTTTTGGCTATTTTTTCCTAACCACTGGATGCTACTACTTAAAAAAAAGCCAGCTCTGAAATCAAAAGCTGTGTTCTGCATTCACATAAGGAGAAATGTTAGGTTTTCTTCATTTGATTTTTTTCAGTGCATTATATATTCTTACATTCAGCCTTTCAGACAAGTGAAACATGTAAATCATACTATGTCTTTGCATATTAACCCCTCTCACTATTTACACAAGTCCTCTGATACTGGACTCTGTAGGATCATTGCCATTTTCACCTATTCCTTACTTACATTTAATAATCTGCATTTATATAGTAATGACTTAAAAGCTAAAGACTAACTTTAAGGCTGAAGTAAGCAATGGTGTCCATGTCAAGACTTTAAAGAACATGATGAATGCTGCTTGTTATAAAAAGGCGTCAGGTGGTCATGTTTGCATGAAACTACACTCATCACACAAGCACAAATGGGTGTCAGCAGTGTATGATACCCTAATACAGTCCCTAGAAACTCTTAAGTAAATATGCCATCTAGTGTTTAATTGGGACAATTTCAGTCATAAATCGTCTTGATCAATACATCTCAAGTTCTTCCCTGCAAGTCTAGATCATACAGAATCTGGCAGAGGCATCTGGATAGGCCTTTCCACCTTTGTCTCCTTCTTCTCCCCTGAAAACCCCTCACTCTACAGCATTCTCATTGAAGAAGTATTTTCCTCCTCTCGCTCCTGATGGACACTAACAAATGGCCAAGCTACACTCCCAGCCCATCTTTTTTGTTTGAGAAACCCACACCTCAGACTGCTGCAAGCTGTGCAGAAGGCAGCGAGAGCTGACACAGGAGGGTCACCCCAATGTTAAGATCCCAAATATGCCTGATGACTTCAGAAAAGCCACTTCATACACATGATACCTGGACCAGCACATAAGGCAAGGAGTGGACCTCCCTGCCTGCAGGTACTGGGCACAATCACTCCAGGAAGCAGAAGCACTGTTTATTCCTGGCTCACAGCTTGCCAAAATGGGATGAGTTACCACAGTGATAGGTATTGTTTTGCTGGTGAAAAAGCAAAAAAATCAGGGAAAGAGGCTTTTGAAGTGTGACATCTCCACTCTCGACAAGCAGTGCAGACAATTTCTTCAGCATCTATGGCAATGTTCTCCTTCTTCACCTCTAGCCCCTGCTTAATAGTGGCACACCTGGCTTAAATGCAATCCCCTTGCTCCCAACAGAAGGGATACTCCACATATGTGGCTTGTCTCCTTCCATGTGCTTAAAACAAGCCATTAGTTGTCTTCTTACATTTTCTAACTGAGACTCTCTTGATGCTTCTGTCATAGACACTGACTATATTTCTAAGGATTACATTCCTATACTGAGTCACATTACAGCATAAATCGCCTGGAGTTTTTGGTAGTGTCTTTTTTACTCATTTTACAGATCAATAAAAATCTAAAGTTAAACTCCTGTCCCTGCAGTACTTCATCAGCCACCCTTCCCCAGCTTATCAAGTTGCTGCCTATCTTTATTCTTTGCTTGAAATTCCTCTACCTATTTTTGGTCCATGTGACCATGTTCCTGCGCCAACCAATTTGTATTAATGTCAAGAGTATGATTTCATGAGACATTGTACTACTCTGCTAAAAATCCAATTATTCTGCATCTGCTGCATTCTTTTCATTCAGTACTTTTGTAAATCTATCAAAAAGGCAATCAAGTCTAACTGGCAGCATTCATTCTTTATACCTCACTCTGATGACCATGCGCAGTCCCACTGTTCTCCAGGGCTGAGAACACAAGAAAAAGCCCATTGTCACAATTTGTACTTTTCACACCACAGCATCTTCTTTTCCAAATATGAGCAGTTATAAAAACTACTGGTTCCTCTGTAGTCAAGCCTCAGCAGAGAACACTGTAAACAGCATGTGCTTCACTGTGGCCATTACTAGCTGTCACCCTGCCCAGGCTGCTGCCTTCCCCTGCCTGGCAGCTCTGCCAGCCCCGCAACTGAGACTAATAGCTGCTGAGCCAGCCCAGAGGGCATCCCACACCTGGATTCCCAGTATTCCAGCTGCACGGTGAGGATGCAGGCTGCTGAGTCAGCTCCCTGTGGTGATCAAACAGAGGATATTTGCTTGGCCCTGCACCTGACATCACTCAAGTGACCACATGCCTAAGGGATGAGACCCACTGCACCCTGGGTGTGGGAGAAGATACTTAGTGGATATGACATACTTGTTTTATGCTCAGAAAGGATAACATCGTTGAGCGTGATGGGACAAGTGCCAGTCAGTGTGTAGGGACATAGGAAGCCAGGCAAGACCTTCCTTGGTGGGTCTGCAGAGTCTATGGAAATTAAAAAACTTAGTGCATTTTAGCTAGCATTAAGCATTCCGTGGAAGCCTCCAACATTAGGATCACGGTTGCAGTTAACTTCTCAGTAGTGAAGCAGCAATTCTGAACTGAAGGTGGAATGCACCCTGGTCCAAAGGTGAGAAATCAAATAATGGCTCCTTAGCTACATTAGCAGGATGTATACATCTAGACAAGATGAATCAGGGCCCAAGTAATATTTTTTTCCAGGCACAGCAAGCCATGGAGAAATAGGACTAGAAGTACTTTAGGAGGTTTTTCTCCAGCCTGCCTCAGGTATCAGTGCTACCTCTGCTGCTTCTCCTAGATGTTTCCTAATGTGTTTTTATGCCTTATGACAAGGGAGATTTTGTCACCCCCTCAAGCTCTCCATCCCAGCGTTTTATCGCTCTTCCTTTTTCTTCTCTTAATAGCTAACCTGCAATGCTTCTCACTGTATTTCAGGCTTATCATCTCTTGTCCTGTCCAGCATTAAGATATTTTTTATCTTATAATTAGCCAAGCAAACATATGACCTAAACAAACATGTCAATAAAAATAATTATTTTCTAAACAAAACACAAATGTTAGTCACTACTTAAACACTTTCCTTTTGACACCAGCTCCAAGTCCTCCACTAACAGAAGTAAGTTTCTCTCTTATTCTCAACACTTGTCTTCCAAGATCAAAACATGGCAGTTTAGGGGTGCTTGTAAAATTTTGGTGCCTATTCCAACACTTCACATGAGACAATCAAATATAGATTTTTACTTAAAAAAGAGGTTTCATTTTCCAGTGACTAGACAAATGAAATGTTTATGCTGAAGGCTCCAGCTCAATCCCTAATAATACTAATTTAATACCCCCAAACTATGTAAAGAGTATAAAAGCCAAAACAAAACCATATAAGGCTTTTATTTTTAATACATCAAACTAAGCAAGTTTTCATGCAACAGTCATTTAGCTTTATCAGAATTATTAATATGCTCACATCAGAAAAATACCCCAAAGATTAATTGTTTTCAGCAGAGCCTAGCTGCAGGTACAATAGTGCACTTGAAGAGCCGAGTGGCATTTGCCTTAGGACGACTATAGTACTTCAGGTGTATCAGATCACTTTTAGTACTAATCTGACACTCTTCATTTGAGATAATTTCAATCTGCAGTTGCAGTATTCAGGTATGAAGATTTTGCATCACTTCCATTTGGCTACTTTTCTAAAACACTGGATTGTGAGACATCTTGCTAACAACAAACTTTATATTCACCTCAGTTCCATTATGCTTAGCAGTGCCCTGACCTGCTCCAAAACCCAGTGAAACCACTGGGAGTCTTCCCATTAATTTCAGTAGCACTTGGATCAGATCATATCCATCACCTTATGTCATCTGTGTAAATAAATCAGTGTTGCTTCCAACTCACAAACTCTCTCCAGGCATAATCACATCACTTTTTCTGCTTAAGGCAAAACTCATGAATCCTAAGCTGACAGTAATAACATAACATAAACCAGGAACCTGGAGAGCTGCTAACAGCTCAGGGAAGCAATGTAAGCAAATACTTTGCAATGGAACCTCTTTTTCTCTTGATTCTCTCAATTTCCATTACTGTAAAAATGAACCCAAATTATTATTCTTGGAAATCCTTGCCTGATCAGGCAAAACACTACGTAATAGTTAAGAATGCCACAGTCAACTGCAGAACGGTGTCCCTTTCCCTGTGCACAAACATACACAGCCAGAGGGAAGGAATTAGAAAAGATACTTCCCGTTATTTTACTTTCTTATATATTGCCTATTTCATATTTATGATGCTTTAAACAAAAAAGGAGCTAGAAAGAGACACAACTGGAAAATACAAAAGAAAGCCAACACTGAAAGGCAAAACAAAATGATCAGCTGGCTATATTTTCAGTAAGATGGTATTTGTCACTTCAAAATATAAAACTGTTTACTAAAATACATGTACTGGTAAATTTGCTGTATCCATATGAAATCCTCCTCACTGTGGTATAACACCAAAGAATATTCTGGATGAAATCACTACTGAATTGCTAACAGTTATTTAAAGAAGACAGATAGGTATGTAGTTAAGTAGTCATGTCAGGGCATGCAACAGTTAAGTACGTACATGTAGTAACCTGCGTGTAAACTACAACTCTTACAGAACAAACCTGAGTGACTGATGAAAGGAATTAATTACTTCCAAAGTCATTTTGATCTATAAGTTTGCTGCTTCTAGCCGCAAAAATGCCACACACCTTTTATCACTGCAAGTATTGCTGAAATCTGCAGATAAAGGCCACCTTCCTGTATAGGCTTTATCTATTACTGCTTATCCGTGTGGTGTCTGAGCCTCTTTCAGGCAAAATTGGTATTGTCAGGCAGACATCCCCTACGAATTCTGTGGCTATGAGTATAGGAATGAGACTGTAACCCCTAATAAAAGAAGGTGGCGGGTTGTTAATGTCCCTGCCACCTTAATTTGTTCTGACCAAGCATGTTGCAAAAACCAGGGATCTGAAGGCAATCTAAACCACACCAAGTCAAATCATCAGTGTGGATCCAGCTCAGAGTCTCCAGGAACAGATGTTTCTGCCCACCATCTTCTTAATCCCATGATCTGCTGCTGGGACAGTGCAGTGCCCTGCCGCCCTCATGTGAAAGGAAATGATCAACATCTGGATAGACATCCCAGCAGAGAATTAAACACTAGCTACCAACCTGTAATGGGATCATTAGAGGTTTAGAGGAGCTGCAGAACAGGAAGAATAATGATTAGACGAAAGACTGAGGAGATTTCTTTATCATTGGCTAACAGCAGTACCTGTAGAAAATTCAATGAAGAGACAAAAATGGAGTGGTAAGATGAGGCTAAAAGGCCTTCACAAAGAGACGTGGTGTGAATAACAATGTAGAAGAGTAAATACTTACGAAAACTGAACCAAACCAGAGGTTCTCTTAAAACTGCCTGCCTCCTGTGCACTTCTGATGTAAGGAAAATTGCAGTGCCCTTAAAAAATTTAGTTCCATAACTAGATTACATCTTCAATTAAAGGATGTTAGAAAACAGTCTTTCCTGGAAGTCCTATATTTTCTTTTGTGGGAAACTGTGCGTGAGCAGCATGACTAATGAGGACAGCCATACCAACTACAACTTCTAACAAAGTTATTCTTCCTTTTCTGTCACCTCTGCCTTAATAGGAATAGCTTTTTTTATCTCTCTATTATTTGTGGAAGACTTTCTGCTGAGGAAATCTACAACTTCCCAGACTCTGTGATACGCCTATTATTTCAGCTCTTTAGTTCTAGATGCAGTATTAACTGTGGGCTCTGTTGTTTGCACTTAAATGCAAAAAGTTAATGAGTTCCAGCAAAACAGATAAAGGTTACCACGTTAAGCACCAACACAGTTTTCTGTGCTGTCCTGCTGTTAAGTGAAGAGTCCACACACAGCTCCATCCGGTTTAGCTCAAACTGCTACATTGCTCTTTAAAGACCATCATGGTTAAATGCCTCTTGCTGCTTCTGGCTTGTACTTGCAGCCAGAGAGTAGAAAAAGCACTCCAAGAAAACTCATATTTCATGTACAACTGGTATGTTTGAACTGACGGAGCCTGATCCTATTTGGAGAGAAGCTGATGGGAGCTTTGCCAAATCCAAGTGGAGAACTGGCACTGACAAAACCTTCCTTAATCTTTACTGTGTTTACCAACAGTTTGTACTCTGTCAGATAGGTTAAGAATATCCTTTCAGCAAATACCTTAAGCTCAACCACTGCCAAAGATATTCTTTATCTCCAGCCTGCCGTTCTCATCACACCCCCTGTGACAACATGAATACTCAAAAAGCTATAAGGCAACTCAAACCAAGGAACTGCTCCTGTGTACGACCAGCATAGTAAAGAAACTAAGTGTAGGGCACAGCTTTTACCTGACAAAGTTTCAGAGCAATCCAGTCCCACTCAAGGCATGGAGTGTCTGTGGTACTGCACAGGGCAGGTCACAAGAGTGGGAATGACAGTGAAAGAGCAGGGAACTCTTTGAGATGGCTTCTCATCAGCAACCGTGACAACTTTTACCTGATCCAAGCAGTCATGAAGCCCCAGGCTGCATTTGCTTCCAACATCTCAATTCTTTGAATATATTTTCCCAAATTACACTCACTGGGATGGGATTAGAAAGGAAGATTTTTTTTTTCCTTGCTGGGACACAAAGATCACTGATGCAGAAAGGGCAGCAGTTGCAGGATAACATGATATGTGATAGCAATAAACATTTCAGAACTACATATTTTACTGACAAGACTACTGCATTTTTTTTTCCTACATGTGAAGACTATTAATTGCTTACGCAAGTTACACTTCTGCGTTCACCAGCAATGTGATTAATTACAATACATACCAGTACCAGGTACTTATCTGCCCTACATCTTCTAGTATGTGTTCATTTGCCCCAAGTACAGCATTCCATAAGCAGAGTAAACACGAAGCAGGCGATCACAACTTGCCCAAGTTTAAATCACAATCTAGGCAGACAACATGCAATTTTCGAATGTTCTTTGCACAAAACCCCTGTTTCTCTATCCAAAATCCTTTTGAAGCTGGATCCTGTTACAATGACAATTGCCTACACTGCTAAGGAATATATTTGCAGCATGCTGTTCTTTCACAACACTTCATTCCTAAAAATCACTGCATCTCCTTTCAGATTAAAGATCTGTTAAATTATCTGGACTAAAATTTGGACTCTGTCTACAAAACTAGCACCTCTTTAAAGTCAGACAGAAATAGCTTTTGGATGAAACATTGGCATTAAGAATCTCAAAACATAAACATTTTCTTAGGCCTGCTACAAAAAATGTTAGACAAAAAGGCATGAACAACAACAGCCTAATCCAGCCCATGTATCACAGCCCCCTTCTGGAATGGGCATGACTCCACTAATTACAACCTCAAAGGAATTATCATTATGGGAACAGACAGGTACCTGAGGCAATACCAAGACACTCAGTCCGAATGCTGGCCCCTCGTGCCAGCCCGTGCCTTGGTGGCCCCCTTCCATCAACCTACCCCACGGGGAGCGGCGGCGCTCGCGTGATTGAGACATGGGATAATCTCTGCTGCCAACGTGGGAGGCGACAGAACGAGCAGACTCCCCGGATGGTGTTAACAAACCCGCTAAGGAGACAAACGCCTTCAGCTGCACTTTCACACCCTGGAATCGGTTTCAGTATAAAACAAAATTTCAGTTGTAAAAAGCCTAAGCTGTAAGAGGATGCTTAACCTTAGAGCACTGAATTCTCACCTTCCTCCTAAGAAATAATGGAAGTTTCTGTCCTGCATGTATGGCTTTCCCCCCATTGTTTCTCAAACAGTCAAAATACTCCAGCCAGCACTTTCAAATACACGAGCTCAGTTATCAAAAAATGCCATTTGACTGGTTCAACTGGCCAGAGGAAACACACCTTAAAAAAACCTCAATGATTTTTCACACATGCAGCAAAGAATTTACTTTGCAGAAAAACGTCATTCTGAATATTCATTCGCTTATTTCTAAAGGTCTGAAATTTATTGGAGTAATTGAACTGGGTGAAGGTTTCGGTTTGTGGGCAAACCATGGCCTTTGTCTAAAATGCTGTACAACACATGACAGCCTCAAGCAAAACATCTGATACAGCTCTCTCTCTACCACTTCCCCACGTTATTTTTATATTCTAGAGGACTTCTAAAGTTTATATAAAAAGCAAACATCAAATTCCCTTTATCCTCCTTTGTCCCTGTGTGCTGACAAATGCTCAATATTTCACCGGTTTATTCCAAAGCCCAGGCCATACTTTATCTGAGGACCAAATGCGAATGATGACCCTTGAGTCTCTGTCTTCTACTAAAACCTCTCATGAGCTTCCCCCAGGAACACATGAATCAAAACGAGACATAGTAGGCTTTTCCATATAGATTTTGGTGATTTTTTTTTTCAGGTGCTAATAATTTAGTTGACATAATCTTTCATCACATGGATTTGCATGAGTTGATGGAAAACCACCACTACCAGTAGAGAAACCCATCAGGAGTCCTAAGCATCAATAGTAAGTCTTCATTTGCTACAGCAGGTCTTCAGCCTGTGAGCAGAGTACCTTGCCTTTTTAGCCCTCCTCCTCTTGTAGCTGGGATTGCTCCTACTCCTCCTGGCAAGGAAAATATGTTAGAAACAGCTGCTATTCCTCCTTCTGCTGCTTCCCCTCAGTGGGAGGAAGACAGAAAGGGTTGCCAACAATGTAATGGCTTAGCTGAAGCCAGCTATTTTTACACAACAGTGCAGCCATGCAGCCCAGTCTTGCAGGCTGAAACTGCCTGCACGTATGGAAATCTCGATGAGCGCTAATCCTTGCAGGGTAAGGACCTGTGATGCTGCCTTTCGCACCACGAGCTACCTTGGAGGTAAGTAATACTATAAACAATTAAATTTCATTCAGCTACAAAACAAAAGATCTGGCCTAATCACTAAAGAGGTCCAGGGGTATATTTTCACTATTATAGCAAGTTACATCAAGGGCAAACATTTCATCATTTTTTGAGCTGTCTTCAGAAAAAAGTCTTACCCTCTTCTTTGTTCTGTGTTTCACTCATATGAGGTAGATCACATAGGAGATTTGACTGAAAATTCAGGCATTTTTTCTTCTGGCTGAGTTAGTTTTAATCTGGACCCATTTTCTAGTGTCACCTACTGTATAGCTGCATAAAACTATGTCAACAAAAAGGCGGTGGTGAAGGACAGAGGGCAGGGGTCCTTTCAGCTACAGGTTGTGTTCTGTTGGTGTAAAAGAGTTTTTACAGTAATTACTCAGAACTGCCCAGCCTGAAAAACAAGATCCAACCCCAAGCACAACAGAAAACACAATCTGCTAGGAAATACATGGTACTAGAAAAAACACCTCTGAAGTCTTTGAGAGCACTGTGAGAAATACAAAGGACTATTGCTCCTCAACTGCAAGAACTGTGAGTAAATCTGAACACAATTCTGAAATTGTGTTTTTTCCTTGTACAAAAAAAAATCTAAATTTTTCCTGATTTCTCAGAAAACGTAGCATGATTTTCAACTGTCATGACTGCATTATTTCACTACAGTCATGTAATAATATTTACAGTCATCCCAATACAGTCCACTATTTTATTGATACAAAAGAAACTTTCCCAGAACATCCCCTGGACCATTCTCCTACCTAAACAAAGACATCTGCCACACTGCACCATGTTTATTTTTTATTGTGCCTCAAATAAAGTCAAAATTCACCTTCTGGTGCCTATTACAGCATACAAAATCAACCAGAGTCCAAACACAGGAATCAACTGAATGAGCACAAAGCCTGTCTCAATGGCATCCGCTCCTCTTGGATATTACAGCACCATCCAATTGAACCAAAACCTATTGTCATCAATGGATTCATTCTGAAATAAAACCTGAATGGCCGACTTGTTGCTGTGCCACTCTCCAAAAAACTTCCCTATGGCAATACGCCTTCCCTAAAAAATGTCATTGTTAATGGACTTAATTTGTTAGAGGATGAATAGGTTTCTATGTCAGGTCAGTTACTCAAGCAATTTTTATTACTGAGAAATCCAAACCAGTATGTTATCAGATATGTGAACCCAACAGATAATTATGCTAAAAATGTCCTAGAGTAATGAGGGTACACATAAAAAAGCTGATGTCTTTTCATGCTCAGTATCACTATATGACAGCAAATTCACTCCCTGCTTCCCAAATACAAACTACCTCTAGTTCCCAACTAGCTAGCCAGCACACTGAACACTAGAATACTGCAGTGATATGCTTACAGATGTCAGTAAGTCAATTTAGAGCAAACACCAGACTCAGAAAAAGTTTTCTTTGACAGTTCTTACTGCCTTACCACCTGGGAAATGAAAATATCCACATGTCACCGATTACAAGACTGTTTCTCTTATGCAAAAGAATTTCTAGTTTTACATCTTCAAATGGCTGCTAACTCACAAAATTCTCAAGTTATAATCATGTAAGTAAGTCCTAGGCCATACAACGCTATGGGATATGGATACGTGAGAGAAAGAGATCAAGGAAAGCTCACTTCAAATGAGAAGAGCGAGAAGAAAGGGAAGCAAACACATCCCAATTTCAGACCCATGAGAAGAAAGGAAAGAAAACACACAATATTGCAATTTGAGACCCATCCACCAAAGACTTGATAGAAAAGAGGAGCTTTGCACTGTGAATGGAAAGATAACAAACTTGAGCTGTGGTGAAGGGTCAGTGGGAACCAGTTTCATCATCTTACTCTATAATATGCGTCAGGATACATGGACGAAGAAACACAACTTGTGAAAAATTTTAGATGCAGTTCCTAAGTTAGATGGCATATATACCTATACTTACACAGTGAAAACATTTGCATTTGGTACTTATTAGAAAGCTTTTATCATAAGCTCCGGCCAAATATTAGTTTGGAGCCAAGACTGCATTAACAGGATGCAAACTTTTCAGTGGGATAGTAATACTTAACGCAGTATAGAAAAATAGAAACAGGTCTTTGGACAAAACATTTTTTTCCTCCCAGATTTGATAGAAAGACCGGTATTAATTGCCAAAATTTTAAGCTCAGTACTTACCTTTTCAACAGGGGTATTTTCTTCACTCATTACGCTTGCTTTTCTTGATTCGTTTTTTGTTCTACTCAGCCTCCGGGACACTTTTTCTCTAAGCAAAGTGGCATATCCAATGTGTTCATAGATGGGGTTTGTTGTCATTTTGGAAATATACTCAGAAGCCTTTGTTTCTATATACAATGTTATCAAGCCATCTGTAACCAGATCGTGGATTGATTCGAATCTTTTCTCTCCAACAAAGTGCTTCCCATCATAGAACAACCTATAGTTCAAGGTCTGATTGCCAAATCTGAAAATACCAGGAAAAAAAAAAAAAAGAGGGACAGAAGAAAGAGAGAGGGAAGAGTGAGCATTAATACTGGCAAAACTCTCAGGAGGTAACTTTGCTGGCAAGTCTGTGTCTGCATTACATATTGAATATGTATATGGCTGCAACTGTATCTCTGTGGAGAGACTACCTCAAGTTCAAACCCAGTCCCAAACCTCACTGCATCACATGGACTGGGCTATAGAACTGAGCCCAAGTCCTTGCAACAAGTTATGTGACCTAGATGTACATGGCTTAAATCTGAATCCTAAAGGGACTGCTGCAGTGACTGGAAAGGTATGTTTGCATTGGCAAGACATTACACCTGGATGTATAACCATGTTAAGGGCTCTTCCATCCAGAAACATTTTTGAAGTGCAGAAAGTGGATGCTTAATCACCATGGGCATATTTACAGTCAATGAAGAGAGATGAGAATCTCTAGCAAGTCATTCAAATCCTAAGGGTCAAATCACTCCCTGGAAGGAAGTCAGGGAGACTGAACTCCTAATTCAGGGGCCCAATTAAACACCCAAAGTACTGTGGGATAACTCTGGCCCTATTCGTGGTAGGTGTAATCTATGGGCTTTTTCTAAAGTGTTTAGAAAAAGCAAAGTGCTGTAGTAGCATATTCAGTTTATAACACCAAGGTTGGAATCTCATTCTTGATTAACGGATTCAAAGATACAACATTGAGTTACATGGTCCTTATAGCTCATCAAATGTACCTGTCTCTGCATACTTTGTTAAGCATTCAAATAAAACTGTTTAAGCTTCTTATTTTTTCCCCACAGTTTTCATATAAATTCCCAATTTATAATCAAATTCAGTTTTTGATTCTATAAAAAGGATTTAGAAACCATGCTGTTGTGTCAAAACAACAGGCACTTTGCCATAATCCCCATCCTTTAGTAGCTCTTTTTACTCTTTATGTTGAAATTTCTTACTAAGACTCTAAAAAATCGTGTTTGTTCTTTTTCAGCTGACAAAAGTTGCTTTTAATTTACACCACTTTTTATTTGGCATGACTCACCAACTTTTCCAGCTCTACCATCTGCACATCAATACAAATCCTGAGAATGGTTTCAGCACTGTATCACAGCTACTTGGGGTAACTCCTTAAAGAATTTTTCCTTCTAGCTTTTCAGCAGAAGGATAAAATACACAGACTTTTATTTTGTGCATATCTTACAGAAGTAATCATGCTACAAAACCTGCAAACTATTGCCAGGGAGATTTTTTTGTCAAAGCCCGATAGAATATCTTGTCCTCTTGCCACTAACCCACAGCAGCTCTAAGACTGTTGCATGGGCAGTTTTTGAATGGCACAACTAAAGCCAAGAGTGGCTGTACCTTTGAGGAAGTGCACCTGTGTGGGGCAGTGAGGTTGTAGTTTGGGCTCTCACTGAATTTTTCATTCAGTTGAATAGCAGACTTATTTCTTTGAATAGCAGCTTCCTGTGCTTTACACTGTATTGTATACAGCAAGCTTGAATTCCAGATAGGGAAGAAAACTGAAGTGCAGTATGGTGCCTATGACAGCTGCTCAGCCACTGGACTCCATGATTTTTCAGGTTTGTCCAGGAATGTTTTGGTGTACAACACATCACTGAGCTCAGAGGACAACTTGGCTGTGTCCTCTGCTGGCGCATTCTCCTGTTCTGTTCTCACTCATCTCTTACACAGTTTTAAAGGAGAGGCTCCATCTTAACAACACTCACTCTAGGTAGCAAAGATTTTGAAAATGAACACAGTCTGCTACTGAAAAGGGAACTCCCAGCCCAGCGCTGATGGAGTAGCTGCATTGATGCAGTACTGTGATGGTCAAACTGCTGCCAAAAGGGTGTAAAATCCTTCTGATACCATGAAGTGTATTAAATAAGAGTGGACATAGACTTTGCTCAAAAGGGACTGGTATAATCCCCTCCATTAAACACATTTACATTTTAACTGTAAGCCTTCATTAAAACACCATTTACCTGAGAGCAAGAGTATAGCAACCAGGTTGCCGCTGGCTTTCTCTAAGTATATATGCTCCTTCTACACCAGCAAGTATTTCATCTGCTTGCTCCCGAGAAATGATCCCGTGAAACCTAAGGGAAGATATCTCAGTGATTTACAGAACAAACCAACCAGAAATACCTCCTCCTCCACCCCAAGAAACCATTTCAAAACTTCTGCACTGTGGAGCATCACGGTCTAAAAGTGCCAGGACAGCCATCCAGCATTGGCAGCAGCATTGAGACAAAACAAGAATTACTCTATGTATGCAGTTTCAGTCAGCAAAACACTCAACCGCACCCAAAGATTACGTTCTGTCAATGCCCCACCTTTTCACAGCTTTTCTCCTCTAGCAGTCTACGCCCCTCTTCCTTGCTTCTTTTCTACGGGCCTCACAACAAAATTGAAAACTAGGCACAAAGACATTATATTTTTAAATGGAGGTGCCTTAAAATGAGAGATGACTCTTACTATCAGTGTGCTTTATATTAACATTGCTTCCTCAAATTTATAAGGGAAACTGAGAAAAAAATGGCAACAATTATTCAGAATTCTATTCATATATTAAAGTAGAAGAATCAGAGTAGCCTTAAGAAAAATAATGTTGTCTTCATTTCAGTGAGTTCTGCATTCAGTGCTGGAAAAAAGCAATACTTCTCCGATTCTTCTGTTATTGCTATTTTAAGAAAGAAAAGAGGCCCTAGGATACACAATTAACCTTACAATAATCAATATGTAGTGGTGATCTTTCCATAAGTACAAATGCAGTCTTTACAGCAGTTTAAGTCTTAACTCCTATGCACATTTTGTTAGCTGGTAAGTCTCCAAGGGTCTCCTCAGAGGTTCTGAAAATTCCTATTTTTGCTGCTGTCTGAAAAAATAGAACTAAAACGTACTGGCCTTCAGCATTTTCTCTTTTCTGACAAAACATATGAAGTGGCACATTTCTAACACTGCCTCTGGCCCGGCAGCGAAAGAGAAGAAAAACACTTTGGATGCAGAAGCAATCGTTCCGTTCTCTTTACAGTGTCTTTTCAATTAATACATGTTAGAAGTATTCAGTTTAGGTGATCTTGACTTTCTAGTCAAAATGATGTAAATAAATTCATACTTTCTGTCTATATTGGTGAGGACACCCCCATTTATTGCCACATCCAAATTGAAATGAGCATCCCCTAGATGACATGATTTGAGCATGTCTTTACCAGTAAACTCGTGGCAATTTGTAACTTTAGTTAGAAACAATGAGCATAAAGTTATTTGCCATCAGAAGCTCAATATAAAATATAGAAGGTTTTAGGTTCGATATTAGGGAAAAAGCTCTCCTGGTGATCAGTTTAAGAAATCAATGGGACAGGATACATGGGGCAACTGTGAAATTTGTTTAACCATGGTTGGATAACCACTGGGTAATCCAAGATTTCTCAGGGATATGTTTGGTACATTTATATAAGGATATAAAACCAGCTTGTACACGGTACAAGATCCCCAGAACTCAGATGCCTTCCTCTGACAGCAGTCAACAAGAAATGCTTACGGAAAGAGTACATGGAGCAGTGACATATTTCTTTCACTTCACATCCCTGTCCATCCATCACTGGTTTAGCCAGAAGTTGTGTATGATCAGCTGTGACTTTACCCTTCATGAATCTCACTTGTGAACCCTTTGGTATCTTTATGCTTTTAGCCTTCACAGCGCTCAGTTGCAATGAACACTGTGCATGTCCTTCTATTGGACACCCACTGAGGAAGATCTGCTCGTTTTCCTACTATGGTAAGAGCTGAGTCCCTTTGTTCCACTGTTGCACTTCGCTGTACCTTTCATTACTTCCATAACTTTTCTAAAAAGGAGGGAGGAGGAAGGAATAGAGAGGGACCAGAGCTACATGCATTATTTAAAATGAAGCCACATCATAGATTCATACAGTAATATAATTATGGGTTGTTCAATTTCTTTCTCTAGAAATCCCTGATTCTCTTTCCAAGCACTACTGATTACCAAGTCAATTGCTTTTAGAGGACTGTCTCTGTGGTTCTGAAATCTTTCTGAATAATAATAACCAATGTGATCTTGCCTAGTAGGCAGGTTCACTGAGGTGACTTCTTACAGTTCCTGCCAGCCCTGCTGCTCCACAAACCCTGAGTGTGTCAACAGCCAGGCAGGTTCCTGGATAAGAGACTGTGGTAATGGCTTTACACATTCTGTTTCAGGAAGTGTGACGGGTTACTCAGCTAGGTACTATCTTCAGCTCTGTGGTACTCTAGCGGCTATATCTGAAATCCTTGCTGTCAAAGATATTACTTAAAAATGAAACTTCAGTAATTCTGGGCAAAGCTACTGGCTCTTGATGTTTTTGATGGTAGAAAAGGATCACTAAACACAGATGAAGTGTCTGGGATGGAAGGAAAAATAGAATATGTGATCTAAGTAATTTAGCTAGCTATAAGGGCTAGGGCCTCAGCAGATTACTCTAGTAAAGGCCAAATGACAGATCTGGGTGGCTCCTGCAGTGGCTGTGCCCTTTAACTTCACCTGCCCGAATTTTCATGCCAATGCAGGATGCAGCCCCTTTCAAGCTGTTTTACTGTCAAGAAGACTACTAAGCACAAAGGTCCTTTATTTTCCTCACAACAAAAATACACCTCTTCTTTCGATATTTTGGCCCTCATAACTGTAGCAGGGAGGATAGCACTTACACATGCGGTAGCACGTATGCCTATTTCCACAACCTTGTAGAGTGGTGAATGTATGGGAAGTCACACAAAATGGTAAGAGAAATGGTGAGAGAAAATTGTCACGCTTCTCTCCTCTCTGGGCCACTGCAGGATGAATGGGAGGTTTAAGCAACAACCAAAATAAGAGGAAGAAATATTCCAGACATTGCTTTTTTTTACCAAACTGCCCTGAGAAAAGCAAGATAAACATGCAAGCTCACAGAGCAGCACAGTCCAAGGACTGTGAGCAGCAGTACCGGACTGTAACACAGCTAGATTATTAGGCTCTGGTATATTTCACTCCTAGTTGATGTGAAAGGTGAAATAAAATATTTATTAGGCCTTCATTGTGTCCTTTTTTTTTTTTTTTTTGTAGTTCAGAAAACAACTACTTTTGGATACACCCAACATACTTCAGAGAGGAAAATACTTACTCTCTTCCGTAATACTTTGGTCTGTTCTCCACCTAAATTTTGAAACAAAGGAAAAAAAATATTAAAAACATACTTGATTTTAAATAAACTACATAAAAATCAATTGTGTTTGGTTACTAATGAGAACTACTGCACCCATCTAAGTGACAAAATTCTGCAGGTTCAAAACTCTGACTGGAACATGACTACATAGTAGAGCAGAAAAATGAGGACACAAGAGGTAGTTTTATTGATGGATTTCTGGGAAGAATAACATGTATCAATGGTGGAAAAGTAGAACTCCACATTACTGTATAAAACCTGAACAAACAGATAAAAACAAACAGTTTTGCCAATCTAGTATTTATAAAGCAAGAGTATGTTTGCTATACTCCCTTTAGCCTCTTAAAAACCTTTTTTGCCTATATAAGGTAACTGCCTGAGGATAAAAAGTTTAGCATTCTTTGGAAAAAAACAAGGTTTCTGGATTTAGACCTCATTTTAAATTCCTTGAAGTATCAAGAACCTTTGGGGCAGGTCCAAAGTATGCTTAATGCTGCTGGAAGGACACCCGAATATTTTTAAAAGCTTTGAACCAAGATTCATGAACGTCCCGCTGTTACCGAGGAACTCCGGCTGCTTCTGGCACCCTGAGGCGGATCTCAGACCCCGGTTTCAAGGCAAGCTCTCAAGAAGCGAGGGGTTCTCTCAGCCTTCCCCTCCATGAGGCAGGCCTGCCCGGCAGGGGGCGCCACAGGCCTTTGCGCTGGGGCTGGCGCACGTTTCCTCTGCACCGCGGGGGCTCAGGCTGCTGCTACACGTCTGGTCACCTCAAACGCGTTTTCCGGTGGTTTTCAGACGTATCCATAGATATAACCAACTCATTTAAGTGTCTTTATAAAAACATGCTGGCTGTCTGACCAGCTATGGCGCTCGTCAGTAGCGTCACCATACCCGCAGTGAGTTTTCAGGTGGTCTTCAGGTGTATTCATTGATATATCCGCTCTTTAAAGTGTCTTTATACAGAGATGCTCCCTCTTTGTGCAGCTATGGTGCTTGTCAGTAGTGGCAACTTCAGCCAGAGTTTCATGCGTAAGCATGAGAGAACTAATGCAAGATATACATAAAGTCTCCTGATTATTAAAAAAAGGCACCTGGGTGAACGCATACCTGAGTAAAGCTGTCCATACCAATGGAATTACTACTTCATACATACTGACACAGATGTAGAAAAATTGTAGTTCTAAGACTTTCATCCTTTAGTGTAAAACCAATGAATTTTCACCATTTTATCTGACCGGAAACAAGCATTGTTCTTGTTTTGATTATATCACAGTATTTAACATATAAAAACTTCAAATTGATGAAGGTTTCTGTATTTCTTCATAGCAAATGCAAAAAAGTCATATTTTTGATTCAATAATCTACATGCCACACACTAAACCGGAGCAGCTGACTTTCTACCCTGCAGTCACTAGGGCTACAAGACAGAGCAGGATGAACGAAGGCTGCACAAGATAATGAGAATCTTCAATGGAAGACTCATGGGAGTTCAATAAAGTCCTGCCTGCGCTTCTTTCCCAGCTCGGCATTTCTTTTCCAGCACAGCAACTAACAATAACAGTGTCACACCCTTGAAACTCCTGCCTAGGAATAATACCTTGATACAAACATTTCTGAGCTCTGAGGGGCAGGAATAAGAGGAGAAAGCAAACAAAGAAGTGAAGAGAGAGCAAAAATCAGAGGAATTGCCAAGTACAAGTGCTGTGTTTCTATGTGCATATATGGCAGGTCAGATTCCTGTCCTACTTATAGATCTTAATGTCCCCTCAAGCATATATTTAGCTGGCAACTTAATTAAAAAATGGGTATCAGATGCTGGGTTAAGGAAGACCACCATAAAGGCCACTCAGTACATTGAAAATGGTGACAAGGAATATACAGATAAACTTTCATTCCCACAGAAAGCCAAATAAAACCTTTACATCACAGAAGATACAGCGTGACTTTCACCCAGCATTCAGAATCTGCTTCTACTTAAAAATGCAGATTTTTCTCGCTTGTATGTATACAGAGAATAAATCCCAACACTTTTGATCTACTTCAGAAAGAATTAACAGTACTGGCACTCATCCTCAAAATTACCTGCAAGCGCAAGTTTCTCCACTATTATATATATGTAACTATAAAATCAATCTGGAAATAACTCCTTGTGTAAATGGAGGCACATTTTGTATCCTTCTCACAACACCATTTATACAAACCCAGAAATTTATCTGTGAAATTTTTATCATTACTCTAGCAACTGACTGAATTGCCCTGAACACTGTGATTTCCATTTTTTCCTGCTGATCATAAGCTAAAAGGTTTGCTCTTCTGAGAATCCACACAAAGCCCATCAAATCCCATATTCTTCCTCTTCTTCCATAAAAGAGAAACCTTTATTCCAACATCTTTTAGCATCCATGTGTCTAAAATAGCCACAACTTCAGCTCTTGGCTTTATGCAGGAAAGATACTGTAGTATTTCCCAAAATGAAGCTCCAGATCCGCCAACCCATCCAACTGCCCCGGAATCTAAAAATCCTCTCTTGTGCTCACTGCAACCTTTAACCTGAAATAAGCATTTCGCTCCTAACCAACTTCACCAATAGGAAGAAACACAAGGAAATAAAGTTAAAGCAAGATAAAAGATCAAAATAACATCAGGGTCTCTAGATCAAAACCAGAATGTTGGACTGAACTTGGAAATAAACCAAAAGCCTGCACTATTGATGGATCAGGGGCTTAAAAGTATCAAAGGAGCAGACTCTGTACAAACTTCAAGGGAAATTCTATATATCCCAGAAGGCAAAGGTGACTTCAATTCAGTTGGGATTAGCTTTCCCTTTCCTGCTATAAATAGGCTTGCACACACAAAGTCAGGCAGATCTGCCTGAACGAATTCTTAGTGGTGGGAAGAACAGAAAATCCACAGGTAGAAAAGTGACTGTTTCCCAGTGGTAGGAGGCCAGAATAACCAGCTTTATTCTGAGGACACATACACTTAGTTTTTTTTCATAGATCTTGGCTATGAAGAACACTTTGATCACTTTCTGTATAGCCTTCACAATTTCCTTGTTGGAACACAGGCCACTGTTCCCAGGTCACCAGCTGGTTTTATCCATCACTCTGGCCTATCTCCCTAGACAATGAGCAATGGAAGAGATCAGAGGCTTGAACCATTTAGGACTCTTCAGCTAATAGACAGAAACAAAGTACAAAACTGAGGAAAATTACATAAAGCAAATAATAGTGAAAATACATTTTGTCTTAAAGACCTCCACAGCTTAGTTTTACTACTCCCATGCAGAGGATAAATCAAATGGGTTCTCTCTCTCCATTAAAAGTAAGTGGCAGCTTTCAATTCAAATGTGAGATGGTAATTTCCTGGCTTAGAAAAAGGTCCTATTGCAAATCTCAGACCAAAAATGCTGCAGAGAGGCATTTCTGACCGTTGTCCCAGAAACCATGGGGAAAACCCTGAAAATTACTACTGAAATTCATAGTTGCATAAATTGTGTATAGCAATGAATGCCAAAACTGTTGAAAACTAAAGTGAAGTTGATTAGGAAATAAGATGTATGGTGAAGCAGCCTAAATCACTACTAATCCAGTACTCTTCAGAGCCAATGATTCAATGACATCTAATCTTTAAGCATGCTCAAAGAGAATGAAACTCTGCACAGCTCTCCTGGCACTCTCCAAAAGCTTATGGAAACTTGTGTTTGAGAGACTCTGCATACTCCATCTTTGACTCTCAGCCTGCCAAACCTGATTGCCTCCCCGCACCCCCAAAAAAATCCCTCACTTGTACACTTAGTCTAATTTTACAAGTATTTTTACAATGCTACAGCATGTTCTTCAAGGTGTGGAGTTAGTTGAACTGGGGTTTGAAGTCAACACTGAGAAGGAAATAAGTCTTCTTCAAAACATACACTAGTTATCTAAGCTAATTCAATATATTACGTTTACATAATTTTGAAGTTTACTGAATTTTAATGCCATGGGATTTGTGGCTCCTCTTTTGGGCAGGATGGTTTAGCCCTGGCATGACATCCTGCTAATGTACAGATTATTATATTAAAATCCTACACCACCCTGCAAGATAACTCATCACAAAACTACTGGGAATCATGCAGGCAGGAGGTGAGCATCCCCTAATGTGATAGATTTTCATCCCAAGCATTGACATCCAAGCCACACTGCAATGAAGATTTGAAGATACCCTGACGAATTCTTTCTGCCTAAGTACTGCCGCAGAAATAAGATAACCCTAATTTCAGAAAATTTAATTTCTCTTCAGCTTCATTGAACTGGACATATTTCCTTATGCAGTGGCCAAAGCTGAAATCTAGAAATGTTGGAATGAAAATTTAGAAATCCCTCTAGGACAGCAATCTGTCTGTAATTCAGAAGGGCCAACACAGCATAACATCATATAGCTACCTATTTCAACCACTGCCTTCACACATCCATGAGCGGTATATTAAAGGGGAAGGAAAACAATAAGGTGGGTAGCTGCACCTGGCTCTCTGTTCTCTGCAGTACACAGAAATTGCAAAGAAACAAGATCCAAGAGTTAATAATGTCAGTGTGTTCACTTAGGGCAGGCAGTGAGGCATTTTCCCAAAGGAAGTTTCATCTGATGTATTTTCTGTTTTGAACAATCCTAATTATTTTTCAGTAATTCTAGTTGACTAGAAACAAAATCGTTTTTTAGCTCAGTTTGACGTAAAGAGAAATAGAAGAGTTGGAAGAGAAGCCTTCAAGACAAGCCCAGTAAATACAGACTGTATATAAGTTTATTGTCTGAATCATTCAGCTTTTGGCAGAATTGTCATAAGCTATCTGTAAACTTTAGCATTTACAATCAACAACCAAAAAGGATTAAGGAAGATTGTAAGCCTCCATTAAATGTAACAAAGTAAAAAGCTATGTTGCATTTCATTACTTCTTTAATTTTTTTGCCTCCAAATTTTTCTTAAGGAAATAAATACTTAGATTGATTAGTATGTCTAACTTGCCCTCCACATAGGACACATTATTTCACATCAATAATTCTTTAGCAATTTAAATTGGGAGAACATTCTTTCTGAAAGAAAATATTTATCTACCTATTTTACTGCCTTTTTACGACTTTCTTACCATTACCTATTAGGCTTTCTGTCACCAATGTTTTCAAAGAGAAGCAACTCTTGGTTTTGTGAAAAGTATTATATCATAATGCTTGCTGCTAATTTTGTTAGTATGAGTAGCAGCAATATAACATCTCTACTCCCAGCCAAGGACAGGCCAATTATAGACACTCGCTATGTACATACAGAATGAAAAGATGGTCTTCTCCCCTATGATTTTCAGTCAGCATGGCTGATGGGACAGGCTTCATTTGGCAAGCCCATCCAGCACATGTAACTTTACTTCACGAGTATGTTTATGTACCTTGGCTACATGATCAGGGAGGAGCAAAGACATTCCCCAGAAAGAAACTGGCAATGCACAAGCCCCCAGAACATATTCCACCTGTGCTGCCTGTGTTTCAAAGGCTCTCCAGAGAGAAAGGTGACATGAATAGTTTTGGAAGTCTGCATCTCCTTTTGTCATGCAGTCACAGAGCTGCAGGGATGCCAGCATTACAGCCACTCAATGGATGCCCTTTCAGCCATGGGACTATGGTGCCCCCGAGAAAGTAGCTAGAAGCAAGATGTCAAAATCATTCAGAATACCAGAGGGGCAACGACTAGACAGGCTCCTACAGAAAAGGATCCTGGCATTGTTAACAGATCATAAAATGAAGATAAGTCATTGACGCTGTCACGCAAAAACTGCCAAACCCAGAATGTCATACCAGGGTATAAAAACAAGAGTGAGGCCAACAAGACACTTAGAGCAATCTTCTCCTTGCAATGTCCACTCAGAAAGCCCCTCGCTGGAATACTGAGTGTGGATTTGGGTACCACATCCCAAGAAAGACTGGAGCAAATGGCAGGGATTTAGAAATTGTGAAAGACATGAAAAGAGGTTGGCCTAAAAAAAAAGAAGAGAGAGAGAGGCTGTAGCAGACAGGTAGGAAAAAAAAGCTCTTTCAAGAGGCTTACTAGACACAGCAACAAGTAATAGGCTTAAAAGAGAAGATAGAGTTTAGACCTTAAGAAGGTGTTAAAAACAATTAACAGTAAATAAATAAGCAGAGATGGTAATGAAATCTTCAGTCTTGGAAGGCTTTAAGAAGAGGCTAGGCAAATACCTCCTGACGCAGTGATGATGACCTCTTGAGTTTCTTCTGGCCCCGAGAGACCATGACCTAGCCTATTCTCTCCCTGGACTCCTCTCAGGAAATAATAGGAAGCAGACTGAATAGGTTGTATAAATTACATGTAAAACCATAATAATACCATGTCTCTAACCACCTCTCTAAGGCACTCAGGAGAGAAGGCAGCAGGGGGAAGGCAGTGGATTGACTGAACTGTTCTAGAGGAGAAAACTGAACCTTCAAGTGATAAACTGGTCACTGCTTCTCTAAATAACAAAACTCAACTTAAATCTGTTGGCATAGCAACGGACTAAATTGTGTTTGATATCTTCTAACAAAATAGTCTGCAGTAAAATCTAGAGCACTGGGTACATCGTAGGAGTGGAGTTCACTACAGGGAAGGAAGAATACAAAAGGAAAGACAAAAGTGAAGAACACAAAGAATGCTTTTATTAACTGCTGCTCAAAGCTGCACAGCTTCTCTGCTCTGATAGCATGCTGTAACCCACAGAGAAGGTAAAATGCATAACGACCTGTTCATAGGATAACGCATTGCAAAGACACATACAAAGCTTAGCAGCTCTGGCTGTTACTGTGGCATTTCCTGCAGGCTGGTTGAAACTCAGTCAAGGTTTTTTCTATCATTTCATCTTTAAAAACAAAGAACTTAAAACGAATTGGGTCTGCTCACTTGCTTGTACCAAACTTTCAAAATAGCTGCTTTAAGACACCCTTTATGAGGGTATTTCTAACTTGGGTTTGTTTCCTATCTAGGACCCTGACCAAACTGTCCAGCAGCCAATAATCAATATACCAGACAAAACACTATAAAGTCCAGAAGGTAACACACACATACCCCCCCCCCCCCCCCCCCCCCCGGACATCTGCTATTTCTACTAAACCAGAAGATATTTCTGTATATAGTCAGCTCTAGCAGAAAAAGCAAGACTGAGCAAGGTATCTTCTCACCTAGTAAAGAAAACAATATGCTCCTGAACATGAGCTAAAATAAACTTAATCAAGAAGGCTGCTGCTAAATAGTCAGGGGTGATAGGGTCAGGTTCAAACAACTTCAACTGCAAAAGCAGGAGTCATCTATTTTATTATGCATCTTGCATTCACATAGTGAGGGCATCATTAAATGTAAGAGGGAATATCAATGTTGCCTTGAATGCAAGATGAAAAATTTGAATATAGCATTTAAACTGTTCTCCTTTTTTTCAAGGATGATGTGTTGCGTCATTTAAATGGGAGGAAAAATATCCCCAGGAGCAGCAGATAAATGCAGTAAGCCACATCAATGCTCTAAATGCTCTTCGCAATTCTGCAACCAGTGAGAAGCACTAAAACATCCCTATGACACATGCCACAACAGCCCACAATGCATCTGCACAAAATTATTGGTGCTGTGTCACTTACCTTAAAGCATCCTTGAAAGTCATGCTTCCTAACCAGCTCACTGCTACTATTTGATGCAAACATGTAGCCCTTTAGCAAGGTTCCCTAGTGAATCTGCTTGTGAAGTGCCAAACCAATGTTTATAACCATTCTGCTGGGAGACCGGTTACAAACTCAAATATGAGCTGAAGGCATGGAAGGAAAATCAGGAAACAACCCATCAGAACTAAGAGTGGATGGGGTATGTGGAAAATGAGGAGAGGACCTTGGATAAACCTCAGTATAGCATCATGGGTGAGACGCATTACCACTTAACTACACTAAGAGAACATTACTGCATGGGGAGAGGGGAAGGGTGAAAGCAAAAATACAAGGAAGAATAATAATATTAATTCAGTTTATCTCCTGTTGTTGATTTTATGAATAGTTCTGCTCTGTGCTTGGGAACCATGAATGTTTCTCTTAAGTCAGGATATCTGCAAAGTCTGAAGGGAGTAAGAGTTTTGGTAGTGATAGCTATCTTCCAGAATCTGGAGAGACCCTATTAACTCCTCTGCAAAATACTAAGTAGGAAAATATTTATTTCCCAAATGCTGAACAATACGGTAACTTACAGATGCTTTCATTTCAACAAAGCTGAATGTTCTGATAACTATAGGACATATTACTCACAAAAACATCTCTATCTCACACACACACACTGATTTGTTTAGGGCATTTAAAATGTGTCAGTGTAAAAAGACATGTAATTGGATGATTTGATCATTCTGCGTGTGTGTAGCTAATATACATACATGTACAAGAAGCGTAGGAAGCAAGATAGATATGTAAAGTTTCTATATTTATCCATATTAGAAAATACAAAATCATTAACTGCTCAATATTCTGACAGACACCTCACAAAGTATCAGTCATAGAGCAGAGACAGTAAGATCCCCTGCTACATATCATTTAACCAGACACAAGGAATACTGTCCTAAGTTGGAACAGATATACGTCTATAAAAGCACACAACATTTTCACCTACACACAGGCATATTCATAAACTTTATCTAGGTTGAGATATGAAACAGGCTTTCATTTATTTTGGCTTGAAAACTACTTACATTCAACATGATGTCAAAATAAAAAGAACTAGATGAAAAGAGTGATATGTAACAAGGATAAAAGGAAATAAAAAATTAGGAGAATAGCAAACACACACACACACACACATATCACCCACTTTGAAGGGGAAATGGAGAGGAAGGGTGAGACTTCCCAAAGGAGCTTTCAAACAAAGCCAGAGGGATAATTAGGAAGTTCATCAGTCAATAAAGACAGCTACATACAGTTGCTGCTCATTAGTCAGAAGTTGCCATCTTGTCTTCTAAAAAGATGGCTTTAACTTTTCCGTTTCACAGTGATCTATAAATGCCCCAACTGATTCATACCAGATTCCTCTGACAAACATGAAGACCAGTCTCATTTGCTAATCATAACCTAGGACATTAGATATCAAACTTGATGAAATTAAAGTGGAACAGAAAAACCTCTTCTAGTTTTGTTTAGCTGCAAATACCTAAGTGAAATATTTACTATCATGTCTGCAGAATAATTAGGAAGCTTTCTCCTCCATTCAGTAGTCAATGGACCATTAAAATGAGAATAATGTGGCTTTCTCTTAGTGTTCCAGCACCCTACTACTGCAGCAGGGTGAGACTTCAGGGACTCCGGGAGAGATATTTCCCGTCAGTCTTTAGTGTGCCTCAAAGAAAAAACACTGACAACTTTCTCTGATGTGATAGATACAAAGGAATTTTGGGCAAGCAATATTCCAGATTCTCTTCTTCCTTTCACCTACTGCTGCAAATCTCAGGCATTCTGTGGGGCAACATTCATTAGGGGGATAAAAATGACATTGGGTGTAACCCCACATTTTTAAGCCTAACAGGAAAACCTGCCTGTGGCCGGTTTACAGGAATGCCGGATACAATATATTTTGACATTCCACAGGTCCTCCACAACAATGTAACTGAAGACACTTCCTGCTCTTCAACTGTTTTCAGCCCTCTCTAGTGCAACCAGGCTTTCTAACTTGGCTGTGAGTTTCAGCTGAAGAACTTTCCTCCTTTTGTCAATGTCTATTCAAAATTGCTCTTCACCTTCATTTGTAACCCACAGACTACTGCTGTGTGCTCGTTTCTTTTTGTTTCTATCATAAAGTCAGGATTATAAAAACACAATTGAAGCAGCAGCAATATTATAAGAATTTGAAGATACAGGCTCCATTAAGTCTTACATGTACAAACATTTTCATTAATGAAAATAGGTTTCGGAACAATTCTACTTATTTTCATTTAATTGCTGGCTAATGGGATCTCTCGGTGTGTCACTCCATGTGTTCTAAGGTTTCTAAGGAAAAGATAATATAACATTCTGAATTATCTTAGAGAAGCTCTCAGGACTGACAGAGACACCTTCTCATGGTAGTGTCTGACTTTTTGCAGTAGAGTGGTTTGAACAAGTGCCATGAAAATTCCCATTTACTCCCATTATTCACCACCAATATTATGGCCAATTTCAATGCCCTATTACAGCTCTCTAGGACTACCACAGTATAGATAATGTTCTTAGAAAGATGAGGATAGAGGAAAAGACAAAATATTCGGCTTGTAAAGGTCACTAAGTGAGCTGAATGAGGGAATTCATGGAAGACTTATTGAAATGATTAAATAGTTATTATCCAGTCAGGTGGGTGTACTCTTAGCAAACATTTTACTAAGGCTTAATTTTACCAACCTTGATCAAGCTTAGCTAATCACAAGCTTTCTCATATGTACAAATACTGAACGAAGAGCTGACAAAAGTAAGCAGCATTTTGAAAGGACTTTTCAATATTGCTGCTGTTTACATGATACTCTGCTAATTGCTTTGTTCTTAGCTTGAATCCTATGCTTCAGAAGAAACTTTGAGGATAACTGACTAAAGAATAATTTGCAGTGGTTCAGTTTTGGATGCCTGCAATGATTCTGTATATTCTCTGCTAGTAATGTACAATATGGCAACATCATTATAAACCTGCTAGTGACCATTTCAACAGTTACGCTCTATAAAATGCCACTATCTATATACTTGTTTCTGTAAATCTGCGTAATGGATACCCAGAGGGTCAAAACAGTTCCCGACCCTCCAGAAGGTTAAAGACTCTCAGCAGTACAGTATGAATATGCCATCTTTATTTTAGTCTCCTACAGTCACTTAAGCAAAAAGGGATATATATGGTGGGTTTGTTGTTTTTTTCTTTTGCTTTGTTTTGGGCTTTTTTTTTCAAAGAGAAGTCTCCCTTTTGTTATCATTTGCTTTTAATCAAGAAACTGTAATTTTTATTCTTTAAAGGCAAAGACAATAATTTCTACCACTTCTGATAAAACCTATTTGGAATTCAGAACGACTAGGAAGGCAATTAACTGACATTTTTCTACATAATAATATAAGTTAGGGCTCTAAGGCTTTGTCTACACTAGGGAAATTTAGTCGAGCTTCTCACCGTTGCTGACACTGGCTTGGCCAAGGCACTGATAGGAATATTCAAGGTCTAATGCAGACAAACTCACCAGCCTCAAAAATTGCTGTCAGCAATTAAGGCTTGGAACAGAACAGGAAGAGCATTCATAGGCATGAATATCTCTACACAAGTAATTTAAAAACTCATGGGTAAGACTCACTCCCTCTTTGAAGGAAATCTTTAACAAGCCAACTGTTTAACCAAAAATATATCCAAATAATCACTATCCTTCCTTAATTCTTTAACTTTGTTAAAGCCTCTGTTTCTTTAAAAAATATTTTAACTTTGATTAGTCTACTCCTGACATGTTTCTTACAATTAAGAATCCTTTAAAATATTATTTTTGAATAAAACCAGGAAGTTGAATGCTTGAATTATTTTCTGAGAATGTAATTTTTTTATCAGCATTACTGTAAATGTACCCCAAAAGTTGCTTTATAATACGAATTCCTCACAACAAAAATCTGATTTTTTGGTGCCCATCATCACAGTTGCACAATATTTAAAAGCTACTCCTCCACCTGAGTGGTGCTTTTAAACTAAATTTTCTCTATTTAAAAAATAAATCATTAAAACATTGCTGGAAGGAATATGGTTACAAATGAGGATATTGGCAGAAATCCAATGTTATTGGGAAGGTAGGATATTCACACTAGTGCCACTGCCGGTGGTGATTAATTAAAAGCCGTTAGATACCTGAAGCACTAACAGTTCATTCAATATGATTCCCATTGCAGGAATGACCTGCTTTTGTTGACAAGATATTTATGTGGAGAAAAGAAAAACAAAAAGGAAAATGAAAATCATGATAGCAAAGCTCAAAGAGACAAAGATAGAAATGATCATGTTTTATTTACAGTCCCAGCTTTTAGTCTTGTGGTTTGCGTATCAGGAGAGGTGATTCCTGTCTCCAAAGTATAGCTAATCAAGAAATCCACACAAATCAGATGGTAGAACTGCAGAGATCTGAGGCTAAAACCCCTTTGACTATGGAGTAACAGAGAGGTAATGGAAAAGCAAATGAATGCAGAGAATCTGCAAGATGGCAATGGAAAAGATTGAGGAATGATGAAAATGCCAAGTGGTGAGAGAAAAAACCCAATCCTCCAACCCTTCACAAGTTTATCTGTTGGTGTTACAGATTTTGTTCACAGCAGATGCTTCAATTTTCTTGCAAACAGTGCAGAATTTGGCAGTCATGAATGAAAGACATCTTGCCATAGCATGAAGGATTTTAAATTATTTGCAATCTTTACATTTGTCTGAAGCAGTTTAAATCCTAAATTATACAAGAGAACACCCTCCACAAAGTCCACTTCCTATGATATGCACATGGAGAGATAAATCTTTCCGCTGTCAGTCACGCATCCTGCTGACACCTGCTCTCCAGATGTTGGATGAGCATCATGTTGCATACTAAATAACTATCATATTGACAATTAATATATTTTCACATACATAACACAAAATTAGATTTTGAGATCGATCTTCCTACATAACTGGCAGAAATTTAGGATTAATAAGGCACCATCTTTAGTGAGGCAAGCCTATACAATCACCAGATTACACTGAAGTAAAATGAATCAAGAAAAATAAAACGTCCAAAACACCCACCTTACAGACTGTGTGCTAAGGAAAAGCTAATAGATGCCATAGGAACATGGCGCTGAATTTTGTCTCTAACAATCTGTGATGCTCTATAAAACCAGTCTGCATTTCTACTTTATATAAAACTGATAACATGAACCACAAGGAACAATGTAAGTATCAGGACACCCACCTCCCCAGCTGTATGTAAAAATAAAATACATCATCAGTGCTGTAATGTTTTTTGCTCTCGGGTCAGTGAATCTGAGTTTCCAGCAATCAGGTTGTGAACACATACAGTTAAGCTACACAAAGATTCAAAATCCAAGTAATGAACCCAAACAAAGACCACATGTGTGGGAGTTCATACTGCTTTATATATGTACCCCTGAATAAAGTCTCTTATTTTCAGCTGTTTAACTAAACTAAAAAATAAAATAAAATAAAAACAAATCAAAATAGGACTCTTCAGTCAGTGAGGTGAGCCACTAAAAAAAGGCTTATTAGTCAGAACCAAACCCAGGTTATGTGAATTAAGACATTTTTAACTTACTTTGTTATGTACTGCTTTGCCAATCACATATTAATTTAGTTAATATAATGTGATCTTATCTTCTTTCTGCAAATCTTTGGAAATTACCTGAATAGGCCTTCAAACATCAGGCAAAGGGAGCAAAGGGTAAGTTCAGTTGTACCTAACATGTTCTTAAATCTAAGGAAATAAATTTAGCACAGCACACTGGTAAAGAGTTCACAGCTTCGCATTTGCTCCACTTACTTGTGTAGATAAGCATGTTTCTAGCACAAGAATACGATTGCTACTCCACCTTAAAAGCACATTTTAGCTTGATTCAAATTTTCACTGATGGAGGCAAGATAAAAATGCTTTAATCTGAGTTAGCAAAATAAATTTTGGATCAAACTTACTCAGGCTAAGTCACTTGTATCCCAACAAAGATGAGTTCAAATTGTAGACAAGGGTTCCTAAGCATTTAATGCTTATTAATCAGATTTTCTCAAGACAAGTTGTTCCTCAACATAGTGCCAGTGTGAAATAGATAAATAAAATATTAGGTAAATTGTTATCTCACGCAAATTGAGAAACTCATGTCATGCTGAACCAGAAGTAAATAAATTATTTACCTGAACTATTTTGAACTATATCACTACTAGTTTAATACCTGTCATTAATTTAGTAAAAACCTTAATGTCCTCTTCTTTAGAGAATACCAGCCTCAGATACCTACCTGAAATTAGTTTTGCATAAGAATTTCAGAGAGGAAGGTCTTGCTAAAACCCCTTCAGCACATGTGCACTGAAGTCCCACAGGACTACAGCATGCTCCTTCTCCCTGAGCCTTCTCTTTGACAGGGAGAAAGGATGACATGAGGATTCACCCACCCTGGTGTTTTGCTTGTCCTTCTCAGCATCCTGCATTATATGTCTTGGGACCATCCTGAACTGACAGCTTGAAGACTTCAAGTCTGAGGCCAAGACCCTGCCCTCCCTGCCCTAAAACAACTGGTAGGCAGCACTTGAGGGAAAAACGCAATGGCCTCTTTGTTAAGGCACTTGGTGGACTAAGGAAAATCAGATTAAATTCCTGGCTTCCAAAGGATCTTTTTCACCACCCTGAGCAACCACCTATGCCTTGGTACAAAACCTCCTGCCCCACACAAGCCTGTTTTGAGACTGTATATGTTAGTATTTGATAGATGCTATGCTAAGGCATCACTTCCGTAAGCACACAGTGCAGGAAGCAGGTCAGAGCTCATGATGATGTTTGAGAGAAGAGCTATATATCACGCTGATGAACCGTAGTTTCTATCTTCTTTCACATCATCTTTTATACCTTGTGCAATCTGTTCATGCGTTTAGTATTTCTATTACTAGTATTACATGTCTGTTTGCACAAAATTTGTCCCTGACATTACAGAAGATAAAGCTATCACAGTTTTATTGATTGAGCAGACATCTACATACATTTTCCATTACTATTATGCCATGCAGGCTGAGGAATTGACAGATTTAACTAAGTAGAAATGGAGAAATACAGAAAAAGAAAACAGGAAAAGAAAATGATTCAGCGAAATCTGCAGACCTGCAGATTTCTAGATCTCCTATAATCTTTAAAGTTTGTATGACAGAAGCGAGCCCTAAGGCTATTCAGTATTTTCACTTGAACACAGTCCCTAGCAGAACACAGTCAACAAACTGGAGCTATGTGTATCATGTTCAAAAAACATAGATGAGGCCCTCAGTGATATGCTTTAGAGATGGACTTAGCAGTGCTGGGGTAATGGTTGGACTTGCTGACCTTGAAGGGCTTTTCCAACCTAGCTGATTCTATTGCAGGAAAAAAATCCACCTTCCTTTTGACAAGGAAACACAAAACTTTAGTTGGTATACAGAAAAGCACACCAAGCAATGATTAATGAGCATTTGCCTAATGAAATAGCTTCTAGTGGTAGAATGAGGCCTCCATGCCTAATTAGCAAATATTAATCTGCTTTAATTAATCAACTGTAAGAAAAATAATTATATAAAATAGTGGCTTAGAAAAATTAAAGCAAATACTACCCGCAGACTGTACAAAAGATTTTTTGGTAATCATATGCTGCTGACAATTCATCAGCTTTAACAAGGTAGAGAGAAAGAAGAACTGACCTCCCGAGGACAGATGATTCTCTTGGGACGTGGCGCCTCTTGTTGCAACTGATACACTGTCAAACACAAAAATGTACAGATCATTAGAAGACAGCAACACGCATAAACTTTTATTCAGATGAGTCTTTTTAGCCAGAGGCTGCAAAGGAAAATGCAAATGTAAAGAAAAGGGCAGAAAATGGAGGGATTTAAGCGTAGCTAAGTCATTTATATGAAAATTGGTTGTTGACCTGCACACTAACTGAACTGATTGCTAGTTTAATTTTTAGAAGTGTTACCTCATTTTGTACTTGTTATTACATCTCTATAACAGGGAAGACCAGCTAGAAAGATTTATTAGGTGTATCTCAGGATAAAACCTTACTTTTGCATACACCATGCTGTAACAACTCAAGAACAGATTGCGTACCAGTAACACCAGCATTTTTTTGGATAGGCCATGAAAAAGTTCAGCATGTTTGCAAGGGTTTACCACAATTTCATAATTTATTTCAAGATCTGCTGGCAATTACTGACTGCAAGCAAACATTCCTTTCAAAGCAATTATGCCCTATTCAAATGGCCCCTGATCAATTCTGCGAATCTTCTGAGGGCTGCAAGAGAGAGACCTGAGGCTAGGGGTAGTCACTGAATCCTGGCCCCTAGCCTCTTCACTGCATGCATTTAATGAGATCCCCTCCTTCCTTTCCACTCCAGAGTCGTGAGAAGAAGCTGACATGCAATGACAGTAATCAATTCCAGCACAGACAGACTGTCTCTCTGTAACTCCAGTAAAAATCCCAGAGGTTTGGCTTGCCTCCCTCGAGAAAGGCCTTCTGTACGCTGACCTTCTTGTGTTTGGAAAGATCACGTCGTGCCTATGAATTCTTTTAAAAGACCGAGTTTCTAGGACAGGGCTCTTCACAAGGCTTGTGAAGCTCAAAATTATACCCTGAAAGGTGGTAGATTATGGCAGGAATATAAATGCCTGTAGGTTTTACAAACACAGAAGCCCTGTTGCATAAAGTGAATTGAAACGATGTGTTACTTTTCAACACCTTCTCCCACCTTCTGCACCTTCTCTTTAAATGGGGCTAGGAGCAGTGGAATTTGAAAAGTGAAGTCCTCAGCTTGCTCCCAGGTTTGTCACTGAGGCAATATGAAAACTTTGGGAAGCTTCTGTTCTCTGCTAATGAAAAAGTGGAAAAGAACATAATCTCTCCTTTTCCCAACCCAAACTTCATCTCTGGTTCTTCAGAGGGAAACAGAAAGAGCTCATGGTTTCTTATATTCCCTATCAGTTTTAATGCATATGGATGTGATCCAGTTCTGAATTCATACTAAGGCTTTGGATTTAACCTGCATCATTCATCACTGCCAGATCTCCCACTACTTTTCCTGATAACTTGTGGTCTTTCTTACCTCTTACAATTCGATGACTAAGATTCAAAACCTTCCTTCTACTTTTCTGTGATCAAATGACTTGTGTAACCATAAGAGTTGCCAAGAAAAGCGTGTTTCTTTTGCTTCAAAAATCACAGATTGCTTTTTAAAACTGATCATTCTGGAGTCTAATGTTATGATTTTAGAGTCCAACTCTGAATGCCTGAAATCAGCGTAACCTCTGATTCAGAAGGTTACTGATGCTTAATACTAAACATACCCAGGAGGAAAATAGTAACTTTTTTTTTCTCCCATACATTTCCAGCAGAGAGAAGGAACTGTAAAGATTCAAAATATTGCAAGAATATTATTGCTTCCCATTTAAATTAAAAGATCTATGTCCCCAGTTTATTTATATATATTGTAATTAAAAAAAAATACTTCATAAAAATCCTATTTTTCAATAATCAAACCCGTTAAATGGTAACTGACATAGCAAATTAAGCTAGTAGAGCTGTTTCTAAGATAACCTTGATTGCTTGATGCAAAACAAGATGGTCTGAAGATCACATTGTGATGTGCTACATTTGTGAGAAATGAGAAGAGCAAAGAGCTCTCTGAAATGACCAAAAGGATCTCTGAAGCCGATAGCACTGGGGAAGCAAGGGTGGAGAGAAGAGTCAGCATTTCATAAAACAAAGGAAGGAATGACTAATAGGAGAAGGCAGATGTATGAAAGACTTAAAAGCAAATACAAAAACCTGGATGCTGATAGGATGCGGTGAGATGAATCAGTGCAGGGACTCGTGATGAATTCAAGGAAGACAAATCATCTTAACAACTGTATTTTGAATAGACTGGGAAAGGTTGCTGTCATTCTCAGAGAGGCATGGGTAATTAATCTACACAATAATCTGAACTGAGAAAGCTATCTGATCTAGAAATACATCAGAGAAAAACGCAGTAAGATTATTACTATACAAATAAATAATAGTAATAATAAATTATATGCGACTCTAAATGTGCAGGATAAGAAAATGTCCCCAAGTAACAAGCATGATTGAGATTGTGAATGGTGGTAATCACAGAAAACACCATGAATGCAAAATGGTTTCCTGGGAAAGATAAAGAATTCAGATTTGTCCATATTAGCTTTAAATTGAAAGACATTGAACTGACAGAAAGACAACCCAGTGGAACTGCTGGAGAGAGATGCAGAACCATTAGACAGAGGGAGAGAAGACAGATTGGGAGCAGGAAGAAATGACTGAGAACCACCAGCGGCTTTGTGGTAAGGGATGCCAAGCAGTTCAAGGAGACAAACAACAGAGAAAAGACAGCATACAGTGGCCAAGGGTACCCAGAAAAGGCACACAGCAAGGCAAGGGTGGCAGAGATAAAACGGCAGTGAAAATGCCAGTTAAGAGAAAAACTAGGAAAGGGCAGTACCTCACAGACAAAGGTATTAAGGGGCAAAGCAAATGTGACCCTACCAAAAGCTGTGTTCTTCTCTAGAAAGGTTCTCTCCTGTTTCTGCTTCAAATAACTGCTGTATGAAAGCCTCCTAATGGGCTATGAATACAAGTGCAATATTATAGCTAAGGTGACTTAAGAAAAATGTGCCCTACAGCTAAGTTCCAATGAGCATAGACACTTCATTAAATGACCTCATTTTCGGAAGTGCTGAACATCCTGCAGCTCTGCCTGATTTCATTATACACTTCAGCCAAAGTGCTGGGCACTGGCTGACATCGGTGAGACCCCAGCAGGGTCCAGGGGATAGCCAGAAGTTTAGAAAGCCAGGGCCCTTCATTTACTTGCTCAAATGACAAGCAAGCCTTGCCTTCCTGGCTCCCCCCTTCCACTCCTGAAAACCTTAAACCAGAATCCAATGTATAAAGATATGGTTAACTGAAATAATTAAAAAATCACACTTATTTAGGACAGTGGTCAACATCTGACCCAGTCTATTCCAGCATTTAGAACTGACAGGCAGATTAGAGACAAACCCACTCTGATCATAAAAAATACGATGCTTGAACATAATGATAAATTATTATTTTAGCCCTGAGAAAATTAACCTTATAAAAAGTCAACTTCATGCAAAAAGAAAATGTATAATTACTGCTTAAGAGAACAGCATCAGCCTGCAGTAGCTTTTTGTTCAACATCAGATGCAAAGTAAAGGTGTGGTAATGCTACACACTAAATCGGAGACCAAAATGCAGCAATATGCTGCAATAGAAAAACAAGTAGCATGTAATTGGCCCTTTAACATCTTTATCAGTTTCGTAATTCAGGTAGTTTGCCAGAATCCACAGTATCATAATCACCTGGGAGCTTAGAAAGTTAACAAAACTTTAATTTATTTTTTAATTTCTAGGGGAACATTAATTTGAGATGCAAAGTAACCAGTTAGAATATGGATCTCTTGTTCCTGCTAGAGGATGACTCTTGTCTCATGGGATGAATAAAGGAAATTCTACAATCAGTTTTATAAAGAACTCTCTAATTCTGAAACCTGCTCTAAGAAACAAACAGATGATGTACAAAAATGAACACTTACTCCTTTTCTGCCAGAGAAGAAGGCTATCACCAATTTCTTCATACTTTTTTCATTTTGCAGTGTGTCAGGAACTCAAGCTTTCTCCATTAACTCACCTATGACTAGTGTTCAGTGATGCTTCAGTGGAGAGGAAAAACTTGTATCATCACTTTTATAAAGCAACAAAGAAACATACTGCCTTCTCTGTGAGAACACTTCACTGAGTTCCCTAGTTTTATCTCCTCGTCCTCACCTTGGGCATTTATCCATGCGCTGAGCTTGAACAATATGAGCTGTCCTATTTCTGCTGGATTACTCACATGCTTAATTAGGAACCTAAGTGCCTGGCTGAAATACAGCTTTATTTTCTAGCAAAACTGAGTTTCAGACACTGTGCCTATTATTTGGTGAAGGGCAGAAGGCAGAGAACCTTTGTGAGGAGCTGAAGCATGGCATCAGCTGATGCTCTGTGCCTTGCCACATTGCTTCACGCCAGCGAACTGATCTTAAATAATGCAAATAAACACTGAAGTGGCGTTGACATACGATTTGCTTAGCACATGCCAATCTCAACAGTGGTAAAAGGAGAAAAAAAAGTGGTTTTACATCTCTTCAAAACCCAAGCACGTACATGCTGCAGCTGGAAGTCAAAATGACTACACTGTTTCAGCACTCAAACAAATTGCCTCTCATCACATGAAACAGGTAAGATCTTTGGTTCTGTTCTAAGAGAGCAGTGCAGCACTGGAACAGGTTACCCGCAAAGGTGGCAGAGGCTCCACCCCTGAAGGTTTTCAGGACTCAGCTAGATAGAGCCACGGCTGTTCTGCTCTAGAGCTGACAGCAGTCATGCTTTGAGTGGGAAGCTGGATCAGTTCACCCCAGAAGTCCCTAACAACCCACATGTCCATGATTCTTATCTTCCTTTCTTTCACACATCAGTGATGGTAAATAGGCAAAATGCCATTTCATGTAATATTCCTAACAGGCAACAGAGTACAAAAATAAATCTGTTATTGGGTATTTAGTTGTTGATCTGTCACTCGGGTATAAATGCAATTAAATCCACTACCTAGAGACTGCTGGCTGCTAATATCTTTCCAGATTTCTTCCTCAAGTCCCTTCCCGGTAATGCAAAATCTTTCTTACCATTTCTTTAGTTCTCTGTGTCCCAGGGCTATCAGAAAAAGTCTGAAAAACTGTGTAAACTGTGAAACCTATGGACCTTCTAACAATTCTTCACAAGCAAGTGATCTTCTGAATTAGAAGCGTCCGTCTTTTCCAAATACAGCTGAAACAAGCTTGCACATTACGCCAAAGGGTAAGGCTTGGATTCTGAAAGCTCTTCTACTTTGATCGGCATTTGCCCGTGGGTAAGTGCAACACTTCAGTTGAATATTTTGCCTGCATAAGCAGGAAAATCTGCCTTTGTTGAGAAGCTAGAAGAATTGGAAGCCTTGATTGTGATGTCAATACAAAGCAACATAGTGCACCTAAATTTATCCAGGACTTAAAAAAGAAATCAAAACTATATGCAAAGTGTCTTACTAGTATGTTATCAAACTTGTAAAGTTACTACCTAAAATACACTGAAAATAACTTAAATAGGCAGCAAACACAAGCTGCTAAGAGTGAAATAATACATTAAAACTGTGATGGGAGAGGACAGTTAGATTACATCATAGACTAATGCTATAGTTGTATGTAACCTCTATAATTAATTTACCAGAATGGCATTTTACTAGGAGAGTAAAGAAGCATACGTTACCTAATACTGCAATGAAAAACGTATGTCTGTGGCTTAGCAGCCTCAGCAGTAAACCTCTGTAACCTTAAACTATTTTCTGCATTTTGGAGCTGCTTAAATTTTTCCGAGGTCATTCATGCATGGGGTTCAGATGCTGAGGCCACACTTTTTCATTACCACAATATTGGCATCCTATGTATAACTGAACGGGAAATTATATATGCATATTCTATTAGTTCATTCTGGGGTTTTACTTTTTAATTTTAAAGACGTTTTCTTGGACTATGTGTAAGCTCTCAGGCAAAAGTAACCAACGTTTTCACTGCATGCCAGTGATCTCTGCTGCACCAGTGGGGCAACTAAGAGAAGGTAAGTAAAGGCTTGTGCTATTCCCTGGCTTTTTAACAAAAGCTTCCTTCAAAAAAGGAAACATCTGTCATTTCAAATCCTGGTCTCAGCAGAGTCAATGGGAGCTTTTCCACTGATTTTGAGTAAGCCAGATTTCTCTGCTAAAAAAAACCCGCTCAAGTGCCTGCTTCTTTACAAGTAGCCAGCAAAGTACCCTGGAATGGTCCAACTCAAATCAATACACTTTTGCTGACTTTGGACTTAAATAGTCCAAATATCACAATAACAACAACAAAAGAGCCTCTAGAAAACAGTGTTCTGAGAAGCAATTTTTATAATTTAATGGTATAATCAAATATTGGTTGAAAAAATCCCAGTCCATTTTAAGGCAGAATATCATCCTCGGGTAACATAGAGGTTATGTCTTTGAAGTCAGCATGGTTGTTTAATGTGCATATAAGTGAAGTCAACAAGTTTGTTCCAGTCTAAAATTATACATGTACACGCATGTAACTACTGTGATCCTTGTCTTTTTGTAGTTCCATTTTGGTAATGGCACTGTACTGAATTTGAAGTTGCCTCAATAAAAGAGATGAGTTTTGCTTAGGATAGTTCTATATCTGAAAACAGCAGCCACCACCACCCCCAAACCAAAAAACACAAAACCCAAAGATACCATTCCATTAAATTTCAAGTAAGGTTTTAAAAGAAAATGATCAAATTAAAAGGCCATCTTTAATAAGGGTTTTAAAAGCCTATGTTTTGCCTTAGATCTATGCAAATTTACTAGAAAATACATTTGCAACGAAGCAAAAAGAGCATGAAATATACACTTCTGCACTGCAGTCTATGTAAATGATTTTTGTAAAAGCAGACAGGAAGGTTCAAAGAACTGATAGTGGTGCCTCCAACTTCTAAACCACCACTTCAAAAATTGGCCTCTATTGCTAGGGATCAAAAATATTATTATCTTAGAGCAATCTGGTGACCCATGTAAAAAGACAAGTATACTCAAGCCTGACCTTTAGTAAACACATGAAGCATTAACCTCTACCTCTGGAATCCTTCCTGAAAATCTCAGCAGAGAAACAATGAAACCCAGGATTTGAACACTTGTAAGGCAACCCAGAGAGTCTGGCACTCATAATCCTGCTGTACTCGCTCCACAGAGAATCAGAAAAGCTCAGGTTTTGCTGCTGTCTCATACAGTAACTTCTACAACCACCTAGTACATTTATGTGGGTTTTTTTTCTAAACAAAGAAAGGGAAAAGACCTAACAGTGACACCTTGCTAAGGTACTAAGGTTACTAAAAATTCTTGTATACTCACAGTACGATTTCCATATTGGAGGCTGGTATTCTTCAGCATCTGAAATAGAAGTAAAAAGAGGGAAAGAAATCAGTCAATTGGCCACTGGGTCGAAGTGTCAGCATGCATTTTTCTGCTGAGAGACCTCAGCTTGTCAGCAAAATTCACATTTCTTTCCCAAGAGACATGCTAGCTCATTTACAGTACTGTTTCCTATGTGAGAGAAGAATATAATCTTCAACCGTGGATGCAATGTGCTTTTTCCAAATTATTCAAATGTAACAGGAATTAATTTCTTACCAATTTGCATATAGTTTCCTGACTCACCAGTATTTTTAAAATAATTAGCTAGACTAGTAGCTACATTATTTATTTACTTTTCTTGGCACAATAAACCAACAAATCACTTCTGCTTTTCAATCGGGCTTCTAACCCCACTGTTAAGATTTCAGAATGAGCATCAATGAATAACATATGCCTTAGCTAAAAAGATGCAAAGCTCAGGCTGGACTCCAATGCACAGACCCAACAGTTCCAAAACCAAGATACAATTATGCTTCTTGAACCCACTAGAATATGTAATTGGCACATTGTCCAGAAACTGCATCAGCAAAAGTAATAATAAAAAAGTTATCAAAGACTGCAAACCCTGCAACTGGAAACAGACAATTACTGCCCACATCAGTTGAAGGGGCACAAAAGGAGTTGGTGTCTTCTGTTAGTGTAAGAGTTGTATGATGCTCATGAGCAATTTTTTGGCAGAGGGAATAGAGCTTCTGTGTTTAGAAGTGTAAGTTTCTGGAGCCTCAGCTAACTCCCCCTTTCCCCAGGTTAAAAGCCCAGCAAGCAAAGGGGTTTCCGGGCTGCGAAGCAGACAGGCTCAGCTGGAGGGCATGGTGAGTGTATGATCCTGCTCCACAGGTAGCTTTTTCCAGCTCTCTGCAACAAAGGCTGTTGCTTCAACTTCCAGAAATCCCAGCAGAGGCCAAGCTTGAGCAGCAGGAGTTAAAGTTACCATACACCAGCCACAAAGGGTGGGGTACTGGGTACTAGTTTGGCTCTGAGCTGCCATGTTGCCAAACACTTTGAAGAGTCATTTGTGGGGGTTATGTCATTAACCTCCTAATACTGTGCAAGTTAATTAAGGTGTTTGGTATTTACTGAACTTCTACTTAAGTTATGCTAATGTAATTCAATTATAGTTGCATGGTTCATGCTCCTTGTCTATTTATATACACACAACCACTTTAAATATATCCCTGCAAAAGTCTGTTTACTACAAATGTTAATCAGTAACTACCATCTACCGCTTTTAACTCAATTGTGTTAAAGGAGGGTAAATCAAGCAATGGTCACAGTTACTGCCTGGAATAATACCCTGTGACACTTTGCAAATATGGTCATTGGGAAATCCATTCAATTCCATTTTCAACTGTATCCACTTCAGAACTTTGGCAAAATTCAGAGCACCCCCAGACTGACGGAGTTATACTGTACTGTGGCAATCCAAGAGTAATTAGCTTGAAAGTTCATTATACAGAAAGATTATTTTAAATTATATGAAGCTATTCATGAGACCAGTGAAATTTATTCATGCAAAAGCTGACTAATTTTTTTTCCTCTCACATTATAATGGTAATATATTACTATTTTTTTCACCCTATACATCTGTTGCTCCACATATATTTACCATAACACCATAATATTGTGTATTAAATTCCTCTGTCACACTTCTGAAAGAGAATTTCTGGATTTGCTTGTTCACAATATATTTTTCCAATAGGAGAAACACTGATATAATGCAAATACCCAATTATCTACATTTGTGACTTCAGAAAAGAAAATAATAGCTCGAGAAACAATGAAAACCCAACAGGTATCAGTTGTTGCTTTAGTCTTTCGAATTATTTAGAATGAGCACAGTAAATTGAACAGTGAAAGCTGATCTACAAGTGGCCATAAAGTGCTTCATTAACTTGAGACTGACTGGTAGTGTGGAAACACCGCAGCCTAGGTGGAGAACAATCATCCAGGAAACAGTCATAATACAAAACCCCCAATGACTATGTTAGATCTGTCACGGTTATGAATCTGTCAGCCCAGGAAAGAACAGACAGAACAATTCCTCAATAGTTAAAATCATTCTTAAGGGCAGCACACTTAGAGGAAAACCATGGGTCACTGGCTCCACATTCACCCTGCAACCTCCTCTGCAATCCCTTCAGCTGATAACATGTCCCTAAATCACAGGGGGAAAAAAACAAACCATAGAGGTAATAGTATAATACTGTTTATTGTCAAGCTATCATGCGTGACATTTGATTGCATCCATTTGTAGGGTAATAAGGAACCATTAGTTTAAGTACAATCTGGAGACAGAGGTTGTGCTTCAGAATCAGGGAGATGTTTAATGGAGCCCTGATACAGACCTCTTGCTCCTTGTGGAAGGAGGCCACTGGGCCTGTCTACATATAGGACATGTACAGTCGAAGATGCCATTCTACATGGCCGTTGGCATGGAAATTAGCTTCAGGACAGCAATTACCATGTCTGAGTCACCACAGAAATACATTGACTCTCCTCCTTGAATGGTACAATCTTAAGACTCCCTGACAAAACCAGATTAGACTAAACTTCTGCCCTTCTTAAATCAGAGGTCACACGAGACAAATCCTGTTTTAGCAGACTGGTTTACTATTATTTGCCCTTTTCTGAGATTTCTGTTCTGCTTCTTTTTTTATTAGTCCTCTCTTACTATAAGCTAGCTCTACTCATTAAATCACACTTCACTCTCCATCACAAGGTTTAACACATCAGGTTCACAGAAGTTTCCAATAATAGTTTGGGCGGTTGGATCAGTTACTATGTGACACCTAAACTCCCACAGCTTCTGCCTTCAGTCCTGCACATGGCAGTGGTCTCAGACCTCAGTTTTGAGGCCACTTAGCAAAACTCAATCAATCAATCAATCAACTAATGAATCAGACTTGGCAAAAATGACAAATACCCACAACGGATCTCTCATTAAATGATATTCTTAGTATAAACTTTGATCATAATACCTAGCACAACTGTGATTGGCAGCATGGGCAAAAGGGTTCACTGAAGGACTCTCAGGTGATAAGACAGGATATCTTCAACTGCTGTTTTCTTGAAGGGTTCATGCTTTTGTCAGTGACTTCCTGTCTAAATTCAGAAACTGAGACAGCTGAGGTTGAAAGCAGTTGTCAAAGGAGAAATTCAGAGCACAAAATGAGGATCAGCTCCAAAAAACTCAACAAAATGTCCACGGGCCATCTATGAAACGCCTTTCTAAGTCTAGAGAGACCCATGTAAAAGATTACAGAATGTCTAGTTTAGGTCTTTTATATTATTTTGACTCTTACCAATACTTTATCAGAAATGACCTTAGAAAAAGGAGTACTCACTGGAAAGACTAGAACTGGCAAAAAAACATGACAGACTTCCACAAATAATAGTACAGATGATCCTGCTAACTGAAAGGTTTGAAACATACAAGTTGAGAAGGTTAGTATTTATTAGATCAAAAAAGTAACTAGAAATTAGTTGTGTGCTCAACAGAAAGGCACAAGGAATGGTTAATGCTGACTCTTGGGTAATATTACAGGTACCAGAAGGTTTCTCACTGCATGACATGAAAAGATACTGGAGAAAAATGTCAAGCCAACTAGAACTGGAAAGTGGGAGTAAGGAAAAGCAGGTTAGCTCTTCACTTTACTTGCTTTACTCTTCACAGGGTAGAGAGGATGAAAAGCATTTTAGGAATAAAATATTTTCATAAAGCTGATGGAGCACAGTAAAGCTGAATAAGTGTAAAAAGACTACAGTAAAGGGAGTACGAAAAGCTGGCAAAGATTTAAGCATCCAGATAAAAAGTAAAACTACGTAAGATATTTTTTTAAAGAAACATGAAGACATAAGACAGCATTTCTGTAAATAATGGATGGTAAATGGTTTAATGCATTACTCAGAGAAATTCTTAAGCAATTTCTGAGAAACAGGCTTGCATTAATTATATGGTAAGTGAAATTATCCATGGACTTCAAACCTTGTTCTTCACTGTGCCTGGCACTGTACTGGTGACACCTTTCTGGATGCAGTTGTGAAAGACACTGGAATGACTGAATTGCTTTCTACTACTTCCTTGTACTTTGTGAAGATGATGATGTAATGCCAACACTTGCTGTTCTGATAGCACTGACCTAGCTAAAGCAGGTCTAGTAAGATATCAACTAAGCTAATACTTTGACTCTTCTCACTACCAAGACTGCTAAGAGGAAAAAAGAAACTGTTTTACAGGAAGGATCACAAATTATGTCATGTGAATCAACTATTTCTGACTTATAAATGGCATTTCTGATTACAATGGAACAGTAACAAATACACATACTGTACGTATATGCCGTGCCCAGTTCTAGATATTCTAAGTATTAATGATTTCTGTTCTAGTAGAGAGTTATGTGGACTAGTAGCAGGACAGCTACCAAAGGGGGACCACCATTCTTTGCCAATTTCTTCATAGCCATTGTGAAAGAGGAAAAGATTTTTTGTTTTTTTTTTTGCCTTTGTTCTTTCTAAAGGTTTCTAAAATCTATTCTGCAGTTCACCTTGGAAGAACTGCCGCAGTTTGGATGTTTTGCCACCATTGTGTGAAGTTCAGACTTCCTTTCCAGTAACAACTTACTTTAAAACTATGACCTACATGTGCAAGAAAAGACACTTGTGTGTGAGGAAGAGCCAATTGGCTTACTGGCAGTGTGCAGATAAATAACACACCGGATGAAAAAGCCTAGTTACTAATTTTTTTATCTTCTATTGTTATTTTCAGGACCAAGACAAATTATTATTAGTATTTGAATGCCTTTTGTATATTTCCTTTGAAGATATTTTTCACAGTTTTACTACATACGGTTTCGTATTTATAGCTTTGCTTCCAAAATACTTAAGTATATTGTTAATTCAATTTTTAATTGTTTTATATGTAATTACATATATAACGATAACATATAACTGTTGAGTAAAAGGACATGTGAAAGATGAAGTGTTTGTACTCTTTAGGCATATATAATATTCTTATATTTTTCTTCATACAGTCAGAATTACAGTATATAATTGACAATAATGGGAACAGACATCACAGAATCACAGAATGGCTGAGGTTGAAAGGCACCTCTGGAATCCTGGCAGAGGTCCAGGCACCTGGTCCAATCCCCCTGCTCAAGCAGGGTTACCTAAAGCAGGCTGCCCAGGGCTGTGTCCAAGTGGATTTTAAGTATCTCCAAGGATGGAGACTCCATAACCCCCGAGGGCAACCTGGGTCAGTGTTCAGTCACCCTCACAGCAAATAAGTGTTTCCTGATGTTCAGACAGAGCCTCCTGTGTTTCATTTTTGTGCCCATCGCCACTGGCCATGTCACTGGGCACAGGCTAGCTCTGTCTTCTTGCATCTTCTCTTCAGTTATTTATACACTTTGGTAAGACTTCCCTGAACCTTCTCATCTCAAGGCTGAACAGTCCCAGCTCTCTCAGCCTTTCTTCATAGGAGAGATGCTTCAATCCCTGCATCACCTTAGTGGCCCTTTGCAGGACTCTCCCCAGCATGTCCATATCTTTTGTACTGAGGAGCCCAGAAGTGGACACAACTCCAGGTATGGCCTCACCAGTGCTGAGTAGAGGGTAAGGATCACCTCCTTCATCCTGCTGGCAACACTCCTCCTAATGCAGTCTAAGATGCCATCATCCTTCTCTGAGGGAAGGGCACACTGCTGGCTCATCTGTAGCTTGGTGTACACCAGGGCCCCCAGGTCCTTTTCTGACAAGCAATTTTCTAGCTGGGTGGTCGTCAGCATATATTACTGTATGGAGATTAGAGTGAAAGAGTAATAAGGGGGCTTCTTTGATAAGGTCAGTTCAACATATTAAACATCGTTGCATTATTTAATTTCCACTCTGTGCTTAAAACTTATCAATTATAGAAGCTCATTTTCATCTTATCTGAACCCCTAATGGCTAGCCTTGTGGATGGAGAAGGGCTATATCCATTTATTTTGCCCTGCCACCAATTAATACATATGCATACACAGCTATCTCATGTTGCAGTCGTTTTGCAAACGGTTTGAAAGAGTCACTTTTTTCTAGGTTTGATTGTCACTTGGTATATATGTTTGGGCGTTATGATTACTACTACTACATAAAGTAACTGTCCTCGCAGGCACATCTGACTACACTTTGAGAAAGAACACTCTTATTTTTTACGTCGCAAATAATCAAACTGTCAGATGAGCACCTCTCTCTAACTCCTGAAAAGTCACTGCTCCTTTGAAGAGCAAAATTAATTCTCTTGCAGATAACAATTAGAGATGAAGCTGTTGAAACATTTCAAGTGTGTCAAAAGCTCTGTTTAATGTTTCATTCAGAGCGCACAGTTGCCCACAGAGGAGCCTGTAGTTGCCAGTTCTATTGCTGAACTTTCTCACCATCAGTACAGGGACAGCTAAAATATGGAATGAGAATTCAGCTCTTGTTTTAATGAGACACTTCAACTTTCAGCATAAGGCACAGAAACGAAATGATCAAGTTGTTTATTTGCAACACAGTTTATAATTGGTGTATTAATTCAGATGATGGGTGCTTCCCACTACGCTATTCTCTTTTTTTTTTTTTTAAAAAAAAAAAACAACAACCCTGCAATATTGTGTAATTTAAAATGTAAAAAAATGCTCACAAAAGGCCTGGAGTTCCCTCTGGCACAGCAATTAGACTGAAACAGTAAGCTTTGAATAACCACAATATAAATTGAGAGTTACTTTGTATCTTTTGCTTTTGCCGACCATTAACTTTCTATTGGAAGCCGCTGGTGTAAAGGTAGCTCATTTAGTGTGTTCTACAGATCAGAGTCTTTCCAAATTACACTCCCCTGCTTTTGCTTCAGATTTCTAAAGAGTATCTTTCCGCTAATAGGCAGGTGGTCAGTCCACACATACTGTCTGTTTACTACAGTGCAGATGAAAGACCATGCAAATAGATAAAGCTAATAATTTAGAAGAATTTCCAGGTATCAAATAAAATATGTCTGTGAAATAAGTGAATTATTAGGGACCTCCTTCAACAGATAACAGGAGACATGAATCATTTGAATCCATGGCTAAACTTCTAGAATAAAACCTTAAGGACCCATGTTCTGCAGTTTGTAAGTGCTTTTCAGCTAGCTATGACCATCCATTTGGAGCAATATAGCACTTAATTAATAAATCTGCCTATTTTGCACAGATTTAAAAGTGTTGAAAATATTGTTCAAAATTTAGAAATGTAGAGAAGGAATAACAGAGTTCTTAATAGCAATAGGAGAAGTGTAAGAGGGGAAGGTATTTTGTACAATTCCATTTTTAGATGTCTCTTTAGGAGACTAGACTTTCTTAGGGCTACTGTGTGGGGCTCAGGAAATAGAATTAAACAGGCTCTTCCAATGAGCAAAGAATATGATAGGCGTCTAAGCAAGATGATGCAGATATTCCCAATGCTTGAAATATTTCTTGGGAACTATGTAAGATTTCATAGTACACACGGGTATTCCCACTGCCTAATCTTAGGCAGGTAGCTCCTTTTTAATGCTGAATCCCACTGAATCTATTTGATCCTGGATGGCATTTAAAAGCCCCCATGATTTAGGTGCTTTGAAACATTTTATTCATTGAACAGCAATGAAGAATTTCCTCATGCAAGTCATTAAAGGTTTGTCTAAAACCTAGAAAAGTAGACAATAAAAAAAAATAAAAAATATCTCCTTTATGTTTAATTGCCAAAAATCTGTTTAAATTAATAGTCGCCATTAAATTTAATCTGGTCACTAAAAATTACACCCCAGTGCTTGTTATCATTCTCCATTTTAATAGTAATGTCAGTGTAATTAAAATGTAACAGTTATTTTCACATTTTCATGTTTTAGATCTATAAACCAGAAATATTAAGACTTTAAAATGGCACAATCAGGGCTCTGCATGACTGGGAAATTGACATTTCTTTGGTAGGAATAAACACATAAATTAAATCACATCACATTAGCGGACCTCCTATCTTATACAGATATACTTTAGCTTCTAACTAAGGACCAGTTAGTTCCTGGCTAAAAATCAAGACCAGATAATCAGCTGGCATATAAGAGAATAGCTCAGCTATTTTATCACTGTGCAGAATGCAGCAATGCATTTCCAGTCATTTGCTTATTGCATCCTAATCCCCTCCCTTAAACCTCCAGCCAATGATCCCTGTGCTCAGTGGAGCAGTCCCGGCATTGTATCAAAAAGCATGGGACTGAAATAACCATAATAATGCCAAAAAAAATATGGCATTAAAAGGGTCACCGTGAAGTATTTCAATTAGAGTATTTACGTTGAAGCAGTGTCAGCACATTCCCTGTTCCAGAAATGCACTCACACATTGACATGATGCCCGTTTATCTGGCTTGTCAAAGGAGCCAGCACATTCCCTGAAAACTTATTAACCTTCGGCAAAATCCAAATCGCTGCTTTTGGTAACTCTGTTATTTTTGACATGTGTCATTTTATCATCCCTCTAAGCAAGGGCACGAGTGTTTCCTTTTGACTAACCAAGGGTATGGCATGGTCCTAGTACTGCAGTTGACTGCGGAGGCTGTTCTACAGCTTTTCAGAGATCATTTTGATCTTCCCTATCTAGCCCCACATTTGCTCTTCTCTGGATGTAGAAATAGAAGTACTTTTAAAGGCTGAAACTGTAGCCTAACTGAAACAAGTGGAAACCCAGTAGCTCACCTCACTCATCATGTGATTCAGATAATTTACATTGGTAACTTACAAAAATCACAAGATGTGTTGTACTCAGCACAGGGGCTACTCACATACACTGGGGACCTTACTGAACTCTGCAGCCTAAACACAATTTCAAGCCTCAGACGTAAGAGATGAGAACTACTCTGCCATCCAGTGAAGCATAATGACCTGCAGGAGAATAGAAGCTTAGCAAATAATTAGACCTTCCTTTGGCTTCCTTTACAGGTCCTGTAGTATTGCTGCAATATTTGCTTCTATACATTAAAACATGAAAAACAGGAAAAACACCACCCACCTGCAAAACATATTCATCACTCCCACAGCTCTCTGATAAAACTGAATAATCAGGGCCCTCCTAGGATAAGAGACAATACTGTATCTGTGTACTTCCTCTGTTACAAAACCATGTTATTTTTCTTTTAATTACCTTCTTTGGTGAACAGTTTTAAGTGTGTAAATTCCATTCCATGCCACTTGAATTATTATTTTATGTGAAGTTTCTTGGACCTTCAGTTTATCTCTTTTTAAAAATTAGTTTTGAGTAATCAATATCAGCTGAGTGACCCACTTTCTGTTTAAATGTGTTGTACAAATGGACAAACATTTCACAGGCATCTTCTATTATACCACCACCCACCATTTAACTGCTCCCCAACTATTGTTGTTCCTACAGCTGTTATTTTGGATCTAAAATTTGGTTCTATAATATTATGTTTATGCTGACAAGATTATGTCTTGTGATGCCTTATGCCTATGTAACTGCACCTTCCTCCCTGCAATCTCAGCAATAATAGAGTTACTACCAGTATTTAAAATCACCAGAAAACTATCATGGACTATTTCTCCTCAGAAGAATACGGTTTGTGTATTGTTTCCTTACTCAGGAGGAATTTTAATTGCCCAGTGGAAGTCTGTAATTCTTCCAAGAGCTTTTTACTGCAGCCTAGCGCTTTTACAGTTGATAATGAGTTCTTACAGTACCATATATTTGCAAAATACCATGTATGACACTATAAAACTTAAAATACACTTATGTCTTCCACAAGTTTTATCGAACTAACCAACAGGGCTGTGTAAAATAACCCGATGCTTGGGCATGAGTGACAACTTCACTTTGCAACTGGCAACGTTGATGGCATTTTCCCTAGAGAACCACTGGTTAATGGCATGTCATACGAGGCACATCCCATGGTTCTCTAATATTTTCATCATCAAAACAAATCCAAACCAGTGCTCACAGGACAGCTGTACTAGTGCCTCCAGTGGCACTGAGTGGGAGAGCAGAATTTAGCCACTAAGGTGTAGAGGAAAATGTGACTACAGCCTGGCTAATATCCTGATTTCCTACTCTGCAAATTTTAAAGATGCATACAACACAATAATAACACATTTAAGTGTCTCATAAGACACAAGGCTTCTTTATGTGTGGTAAGTAAAACAAATACAGTGACAACAGTAATTCCCGTGTAAACGTGGATTTTGCTTCTATATTATCAGAAAAAGGCTGGTTTTTCTTACATAAATAACAAAGGAAGAGGAAAGCACACTTTTTTTTCTATAACTTTTCTGAAATTGTTTTTCACCCTTGTAGAAATCACAAGTTTGTTTTTTACCCTACTTATCTTACAGATACACTCAGAAGACAGTCAAGACAGTATTTAAAAGCTCATCCATCAGATCACTGATCAAACAATTGGTACGTTAAGGAAAAAATACCATCTTCCTAGGAGTTATTTTTAAAGATACACACAGGTGCCAGAATTTTGAACAAACCCTCTAACTCATTCCACTAAAACACTTTATGTAATGTCAATTAATTATGAATAAGGCTATGGTTTTGGCACAATAATATTTAATACATTTCATGGCAGAGACAAAGAGAAAAGAAGCAATAGTCATCAAAAGCTTAGCAAATACATTTGCTTTAAGCTTCCAGAAGTTAAATAATAACCAATATTCTGCACAATATCAATAAGCAAGTACACTTTTTACTGTGATTTATACTCTGAATGACAAAAAGTTGAGACATCAGATATCCTGATCTTTTTCTGTGGGCTAAAACCAGCAGCCTATTTTATGACCTAGCACAGCCTCCTCTTTAAACAGCAAATGAGTCAATTCTTTAAATGCTGTGACATAATCATGGCCTTGACAATGGAACCTGACTAAAAGCACTGCAGAATTATAGGAGCCATTTAATTCCTGTGCCTCAGTTCACAGGGCATCTATAGAGGTACCAGTATGCTGGCGGATCAATAACTATGGACAGAAAATAAAAGCTTTCCATCAATTGCTTTCTAGTAATGAATCCAAGGAGAGCTTTGTTCCTCTGATAACATACCAGTCTTCATCTAACAAAACAAGGTTCATGTTCAAGTCAAAAATGACTCCCAAAGAAAGAACGTGTGTCTACATGCTCACAGACTCAAAACTGACTAATGTTACTCCGGAACACAGAGAAGGAAGAACAAAACAACTTCAAGCCTTTCCTCTGGAAAGATCTGGCACATCTCCAAAGCTATAGGATCCAACTTTTTTAGGCTAAAGGGAAGGGTTGGTGCTGAGCAAGAACTGCAAGTCTCAGTAGCAACCACCACTCTTGAGTTCTGCTCCCATCTTGGAAGACACGAAAGCTGGGTAAAAAGATGAGCTAATGCTCTCATCTCCAAACCTTCAGAACCAGGACGCATACTTCACCTTGTAAAGACATTGATTCACGTGAAACATTTATTTAAGATTTTCCTGCTTTTCCAAAATGTTTGTATATGATACAGGAAAGCCTGTCAGAGCTTGTCAGATCATTCTAGTAGCTACACCTCCCAAAACACAGATTTTCTTGAGAATCCTGAGGCTGAGATTGCTGGTTGTCTGGGGGTTTATTGGCAACACTTAAGGTTTGTAACTAATGACTAAGCCAGTGTGCTGCACTACAAGCCACCGCCAATAAAGCCAAGTTCTTGCCAAGTTTTTGCTTCATTTCATCAACATTATTTGATGCTCACAGAGAGACAGTGAGCAACTGTGTCAGCTTCGTACACCAGGAACTATAAAAATCCTCAACAATTATGAAATATACACTTATTTTAAACTCTTACTGCTTGTGCTTGTTATTTTCAAGAATAGTTAAAGGTAAAACAGGCTGAAGGATTAAATATACTTGCTTATGACAGCAGAAAATAGACCTGAATATTAAAAAGAAACACATCTTGGAAGGCAAGCATAGTGAAACTTAAATCCAATTTGTAAGATAAAAGCTTAACTGGACCACTTAATATTGCCATCTGATAGCATTCAATACAGCTTGAAATTCATTAATATGCTAGCTAATGTAAGTACAGTGCATGTATACAAAATTAATTCTATTAATTTCTACATTTGAAAAATCTACTGAAAGAGGAGGAGAATAACTATAAGGCAGTCTTACCCATCTGTGGAAAAGGCATAGCAAAACCAGTCTAAAACTCAGAAGAATAATTATCCCATGAGACTCCCACCTCCTGGGAGTGCCCATTATTGTGTTAGGAGAACATAAAACTGACAGCTATTCAGAAAGACCTCCAGAGTAATTTTGTCTTAGATCTACTGCTTATCTTACCTTGTCATCACTTTAGAATATATACAGGCTTCCAGCTAACTTACCAATATTGTATTTTATTTTTATAAGTGAGCAATAAATGCTTCTTTCACAGCATATACTTTGCCTAACAGACCAAATGTTGGAAAAATGCTTATGCATCTTAAATAAAAGGCTATTCAAATTTAAACAGTTTTATAGAGTAATAATATTTCATTTAGATCTGCCTACTAACTGCTGATTGTTTAGTCAGATTAGGTGGAACTCCAAATGAGGCAGAAGCAAAGCATTTTATTATCATTAAATATTCACATTATGGCAGCATTTAGAACCCAAAATCAGGTTTGGTGTTATGTCCAACTGCTAACAAGTACAGTTTAAAAATAAAACACAGCAGTTGCTGACCTAAAAGTGCTTGTGATTATAGTGTGCGGCAAGCATCCAACAGATAAAAGGCAAAGCAAAAGGGTAGCAGGAGGGCTATCCATGTCAGAGTCATAAGTACCAGTCACAGCATCCTCCCAGCTATTAAGAGAACAGTTTCATCTGAATGCTGCACAAAGATAGTTAGAAAACAGAAGAAGATGGAATTAAAAAGAAGTGAAACAAATTTTAAAACCATGGAGCATCACTAAAACACACTAGGGATAACTTCAGCTGATTTATTAATACATTAGGAAGCTTTGCTTGTAAATGTTGAGAAAATCGGTGGAGATTTAGTTCCTTCTGAGAGCATAAGAAAAAACAACCTCAATATATTTACGTTAAATTTTTACTGAAGTGACACATCACATAAAGAATAACATTATTCTAGATCAAAGTTTTGTAATAACTTATTTCTACCAAAGAGTGAATTATTCTAAAGCAAACTGCAGCTCACCCTGAGCATACCCTTCCTTGCTTAAGGTGCACCAGAGAACAGCACCTGACTTAACTATATTTTCAAAGATACGCCTATATCCTTTTGCTCAGCAGTTTGTTTTCAGTGCATCATTTTATCCGATGCCAATTTGCTTTCATCACTGCGGTGCTAAGTCTGGTCCAAAGTCCCCAAGTGGCAAACATTTTCAACAGAGAAATGCTTCTTTTCTGAAACTAATTTATTGTCTAGAAGAATCACATTTCCTCCCAGCTTGTAGCTCATCTTGTTGCTCATTAGGGTCCAAAACTCAGTCCCCACCGAAGTGAGGAGGCCAGATTTGAGAGCAGTCATGTGTATCTGATGAAGTCCACAATACACTATTGGTGCCATTAGACAGTGAAATTCAGGAGAATGCCAAGTTCTGCTGCAGACAATTTACGATGACATAACCCTTGGCTAAAAGAAGCTGTGAAATGTGAGCTTTCATCTAACCACCCAGTGCCCATGCTCATAAGCACTGACAAAAAAATCAACGTGAGGTTGTGCTTCATGATCATTAGCTGCAAATCACACCTCCCCAAGAAATGCATTGCAGGTGCTTTTAATATAGCAGGAGAGCCCTGTACAAGTGCTAATGTCAAATCACTCACTTGAAAATGCTCCACTGGTTTTACAACAATGGAAGAGATGACTGATTAGGTGCCAGAACGGTTTGATGCCAGCTCTGAAGAAAGCCTTGCAGCTCTTACAATTTCACTTAATATCGGTTCAACTTTAACTTACAGTGTCCTTCAAAGTACAGGTGCTTTTTGCACCAGATCCAGCTGGGATTTCATAGCTGTTCCCTGGCTGCTGCTGCTGTAGAGGAGTGTTAGGCTAGCAGGCATACTACTTTTTGCATATCCTAGACTGGTGTGCTACATTCCTGCACCACTTATTCTGCATCTAAATTACTATCTTTATTGTCTTCTGAACAATAGCTGACAAATACTTGCACAGTTTAGTTAAGAAGGGCTACAAAATATGTATTAGCTTTAAATTAATCAAGAAGTGAAGAAAGACGCAGAGCTACTGGAGAGGGTCCAGAGGAGGCCACAAGGATGATCAGGGTCTGAAGCATCTCTCTTGTGAGGAGAGACTGTGGGAGTTGGGCCTGTTTAGTTGAAAGGAGATTGAGAGGGGATTTCATTAATGCAGATCAATATCCCAAAGGTGGGTGCCAGGAGGATGGTGCCAGACTCTGTGGTGGCCAGTGGCAGGACAAAGAGCAGTGAACATAAACTAAATCACAGGAAGTTTCACCTCAACATGAGGAAGAACTTCTTTACACTGAGGGTGGCAGAGCACTGGAACAGGCTGCCCAGGGGGGTTGTGTAGTCTCCCTCTCTGGGGGCTTTCAATGCCCACCAGGACACATTCCTCTGTAACCTGCTTTGGTGGCCCTGCCTTGGCAAGGGGGTTCGACTGGATGATCTCCAGATCAACCCTAATGATTCTGTGATTCTGTGAGTGTAAGTGGGAATAAAATAGCATAATCAGCACTAAGGAAATACCGCCTAGGAGGTAAAAAATGAAGGCAGTTTACAATGGAGTGAAACCCCCATGATATTCTACTTCAATAAAGATTTTTATATCAGAGTGTGCCAAACATTGATTTATTAAGCTTACAATTGCTCCATTGATTTCAGTAGGGTGGGAGTGATTTATTTCAACCAACAAGCTGTCCAGAATTATATATAAGCATCATAGGCTCAGAAATCCGAGTGGCATGGTGTTAACAGCTCAGTACCAATGATTAGAATGTATTCTACACTGAAGTATCAAGAACTTATGTTTATCAATTATTATAATTTTATTCATGCACCATATAAGAGTAGACAGAGCCAGACACTCTGATTTATCACTTACAGCCCAGAACTCTTGCCACTGAAAACGCACTCAGTCTTGGCACCCATGACCAGATCTACAGAAGTATTCTCCTAGGACAGAATTTACATGAACTTCTAATTCAGTAAAGATTAAAATGACCTACAGAACTACAGAAATATATTCCCCAGACTACCCTGGATGAACACAGATTCTGATGATCACTGAAGTAAGTATTTAACTTCATCTTAAGTATTGACTTAATGGTGAAAAAAAGCACTAGTAAAAACCTCTTTAAAAGCCAAGCTAAAAATCTACCAAAATCTGAGGCTAAAAGCAGTATCAAACACTTTTTAACTCAGATCCAGTTTAAGTCCAGTTCCTTCATCCATAAATACTGTGAAGATAACCTTATTTCAGAACTGAAACCTGAATCTTAACCTACATGAAAGTAAACCGCAGATGCTCTGACACAGCTCAGGGACATACTGGTTGAGAACACTGACATCTGAAAATGATAAAGGATGGGTTTGCAATTAAAGGACAGTACTGAAAAGTCAGACATTGAGTTTAATTTCTAACTCTTCCAAATGCTCCCTGTTTTACTTTCCATCCCTATAAGATGGAGAAAAGCAGCACAGTCTTTCTCCCAGCCTCTCTGAGCTTTCCTGGGGATGGAGCCACCTTGCCCTGAACTTTGTGCAGCAGCAGAATCTCAGTTCAAAACTGACCTTTAGACTTCATCATAAAATGAACTACAAATACTTCTGCTGCCTCAAATAACAGAGCACATTTCAAAACCAAGCACCCCAGTGTGCTGGAACAAAGCAGAGACAAGGTAGGAAGACAGAGAGATAGAAGTAAACAAATCCAATCTTCAGTACAAAGTTCAGTGGAGTACATATTTCTGATCCAACAAAAACTGCCCTGTAGTGCTGCAGTGCTCTACCAGGGGACACAGAAATGAGTGGTAGCTGTTGAGAGCATCTCTGAAGAGGGGTATGGGGAAGAAAACTGTTGTTTCCTTTTGAGTCAAAACAAGTCTCAGGAGCTTTCCTTTAAATTTCCAAACAGAGAACTCTGTAGCAGGCAGTGGAAGCTGAATTCCTGCCCTCCACTGTGATATCAGCTGCAACCGCTCCATGGAGAAGGAACTATGAAGCTGTAGGGTGTGCGGAAGGAAAACAAGAAGAAACTTAAGTGGCTGTGCTTGCACTTGGTGGCATGTCCCAAAAAGTGATGGCTTCACACCTATTCCAAAGCAAGGAGGCTAAGCAGGAGAGAAGGAAAGCAGCCAAGAAAGCAGCCTGCCTTAATTCCCTGCCCTCACTGTGGCCCCTGTGAGAAGAGCTGCTTGCCCAAGCAGGCTGGCAGCATGCTGGCAGAGCACGGCTCCAGCAATCTGCTGGATCATACCTGCACCTACCAGCTACCCTCTAACCCAGTGCTTTAATGTGGTTGCTGCTGTCTCACACTACCTGCTACGGACAAAAAGAGCAGGTCAGGTCAGGTCAGGTCAGACAAACCTGCTGTTGAATGTTTTATCTTGGCGGCTGATTATTGCTTTCTTTCTTTTGAGTAGTGCAATGGGGCCTCGGTGGGCACTGCTGCCTCCTGGGCTCATCCCGTAAGTGCTTCTGCATGCTGGACTAGTCTCATCTCACCACCTGCTTCTGAGGGCCTTCAGTTGTGACTGCTGAGGTGTTTTCAGCCAGCAGCTTCACTACATCAAACAGTTATTATCACTCTGAGCACTCTTTTCATTAGCCAAACATTTCTCTCCACTCTTACAAGCTGAAACCACCACTTCTGCTTAATAGAATAGCAATTAACTTGAAATACTTGGCTTTTTACTGCAATGCATCACTCTTTCACAGTCTGATATGCTAATAAAAATTGTATGCTAACATAATGTATAAAATATCATCTCTGATTTTAAACCAAACCAAAATTTATTGGCTCCAACAGTGCAATACTGATCTGCCCAATGAATATTAATGCATTAACATAGGTAGCGGAGTCTTACGCCATTGGGGAACTAAATCAAAGCAGAGCAGACCATACAGTGCATGGAAGAAAGCCTGTTTTTCTGTTTAATTAGAATTTCAGTTCTACTCAAACCTGAATGTAGCTCCAGACTGAAAAGTAAACCTGAAATGTTAAGGTATTTTTTGCTACATGGCAGCTCTCATACTCCATATACCATTCCTTCAACCCACTAGTAAACACATTAATTGGCAATCTTGCCAACAAAATCCCAAGTTATTTTACTTCTTCTAAGGCATGATTAGCAATTATAGGATGCTGGCAGGACAAATTATGCTCTCAGTTATATCCCTACAACCCACCTCTCTCCTGCTTATGCTCTTAATCCTTACCCAGCTCCACTGAAAATGCAAATCTTTACAATTATGACTGTAGGGATAATGGTACATCACCATTGCAGTAAAAATGCCCATTTACCTCAATGGTGCTTAAACCCCAAGCCTTGCGCTGCATGGATAAACATAAATTAACTGCAACGTTTAAATGTTTAAGCTACTATTGAGCAACCACCGCCAGCAAACAGCTCTGCTAGGCTTCAGAGAGCTACACCCATCCATTTCATCTGAAAAAGGAAGCTGATGCAATGCAAGATGACATGAGAAAGTGATGACTGATTTAGCTCCTCATGAATAACAAAGTACTCCCTAAGTCGGCAAAGAAGCAGATAAGTGCAGGAAGTAACTTAAGTACTGAGACAAAAGTTACCAGAGGAAAAAGAAAACACAACAAAACACAACAAAACAAAAAAAAAGAAAGAAGAAAATTCCAAGTATGGTGGGACAAATGGAATTATCCAGTTAAAAAACAAATTTCAAACAGCTGTACAGTTCAGGTGTCTCTTCTGATTTCAAGTTGTGTACTCTTTTTTTCCTGTTCAAACTGGACTAGGCCATGCTTGCCTCACCCACTTCCAGAAGTTATTGTTATATATTCAATTCCAGCTCTATTCATTATTCATTTACCAATTTGGAATTTCATCTTGCAAACAAGCTGTTATTGAAAATCTTTAGAGAAGTGTCTCTTGTGACCTTTGAGATGTCTTCTTAAAAGAAACATAATTCTGAAATACAATTGTGCAGCAGACCTTGCACACTGATGTCTCACTGAGTAAACTGAATTAAGGTCAACGTCAACCACTCTTTTGTTACTTTGTGGTACTAGAAACTAACCCAGAAATAAGCTATTTCAGCTTGAATAAGAAATACTATTAATGAAATAGCTGGCATGTGTGCTGCCATTAATGCATTACAAAACAAACAGATGTGCTGAAAGTTTGATTTGAAAAAGCTTTCACAGCATTATTTATTTATCCATCCTATCGACAAATTCCACTTACTAATAAAATGTACTAGAAACCACATACACTTGAACTAAATATGTATAAGAGAAAGTTTAAAGTATCAAGATATAAAAGTCATAATAACAAAAAAGTGGCAATAGCAAAGGAAGACCAAATGCCCATTTCCCCCAACACATTATTTCCAACAATGACCAACAACACTGGCTCAGGGGAAGAGTGAGAGGACAACCAAGCCAAAGGAGGTTCCTTCCCACATGACACTATCAGAGCTACATCATACCTATTGACTCTGGAGTGCTTTAGACATAAACAATCCTATGGCATACGTTAGTACTCACAAGGAATAACCACAGGGAAAGTCTTACATACAAACTGCTTTTTCTTAACTATAAAATACAGAATGCAGCCAGCTGCCATTATTTGGTCTCTGAAGTGAAAAATAAGCAAGCTGCAGACAGGTTCACATCCTATATTTCAATTTTATGACACTTTTAACTGTACTGAATTCAAAAGCACTAACATTGTAGTATAACTGTAAAAACATTATGTTGATCCAGAACAATTCTTCTGACCAACATGGCATTTTACACCAGTATCCTAATACAGTACATATTTATAATAGAGTGCCTGGTGAGATAAATTAGTCATACTGTAAATAGCCACCAGGGATACAGAAGGTAATAGTTTCTCATGACCTGCTACATGTGTACAAAAGCAGGTGACTGAAATGATGTAAATATTAAGATGGTATCTCTAGCAGGCACTCCTCTGCCCTGGAGGGAGAGCGACGGAAACATTGTCTGTGCAATTCCAGCTTCCCTGTGCTGGGGGAAGTTTGAAGATGCAAGCTTCAGATACATATCCTCTCCAAGAAGTAGTTCTGCTGGTTAAAAAGGCAACAGAGAAGGAACTTAGGGCTTGGTCACTAGGGGATAACATCAGGAAGGTCAAAGGCCAGCTACAGCTTAATTAGCCAGCTATGCAAAGGGAAACAAGAAGAGCTTCTGCAAGCAATGCCAGCAGCAACAGGAAGTTCAGTCAAAATGCAGGTCCAGAGATCAATGGGACGGACAACCCACTGACAGGCAGTCTGGAAAGGACTGCTTCCAGAACTCTGCATGTAACTCCACAGTTTGGGAAAAGGATGGGCAGTTGACAGTTGGGAAGTAACTGTGTATGGACTCATCATTAAAACTACATGTATTTATTCAATTACCCAGGGCTGGATGGGATTCATCCAAGGGTGCCAAAGAGCTGGCTAATGTGATTAGGCAGCCATTATGTACGAAAAAATGCACACAAACAGGGTAAGGTCCCCAGCAGTTGGAAAAACACTGATACGAAGCTTCTTTTGAGAAAGGCAAGAAGGAGGACCAAGAGAGTGAGCCAGGCCAGTCCATGGACAGGACAGGTGTCCTGGTTTCATATGTAACAGTTATTTTAATCCTTCCTAGTACCCGTTGCAGTGCTGTGTTTGGCTTTAGTCTGAGAACAATGCTTACAACACACCAATGTTTTAGTTGTTGCTCAGTAGTGCTTACCCTGATCAAAGGTTTTTCAGTCCCTCATACTCTGCCAGTGAGGAGGGGCACAAGAAGCCGGGAGGAAGCAGAGACAGGACACCTCACCCAAACTAGCCAAAGGGGTATTCCATGCCACAGCACACCATGCCCAGTATAGAAACTGGGAGGAGTTACCTGGAAGGCCCGTATCACTGCACAGGTCAGGCTGGGTATCAGTTCATGGGTGGTGAGCAATTGTACTGTGCATCACTTGTGTTTATTGTTGTTTTTTTTTCTTTCCCTGTTTAGTTTTATATTCTCTCCTGATGTTATTTCCCTTATGATTATTATTATTAGTAGTAGTACTTTTATATTATACTTTAGTTATTGGACTGTTCTTATCTCAACCCATGGGGTTTACATTCTTTTGATTCTCCTCTCCATCCTTCCTGAAATGGGAGGGAAGGCAGGGGGCTGGAGGGTGGGTAAGAAAATGGCTGCATGGTTCCGAGTTACCATCTGGGCTTAAACCATGACAGCAGGGAACATGTTCTTTGGAGTCCACTTTCAGACACATGAAGGACAAGAAGACAATAAAAACCAGTGCCTGATTGAGCTGACTGCTCTAACAAAATTACCTGCTATGTGGATGAGGAGAGAGAGGTGGATGCAGTATACCTTGACTTACTGGGGTTCTTCACACTGTGACCCTCTCATACTCATTTGGGAGTTGAGGAAGTAAGAGCTAGAACAGGCTCTTAGGTCAGTTGAAAATTCATGGGTTGGATTGCCAGTCCTTAAGGGTGATAATCGATGGCTGTATAACTGCTTTGCAGATGGCAATGAGTAGAGTACCCCAAAATCAATAGTGAGCTGATATTGCTCATTACCTTCATCAACTGTCTGAGTGATAAGACAGACCCCTCAGCAACTTTGTGGGCGATAGTAAATTACCATTTAGCTTAACACCTCCCTGAGAGATTCAGTCCAGAATGACCTTTATAAAATGAGGACTGGGGCAACAGAAGCTTGTTGATGTTCAACAAGAAGTGCAAAGTTTGGTCTCTGAGGCATATTAACTCCATACATCACTGAAGGCTAAGAATTGACTGGATCTGTAGCAGCCTTGCTGAAATAACCTGGGGGTCATAGAATCATAGAATAGTTAGGGTTGGAAAGGACCTTAAGATCATCAAGTTCCAACACCCCTGCCATGGGTAGTGATGCCTCCCACTAGACCATGTTGCCCAAGGCTCTGTCCAACCTGGCCTTCAACACTGCCAAGGATGGAGCATTCAAACTGCCTTGGGCAACCTGTTTCAGTGCCTCACTACGCTCACAGTAAAGAACTTCTTCCTTATATCTAACCTGAACTTCCCCTGTTTAAGTTTGAACCCACCACCCCTTGTGCTATCACTACAGTCCTTGATGAAGAGTGTCTCTCCAGCATCCTAGTAGGCCCCCTTCAGTTACTGGAAGGCTGCTATGAGGTCTCCATGCAGCCTTCTCTTCTCCAGGCTGAACAGCCCCAAGTTTCTCAGCCCATCTTCATACAGGAGGTGCTTCAGCCCCATTATCATCCCCATGGCCCTCCTCTGGACTTGCTCCAACACCTCCATGTCCTTCTTATGTTGAGTACACAGTAATCCAAGTGGGGTCTCATGAATATGAAACAACAGCATGCTTTCTTAACAAATAATACAAATGCCATAGGAAAAGGCATATTACCTACAATGAGAGGTTAAAGGAGCTGGGCTTTGTTAGTGTGGCAAGAAGAAGGCCAAAAGGCAAACTAACAGGAGCCTACAATTGCTTAAAGAGCAGCTGAAGTGATGACAGACCCAAACTCTTCTTGGTAGTAGTAGACAATGCAACAAGTGGCAAACATCACAAACTACAGCTTAGATGGTTCAGATTGGACAAACACGATTAAACAAAATTCCATTCAAAAGAATCCATCTCTCTGGGCAGCAGCAGAACAGGTTTTCTAAACTAACGTGGACAAAGCCATGGTTCATCAGATATAGTTTTGCTTTAAGAACTCCACAGGCCCCTTCCAACCAATTCTTCTATGATTCAAAGAAAAGATTATTACCCAGCTCCCTTGCACAGCCCTCCTGCCAGATGTCTTAGCTCCCCAAGTACAGCAAGTAGGGTTAAACAAAGCTCTGTTTTTAAAGCTGCATAAATTAACCAAGCTTGTTTCGGATGGAACAAGGTCAGGAAACATCTTAAACAAGCATATCTGTGGGAAGATCTGAGAAAATAGTTACTTCCAGCAAGCCAGCCACGATAAGCAATCGAGGACGGGCTGGAAAAACAGCTGCAACATGTTTCAGTGTTGGCAATAGCTGCTATATAAGTAGCTGCACGCTTCTTAGCTTCTGCCAGGATTGCTCCCTGAGCATGCCAAGAACAGTATACCTTCCGCACCTCCCAGCAGTGGCTCTAAAGTTTCATATCTTGTCCTCTTTTTTTCCTGATTTCCAACCAAACAGGCAGGTCCAGCTCACTGGCACACATCACATCCACAAACAGTGAAAACTCATCAGATCTGAAGTTCAAAATTTATCACACTTCATCCAAGCAGAAATGGCAACTATGCTGAACACAGTCTTAACACGTCAGCCAAAAGTCTCCAATAAATGCAATTTAGAAGCTGATTAACAAGATCCAGTTATCTGATTAGTCAAGATCCAATGCACATAGATATACAAAGTGCAATGATGTCATGATAGTGGATGAAGAGGCAAGAACAGCCTAAACTTTAGCTAATAGCTTCTAACAGTGTGGCACTGGCAGAGATAATACAGTGGCAGAAAGCCTGTCAAAAGCCACGAAGAGTAAGTCAGGGATACCATGGGATCCAGTGCTTTGTATATTCTTCCCAAAGAAGATAAAATCAACATTATCTTCTGCTGGAATCTGCCACAGAAATGACGGGTCAGACTGGTTTGTCTTTTATACTTAAAATCTGATACGGTTTCTGCCACAGCTAAGACATACCTGTGCTTTGGAACATCTGGACATAAACCCACTAGTTACTGGTAAACTGCTGAGACAGACTGGTTTGATCATTCCATCAGGCTTTGCACTGTGCAAAGACTGAGCCCAGTCAGAGAAGGCATAATGAAATGTTTCTAGGGATTTGTTTCAACTTAGCCATCTAGAAGTTTTGCATCTACTCTCAGCTAGTGGTTTAGGATATTTTAATAATCAGTCTAGAGAGATGCTTCCAGATGTGTTTGAGTCCAGTGTAAGATGGATGGAATAAACCCCCTCTTTTGCTCCCTTCCCCTTCCCAAAAGGCAGCTGCATCTTCCCACTCCTACCAAAGGGAAAAAAAGTCATTCCAGAAGTGGTCCACCATGTGGAAGGTTTTGAGGGGATTTTCATCTCTACCTCTATAGCACAGAATCTGCTATGTGACTGAGTGCTAGGAGATAATATAAAAGAGAAATATTAGGAAACATACTGCTTAACTAAATTTTGAAAGGGCAATTATTCTGAAGTCAAGAATTTCTCATGTAAGTTTATAAAGAGGTTCTGAACGTGTCTGTGCACAAAGCAGATGCACAACACATATATGCGTATGCGCGACTTTATCTATACAGCTCAGAATAAGGCTGCACTTTCAATTGTCTAAAACCGAATCCTATTGCCCACATGAATTAAGAGAATACTCTCATAGAAAAGATCTCATGGGGTCAATTTCAATCCCTGGATGAATACACACACATCAAACTGATTTCAGCGGAGTGCAAAATTTGCCCCTCAAGAGTTTTAATTTATGTGAAATTACCACAGGAAATTAATTTCCAGCCTACAATATAAACTTTTGCTACATATTTTGTTGTTGCTATGCAAAGTTCCTACTAATATTAGGATCTCCACAAAACACGCCAAAGGAATTTAACGTACCTACCATAAAGAAAACCCCCCAAAGCCCCATTATCTGTGTTTTATAAATTGGATGTTGGCCGTTGCGTAGCTCTGCTTGAAAGTTATCTGTATCAGTGCTTATTTCAACTAAGAATTCTTTCAGCCATTTTTTAAAACAAAGGTAGGAAATGGGAACAGAACGGTAAATAATTAAAATTATTTCTTTTGACAGAGAGACAGGAAATCACTGTTTTAGTTTCTAAATCCTGAGTTTAAGAAGTTCCCTTCATGAGGAAGGGAATTTTTAGTGGGCACATGCTTCAACAAAGTTGAACAGAGTGACACTAAATGAGAATTAGCAGCAGTGATTTTGATATCAGAACTTTTTTTTTTCCTTAAATGAGTTTCACATTTTCCTTTCATTTACTGAAGATGTTCTCTCCATTCCCAGGTCTGCAGAAGGTCAGGCTACCCTCACAAAGATGGCTTTAGCCAAAAGGAACTGCCACACCACCCATTAGATCCCATAAAAGCCTTAACATAGGCCTTTCCTCAGACTAGATAATTGGGGATAGATTTGTGGCATAGCTTTCCTTTCATTTTCCAAGAGGAACACTTCAGTGAAATAAAATTCACCAGCCTGTAGGTTATTCTGCTCCACCAGGGAGGTAAACAAAAGGAAAATGCATAACTCTCCTAAAAAGCCACTCAGTGGTCAAAGACCCACTAATGACAGGGAAGGAAAGAGAAGATTATTCACATTCCTGACCCAAACTTAGCTTTAATTGGTTAGTATGGCTGAAGTAATAACAATGACATGCTGCTTCACCTGGCACTTAACACATTGAAAAATCTGGAGGAAGAAAGAAATAGAGAAAAATAAAATACTAGAGCATTGTACCTGATCTTGAATCAAATCCCCTGTATTACTGACAGCTCTCTTCTTTCAGACCCATCTAAGTGCTTTTTGCTATGTCCTTTGTATTAAATCGAACAGCCTTTTAGCCCTTTTTGTAGAGATTAGTGTGCAAGGGGTAGAGGTCAAGACACAGAGTAAATGCCATTAAAAGCATAACAACGTACAGGGTCCAGAACATGTAAGACCATGAATTGCTCCCATGACTGATCATTTCCAGAACTGACTATGGTTAAAATTGAGGGTACTTAGCACTTATCAGAACTGAAGCTGCATATAAAAATATAGCGCTGCTTTTAATTGCAGCACTCAGATCCTTCTGGGGAGGGTCTTAATGACCAGGGATTTTGTATGCCAACCTATGCTCCCCTCCTAACAGGCATTAGCTGTACTCCCTCAACTGACCCTTCCTTGCAGCTCCTTTTGAAGAAAGGAAAAGGCCACACAGCTAAGCAAGAAAAACCCATACCAGTACAAAAAGTTAAATTACATTTTAAAAATCACTCTGACCTCAGCACAGCTACTGAAGAAGCTTCCTCACTCCTAAAAATAGTACAGTAAATTTTATCCATTTACACCTCAACATCCTATAATCTTTTCTGAAAACCTCCTTCAGAAGAAAATAAAATCAGAACGATGAAATTTCAAAAAGTTCTTGCAGTTGGTCTAACAATCATCAGTATTAACTGTGTAAGCATGTAACCCTAAAATACTTTTTGCAGTATTTCTGTCTAATGCTTTTGAAAAGCCCATCTTCCTCCTGCTCCTGCTTCTCCAAACCTGAGATACTCTTACAGCCATAAACTTCGAGGAAAATGGCATCACACACACTTTGCTCTGCATTCACAAGGCCACTGCCATTTGTCCAATTTTTAAAAAAGCAAGTCATTATTGTGAATTGCAAATCAATCAGTATTTTACCTTTCCTCTCTTGGCTCTTCAGCACTGCTTGCTTACCAGTGCTTTCACTATCACAGGTATACTAATTAGTAGTGCTGCTCTACAAATAAAAGTGTTGTGAGATAGTGAGAGGTTTAAAAGACAGACAGAAATTGTTACTCTGAAATAAGTTTTTATCTAACTCTCACCATAACTTAACCATTGGAGTACTTCAGCAGTGAAATAGGACAGAGTGCAAAACAGGCACCTTTACTTACATAAAGTCTTCTTGTGCATTATTAACTCCTATATTACTGTCTTCAGCCAAAGTGATCTGGTCATTTTACTAAATTTCACAGGACACCAGGCATGACACTGTATAATGTCACATATATCACACCCTTATTTTTACTAATGTTTTATGAAAATGCACCTTTTTGAAAAGCATTCAGTGTTGACTGAAAGAAATCAAGGGTTAGTCTGCACCATCTCCCTCGCTCATTCGTCCTTTCTCACATTAAACTGAGTACTTTATTTCTACCTCAACTTTATCTGGTTTCTGTTTCTGACCATTATGCATTTCCCACTAAATTAAAAAGAGCCTTTAGCACTCCCTATCTCCTCTCTGTGGAGGAATTTGTACGCTGTAATCAAGCTCTCCTTCAGACTCCTCCTTGATAAAGTGAGCCTGATGTGTTTTTCACATTTATTGCATAAGATGCATTCATTACCCAGGCTTTGTACCATTCTGGTGTCTGTCTCATTTGCTGTTATACTTTACAGATTCCTTTTCAAAGGATATGAGGACTGACTCAGTACTCTAGTACAAATTCCATCAGTGACACGCATACTGTAAGTCTGCTTCTGATGGTTACTGCCCTACTCACTTTTTCTCAGAGTTTATGAGCTCAACTTGCCAAAGCTTCTCTCAAGCTTTTTCACCATCACCCTTCAAAAAAGTCCCAGTCATTGCTTGCTGGGACACTGTAGCCCCATTCTGACAGAGTCAGTCAGAGAGCTTCCTTTAAAGTAGAAACTACTTCAGGGTTTTTTGGATTGGCTCAGCTTGTCCAGATGAGCATATTGCTCCATTCAACTGTCTTGTCTTCCTCATTACATATAGCCATGAAAGAAATCAGCAGCAATTTTGTCTGCTTCAAGATTACTGATCAAAGCTTCATTCCTCTATAATCCAAAGAGTCATAAACCCACTTGAGTCTTTATTCCTCACAAGTACTTTGTGGTAAATGTCTTATTACTTTCCAAACCTATTTGGATCACCACATTAAAATCTGTTTCAGATTAAAATTAAAAAAAAATATCTGAAGGAAATCAGCAAAGAAGCAAAACTAGGGCCAATGTCCTGTTTTGTTCCAGCTCTTTGCCTCTCTCAGGCTATTTGAAAAGCCACAAAAAAAGCTCCAAACCTATCAGAGTTCATTGACACTCAATAAGCAGCTCAATTGTCATGAAGCACATAAAGCAAAACCAGGGAGAAAGAGAAATGCAACTGTACTGCACTGAAACAACAGCAAATAATGCCAGAGCCGTACTTTTAATGATAGATTTACTGTGAAGTGTTACTGCACCTAAAAACATGTTGTGCAAGAAGATTGTCCAGATTCATCAAGTACTCTGTCACCTTGCAAATGAGCATTTTGCAAATCCTCATGGTCACAAAACCACAGGAGTGCACCACTCCTATTATCCAATACAGGCATATTAAAAGAACTTTCTTAATCCACTGTGTAGTGAAGGAAACAAGTTACCAAAGAAGCAGTAAAACCTAAATGATCGCCAAATATATAATTGGTAGAAAGGATAAATCTTCATTTTTCTCCTAAGTTGATGAGAGTTAATCAGGAGTTAGTCAAGAGCCTCTTCGCATCTTAAGGACTACAGAGTTTTAAAAGCTACTGAGATCCTACAGTCCAACTGATATCAAATATGGTTTCAAGCTGCAAAATACCAGTCTGAAGTCAGACTGAATATCTCAATGTTTTTCTCCCAACTAGTGTCTTAAGGTTAGCCTTACATTCTGCCAGCTGCATTCTCAAGAACGAAGGTAAAATTTGCGACTTAACCCATGTGAAAAAGCCCAAAGCTGGGATTTAAGAGTTTGGTTTATTAAATTTAAAAAAAAATGTATACTGCCTCCAGCTTATCTGGTAGTTAAAGAAGAATGAGGAGTGGAGGAAATATTACTGGGGGGAGAGCACAGGAGATTGCTTTGAGGCAAAAAAGCACTGAAGACCACAGGAACTGCAGCTGCAGATATTGGGGTGAAGCACATGGTGAGGAGGTGAAGTCATGCAGCTCAGTGGGTATGTTACAAACCCATATGAAACCAGGTTTCATTACAGTTCTGCTCATGGAATAACTCGTTCTTGATCATCATGATTGCTCAATCAAGGAAGTATTATATTCATTCTCTCTGGTGCCAGACCTCACTGGCATAACTGTGCATCTAGCCAAAAACTTCATTCATTGTCCTTTTATTCCTGCAATTGTGAATCATCTCTGCCTTTGCATATTCATGCCCAAACCTGCAATTAACCATCCAGCCATTTTACTCATGGTTAGAAATTGCTAGGTTCCTTCCTTATTATTTATTTATTTTTGCTTGGGCAGTGAAGATACAGTAAATAAATATCAATTTAAATGGTATTCTACATACTCTCTAGCCCACACCTTATTATTAACTGCAAGTGATTCTTATCACACTCAGATACAAAGTCAACATCCTATGACAGAACAGCCTCTCTGAATCAGATACTGAAAGACATTTAAGAACTAATTAAAACTTGGAACGAAATAAAAGGAAAAGCAACATGCAAATCTTTCACCAAAAGCTTGTATTATAAAGCATAAGTGTTTACTTAGCAAAATACATGTAAATACTTGTGTTCAGGTATAAAGCATTCTAAATGAAGCATTCTCTTCTACAGGTTCTCTCTTCCTATAAGCATCAGCACAATGCTAATTGTTCATATTTCTCAAATACTAAGGACATAGCCCTGGAAATGTGATGTTAGCTGTGATTTCATCCCTGTTTTCAAAATAGATTCTGAGTCCTAACTTTATCACTTCAGAGACTTCCAACTAAGTATCCTCAGAGCACCAAGCTGTTCACCTAAAATCAGGATATGCTAATCATCAGTTGTTCTTGAAGTCACTGCTTTACGTCAAATTTTCATCTCCTTTTTGTCAAGGGAAAGTCCCCATATATATTCAGTGCTTAGCAAAGTTCTCCACTGCATTGGACACAGCCTTGGGCAACATGGTCTAGTGTGAGGTATCTCTGCGCATGGCAGGGGGGTTGGAACTAGATGATCTTAAGGTCCTTTCCAACTCTGGCTAGTCTATGATTCTATAACCTAAAAGTTCAATTGCTTAGTTATTCAAAATACCCGTGCAACAGATTCACTCACTGCCTCACCAGCTCACCAACTGCATCACCTTGGATGCTTCATGCTATCAAAGTATACTCAATTACAGTCTTCAAAATGTATTCTGTATGTGGCTTTGATTCTTTTCAACCCTGCATTTCAGGCATTTTGAATTACTGGGAACACTCTCCACTATTCAAGTATCTTGAAGAGAGGTGATTTGAAAGTTACAGTTAAGGTAAAAACATTCTCTTACATTGTCAATGAACATTTTGACTACAATCCTAACAACATTCTCGTAAATGTGATTACTCCACAGAGTTGAAAGAACTTGAATAGCTGTGTTTTATGCAGACTAAGATTATGCTGTTACAGACTGAAAACAAAGAGCAGCTTCAAACACCCACAATGCCAGGGGAAAAAAAGGCAGAGGGAGGCTCCTCTTGTACCTAAGAAGCTTTGAAGCTAGCAGCATTAGGGGCAGGACTAGACTAGCATCAAACCATAAAGTAAACAAAAAACATGCAGGTAAAATTTGAGACTATCAGCCTTTATGGTTCCTCTTAAAAGAATTATTTTATTGTTGATATGCTCCCCTGCTTTCAGAATCAAGCTTCCTATCAAAAAACCTCACGTAGCATAAAAAAAAAATACAGGAAACATGATATAAAGAAATACAATTAATATCTCTGGGTTGGTTATTTCACAACACTTCACACTTCTGATCTCTCAAAGTCATATAGTCATGTCTTGCTTCCTTATATTAGGCGTTAGAGAATAAATTACATGCATTTGACTTACATGTAAATGACAGTTCCATAGGCACATGGAACTAGAAGTCAATCTATTATAAAAAGTGTTCTCCTAACTGCACTGCAAGTACGGAAACAAAAACTTAACTCCTGCAGTAACACCATATGAAGGAGTAAAACAGAATTTGTGTGACCCAGTTTTGGCAAATTATTATAATGTAGATTACACATTAGATTTTAATTTTTAAACCAAGAATGAAGCATGAAGCATTTATTTCCACTTCTCATGTCCAATAAAAGAAATCAACTTTATAGCAGCTTAATAAAAAGCTGCTTAAAAAAAAAATCTTAAAAAGAAATTATTTAATAGCAAATAGGGAATTTGTCATGGTCTTGGTACCTTGTGCAAGAGACCCATGGTAATTACACTATTACGGCTTCACATATCCCAGACAGTAAGCAAGTCCATCAGTAAATCATCTCTAAACACAGGATGAGGCTGTGCCAAACTGTTCCAAGTTGGATTATTGAATCTGGAATGCCTGATCAAGCTGGGAGTGGTGCTAAGGCATCTGCTCAGAGATAGGCAACCACAGTTTCTTAATTATAGCAGTATATACTGAAGTATCTTTCTTGCAACATGTGGAGTATGATCTATGCGACAAATTCTGAATTGTTACTAAAAAAGTTCTAAATTGTCATTTTAACCTTCTATTAGCAGCCCTTCCCTGATGAAAATGTAGCTAATATTGAAGTTAATTATACCTGCCTCATTCCTTAAGGCATTTGTCTGAAATACACATTAACAAAAACTTTTCATAGCATGCAAATGTATACTACTGTATAAAACATTTAGGTCTTTCTTAGTTAAAAGAAAGATAGAGTCTTTAACACACCCAGTTCTAACATGTCCTAAAAGGCAGTTAATCTTTAGAAAGGACCTTTCTGTTTTGAAACGTAAAACTCCTTGTCTCTTAAACGTCTTTGCTCTATACTTTCTTCCATTTCCCAGTGTCACCCACCACCCTATTAAGTTCAAAAAGCTGCAGACGCTTTCTGTTTATTCCCCTATCCAAGCAGTGCTCATGCAGCGCTACTTCTTCGCAATGTCTCTAGAAACATCGCCTTTCCAAAACAAGACAAACTCTTCTTCACATCCCACTGGCTCCCATCTCAACTGCTCATCTCTTCAACAGCTGCAGGTCTAGCTAGACCATATAAGGGAAGGGTGCTTCAGCATAGAGACTTCTCGAGTGCCCCAGGGTCCACAATGCTCTAACAACCTCTGGATGATGATTACAACTTATCTTGACCTTTTGTCAGTGGAGATCTTATTCAATGTTTTACAGCCTTTTTTTCTGCAAAAAGACCTGTGCAGAATGCTTCTGATGTGTATTCCCTGCACTCCCAAACCTCCTGCTGCCATATACAGCCACTGCTGGAAACACAGAAAACACAGGAGCCATTTCTAAATAGCATCTTAACACACAAAAATCATGTTTTCCATGGGGGCATAATATGCATATTGTGCATATGACCAGAAATCTTTACACATTCTTTGGTTTCAGTCACATTCTTGAAAAACCTGCAGTAGTTGGTAAATAATCTCTTTCTTCAGCAGAAGAATCGTCACTGACTTAAGCCACACGGTACAGTTCACAGCAAGGTGGTTTTGCTGAGCAGAGTGCAAATGGAATCAAGAAATTGCATATGAAGGGCAATCTTTAAAGATGGTGTTTCAATGTCCTGAAGTCTGACAATCATTTCTGCCAACTGAAGTCTTTGGTATTACACAGGATATAGATTAAGAATGAACTAGGCTTTCTGAAGAAGTAAATGGTGGCTTGTGCAGTGATTATCTCATAAGGTTCCCAATCCCAGATCGAATACTCTGGGCAGTATGACAGTAAAACAACAGACTATAAGAGAGGGCTACTCAAAACCTTCGACAGTCCCAAAAGAGACGTCCATGTTAAAATATTTTTAAGCGAAGTTAAAATACCGCACCTTCCCAGTTCTGTTTTTCTGTGAGATATTTAAGCATTAACTTTAAAAAACAGGATGCAAACAAAACTTATGAGGAGAGTTAAAGCACGCAGGGCTGCACATGATCATTTCCTGTTGGGCTTCACCAGCTACTTCTGTGACCCACGCTAAGCAAGAACCAGTAGGAAATGCCAAGAACTAACTTTTCCACTATGGAGAATTTAAAGCAGATTTTTAGTAATAAATACCAAAGCCAAAGTAGTTCTCTTGGATTACACTGTTTTGTAAATTACTCTCTATGCTATTAAAAATGTATGGTTTTCTACTACCTGAGATTTCTGGTTTTATATGATTTCTATACCTATTTCAGTCTGTCTAAAAATTATGAATTTGGAACATCTGACTCCTCTGGAGGTAAAAAAGATTTTAATCTCATAATTGAATTTTCAGTAAATTGACTATGTCTTTGAAGATTTGTTTCATATGGAGGATTCTCCCTTTAGACTGCAATCTGCAATTTGCATTGTACAATTACTACTACAGATACTATTACTACTATTATATATTATCCTGCTAAACAAGTAGGAGATATGTATATGGGACACACATCCTAATCCGTGCTTTCAAATTTGTTTTGAAATCTTCCTGGTTTTTAACAAGAAAGAGCAATCACCCTGAGAAGTGCCAAGGTATTCCCTTTCCTCTTGGATACGGTGCTATTTTTGTTATCTTTTTCTTTTCCCTTTTTTTTTTCCCCATCTGTGTTATAAGAAACTTTAAACTTTATAGTGTAAAACCAAAACACCACTATTTTGTCATCAACAGTCTTGCAAAACTAAGGTGACTAATATATCAAAGGCATAGCTCCTCAGCCATTCCCTTCACTGCAGTCAAATGTTGCTTTAAAATCTGTCACTAAATTCTATCAGTGGTGTATGGGTCAAAGCACTAAAGAAACCTGAAGCTGTATGTCAGCACTCGAGCACCTATTCTGACCCAGTCTGGTACCACTCTCAGAATGCTACTTCAAACCCAGCCTTTGGTTTTACACATATACAGTCTAAGGCTGCAACAGCTGCTTGTGTGAACAACACCATTAGTGGGTTTGCGTATTACAAACATTGTTTTTCCAGAATAACTTCTTTCATCTTCTGGATAGTGAACAATGAACTCTATCCCACATTACAGAGTATTCACCTTCATTAACTTCCATTATTTATGGGAGCAGGGCTGCTCTGCAACCAGCTTCTGCAGCATGTTCCCTAAAACTTCAGATTTGGGCACAAGGAAACATACAACTTTCAGCCAAAGCACTTGCAGATTTTAAAGGAAAATTAAAATGCAGAAAGCCCCCAAGCAAACAGAAAAAGCCAGCATGTGCTTGCGATGCTTTGAAAGTAAATACCAGCTTCCTACCACTAAAATAATAGGTTTCTTCTTTAATTTCATTTACTCCTTTCTGCTACTACTCAAGTGTCCAAAATTTCCCTTCTTGCCCTGCTATTTTTGCCTTTTTTCTACTCTCTCTATTGGTTTATTCTTCTACATCCATTCACAAGTAATTTTTTCCATTTTCCTAATATTCAGACTCCATCTGTTCATCTTTCGTTTCTCCATACCCCTAGGTTTGTACCACCCTTTCACTTTAAAATCCCCTTAAAGCCAGTGAGCGTATTGGCTCAGTGCTGCTGCTGGAAAGAAGTTAAGAGAAATTAAGGACCAAAATTAGCTGTTTAAGCATTCCTAAAAATGTTGAAATGCTGTGCTTGTTAAGATCTAAGTAATGCAAAGGTAAATGCAAAAGTCCCTTATTTACATAAACAGCAGGAAGAATGTATGAGCATTAACATGCAAAACATCTATCCATGAAATCCAATAGCTTACAATATTGCTTACCAACTGAAATCACAATCAGAAGAATGAAAAAAGATTTGGGACATAGAGATGGACTTCAGAAAACTCAAGAAATTCCACTTGGAAAGTGGGCCATAGTCCTGTAACTTTTCTGCCTCCTTAGTATTTCTCCTGCTCACTCAATTACATTCCAAGCTCCAAATTTTGGCTAACACATTTGCATATGCTTTGTACTTCAAAGGCTGACTTGCTTATTAGCATAGCCTAGTTCCTGTTACTTGTATAAATACCTACAAACAGGAATCACATTGATCTGTCTGCACCTGATTTCCATTCTCTGTATTGGGAATTCCTCAGATTCAAGCTCCCATGGAAATTCATAGTTGGTTTGGTAGAATCAATTTTTGATTATGTGCTTCTACAGGGAAGGAAAAAAAAAAAGCTTTCATTATTAGAAGAAACTAATTTTGTTAGTTGAAAATTTCTGTGGGCTCAGTGGTAGTAAAATGTTGACATCAAAACAAATAAACTAAGATACAAAGTGCTAAATACAAAGATTAGGAGAAGAAAGAATTTGATACGATTTTCAAACAGCTTGAAAAAAGACTTCACAAAGAATTTTACCTAAAGAGAGTTTGATTTTGACAGAATTAATTTTATATATTTGAAAGTGTATTAATAAGTTTACTTCATGTAGCCAGGGGTTTTTTGCAAGTCAAATAAAACCGATAATCTATGGTACGCAGGTCAGGTAAAGTGCATATACAGGCCTGCTCAGCTCTAACTCACAACAATATTTAAGGCCCCAAAGGTAAACTGCAGGTGAGCCTTGTGGCCACTGAGAAGCTGCTGAATCACACCTTTTAAAACATCCTTTAACAAAACACTGTGAGGATTTTATGAGGATTCTTCCTCCTCAATCTATTCAGCCTACAGCCACTCCTTCCTCTCCCTTGCAAGGAATCTTTCTTCTGAGAAATTAAAGTTTTGGTCTTTTTTTTTCCTGAAAGAGCACATACTAAATGCTTTCTGATGGCATCACCATTTCCTGCCACTGACCATAAAAACTTCTCCTGCAGGATGGCCAGAACACTTGATGCTGGCAAATAGGACAGAAAAGGAGCTAGAACATTTTTTCTGGGGATGGGGGGAAGAGGATGAAATTAATTTTCTGGGGTTTCAGATTCTCCTCTATGACATACATTTACATACATTTTGGGAATCCTTCTAGAACTTTTCTGGACCTGTCACCTAGTCAAGGCTTACTCAGGGTCATTATTCAATAACAATTCATTGACTCTGCCCATCTCTAACAGGAAAGCACTGATGATGGACAGATGGTGCCAGGGCCTATGCCATCTGCAAGAGCCCAGTACTTCCTCAGCATCCCAGTTTTCTCACCCTATTATGACCAGCAGTGGCCGCAGAAAGCCCATTTCAGATGAGGCTCATCCACCCAACATATCATACATTCTCCTTGGTAATGCACTCAACAAAGCCTGGGCACAGCTGGGTGTTTTGAAAAGTGTGCTTTCTACTGGCTTCTAGCTAGAAAACAATGTACAATTATTCATTAATTTTAATACCATAGGACCTAGTTTGCATGAACCATATATCCCATGTCAAAACAAGAACAAAGTTCTAATTTCTTTATAGCTTCTACTGAGCATGCCATCACCACCAGCATCATTATGGAAATGAATAGCACGTACTTTTGGAAATGCATTGACAAGCATCTCTTTAATCTGAACTCCAAACTCAAGATGACTAATGGCAATATGCCCAACATGTTTGTGTGCTAAGCCAATAAATGAGCCTGTCAACCCTGCATTTTATTCTGTGCCATAGTCCCCTGTGCCCTGGCTTAAAAGTAATTTATTACTAATCAACTGAGAAGACACAGCGAAGAGGAAAAAAGGAATAAACTTCAAGTGTTCAGAAATTAGCATATACATTGCTTGAATGACACCACCTCTCCTGCTAATCCTACTATAGGTTTTAACCGGAAAAAAGCCTTGTCTGACATATGTTCATTACTAAAGGAAAAAAACAAATAAAAAGCCAAACCTCTTTGCTTTCTGAAGTGCAATGCAACACCCTATCATTCCTTTGCATTTTTTGAGCCCTGGTTTAACTCGCTGGTTTAAGTTTTTTTTATTCTTACGTTCATTTTTATATGTCAAATATTGCCTTTAGCATATATATGTGCTTGGTGCTGTAAGAGAGGAAACAATCTACGTATGGGGTAAATGATACTTGAAAGACAACAAATGACTTAAAATCCAAATAACAAGAACTAACAAAAGTACTGATGGATATATATATATTTTTGGGTTTTTGCTTTTGTGATATATCAATTACATTAAATGAGATTTTTTTCCTATGTGAGGGCAACGCTGCTTTTAGAAAACAGAAGGGTGCAGTTCTTCACTTGACATCACTTATTCTGGAAACTAGCAAAAATATACTTAGGAGATGGATTGTTTGTTCTTTGGCTGGTTTGCTGCTAACAGCAACATACGCAAACAGGCCACAAACTCCAATCACTCTTAAGGTGTGTGAATTCTTGTCATATTAGTATTTCCTACCTTGTAATTTAGTCATCAGTGCCTGTTAGTCAACTTCTAATTTATTAAGGACATGTTTACAAAAAGATTCATTCCACAGAAAATTCACATCAAAAAGTTAATCTGTCAAAATGAGTAATGTAGAAATAGGTGATACAGCTATCACATACTCATCACATGTATCGGGGGAAGATTGTGTACAGCTGCATTTTGAAGAGAAATGCACTATAGATTTTGCTAGTACATGGCCAGATGCTCAAATTTCTTTTAATGGAGTTAAGTGGAATAAATTTCTTGAAAAACAGTTTCATATATGCTGAACCAAGCATTCCAAAAACACTGCATTTCCTAAGAAGTTAGCGAGCTTTCTTCCCCTCCAATAAACAATCCAGCAAGTCAGAAAGTTTTCTTTATAAATTTATTCCATATGTAATAAACAGAATGCTATATTTGTAAACAGCGTTTTTAAGTTCACAGGCTACCTTTTCAACCCCTTTGTCTTGGGAAGCCCTATTTAGATACCTGAATTAACAAAACTGAATTTGGATTTTTAATTCCTCCTGCAGCTCCAACACTCATTTCCCTCAGAAACTGATCATAACATTGATCAATTACACACTTGTGGAGGAATGGCCAGAAAGTTGTTTGGTGGAAAAGGTCCTGGGGGTGCTGATTGACAGGCACTGAACATGAGCCATCTTCTGCCTACGCAGCCAAGGCCAACAGCATCCTGGCCTGCATCAGCAGTACTGTGGCAGCAGGATGAGGGCAGTGATCATCCGCCTGTACTGAGCACTGGTGAGGCTGCACCTCAAACCCTGTGTTCAGTTCTGGGCCTCTCACTGCAAAAAAGACATTGAGGTGATGGAGCAGGGCCAGAGAAGGGCAATGAAGACCGTAAAGGGTCTGGAGAATAAGTCCAATGAGGAACCGGGGTTGTTTAGTGTGGAGAAAAGGAGGTTCGAGGGGACCTTCTTGCTCTCTACAACTACCTGAAAGGAGGATGGAGAGAAGAGGTAGCTGGTCTCTTCTCCCAGGTAACAAGTGATAGGACAAGACTAATGGCCTCAAGCTGCACCAGGGGAGGTTTAGACTGGATGTTAGGAAAAATTTCTTCAAAGAGAGGATAGTCAGGCATTGGAACAGGAAAGTTGTGGAATCACCGTCCCTGGAAGTGTTCACAAACCATGCAGATGAGGCCCTCAGTGGTATGCTTTAGTGGTGGACTTTGCAGTTCTGGGGTGAAGGTTGGACTGATTATCTTGTAGGTCTTTCCAACCTAGTTGATTCTATGAGTCTATGTCCCTCAGTGACTGAGAAAAGCGAGTATAATGCTACAGACCTCACAGATTTTGCAGGTCAGTTAAAATGCTGTATTTGCAAAAGCTGTGCTAGCTTTACTAAATATATGTGAAAAATAGTACTATTTAAATTGTTAATTTGTACTGATGTTTAAATGCCACTGGGCACATAAAAGCTTTTTTTTTGAGGTCAGACCCTATTCTCAGTACCCAGCATGGACAGAAGTTTGAGTGCTACCTATTTCTAGGCAGCTGACTCCTCCACCACCACTGCTGTGTGCAGAGATCCTGGCAATCCTTCCAGTCCCTGCTTCCCTCTGTCACAGAGGTTTTGGCTAAATATACACGCACACATTTATCCACCTTTCAAACACTTCCTCTTCAGTTCAGTGCTTCACCACACACAAGGAAATGTTTCCAGTCACATCCCCCTCTGTGAACTTGACTAGCCTTTACCACTTCAAGAGTCTTCCAACCTAAAAAGAAATGTTAGGAACAACTTCACTTTCTGTTATTAGCAGTTTGCCAAAGCTTTAAACCATAACTGAGCTTATTTCTTAAAACCATATGTAAAAATAGAATAAGACAGACTCGGTCTAAAACTACACTCCACCTACGTAATCCGAGTGCTACACCTGATTGAGCTACGTTTAGGTCTGCCTGCTTTTCACGTTAAACACATTTTCCACTACAAGTGTGTTCTCACCAGCCCTCCTGAAGACTTCCTTTATGTAATCTCTGAAGCATGACTTCTACAGCCCCACTTGCTCCTGATCAACGGGTCATGGTTCACTTATCCTGCTGCAAATGAGGCCTTTATCTCAAAGCTCTTGCTCCTTGCTCTCTTCTGGGCTTCTTCCATAGGAGACTGACACCATTACACAGTCTGCACCTGCACTTCAAGGCCGGAAGGCAGGAAAGAGTGAAGAACAGGTAAGTTTGCGAACTGCTGACATACAAGATGTATCAGCTTGAAGAGGCACTAATAAAAGAAGGTCACATAACCTGCAAATATCGCCTAGCATTTTTCAAAGATACTCCTCTCCAGTTCTGTTTCTAAAGTGACACATCAGACATGAAAGAGACTTCCCTACATTACAGAACACATTGCACCATGCTAAAATAACCTCAGTGCAGTCAGAAAATTTCTTCCTGGAGAAATGACCCAATTACAGGAAAGAAATGTAACCACCAGCTTTCCCTCCTATGCCACTTTGTTTCTGAGAAGAGCGAATGCCGACTACACTTGTGCATCGCAAAGACAAGTTCACAGATAAGTTCAAAGACGTATAAATTTCACAACCCAACAAATATTCACCAACTTGAAATGGTGGCAATGAAATGACTTTTTATTCTCTTTACTTTCAGTTTTTGAATGTTAAGGTACATGCAGAATTTGGCAGATACAGCTACATAATAGGCTTATCTACATATAAGGGTAGTCCTCTTAACTCGATCCCCAGCTCTTTGGCAAGATTAGATGAATAGTTTAGAATGAGGTCTGGCACTCCACAGCAGTGCTCTCCCATCTGTACAAAGTGGGGAGAACTCAGGCACTTTTTGAACATACCTTGTCCAGATGAAACTCCCCTGGGATCCGCAGTGGTTCCATGCCATTACCCATAGGTAAGGAAATAAATTGTTTCCAAAGAGAAGCCCTTTCCATTCTACGTTCTGCTACACCATCACAGCCCCTCAATAACCTCAGAGCATGGGACTGGCATAGACTGTGAGACAAAGAGCTCAAAAAAGGGTCACTTTTGCAGGGGCCTCCCAGCAGCAGACAGAAGGCCTCGTAAAGAGTCCATTTCACACCAAATGAACTCACAGTCTGTAACAACCTTGAAAGATTCCTAAGAGCAAGCTACACTAAACTACTCTGAAGGCATTTGGTCTCGCTACTTTTAAGTCATGGGAAAACTTAGCCATTTATTGTGGTTTTAAGAAAGAGGAAATTGGTTTTCAATACTAGAATAATTGCTTGCTAGCTAACAGTACATATCTCATAGCAAAATGTGAAGTTTGAATCCTGTTTTCTGATGTTTCTGTTCAACCCTCAAGCTCAGACCAGTTAAAGGCATATATGCTTTTGCGATACTTGCTCTTCCCCTACACCATTTCTACTAAAGACTCAGTCAGTATCTCCAATCCAGAAACTTCAGCAGAGAAGAACCTGTCTGTGATTCATTTATGGATAATTTATGGATTGGAAAAGAAAGCATTTTAGAAACATGCAAATACTTAATCATATGAAATGCGTATATTGAGCAGTAGTGCTGAGAAGTAAATTTATTCCTGAAGCCCTTAAAATTACAGAGCTCAATAATACTGAGTGCTGTGGCCCCAACTAGTAAAAATACTTATGCACAAGCTTTGTAGTAAGTACCAGTGTAATCCACTGACGTTTATGACAAGCATGTTGCCCCAAACAAGCACAACTTGTGTTAAATACAATAGGAGTTCTGTTTGTGACACAGAGAGGAAAGGCTACCTAAAAAAAAAAAAAAATCCAGTATGTGAGGGTAATACTGGGGCTGAATGCATAATCTTTCCTATTCAGATAAACCTTATTTGCCTGTTAAGGAAATTCTGTCCCACCTTTTAAGGTGTTTTCAGTCTGGTGCATATAATAAAGTTAATACTCCATCCATAAGATTTCAGGAGATGAGCTGTAGCTGTAGAGCATTTAATTCTATTATATTTTTATCAAAAGAAGCTCCTTTCATTCAGTTAAGGATCAGAAAAAAAAAGCACTTCTAATCCAATGACTCTAATTTTAGTAATGGAGACCTAATTTAATTTTAGACATGTACATAAAAGGATACTAAAAAATGAGACATATCAGTGAAGGTGCTGTTACAAGTACTGTAAACAACTGTCTGTTTTCTCTCATCTGTCTTGCAGCCCTGTGTGAAAATGTTTTCACTAAAACTGGTTCCTTGAAAAGCAAGCAAATTGTGTAAAAATATAATAAAGCTCATAGAGACACACTAATGATCCGCACTCATAATTTCAAAGAATATCAGAGGCAATTAACTCATATTAAATTTTTTTAAGTGATTAGTTTCAAAATAAGAGGAAAAACATAATGAAGTCTATGGGATGAAATCTAGCACCCATTTTCTTTTTTACATCTCCTACTTGCAAGAGACCTGCCACTGCCACCCCAAGTTAACAGAATTTTTTACGGAAATAAGGCTCCCACATACACACCAGAGAAAATCTTGCCAGCAGCTTGTAAGACACCATACAACACAGAATGACAGCACTAGAGCTATTAGTGATGGTGACCCAGCACCACAACTCTTGCACTTGCTGGTCATCGCACCAGGCCTACGTGAGTTGCTGCTTGAGACTGTATAAGCTGTACAATCACTTTTCTAATCTAATGGCCAGGGCAAACAGAGGGATTGTGGTTTGAAGGTGTTCCCATCCCTTCAAACACTCATGGACTTCTCATCCTGTGCAATAACATGTAGGCATGGTGAATGGCAGAGGAAAGCTAGTAATACATCGCTCTGGTTGCTGCATCACTTGTATTCATCAAACATGTTAATGTGCTAAGAATGTACTAATTACTGCTTTCCCAAGACAATTCTTCCTGTTAATATCTTCACTTTGCACAGTGGTCACTAGCAGCAGCAGCTGCCAAAACAGCAGCAGTAACAGGCGTGAGTAGTTTCCCTGGGAATTTTCAGGCTACCTATACCTGTTTTCTGCATTTATCTGAAAACCTGTACCATTTCATTGTCAAATGCTGCCTATTTGGTACATCCAAAATATCCTAAAAAATTACTTATGTCCTGCATCAAGACATTCTGTATCATAAAGATTACATTAATAAGCACCCTTAGTACCCAGCCAATTTCTAAGTATGGTCAACCCAGTAATTTGTCAATAGGTATTCTTTTTCTATGATTAAATTCAAGAATTTTTATTTTTTTTTTAATCAGAGCAGATAACACAGAATTGGGTCTATTTTCTATCACAGCATTGCTCAAGGATAAAGCCAGGATCAAGAAAGCAGAAACTTGACTCTCAAATAAAACAACACCCTACTAAACACATGTACTTCAGACATATGTATTCATATATACTACTTCAGAGCAGTCACATAAAGGAAGAAATTTACTCTTAGAATTCATATTGCAATATACAATCCAAGTCTGTAATGCATACTACAAAGCCAACCCAAGCATGACTCAAACTTGTTTCAAAAGCATTTTGATTCTTTTGACAATCACTAAGAGGGAAACAAGCAACTGGTGATACAATTAATTGTTCATGTGTCAGATTTTAATTTTGATACCCTGACGTAAAATCATCTACTTTGAGTATTTTTCAAATTTGTGGAAAAGAAAGACAGACTTTCAGCTTCCCCTTAACTGCTGCTATTGAATGATTTTACCCTTTTTTGCAAGCCTCCATTTACTCAAGCTTACTCCCCACAGTCAATAGTGACTAATAAGGAAGGCCTAATGAGCTTAATTCCCTCTTTCTTTTGTGCTTTTAAACAAACAAAAGCCCATGCTTTCTTCCTTCTTTTCAACAGCAGAAAAGAAGGGGAGCCCTGGTAGCCCAGGACCAGGGTAAGGACAGATGACAGAGTGGCAGATGGAATCCTAATCCCTAGCAACCTTCTCCCACCCCAGTCCCCTTCCCCTCCCCAGTTCTCCATCCCTTTCCTATTAAGGACTGCTAAAACTGACAACCTGCCTCCAACATCTCCTCCCTTCCCATCCACAAAGGACAGGTCTGGGACCTCAAGAGAGGACAGGGGAGGCAGAGGGACCGTGCAGCTGAACACTACAGTTTCAAGCAGAAGGGAGAGAGGAGAAAAGGCATCCTGGCAAGAGGGATAAAGTGGAAAATGAAGAGCAGGACAGGGAGGCGAGAATGGATGCTTACTAATTTCTGAGCAGACCAGGAGATGAATGAGATTTCTGGCAGAGTAGGACAGTGGAAATGCACCTAACAGTAAAGTTGGTCAAATTATTTGGAGACTAGAAACAACTTTGTGTAGAGTTAAGAAACAAAACATTTCTGACTAAGTGATAAAGGGTAAGTGGCAGCAAAATTACCTCCAGCTCTACCAATCAAACCTTTTATTTCAAAGCACAGACTTATATCTATTATGCTTAACACCTTTTCATAATACTGTAAGAAATTTGTCAGAAACACACAGCCTTGGCGAGGATGGGGAATAATTTCTGCAACTTCACCTTACATAAACAGCTCTTCAAACAGCCCTAATTTACATAGAAATTTGTTAATGAACATAAGGAATAATAGGAGGGAATAGCCAGAAAGCAAGTCCACTCCCCCTCTGTGGGCCATGGCTTCACTCCACTTGTGTCTGTCAATACACCAGGCCTCATTTTCATCTAAAATTGGTGTCATGCTGCAAAATGTAGTCATTCTCTTTAAGAACTGCAATTATTGCTGTGCTCACATGCAGCAAAGCACCATCTGGCCTGTTCACAATGCAGGCACAATGCAGGAAGAGTGAGAGCTGATGTAAATGGTTTTCCAGTAATGCTGAATTCCTCCATAAAAAAGCAAGGACACTTGGATTTCAATAATTACTCACAGAATGAAGCACTCTCAGATTTAAATGAATACGCAAGATTTTTTAACAAACCCTACTATCTTCTGTTACGTATCAGTCAATATTTCAGGAACCTGAAGAACCACTGAACATTAGAGTTTGAGTCTGTCTGGTTACATGTGCAAAATCTCTGGAGGAATACTGGCATTCCCCTAGGCATCCTTAGGTTACAAACATCTATTCCTATTCTTTTAGTTAGAGCAACCTATGGATTATTCAAACACATAGGAAATAATACTGGTGCATACTATCCTCCCAGTAAAAAAATTATACAGCTAGTAATCCTTACCATTTTTTGCAACTATTAGCACTTAATAATAATTACAAGTATTAACATTTAATAATGCTGAAGTTAGTATTTCAGCTATGCCTCCATGAACAGCAATAATAACATTTAAAATAAATGGCCCACTAAAGTCACAGAATGCATTATTGAGCATATACTCAATTAAGCTGGTCACACTGATAGTGGTTCCTCCTCTCTCCTTCCCTTCCCTGCACTTTGGAAATATGAGAGATCAATAGTGATGTGATAACACAGGCAAAGGTACACTGAGAAGCAGTAGTTTGGATACAGTGGCAAGCTTTATACTAGTTTAGGCATGGATCAGGCAACTGCTTTGGCAGCAAGAGCAACTCAGGGTGCTAGTAAAGGTGATAACTCTGAAAACCAGCTGCCACTGCATTAGCAGAAATCTCACAGAATTATTTGTTCCAAAGATGTTGTCACCTCTTGCATTGCAACTTGATAAAAAAAAAAAAAATTAAAAATCACTGCTCTTGGCAAAGCCTGATGCCTTCCGAACCAAAATCAAGAGAGAGAGAGATACTCAGTGGATTTTGGATTTGTCCCAGATCAAAATGCAGAAGTACTTGGGAAAAAAGTTTCAGTTGGGGGCCAAACCTGATTATTATGCTTAGCAGAAAGCAAGTGGAAATTCACTTACCAAGCTGCCACATTTTAACATTTTGTTACAAAGAATTAAACTTGCAAATTTCAGCATAACTTCGCTGTACATGTGAAAAACAAAACAGTAAGGACTACCAACCGTAGCAAGTGTGCTTTATCTATGAAAATTTGCGCTCAGACTTGGATTCAGCTCACTTACCCTGAGCCATCTGATGCTGCTACAAAATCATTGAATACACCTCTTAAAGAAACGAGTGCTGTCTTTTACAGAGTGATGAACTCTCACGTCAAATACCAGGGAACATGGATGAAACCCCAGCTGTTAAAAAGCCAGAACTTGAGGCTCAGGGGGAGAAGAGAAAGCAGAGAGGGACCCTGGGAGTTCTGGCTGTGCCAGCTTTTCTTTGTCCACACAGAAAATCCAGCTAATGACTATTAAATCACAGTACATGCCAAGGTACTCCAAAAGATCTCATTTGATAGGGGAAAAAAGCCAGCATTAAACTGAGAACAAGTACAGCAAGGAACAGACTGAGGAAATGAATAGGAAATTTAAAAAGATAGCATATTATTTGTTTCCAAAAGCACAGCGTAAGATGTTGGATACAACAGGCATGTCTACCATTGTTCAGATGATGTCTTTGTTATGAAAGTAATGTAAGTTTTTGTGTAGAATATAATATACTACTAGGACAGAACTGAATTCCACATCACCCAGATGACTTGTCTGCAAGTGGCAGTAATATAAAAATTAGGCTTGTACAGATTGTTTCCAAACACTTCAACAAATATTTACACATATTAGAATGCATCTAGTAAGTTTATGATGATACACTGAAGGCTAGTAAAGTTATTTTAAAACAATTTAAAAATGCTAAGAAAATAGTACGTCTGGAACAACAGCAACCGATCTGCTAAATGTCAGTGCATAATACTAATGGGGCAGAGCTGCTCACAATTGCAGCAAGAAGGCAGCTAGTGCATGCAGTCTGAAGGATGATTTACAAGCGTTCCCTGTTATAACCATAAAAGGAGCAGAGGAAATCTGATGGCCAGAAATAGAACCACTGTAAATTAACCAGGGGGAAAAAATACTAGAAAAGTACACGATAAAGAAAATGGTTAATAAAAAGATGGGCAAGCAAAAACAAGGCCAAAGAACTGAGTATCAAATTAACATGCAGGGATACTGTGCAAAAATGCTCTGTAAAAGATGATGCCAGGCATGAACTGACTGTTGAGATCAAGGAAACCCCAAATTACTGTCTTAGTGCTAAAAGACCCTCTGTGAAGGAAGGACCAAGTTATTTCATCATGCAGCCTTGGTCTGCAGATTAAAATCAATGATACCTATGTACCTTTTGGACAGGGTAACAGGGAATCAATCCACGTCTTAACGGTGCTTCCAACACTGCATGTGAAACCCTGGTTCTGCTCAAGCCAATGGAACTTTTAATGCAGACTTCAACAGCACCAGGATTTTATCCAAAATTTGCTATAAAATGTTGGCTGTTATTATTTAAAAGGACTTTAAAGCTTTTATACTCAGTTACTTCCCAGACCAAATTTGCTTAGACTGTAAATCAGGAAACAAGCAGGGATGTGGAAATCCCACTCCCTTTTTCCTGCCTTGAGCAAAGAATCAGGATTTGACCCAAACTGACACTGTTGCTTTCTGTGTTAACAGAGAAGCACCAATTTCATTGTTATGGAGCTAAGATGGTTCTTCATGTTAGCACTAATAGAAAACTGCAAAGAATTATCTAGGAAAAATACACATGAAACTTTAAGGCTTTCAGACATAAAAAGCTGGCATTACTATATTGCAGTTTTTCCTAGAACAGCTATTCTCCAATATCAGCCACAGAGAATACATTATACACACATAAAGAAGATGAAATTAAAAACCCACACACGAGATCATAAAGAAATATTTCATGGTATCATTATCCCTTTTATTAGGCATTTCAGAATGCAAAAGAAACTGTCAATATTAACATTATGAATCCAAAAACAAACATTCAGAAAAGCTGAAATTACAGACAAAACACAAAAACAGTTTCCTGTTTTAAACAATGCTGCAAAATAACACGCTGCTAGCACTATTACTGGGAGATAACTTCATGCCAACATCGTGACTTCTCCATATGTCAGTTAAGACGACAGAAGTTGTTAGTGAAAACTTCCAGAGTGCTTTACAGAAACTGGGGGGAGGAGTGGGGGTAGGAAGAGGAAGGAAAAATCCTAACTAATATACATCAAATTCTTTTCAGAACAAATAATACCTCTCAGGAATACATCACCTAGGATCATTTAGGGTGGAAAAGACCTTTAAAAATCATCAAGTCCAACCATTAACCAAGCACTGCCAATTCCACTGCTAAACCATGTCCCTAAGCACCACATCTACACATATTTTAAATACCTCCAGGGATGGTGATTCCACCACTTCCCTGGGCAGCCTGTTCCAATGCTTGACAGCTCTTTAGGTGGAGAAATTTTTCCTAATAGCCAGTGTAAACTGCCCCTGGCACAACTTGAGGCCATTTTCTCCCGTCCTATCACTTGTTACCTGGGAAAAGAAACTGACACTTTTCCTCCCAGCTTGCAATGCTTGAAAGGACTGATCCCACCTTGCTTCTAACATCTCCAGTGCAGAAGTTTTAAACATGGCTCACTCTGTTTTGCAGAAATCCTGGTTCTTAACAGAAATTGTCCCTTGAGACAGATTGTAATTCTTATTAGCGGTCTGAACCTGTGTTTGTCAGGTATGGTCCTCTTAACATCTGCAAGAGGAAAAACTAATGTATGAAACTTACCTCAGCCTTGCAACAATCATTGACTGGAATGCAAAAAAATTATACTGTAAAATGCAACCATCATCTCTCTGTAGCTTTTTCAGCTTGGAGACTGAATGACATTTTTATTGAATGTAAATCTTATAATGGTCAAAGTCTAATATTTTATAAATCACTCTTCATGCTTTGAGTGCATTTGCAAAGTATTAAGAGTTCAGAAATGCATGCAAAACAGTAACTGGGAGCTTCATTGCCCATATTTATCATTCAAATGTGTCTTACAACCAAGAAGTAAAAACACAGCTTTGCTATGGGTGAAGAAGGCGTCGGTCCATGCATTAGCATCAGCTACCAGGTTCTGGTTTCTTGTGTCCCTGTCATGATCAGATGGTTATACAGTTCCTTCCCACCATGACATCAAGACACTATCTGCTGTGTTACAATTTTTGCAAATCTTATGTTCTGTTATTTCAAGACACTGAAACTAGAAGCATGTCTAGACAGAAAAATGTGGCACATTCTACCTCCACTGTTTAAGTCAGTGCATTCTCAAGTCTTAAAACATAGCTGCCTTGTGATAGACTTCGATGATAATCATAGCTGCTCACAAAACATCTGTAATAAGAAGTGCCAAGTCTGTGTTCAAGGCCCTCAGTTTAAGGGTGACAATAACATCATCCTCTGGATTTGCACTGACCTGATCTTGCAGCACAGTGTGCAAAGTCCACATGTTGTCTGTGGCAGTTTTTAGAGAAAGCCATAAACCAGCACACTGGATGGTTCATTTCATGACCCATTTTACACCAGTGGTGGCAGTGACTTCAGTATTGGTACCGAGTTCCCCCTGGGGTGCTTGCAGCCCGCTCAGCTACAAACTCTTTTGCAGCAGTAGATGCTTCCTAACTTCCTCTGCTGACTTGACAGAGGAAGTATAAGGTGGTATAAGGCTTTGGCAGCAGTTAAACCACATTCTTCTTCTAGTGTATTTGAGGCAGTGAAGTGCCTTAATTTCCTGACTGATTAAATGCCTTCCATGAACACAAGGTATCGGCATCATCAATCAAACCAGCTGGTAGTGTCTGACCTGGCCCCAAAACTGGCACTCTCTTGGGAATGTATGGATGGGTTTAATAACCAATCACTTCGGTAAATAGATATAATTTAAAGATACTTCAAATTATAAATACTTTAATTTTGATCTATCTGAAATATAGATACTTTATTATTGCTAGGGTAAGCCTCAAGATGAACTGGAAAAATTCTGACTTAAAGTCACAGGAATATGAAGTTTCTCAGTGTTTTATTCACTGAGTTTAACACTGATACTAATTCACAGAGCCATAGAACAGTTAGGGTTGGAAAGGACCTTAAGATCATCTAGTTCCAACCCCCCTGCCATGGGCAGGGATGGCTCACACTAAACTATGTCACCCAAGGCCCTGTCCAACCTGGCCAGACATACTTCAAATTCTAATGAATACATTTTATCCCCTCTTTTTTCAATGTATATAACTAATCAGACTGAAAGCGATCACATTCAGTCACTCATACAGACATAATAAACCAGGTTTCTCATCTCTAGAAAGTTGAGTTTCAACTTGTTACGTTACAAAATGACAGTCCCTGCTTTTCTCACAGGCAAGTGAGACGTATCGTAACTTGTCACCAATTGCCACTCAATTTAGCAGAGAGTGAAAGATCTTAAAGACATAAAGTTCCTCTAGGTTTGATGAAATTACACACCTAGGCAGAGACTCAGTGAAAGACTCAGAGAACTCAAAAGCTTCAACCCAACTGCGTTAGAGGGAAGAACCTCACCAGGGACATCATTCTGCAGGTGGACAGATGCCCCTTCTGCTTACCTGGTTGGTAAACACACAGCTCCTGACCAGTGAGTAAGCGCATGTATAACTAGAAACTAGCAAAGGACAGGCTTTTTCCCAACTAAGCCCAAAAATATAGAGGGTACTGAAAGAAGCAGCTTACAATTTTGGGAGGAGGTGGAAGAAAACAGGGAGGGCTTCAGGGCACTGGATAAAGGGAAAAATATGAGCACACATGTGAGGGGAAGGCAGACAGGGACAGCACCTGGAGCATTACAGCTGCGGTCTCCATAGGATGTAACTGGGACCTGGTGTCATGGCAGTGAGTAGTTTGCATGGTTTAGATGGTTCAGGATAAACAGGGTTCAGATGACCCTCTATTCACAGAATTTGTTATTTTAGTCCCCATTTTCCAAGTTATCCACCTGAAATTTCCCCAGAAATACCTATTAGAAGCATGTGGTTTCAATCCAACCAAAGCCTATGCCTGTGTTATCCCAGACAGCAAATAAAGACTGTAAGAATAGCTGGATGAAACACACTATTGAAACAGCTTATGGAAAACAAAGTAATCACAGGCTTTATCCTCATGATCCAAGAATACCACATAACATTTAGCCAACCGGTTGAGACATGCTGTCACTCCATTTTGATGATGCAATCAGCTCTACACAGTTGATCCATGTATTATGTGGGGACCTGCTGATAAAAGTGATGCTCTGCAAAGGCAGAAATGTCTATCCATATGGAGCTCATTGCAAGAATGAGCCTCTCTTTACACTCCTGGTTGGATTTCTCACTTATGCTCATTATCTGTTATTGAGCATTTGCAGGGATCTAATATTCTGAACTATGGAGCCAATTCCACTTCTACTGCTCTCCAAAGTTTTTCACTGTTCCACCAAAAAGGTTCCAGATATTTAAGTATAATGGGCATTTACTGCCTGTTGTAAAGATTTAGAAGTTTTATGTTTTTCAAACTGTTTTCCCAAAAAGTTTAAATTAACATCTGTCACCTCTGAAATTCCCTACACAGCTGTTTAATGTATAACGAGCTGTTTCCCAAGATTCAACGGGACCAAAGTGTTTCATGTAAACAAAAATTTCATATTCCTTGGTTTTTATCATGTCACTTAAGATCGTGCATCTGAAAATTTAAACTTATTGAGCTACTGACAGATTTAAAAAGTCTGTAGAATGTGTTTAAGTTACAGGAATTGGTTTCCTAAAATAACCTGGTTTTAAGGTTATCTTAGTTTCAGCTGTGCAGTATTTCATCATCTGTAGATGTTATTTATCTAGAGCTGCTCAAGAGGATAGTTTGGGTTAAAAAAAGAAAGCAAAACAATCAGAAAACTTTGAATCCAAGGATTAATAATTAACTGGCGGCTAGTAACTGCTTTATTGAATAGCAAAGACAAGCCGTCAGCTGCACAGAAATTCACTTGTCTTTTTATAACCCAGGTAGGATGAAATATTGAACCTGAAAACTGGCACTATTTCTCCAGGCAGAAAAGTTTTCTTGGCAGTAGCCCAAGTTAATACAATAGGTCACAGAACATCGCTGTTTCCAGTCCACTGTTTCAAAAAATGGGGAAAAAAATGATAGAAAAAAGACCGCATCCTTAGAAGAAACAAATCAAGTCTTTCCATGTAAACAGCAAAACAGGACCCTAAAATGTTCATGGACGAGTACACTTCTCCCCTCTTCCCTTTTTCTTCCAATCCTTAGGCATAGGGTATTGCTATTTCTGTTCAATAAGCGCATTTCATCCAAACAGTTGAGCCCCAGCTCACATACGTAATTAAACACAGTGTTTCAGAGACGCTCCAACATTGTAAGCACAAACTGCAATTATATTTTTTTTTTTTAAGCATCATTTCATCATATGCTTGACAATTACATTTTAATATTGTCGCCAGCAGCCCATGAAAACGTGCACCTAGACTCTCAACTTTGGAATTTTATGGCTTCTCGTCATTTGGTAATAAAGTCTCCTTAGCACCATTTTTGTTTTGCTTGCAGTACAGGATTGTTGTCCTTTTTTCTCAGAAAGCTCCCAGTATGGTCAGCTGTGCTAAAATAAAACATCCACAGATGCTTTATCAAAAGGTAAGAATGGCTCGGATACTAACAAAATCCATGTACAGTTAATGCAACAAACACTGCTTCCTACATGAAAGGAATGAGACAGGCACCAAAAGATTTTACAGTTACGACTGAGGGGCGGCAAGAGGAGGAGCTGAAGAGGAAGGCATGGGCACTTGGGAACACCTCTGAACAGCAAAGCTGAAAAAAGTGATCGACATGCCATGTACTTTAAGGGAAAGAAAAATTGAGGTTTGGGGTGATACCTGCTGAGATAAGGAGAGCAGAACCTTGCTAAGCAAATGCGAGAATGAGATTTTTGCTTTTCTTTCAGCCCTGTCTCTCAAACAGCGCCAGCTGCCACCTCACAGAAGGACGAGATGAGTGCCAGAGCTGTGCGTGGCGGCAGCACAAGCAGGGACCTGGAGCAGGCAGCAGGCTGGGACACCCCTCTCTCCAGCAGCAGCAAGCCATTCAGTCTGTTCAAGCTGCCTCCTGGTTCTTCACCCTTCACTTTGCTCTAAATCAGGTTTATTAAACCCTCTCTGTTTTCCTACGCATCTTCTCTAGCACTGGGGATTACCGTGAGCACAATGGAAATGGTGGGCGAGGGTGCAGGGTTTGCTAAAGCAGAGGAAAGCCACGCAAAGAGGGGCAGGTGCACTCAGGAGGAACATACTCCCCAGGGATATGCCTCAGGAAAGGGAGAGGTGAGAACACATAATCCCAGTCAGACGAAAGCCTCTGGGGTGGCGCCTCTGCTGCTTCTGGGAACCCTAGCTCCCTAGCCATTAACAGGAACAGATTTCAGTGCAAGCTTTTCCTTACCCAATTAACATAGAGCCACTCACCTTAAAACTCATATTAAAAATATTAATAAACTATAAACAATCTGAAACCAAGCCAGGACTTTGGCACACACCCTGTACCTGTTCATGTCATGGGCAAGCTGAAATAAAGCGTGACCAGCCAGGAAGAGGTGCTCCTCAAAGAGGGTTATTTCCAGGCTGTTCAGTCTTTGCATCTTACTCATGCAGCTGAACTGCTCCTTTGCAAGGTCTAAAAATAAATTCACTTTCAGATAAAGCTCAATGGTGTAAATTTCAAACACACAGAAGAAGGTTCAGAAAGACAGCACAGAAAAATATTGTATTATCATAAAAAGAGCTGACGTTTGAAGTTTAAATAAAAAAGTTCTCGGAGTACAATTCTTCTTGCCTGGAACAGGTCAGATCAAGATTAATGGCTGGGTAATATGACAGCTTTTGTGTACATGTACATGTATACTGACTCTATTAAAACTGCATCATTTTGGTCTAAAGGTAGAATGCCTGCTCGCTGTTTCATCTTCTCTAAAATTCTTTTACCTTCTTTTATTACAATATTTAAAAACCACCAATCCTGCTCAGTTTTAATTCCCTTTGAGCAGCAGTGTCAGTGATGCCCTATGATGCAATCCAATTAACCCTTACATTTTCTGACTAAAAAGCTTTTTCATTAAAAACAATACCACAGCTGAGTGACAAGACTTTACTAAGCTTGTTTAGACCACATCAGTCCACACTTACTAAGGTCCTTATTAACACGTACTTACTGACTCCTCAGCTGGATCTATCACAGTCGGCTGTGACACAGACAGACAATTTTAGGGGAGTGCTCCAGCTTCTTCCAGGAATAAAGTTTGCCTACTTTGGCTCTTTAAAAAAATGTGTCTAACAGTATTAGTTATCTTGCTAAATCATCTAGATCCAAACTCTAAACCACAATAGCTCAAACCCTTGAGACCTCACTTTCCAGATTCCTTGGGTGCAAAGGCAGCTTGGCTGGCTCCCAGGCAGTTATAGGGGCTGGAGATGGTGGCATTGCAGCTGAAAGGACAGTTTCTGCTAGCTTAGAGCCTGATAAAAACAAACAAAAAACAGTTTTGACTGCCTAGGTTCTACATTTAGAATTATTCTTCCTGTCAAGAATGATTATCTGCTCCCTATCTGCGATGAACAGACACACGTGCTTACACATTCACACATAGTTTTTACAGTTTGGACATTTTTAATGGGTTTGTAACTGTAGGTAGTGTTGATACACATACTAGGAAATTTTGACAGGACTGATAAAACCTTCAAAATCTGATTTTTAAGTCACCCTGGAGGATACATTAAATCTTGCTAAAAGGAAGCTAACTAAATGGGGAAGCTAAGAGCGTGAAACCTTCCCAGGCAGTATGGTAAATAGAGATACCACACTGGGGGCTGAGAGCAAATATATGCCACACAGCAAAAAAGGATTTAAGAAAGTGGAAGAGGAAGCATAGCTGAACAGCAGGGTGCAAGAGGTTATCACAAGCAAGGCAACATCCATCTGAAAGCTGGAGTCATGTCTAAATGAAGGAAGTAGAAAGACTCATGAGCTACTGCAGGTTAAGTAAAAAAATAACTAAAACCGAAACTAAAGGAAACTCAAACCACAATAAGGCAAGCCAAAAGACAGCCTGAGAAATGACTAGCAGAAGACATGAGAATTAACAAACCCTTTTTTCATGTACAGATGCAAAGCCTGCCAATCTGTCTTATAGATGATCAAGGGATAAAAGCAGCACTTACAGCAGAAAATAATCCAGTATTTTGAGCTCTGCATACAAAGAACCTAGAGGCTGGAGAAGCTACCACATCAGTACATTTCTTTAAGAGGGACTGCTTGGATCATCCATTTCAAACAGAGATTTCAGTGGACAAAGCTGCAGAATGAACATCTGAACAACGACAATTTGTACAGATCAGATGATACTTATAAAAGTGTTCTTAAGGAGCTCATAGATGAAAAAGCAGCATGACTGACTCTTTTAAAGCTGCCTCAGTATCAGAGGACTGCAAAATAGCTAACATCATGCCAGCTTTATAAACGGCCCCGAGGGAAAGCCAAGAAATTTCAGATAGCCTGACATCTGCACTGGGCAAATTAGTAGAAACTATTAAAAAGAACAATATCAGCAGACACATGATAATGTTGTATTAGGCAAGTGAACACAGCTTTTGTAAAAGCTTGAAAATACCATGAAAAAAAAGCAGAATTAAGGAACAGAGAACAAAATCAGAACACCCAAATTCCAGGGCAATAAAGTACAAGATGCATCGATTCCTTGATGACTGCTTTCATTTCTGATCCATTTTTATAAGAGTACACGAGGACTGGAAAAGAGTAATAGAAGACAATGTGGATGACTAAAGATATGTTGGCTATCCCATACAAACATCAGTCAAGCAACTGCCTCTCTGCAACTCTTCAGGTTGGAAAAGAGTTGACTGACACTGTGATGGAAGGCTCTATGCCACTTAAGATTTCACACATGTATAAAAAATTAATATTCTCTATTTCTTCCAATAATAGAGGAAGGGCGTATGAAATTAAGCTAAAAAGCAAGTGAAAAAGGTACTTTTTTTGCATAACACATTCAAACTCTGGAGCTCTTTGAAACAGGATGCTCGAGTTTACACAGGAACCACAGAACAACTACCAAATTCATGAAATTAAATAGAAGAATCTGTTAAACTGAGAGTCCAGCTCTTCATTTCAGGAAGCTCCCAAGCTCCAGAGTTCTGGATGCCAACAGAATATTCTGCATTTGTCCACACATTTGTCCTATTCTCTCCTCAGCAGGAGACTTGATGTTGGTTGCAGGTGGGAGGAAGACGGGGCTATAGCTAAGCTTGTGACCAATTCCGTACAGCTCTTCCTATACAAACATGCTCAGGCCGCTGTTCTGGGAGCATGCTTTAGCCAGCTGCCCAGCACATGCAAGTATCTTCCGAAGTGACCAAGAACAGGGAAAATGTAATGGCCACAGTCACCTTAAAGGAACATTGTTTGTTACCCTGCATACTTTTTCATCTTACCTACCTTCTGCTGCATTTATTCTACTGTTTCCAAAGGCAGGGAAAGCAAGGACCAGAATGAGCAAGATGTTATAAGAAAGTGATGCTAGGGGTAAGATGTAGCTTCCTCCTACTTGTACCCTTGTAAGGCTGATTTCTATTTTCCTTTTACTAGGCCTGTCCAAAGAAAAATTATCCCTGACAATATAAGCACAACAGTAAATACTATAGATTTGGACATTTAGTAGCACATTTGTTTTGATTCCTATTTGCACTAATGGGAACTTTACACTGCTCTGATAGGTTAACTAGCTCCAGAATTTAAGTTCTCACAGAAAACTTAAAGCCAGATTCTCTGATGGTGGGACCCAGCTAAATTTCCCCAAGGTGTGGTTCTTTAAAAGACCAGTGTGTTTACTAGGCAGAAGGGTGGAGTTTTGGCTGTTTTGGAGGAGCAGTGGGAGCGAGATGAAGACAGACTAGACTAAAATCTGGTTTGGCTTCAAGTAATAGCCTCACTATACAACTCTCTTAGTATTTCAGAAAGCTGGTCCAGGCCTGAAGGCGAGCTTCTCATTCTTTTGTAAAGCTCCCTCAAATGAGAGCTGGCATCTCCCATTACTTGGACTGCAGGCTCCGATAAATCACAGGCTGCAGTAAACCAAGCTGACGACTGAGTCTAACCCGTAAGATCATATTTCTTTAAGTTTGTCACAACCTGGCAGGTAATCAGAAAGAAAATGCCCTTGCTCATGCACTTACAGGAGGCTTAGATAGACAAAAAATCCCCCAGTCATTCCTGCTTGACATCACACAGTCAGACTCAGTATCTGCAAGCAACAAAAACATATTCATGGTGGGAAAAAATCTGTTAAAATAAAATATGCAAATGCTTTCAGGCTTTCATGTCGCTGATACTTTGGAAAGGTTTTGTGCGCCCACGATGCTTCTCCTTTCAAGGGTGGCAGGGGACACGTCCAAATTGTTACCTCAGCAGCTGCTATTCCAAATGGTGCTCATTTGAAATCCCAGAAATGAACAGCACCAACTTCTTCAAGTACATAGCAGTGAATAAATCTGTTCTGAAATGTTTACTAGGGAACAGTCTGATCATCGAGGATGGGGAAAGTCAGTGTAAGACTAAGAAACTGTCAGAACACAAATCCGGGATAAGACTGTTCATATCATTGACATTACTTGTCATTACTTAAGTGGTTTAATTGTAAGTCTACCTAACCACAAGCCTAAGCGTAGCAAAGCTTTACATTTGGAGGAAGAGAGTATATATATGAGAAAGGAGGAAAAAAACAAAAAGAAATCTAAATTTTACTGAGACAAAGCATGTCCTGAACTAATTTTACAAAAATAACCAAAAATGCATAAGACAACTTCGTGACACAGTATTATATAAAACAAAAATAAGGTAAACAATACTAAGGGGAAAAAAAAAATCCTAAGTATGTCTCTTATATGGGGCAAAGTTCCCAATGAGGTCCAAGGGGCACCTCAATTCATTCCCCAGTGAACTGAGAATGCTTCCGGAAAAATCTTTTCCTTTTACTGCATGTCGATTTCAATTTTAGTCCCTGGTAGAAGCTGAGTTGTTCATTTTTCTGCCTAATTTCTTCCCATTTATTAAACAGATGCTGTGAAGATTAGTTAAGTATTTAGAGAATTTTTTTTTTTAAATCATGCTATTATTAAGCTCTTTATTATATATTATAGTATATCCTGTACTTCTGAAGTTAACATACTTCTTTCAAACTCTAGAGAGTGATGGAGTTTCTTTCTATAAAACACATGCCTTTCAGATGAAATTGTGTACACTTATGTTTTCTAGGCACTCTGGATGCTTTCAATCAATACACTACTGCCAGGAGTCAATGTGTATTTTTTAAAGCTGCTTAAGAGGTGAAGCTGAAAGCCTTTTCCTGTAAAATGAAAGTAAATTACACTCCTCAACTACACTCACAATCATTCTATATTGAGTTTTTTCTTCCTTAATTTTGAAAAGTCTGTTTTGATAAGCTTATTATGCATATTGATAAGACAGATCAATTATTTAAAAAAAAAATCCACCTGAACCAGACTCCCCCTCATTCGCACCATTTAGGCTGCAGTACTTGCCAGTAACTGTGAATAATATACATTTTAAATTGCACTTTTCAGTGAATATATTTATTACTGTCATATCTGAGCAAGAGGAAGCGACTGTAATACCAAGTGATGACACATACTCATCAAACCAAAAGAGATCAAAAGGTCTGAAACAAATACAAGACAAAAAAGGCTTTCATGAGCCAAAGCCCTCTGCAGCAGTTCTTTGAAGACAATGTGCCTCTTCTCTCTAAGTTAACAGAATTAAAGGAGAAACAGTTCTTAGGGGGTGGGGGGCAAATTCCTGCTATTTCCTAAACATTCTTGTTCCTGTAATTTTCTTTAAAATATACGTTTTGATACATGCAATTAATAGCAGTGTGTCAATTTTTCACCGTCTTGACTATATTTTACACTCACTCATGCTCTAGCTTTCTTCAAGTTATGAGATTTTTGGGGCCCAAGCTGCCAATTATTCTGTATTAATACAGTTAACAACCTCCCTGTGGCCTTTCCACGCAATCTCTCTACAAATGTATGTCATCAGAAATGAACAACAGTAATTATAATATCCTGTTCAACAACATTCAGCAAAGTAGACCTCCAGACCCGACTGCACCTCTTACATGTGTGAGATGAATGCTTCTAACTAATAACAACCTGTTCTGTTTAGCAAAGTTTAGAAATGAATCATCTTTGTCTTCATGTTGGTTTACCCTTTTACAGTTTAACCATCATAGGATCAGCTCCTCCTAAACAACACAAACTAAATACAAGAAGGAAAAAACCTTGAAAATGGTGGGCTCAGGTTTAAGTTCCTGTTCCGGTTTTAGCTGGGATACAGTTAATTTTCTTCCTAGTAGCTGGCACAGTGCTGTGGTCTGGATTTGGTGTGAGAATAATGTTGATAACACACCAGTTGTGAAGTAGGTATTGTGAAGTAGTGTCCTTCACAAAACCTTCACAACACCTAGTTGCTCTAAATGAAGGACTTTTTCAATCTCATGCCCTGCCAGTGAGGAGGGGCACAAGAAGCTGGGAGGAAGCAGAGACAGAGCACCTGATCTGGACTAGCCAAAGGGGTATTCCATACCATAGCACATCATGATTAGTGTACAAACTGCAAGGAGTCACCCAGAAGGGACCAATCACTGCTTGGGTCAGGCTGGGTATCAGTCAGTTCGCAGTGAGCAACTGTATTGTGCCTCACCTGTGTTTCTTGAATTTTATTCCTCCTTCTCTCTTCTTTCCTATTATTATAATTATTATTACTATTGCTGTCGTTATTATTTCTATTATATTTTACTTCATTTGAATTATTAAACTGTTCTTATCTCAACCCTTGGCTTTTCTCTTCTTCCTATCCTCTCCTCATCCCACCTGGGGAGGGGACACAAAGTGAGTGAGAAGATGCATGGTACTTAGCTACTGCCTGGGGTTAAACCATGACAGTCCTTTCTGGCACCCAACATGGGGCATGAAGAGTGGAGACACAACAGTTTCTGATGTCAAGAGTGCATGATGTCTCTGAGAAAAAGGGAAAAATGAGCTTTCAAGAATACATCAAGCAGAAAGGAAAAAAAGAAGAGAGGAGCTTAGTATCACCTGACAAATGAGTACAATTAAGGCTATACTTCTACACCTTTTGAGTCAGTGATATATATTACTATAACTTAACTGAATAGTGTTCAGGAATAGCTGTTCCAGAATAACTATTCCATACTATTTCCATGTCTGAACATATTTTTTCCTCCATTATAGCTCCTTAGACTTTTGTTGTTTTTTTTTTTTCAATTTTTATGACCAAAAAAGCCCACATATAACCTGAGGACATCTGCCAAATTTTGTATTTCAAGATTAAACCACAAAGTATATGTTGATTTCTTAAGTTGTCAATGCTTAAAGGTTTACTGTTACATTAGTCATTAAAAATAATACACTTAACTCTTTGGTTTTGCACTTAATTTTTCCAGGTTTATTTTTAAAATCAATGGTATAAGGCAATTTAATGGATTTCAGAGGAAACTTCTTGGGTTTTCTTTCTTGGAGCTTATTGAATGAACTAATCCATCACTTCTGAAAGGAAATAAAACACCTGTTTACCAATACACAATAGGACACTACCCAGCAATGCTACCCAACAGCATGCCCAGAGAACCCCTTTGTGTTACATTCATGATACTCATTCAAATTGCAGGAGAAATCACTCAGACTGGAGTTGAGTAATATGGAAAGGCACCACAGTGGTCACTCCAGGCACTGTGTCGATGGAAACACAGCTCTCAGAGTTCCATAACCCCCCGAAACCTCCTATCCTAGAAATCATACTGCATCATGTGTGTCCCTAAAATGCTACTGCAGCGTAAGGATACTTCTTCACTTTGACAGCCAACTGTTGGTTCAATAGGAGCAAATACAGTTATTACCTAATTTTCCATGGACAGTGACTGATGCTTTCAGGCATGCCTTAGAGCTCCCCTGCTTGTGCACTCACTCAGAAACACCAGATGAGCCCAACATTCAACATTTTGTATCAGACCTTAGGCTTTTCTCTTGCACATGCTTAGACATGTTCATCTACTACCAAAATGACCAGAGGTTCAGCATTAAAAACCCTATCAAATTCTCCCTCTACTAACAACAGTCTGATACTGCAACCTACTTTGTAAATAGAGCTCAGGATCCTGTATTCTTCCCATTATACAACCTGAATAAAAACATCTCTTTTTCTTGTCTACATAATTTTGTAAATTCTTACCAACCTGACATCTACTTACCTCCATCCTCCAGTTCATCTGTTTTATTTCTTGATGATTTACCTATTTAATGCTGTTTTTAGTGTCATAATGGAAGAGGAGAAAAAGCACGCCTGTCAATCACTGTTTCCATAGCTTACATTGTCTCCCAGCCTCAAGCATTCACTCAGGAGCACTTAAGTTTCATCCATGACAGCCAGTTCTATTTAAGTCATTATTTACCATTATTCTCTAAACTTAAGCAAAATTTCCAACATACACCAATATGTTAGACACAAATGAGCATGAGGAAGCTTAGAACCGAAATTTGTCTTTCCATTTTTGTTAAGACGTCAAAGGGATTAATATTCTTTCAGTAAATAACTTCATCAACATAAAGCCATCTAACTACATGATTCAGATTTCAAAATAAAACAAATACAGAGCTATCACAGCATGATGCTAAAAGCTGTCCATCATCGTGCTTTGCCTGGCAGGAGATCAGGAGTTATGAAAAGTATGCTCTCTCCAGAAGCAGGCATTTACACAAATTAGGTATAATTTAAGACTTGTACATAATCCTTGGATATTTAACACCAATGATTTGAAATTTTTTATATATGTATATATTCTCATATGTATATATATGAATGATGCAAGTACACTGAATATTAAATATGTTATATACCAGTACTTGGAGGAGGAGAGGTTGTAGCCTATCATAATTTGCCCCATCCTAACAGCAGATGTTGCTTTAACGGAAACTGCATAAAAACACTCAGACAAGCAACTGCTCAGTCCTGCAAGCTGCTGATTTACTACCTCAGTGCAGTGGCAACAGAAGGTACCAAGCAGCTTGAAGGGTCAGGCCTTAATACCTTGCACTGATAAAGGGTGCTGCAGTTAAAAAAAACCAAAATCTTTTGCAAATAATTAAATCAGGTTTATGACACTTCTGTGCATTACACAGGTTTGATGGCAACACTGAGCTTTTTGTAAAGCCCTAAGTCTTGGAACTTTGAGGAACCTTATAAGAAAAACTGTGGTCTCGCTCTTGAAAGTTCATTGGCCAGCCTTAATATTGGAATAAAAAAAATGAACTGTGATCCAGCTGTAGCCAGATAATAAATCAAGCTGGGTCAGATGTCCGTAAAGCAAAAGAGAAGAAGCTTTTCAATCAAAGGAAGAATGAGAATTTGAGACAAATCTATACACTGTTCTATACAGCATGCTATTAGTAAAATTTTCCTAACAGGTCTCCTTGCAACATAGGTGTGGGTTTTGTTTTTGTTTTTAACCTGCAACACAGGATGTCAACATCCCGTATTTCAAACCAACCCCAAATTTTTCCTCTCTTTTAGGAACTCTTGGCTATAGAAAGCAGGACCTGTAAGTCACAGTGTGCTGCCTCAGCAGTAACTCTGCCAGCTGTACCAGTAAGTACAACAAAGACAGATCAAGTCAGTAGATTATCTCACACAGTGACTATCAGTGAATACCTAAAGTGTAAAAGGATACAGCAAGCATATAGCATATATATTTCACCAGCTTCCCAGCCTGCATATGGCTCAGGGACTTCAGACAGAGGTGTTATCATTGTGTGTTAACCGCAGTGGATGGATCTTCCTCCTGTAAAATTATCTAAACATACTAATAGCTTGCATCAGCCACTAGCATCCCTTATTTTCCATGCCAACAAGATCCACAGTTTCTGTATGTCTATGTTCCAGGAAGTAACTAACCCTAAATTCCTGGGCAGGATAGGGTATGGTTCACTATTAAGCCACACATGCTCATACACAGTAGAGCCGCTTTGAAATGGGAGATATAAGGGCTGCCAGCATCTGTGGGACCACAGCACTGTGTAATATGCAGAAATAGTACAGTGCTACCTGCACACAAAGGTAGGGTTCAGCCACACAAAAAAATGCTACTGCCTTTAACAGAAACCATACAGATGCCCTGGAAAAGATGGAAATGAAGGATCTGTCTGGGTCTCTCATGATACCCTCATTCTCTCTTTCCTTTGGGCATTTTGATGTAATTTATTGGGGAATTAAGGCATAAGCAGAGCAGCTTCATGCAGTAGAAAAATACTACAACAGATAACTCCATGTCATGGCAAACCTAACGCTGAAAAAGCTGTTGGACTTTTTCTGCTTATGAACACAGAACAGGCCCCCTGACACACTACACGTTGCTGGAGCAGAAGAACCATCTTCTCCCAGGAACTTCTGCCTGCCCTGCCTTTTCAGTGGTTATGCCAAGTATGCCCGTACATGATGTGTACTTGCCATTTTTCTTCCTTGTCGTAACATGAAGCCAAACATATAACCAACTGATCTGTCAAGATAAGACAAATTTTTAGCAATTAAACATCTGTTCAACAACTGAACCTCATTTACAAATTGAGGTCCCCATCTCTTCTAACATTCAATTTTCTTCTTTGATGAAATCAAAAGCTAACACCACAAATTCACTTCGTAACATGCTAGGTTTTCTAAAAAGCTACAAGCAATGTTTAAAACAGCTGTCATGGTTTAAGCCCAGCTGGTAACTCAGAACCACGAGGCTGTTCGCTCACACCCACCTCTCATTTCCCTCTACTCTGGATAGGATGCGGAGAAGAACTGAAAGAATGTAAACCCCATGGGTTGAGATAAGAACAATCCAACAACTCAAGCATGATATAAAACTACTATTACTACTAATAATAATAATGATAAGGGAAATAACAAGGGGAGATAATAAAAAACTAAAAGGGGAAAGAAAAAAACCCCAATAAACACAAGTGATGCACAATGCAATTGCTCACCACCTGTTGACTGATACCCAGCCCAACCCAAGCAGCGATCCATCCCTTCTGGGTAACTCCCCACGGTTTCTATACTGCGCATGACATGCTGTGGCATGGAATACCCCTTTGGCTAGTTTGGGTCAGGTGTCCTGTCTCTGCTTCCTCTCGGCTTCTTGTGCCCCTCCTCATTGGCAGAGTATGAGGGACTGAAAAGTCTTTGATCAGGATAAGCACTACTGAGCAACAACTAAAACATTGGTGTATTACCAGCATTGTTCTCAGACTAAAGCCAAACGCAGCAATGCTGCAGCTACTAGGAAGGAGGAAAAAAATAACTGTTAGAGCTGAAACCAGGGCAACTGCCAACACAAAGGTGAGGAGAAAGGAGAGGAACAGCTACATGACAAGCCTGCGAGAAGAAGCTGAGAAATGTGACATGACACACAGGTCGCAGCAGGTGACATATGATTTACTGATGATAAGTAAGGGCCCACCTAGTACTTTCTACTGTCAGTAATAATACCATACTGGAGACACCTTGTCTTGGGGGAATCAGACTGCCTGATGAAGATATTCTCAGAACAGATGTCTTATTTACTGAACTAATTCTTTTGTGATGACCTTGATCAATATTATTGATCAATAACACCAGAAGCAGGGCGTGCGACACTTGCACATTCTTCTAAATTTAAAAAACCCTTTAATCTCTCCTTACCTTACCAAACACATCAGCCTGTGGTGTCAAGTTTCCACCTATTCCTCAGCAAACTTTAAAGCACATTTATGTTACAAGGACGCTGTTGCAACATCAGTTTCCTTCTACCAGGATACACTCACCCTCCAGCCCTGGGATTTGGATTATTGCTGAGTAAAACAGGGTGGTGAAACTATTATTGCTGAATTGCTCATGATTCATAGTTGGTAATAACCACCTCCAAATGTAAAATTCAAATTTACATTCTCATAATCAAAGGTCAGAAAGAAACAGCAAGAATGGGTCATTATTCATAGCAGTTAAAACTACACACTTACACTAGCTACTTTATATAATTCTTAGACAAACTGTGACTACACCTGTAAAGAATGTGATATATACAGAACTAAGGATTTATAGCTTCTTGTATAAATCCTGCTGCATTTCCCTATAACAAAAGCTTTTTCATGCAATATTAATGTGCCATTGCTTAACACACAGTTCTCCAAATATTTAGTCTCCTAAGTGTCTCTTCTTTTTGTAGAAAAGAAGAGCAAGTGACAACAGACTGGCTCCCCAGCATGGGAACACCTTCTGCCAGCACTCAATGTTGCAAGTGAGGCGAATCCACTCACGGTTGCTCTTTAGCCAAAGGTATGCACATAAAAAAAGCAACTTAAAAACAAAACCTGCCTAAAACACCAGGTTTAAGACTTACCTATGTACCACAATAGCCAAATTATTATCATCTAAAAGATGTAAAATGCTACGAGCATAGGCATACAAGAGGGCTTTATACAATACTCAATTATTTTTGCCTACAAATGCCCAGCATTTGGCATATCTAAGCCTCCTTAGAACCATCAGACAGAAGGCAAGAACTTGTCAATTGAACCGGTATCCGGGAAGGTCATAATCATGACAGCATGAAAGACTGTTTGTCTGATCCTCCACATATGTCTTTGAGACAAGCTGATCTGCAAGAATAAGAAGACACTTGCTTTACAGAGTACCAATATAAGCTAAATAGTGATGCAGACTTGCATTTTACCGGTTTCCAGGCTGTTTTATTCTCAGTAATCAGAGCCTACACATTTAGTAACTAACTGTTGAACCAATCACTACATCAGAATGGGGTACTTTGGCCTTTTTCCCTTTTGAACTTTTATTATTTTTAATAAGAATGGCGAGTTCTTTATAATCACTAAGTACAAAAGACTTCAGCTTTAATTTAGACCAAGAACAGAAGCTTGGCATGAGGAACAGAAATATAAAGAACTCTTTGCTCTTTAAAAAAATCAAAAGTAGCACCTTATCAGCATAATGGCAGCATTATATAAAGAGCTTTCTTGTGCTATTTTCATACCACTATTTCTATTAAATCATTGAGAATAAACATCTATTTTCATTTACTAATCTTTTTCACCAATTAGAATCTCTCTGAATCTGTGTACAGTAGTAAGGTCTGTTCACTTGCTTGCATCTTAATTAAAATCAGCCTATGTTGACTTTCATTTTTACAGTACATCTGCCTATTTAACATCATAGCACCTTCATGACCCCTAGACAGTCATGAGCCTTTAATATTTTATTTTGACCTTGTTACGTTACTGGAACCATCAAAGATTTTTCTTCTTCCCTCAGTAAGCATTTTTTATCCTTCTTGAAATACAGAGTGTGTGTGAAAACATGTAGATGAGAATTATGCTGCCTTTAAACAACATAAACAAGATGTCTTTGTTCATTTAATTAAAAAAAAAAAAAACAACACTTTGTTGCCATTCAATTTATTACAGGAATTAGTTTTTTATCCATAAACTTCATTCTTATTTAAGTGAGGATCACTGCTTCAATGATACTTAAAGGCCTTTTCCCCTGAGCTTCAGGACAGAAAAACAGGGTTTGATTTTCAATTAAAAAGAAATAATCATCAATAACTGGTGATTTATTTAAATGAATTTAGAGCAGTCTTCTACACTGCTATAGAGTACCACTACTCAGGTATCTGAGTTTACAAAAGCAGGAGAATGCAGGGAGAAGCAGTATCTTTTATTAGAGCAGCAGACACAGCTGAAAAGTAAAAATACCTTGACAAGACACACAAATCCTCCTCCAGGCCTGCAGCAGAAATTGCCTATGAATTTCAAATCTATCATCTGGTCTAATAACAGGTATTACTTGAAATGCACACAGCACATGCAGAACCACCAGTTCAGATGGGAAGCAGAAAAGTGCAGAGCTATCCTTTCAGCCTAAAATCTGCAAATTTATCTCTGGAACTTCTAGAGCACACAAGATATAGGGTACTGGCACATACATTTACACTTTTGCCTTGGGTCTTCATCCAAACTGTCCTAGTGTTATCACTCTCACAGCACAGAAGTTTTGCCCACTTCGTACTGGCTTTAGATGGCACAACTGCACAGAGGCAGAGATGTTTGATGCCTAGGAATACTGCTGCGTGGAGCCCAGCTGGGAAGCATGCTGGGTTTTTTTCACAGAATCATAGAATAAACTGGGTTGGAAAAGATGTTTAAGACCATCAAGTCCAATCATTAACCCAGGACTAGCCTAACCCTAACTCTAAACCAAATCATTGAGGGCTGCATCTACACAGTTTTTGAACACTTCCAGGGAAGGTGATTCCACCACTTCCCTGGGCAGCCTGTTCCAACGCCTGATCACCCTCTCCATGAATAAATTTTTCCTAATATCCAGTCTAAACCTCCCCTGGTGCAGCTTGAAGCCATCACCTCTTGTCTCATCACTTGTTACTTAGGAGAAGAGACTGACCCACATCTCACTACAACCTCCTTTCAGGTAGTTATAGCATATAATGAGCCTTCTCTTCTCCAGCTTAAACAACCCCAGTTCCCTCAGCCCTTCCTCATCACACTTGTTCTCCAGACCCTTCAGCAGATCCATTGCCCTTCTCTGGACCTGCTCCAGCACCTCAATGTCTTTCTTGTAGCGAGGGGCCCAGAACTGAACACAGGATTTGAAGTGTGACCTCACCAATGCTGAGTACAGGGGGATGATCACTGCCCTGGGCCCTGCTGGCCACACTATTGCTGACACAGGCCAGCATGCTCTTAGCCTTCTCGGCTGTCTGGGCACAAGCTGGTTTGTATTCAGCAGCCGTTCAGTCAGCACCCCCAGGGCCTTTTCCACCAAGCACATTTCCACCCACTCTTCCCTAAGCCTGGAGCATTGCATGGGGTTATTGTGGCCCAAATGCAGGACCCAGCACTTTGCTTTGTTGAACCTTATACCACTGGCCACGGCCCATCGATCCAGCCTGTCCAGATCCCCCTGCAGAGGCTCCCCATCCTTCAGCAGATCAACACTCCCAGCCAACTTGGCATCATCCACAAATTTACTGGGGGTGCACTCAATCCTCTCATCCAGATCATCAATGAAGATATTAAACAACACTGGCCCGAACACCAAGCCCTGAGGGACACCAGTAGTGACCGGTTGCCAACTAGATGTGATACCATTTACCACCACTCTTTGGGTTCAGCCATCCAGCCAGTTTCCAATTCAGCAAAGAATCCACCTTTCCAGGCCATGAACAGCCAGTTTCTTCAGAAGAACGCTCTGGGAGACAGTTTCAAATGCTTTACTTAAATCCAAATAGACAACATCCACAGCCTTTCCTTCATCAACCAGGCAGGTCACCTTATGGTAGAAGGAGATCAGGTTGGTCAAGTAGGACCTGTCCTTCATGAACCCACGCTGACTGGGCTTGATCCCTCCATTTTCCCATGGAAAACGTGCTCTATGACCTTACTTAGGATCATCTGCTCCATAAAAAGCTCCTTAGAGAAGCAGAGCAGGGACAGCCAAAAAGGTCTTTTCACTCAAGCCTGTATTTACATTCCAGAAAGCAGAGCCTCAAGTTCATCAGTCATGTACAATCAGTATTCGGCTACTGGGTTGAGGAAACTGGAGGCAGCTAGTGACAAATCAGGGGAGGTGAATTGTTTGCCAGGACAAAACTGAAAAGTTTCAACAACAACAGCAAAAAGTTTTTGAAAAGAAAGATCAGAATGAGGGAGAATAAGAGTCAAGACTAAGATGGGGAGCATGAAAGTAATATGTCTACCATAAGGAGAAAGCAGCATGAAGAAAAACTTAGAAACATGTACAGCCCTCTTCAGAGCATAGGAGAGAAAGAAAAGATGCTGCTTGTGGCTTAATCATCTAGGGAGAAGAACAAAATTTAGGTGCTTGCAAGAAATAGAGCTAATAGATCACCTGGGCATGTGCTATAAAAGAGATTACAGGAAAGTAAAGTGGAATTCCCAATGGAAGTAATTATAATTTCAGCACTTCATATGCTGTGCAGATTTACCCAAGGTCCAAAGAAGCATACTTAATTTAACTGCTTATCATGACCACTTTCTTCCCTCAGCACAGTATACCTTTCTCCCCCAGCCACCTTCAAACGCGACCATTGGCAGTCAGAGCAGCTTAAGTTTTATCACCCAAAGCAGAGAGCTATATATGAAGAAATACAATACAAATACCCATGGTTCTCCTGTAGATTTTGTTACCAGTGAACGCTAGCTTACTGAAAAAAATCCTTCATAGGCTCCTGTTAGATGGAGCCCTTGACAAGCACCTAATATTATTGAACCTATAATTAGCAGCCTCACAGCGGCTGTTGAAATGAGTACACAGACCACAGACACAAGCTCTGAAGGAGAGACAGGTAAAGGAGCAACAAATGCCTAAGTATGAACACTTGCTTTACCATTAGTTGATAGCTGAAGTTATAGCTTTCCATGCACATTAGTTGTGCAACAGCTACAGCTAACCACAGTGCCTTGTCACTGTGCAGGTAGTGCTTATAAATGACTGCTCCAGAACAGAACCAAAATCTGGTACAGACAAAAGATCAAGCAAAGACTACAAATCCCACTTGCACATTTATGGAAACTTAAGTGGGCAAGCAGAACATCTACACCAAAAAAATTCCTGCGCAGCTTCCTCACATTGAATATATTTGAACTGTTTATCTTTTTTTCCTCATTGACATGAGTTGGCAAGAATTGAAACAGAAACATTACATTGCAAATGGTTGTCTGCAGTAACACGTTCTCAGGCTTCAGCAGTCAGCATTCATGAGCTGACTTACCCCCCTCCTGGGTCTAACATGACTACATTGTTCCTACAACACATCTGTACTCAGCTGTAAAGAAGAGTAGAGATGGACACTGTCTAAGGTAGGAGAACTATCAGTATTTTAAGAAAGGTGGGTAAGAGATAGAGAAATCATCCCTTTAAAAAAAGTGAATAAAAATTCTCATCTGCCACTCAAACTCTAATTTCCACTACTACAACAAACCTTCTTACTCCTTGTAAGACAGATTCTAGTTAACCCTTGCCTTTCCATACAGGCAATAGAGGCTAACCAAACTCTTGATTTGGACAGAAGGAACCTAGAGATGCTCTGCACTACACTGTGTTCAGATGGGCCAGAATGTGCCTATCAGTCCAACTTGTGTTCACGCACAGGAAGTGAACCCAAATTTGTCCTGTGCATGGACAAATGCTAAACTACTCTTAAAGACGGGAAGAAGATCTGGCAATACATTACACAGCTTGATCAAGGCCAAGCATCAGTCAATGATAGATCTGAGTTCTACAGTCTGCTATCAACCACAAACTTCACTTCCTTTTCCATTAGTAAAATGTATTGTGGTACTATAACATTCCCTCTTCTGTGGAATAGAAATACTTAAGACTATTTAGAAGTCATCATATTGGTAAGTTAAACATACATATAAATTCTACCAAATTAAATTTAACAGCAAGACTGTTTGGTTAGATTATTTAAACAATATGCTGCAAGACTTGCCGAGTTCTGAGAACTGAAACCACAGACAGACAAAATACATCTGGACACAGTCAGATATGGTGTGTCTGCTAACATTGGAAACTTCATCATGCTGCAGCAAATATAACTTTTGATTAGGATGTGCATAGAAGAAATATAGACTGAATGCACTGGAACAAAAAGAAAACCCACTCCAAGCCTGTAAGTGCCAAGGGCACTCAGTTATTTTATGAAGCACTTGACAATATTTATTAGCTGTATTACTGCAGCATCGAAGAGCCCCAAGCATGGGCCAAGGCTCAGCTGTGCTCATCCTTGCAAAAATACAAAACAAAAGATAAACCATGAAGTGCTGCAGCCTGTAGCTAAGGGCTTCACACAATGCAGGGAACTGACAAGTGGCCAAACCCCTGACTTTTAAGTATCTACATCTAAAACCCAGAGCTCAGTTCCTTGGCTAGATGTTAAGTTTGGTGCTAGATTCACCTGCTGAGCAGGAGGCCATCTGGAGTTAGCCAATAGCCACTGCTCATACCAAGGATGCGCCTGAGCTCCCACCCTTCACTGCAGTTCAGGCATTTGAACCAAGACTGCAAAGGAGACACATCTCTTAGTTCTGGAGGCAGATCCTGGAACCTAGATTCAGTAGAGCCAGAGGGGATTCAACGGTGTGCACTCAGCATCCCTTCTCCAGACGCTGTAACAGTATGCAAGAAAGATCTTGAGATCCATGGAGCAAGGAAGTTATGCATGGAGCAACATGCTTCTGCAGCTTAAAGGGTAGAGCACCAGAGAAGAGAGACCCAGGATCCTGTCAAGGCTTTTAGGGTTGTTTCTGGTTTCATCACCTAACTTTGATGTAAAAATATACAAATGATCCATAAAATGAAAATCCCATTGCCTTAATGAGTACCTTAACTAGCAAAATATTGAGCTGGGTTGTCTCTTCCTTGTTTTCATTCTGGTCTTGCAACTCTTGCATTGTGAACGTGAACACAAGGCAGAATTTCTCATGCCTACTTCTTTCAAGTGCTTTCTAGTTAAAGCAATCAGGGCTTGCAATGTTTGTATTTTTTATTAAAAGAATTGGAATAAATATTTACTTTTAGGACCCAGTTATTTGTTTGGATCTGGCTGCAAGTGCCACACGCTGGAACAGTGACACAGAATAGAGTAAATTATGTAAGTCACATACACCATCTTTAAATAAAATCCAAAACAACATAGTTGCTCATTGCCTTTTAAATGTATTTCTATTTTTCTGCAGTTGTATTGATAGTCAAAGGAGCTTGCCTACTTTTCACAGCACATATTGCTATGTTTTAGAAGCACTCTTACAAATTCTCAATCTGGCACCTCAAATAAAACACTGAGTCACAAATCCCTTGAACCCCAAAGTTGTTCATCCTTTTATTTACTCCGTCAGCCCACTAAAATGCCAGGATAGTATTCCTCTCTGCCAATTTCTCCTAATTTAAATATCAAAATAACTGCTCGTGAGCTAAGCAGCAGGCGGTGGTACCGTTCTATCACTGCTTTCAATTTCAGGCTGCCTTGCCTAGAAATGCACCGTAACTTTTCTGTCTTCCTGCAGGTCCGCAGCGGAGCCGGAGGGGCAGCAAGACGCCCCACGCTACCTCCCATCACAGCACCCCAAAACCCAGAGGTGGCACAAGCTTCTCAACCCGCGCACGGCCCCCGCGGCAGAAACCGTGGGGCGGTTTTTCACCTGGAGCATTTATGTACCCGGACAGGGAATTTCATCGTTCCCAGTACTGCAGTAATATGGCATTCCAGTATCAGAACCCCCCCGTGTGCCACGATGCCCACCAAGGGGCACGTCGGGCAGCCCCTGACCGGCGGGGCAACCTGGTGGCTCGCGCAGGAACCCGCGTCGAGGAGCGATATGGAGCCGTTTCTGCTCCGTGGGGACCGCGGCAGAGGACACCCGTCAGCAGGGCGAGGTGGTCTCTTAATACCCTCGACCACCCAACCCTCTAGGCGGGTGCTCCCAGTAACGTGCCGGCCGCGGGCGCGCCCCTTCCCGAACCGGGAAGGATGCTGCTTTCCCGGAGAGGGGGTCCTTCAGTTCCCGCCCCACACAAAGGCACAGCGGGGAGGGGAGCCGGGCCCCACGTCGCCTCTGTCTTCACGGCTGTCCCGGCCCCGGGCAGGGGCGGGCGGGACAGCGAGAAGCTCTGCAGACAGGTAGCTCCCTGCTAAAATGGAGGGAGGGGAGAAATGCGGCGCCCTCCGGAGAAACTTACCGGAGGAAACCGACGAGCCGGACAGACTGGAGTTACTGGATGCTGCCATGGTCCCTCCTCCTTGCCTCTTAGCTGCGAGCACCGCGTCTGCCGCCGCTGCTGTCCGGCCGCCGCTGCCGCCAGCCCATCGCAAAGTGCCGGAGCTGCGCCGCGCCGAGCCGCCGCTGCAGCCCGCGCTGGGCTCCCCGCGCCGCCGGGGAGCGGGTGGCGGCGGCGCCCCGCCGAGGCGCTACCGGCCGCTCTCCGGGGCTGGGCGAAGCCGCTCGGCAGGTCAGGGAAAGGGCCCCGCGGCGCTCCCACTGCCTCTGTGCGCCTGGCGAGCGGGGCTCACCTTGTGACGGGGCAGGGAGAGCCGCCCTGCCAGCGCCTTCCCTCGCCTCCTCCCTTCCCTTCCGTCCCTTCCCCGCCTCCTCGCGGGCAGCGCTGACAGCCCGCCGGGGAGACCCGCTGCCGCCTCCCGCCGCAGCTCCCCTCACGCACACAAAGGAAGCGGCGGCGCTGCCGGCCGGGCTGCCGGCCCTGGCTCAGCGGGCAGGGTGGGTCCCGCGCGGGCGAGCCCTGCCAAGCCGCTGCCAAGCCCCTTTCCGGCCGCCGCCGCCGCCTGGCACGGGGCTGGCGGCGAGCGCGGCCCCTGCCATGTACCGGCGCCCGTCCCGGCGGGGTGGCAAGCGCCTGTTGAGCGCCTCGTCCCGGCGCCCCCCTCGCCGGTGCCGCAGTGTGGGCTCCGCGCTCGGCTGCGCTCCCACTCCCTGGCCCCTCCGGCAATACCCTCACCTCTACCTCGGAGACCCCCGGTATCTCTCAGCTACGGCTGGGGCAGGGCTTCGCCCCTCGCCGCCCTTTGTCCACCTCCTTCCCCTAGCGGGTTGCCCTCCTTTCTCGCGGGTCTCCTCTTCCACCTAACACGTTCCCACCTTCACCTTTCTGCCCTTTGCTTTTTCTCCTCCCTCCTTCCTGTTTTCTTAAAAAAAACCAGGCCAACACCAACCCCCCGCCAGGTGCGCTGTGGGGTCCCGGTCCCGCCACAGGTAGGTTCAACCCCGTTATCCCCTTCTGCAATGTTCCGGGCCTTGCGACTCTGGGGGAACTGGGAGGGAACTCTCCGGGCAGGCTGCCAGGGTGCAGAGGGGATTCGTGACAGCCTGGGCCACTACCCCGTGTCGTAATGGGCAAGTGGGAAAAGAGGAAGAGCCGAGAAAGCATCACTTGGAGGCTTCCTCCTGTTGACTGTCCTTCGTGCTCATTTCGCAGTGCTTTATCACCAGCCAAATCCTCCGTCGCGTTTTGTACAGTGAGGCTGCAGGAAGGTGGTCAGCTGCCATACGGTTTGTCAAGAGCAGAGTGGCAAAGTCTTTCTGGCACAGGATCTGTAAGAAGCTTACAAACCGTTTGCCTTGATTTATGAAAGCCTTCCACGTTTCGTAACAGTCTGTAACACGAAGTTACTTCGGGATGAGCGAGGAAGCACATTAAAGTTTCCTTGGCAGACGAAGCCTTACCCACCCAGCTCCAGCTCCGCAGCGTATCGAAGGAGCATGCAACCCGCCTGCCCTCCCTGTAACCAGCACTCGGCCGCTTCTCTTGCTCCCAGAACCAAAATACAGCCCGGGCTTCCCAGACCCTGCAGTCGCTTCCCATTTTTTCCTCCAGAAAACAGGTACAGGGACCCCCTCTAGCGGCAGAGACACCATCGGCAGCGATCGGCGCTGCGCGTCCCGCACGCCCTTGGGATCGATTCCCGCGTGGAGCTTCCGGGACGCGGCTTTCCCAGGCTTTGTTTTGTAATGACGGCTTGTTCCACATGAGCAGGAACGAGCCAAGCCTTAGCACTAACTCTCATTAATCTCTAAATTGCCACGTGACGGATGTAAAAGGCAGGACAGGCGTGTCACTGCTTTTTGGTCTTTGGCCACGTACTTTGTGTCACGCGTTTGAAAGATTGAATGCTGAGGACAAAATGAGAAAGGCAGAAAATTCTTTTATCTTCTGGATTAGCTCATAAAACCAGGCTGATACACAGGATGTAGGAAAATACTACAGTAAATGTCAACATTGCACTAGTAAATTGTCCACTTGCAGAGTATGTGATTTTTTGAAGTGGTATTCACTCATCTCCTACATGTTGCTTTTTTTCTGTTCCTCCTACTATATCTTTCTTTGCCTCCTTGTGGTCCATGTCTTCATTTCTCCATCCGTAATCTAGCGCTGTCTTGCCCTCATGTCTCTCCAGCAACTGCTGGAAACCTGTCTCATAGGATCAGTGAAATATGGTGGTGTTAACAACCCTGGCAGAATCTGCAGGGAAAGGGGTAAATAACCTAAAGGAGAGAAAACCCCCTCACTCTGATGAGACTTTGCAGACAGAAAAGAATTTTAATAATTAATTTTAAATTATCTTCCCAGCCATAAATCTGGATAAAGCAGGAGGGGAATTTCTTCAAAGAATGACTATTCCAGGTATTCCAATAATTGCAAATGGAGTATTTTCTGTCTATAGTAAGTGAGTCTGGACATGTCTGATGATGAACATGTGTACCTTTGATGGACAAGCAACTGCTGATAATCTTCACCTGGAGTATTGTGTGCAGCAGTATTGTGTCCTCAGCATAAAAAGAACATGGAACTGTTGGAACAAGTCCAGAGAAGGGCCACGAGGATGATCAGGGGACTGGAGCACCTCCCGTATGAAGACAGGCTGAGAAAGTTGGAGCTGTTCAGCCTGGAGAAGAGAAGGCTGCGTGGAGACCTCATAGCAGCCTTCCAGTATCTGAAGGGGGGCTATAAGGATGCTGGGGAGGGACTCTTCATTAGGGACTGTAGTGATAGGACAAGGGGTAATGGGTTAAAACTCAAACAGGGGAAGTTTAAATTGGGTATAAGGAGGAAATTCTTTCCTGTTAGGGTGGTGAGGCACTGAAATAGGTTGCCCAGGGAGGTTGTGAATGCTCCATCCCTGGCAGTGTTCAAGACCAGGTTGGACGAGGCTTTGGGTGATGTGGTTTAGTGTGAGGTGTCCCTGCCCATGCAGGGGGGTTGGAACTTGATGATCTTAAGGTCCTTTCCAACCTTGACTATTCTATGATTCTGTGATTCCATGATAACAACAGATATGAGGTTGTGTTATCTCAATTTCCACAACATTGAAAGGTAAATTAATAAAGTTAAATGAACTATATTACAGATTAAAAGAAACTCACATTTCAAGACATTTTTTGTTAGGAGCAATGAACATAAAACCATGAAATTAGATGGGAAATTACTAGATAAAAGGGGAAACAAATTTAAAAGAAATAAAATAGTCTTCTTATGTGAAAAAAAGTGCAAATTAAAGACAATGCGATCAAATATCAGTTCTCTATTATAGAAACTGTGAATAGAGTCTGTCCTATGAATAGGTTTGTGCAGGGCCCAGATTCATGCTTGCACAATAACTGCACTTTTATGAGAAGTCCAGCTTCCCAGAATTTTGAAGAACTTATAAAAATCTCATTTCCCTATGCATGACCTTAGAAGCTCCCCATGGATGGGCATTGCCATTGACATTAACAGTGACTTGCAAAGGAAAAATACCAAATCGTGTGCTTTGTATTAACGCATGCAAAGAATCTGAAAGTTCTCTGGTTTTCATTCCTGGGGGAGATTCCTTCAGTATTTCTTTGCTTCTAGATTGGTTCAATGCAGTTTTTTACTGACAGATTTTCAATGTCTCTTTTTTGGGGGCTTCTCCCCCCCTCACTCTCCCCCCCTTCTTTTTTTTTTAATGAAGACATAAGGGAATTTTATCTGAATTCCAAAATAGTGACTGCCTGCCTCAAGCTAAAGCCCATCTAGCAATGTGATACTTGAAATAGCATTTAACTTGCTACAGAAGAGGCTGTTGTATTCCAAAAGCTAATAGATGTGGGAGTTGGAAGATTAAAGGAACCCAAAAGCTTTGCTGCTTGTTTCCAAAGAAATCTAGGTAAGTATCTAAAAGGTTTCTCCAAACTTTCAGTGTATTAGGTTATTTCTGTACCCTAATTATCCACTCTTCTGCATGGTAGGATTCCTATTCAAGTTAGAGCCTATACACATTTTGTTCTCCAATAACCCAAAATGAGTAAACACCATGGAATTACAACAAATAAGTCTTACATCCTAAGACCTGTTGAACCCAAGAGGAAAGTAAATGAAATTACATTTGGAAGGACCTATCTTTCACAGTTAATTCTGAATCGGTTGAGGTTTATGCACAATTTCATTGTCACATGAACTGTGATGGAATGATGTATTTTGGTAAAATTTTAGATATGAGCAGAATGAGGACCTGCATTTGGAAAGCCATCAGTGAAAACCATAGTGACTTTGACAGCTGGGGACATACCTATGCTGCTTCTGTGCTATGGAGTGGCCTGTGGAGTGGCCTTGCTTCCCCAGCCAACTGGCAGGTACTGATTTGTGTCCTTATTTCAAAATGAAGGCTCTGCAGAGCTGAGTGGCCACCTGCCTACTGCACCGTCATAACTAGCTTGCAATGACTTTGTGAAGGCAAGGCAAATTCTAGCCAGTAAATAGGTTTTCATGTTCACATGTGATAAAATCAAGCAGAAAGTCACCCTTCCCCAGACAGCAGGATGAAAATCTAGAAATAACAAATAAAGGAAAGGGGACAGGACTGCATGACTTTTCTTCAAGAAGCCAGATTTTTCCCTTTTGACCAAATCGCTTATTGCATATCTAAGCATCCACACATATTTAACGTCCTGGTTTCCTCTCATTCAACTTTAGACATAGTAGGCACTTTCACTGTGGAGGCAAAGACCTCTGCTTAGAACTTCTTTCATTTTATTAACTTGTCAGAATGCTTCCTACTGCAATAAAAACAATCTGAAGTACAAGTATAGATGAAAAAAAAATATAGGTAGGTCACTAGATAGGGTCTCTAGCAACATAAATCTCTGCATCAGCCTGGCTTACTCAGTCTGAAAGAAATTCATCTAAGGCAGACAACCATTTATATCACTACCTTCCACCTGCTGAAGTCTCCATTATACAGGAGCCCTTCCATAAGAGCCCTCCTGAAAGTCTGTCCTGAAATCAGTGCACCTTGAGCCTTTCCAACCATAAGCCCTCCCCACTCAATATTACAGCCAAGCTTTGTGTTGACTCCTAGTAGCCAAGCCTCTGTAGATGGTTGCAGTACAATCCTTCACGCCCTTCTAGTCACGGCATCTCAGGTTATGTTTATGGAACCTGGCATAATCCACTCCATCAGACTGCTGGGTCATTACAGCAGAGTAGCAGTAGTCCACTGTGCAATGTAAACTTCTGCCTCACAGGGAGGACAGAAGTTTGAGACTTAGTTAATGAATTTATTTCAGTATGAAACTGTCAGGTATTATTTCAGTGTGAGTGTAGCTAGCTTGGGAAAAAAAAATGGGGCTTTACTGAGTTATGCAAATTAGAGGAAAGTAAAGATGCTTGGCCCACTTCTGTGATTATGTAATAGGTATAGAAATATAAATGTTCTGCACAAGACAGCAAGACATATGACACAGAGATTTAGTGTTGTCAAAGACCTAAAATGCTAATCCTTCCTTTGATGTTTATATTGCTTAGCTGGAAAGGGAGGAAATGCATTATTCATTCTTTGATGTTATGAAAGGGAAAGGCCTTTATAAGCAGTATATAATCCATATTTATATACTCTCCACAGTACGTGGAAATTTTGCTCAATAAAAGCAGAAGCTATAATAAGGAAAATAACCCAAAATATCAATAAATAGCAGATGCACACTGTATTTGGATATGAATAAATTATGTGAGTCGAAATGGTTGCAACAGCAGGTGGTGGTGTAGTTCAAGACTCTCTGATTTTTTGCTTTTTTCCTTGTACTCCTAAGAGGAAGGTTTGAGACCCTTAACTCCTTTTTTAGGTGCAATTTTTAGGTCTGCAGGTTTCATTTGTGAACAAACTAGAGCCATCTACTGAATTTTATTAGCTCTGCAAAAAGCATAGAGTAAATAGGCTGGTTGTCACTTGTGAGTGCTAAACCTGCTGCTATGACTAATTTATGAACATTCATCCTATTTGTCTTTTCATCTTTCTTCCTGTCTCATACATCCTATTTTAATTAAATCTCAGATTGAGAGTTCACTGGGGCAGAGAATTTCCTTGTTATGTTGTTTTCAAAGTTTTCTATATAGTAGAGCTCTAATCTGTAATTGGAAGCTGATAAAGATTTTGAAATTACTAGAGTCAACAACGTAACTGCCATTAGACCTGATTAAAAAAAAACACAGAAATTGTACGGAAAATATTCTGGTGAAAATGAACTTTAGTGTGTTTCTTCTTTCTTAATAATAAGCAACAACTTTCAAATACTTTGCCTTAAAGAACAGGATTTAAAAGTCCAACCTGCTTGCAGTGTAGTTCTCCTTTACATCATGACCCAGCTCTTACTTTAGAACATGACAGCATTTTGTTTAATTTTTTCCAGGGATGGAACTGGAGACTACTAAATATTTAAGTCGATGTCTAATTTTTTATTAAACCATAAACATTTATGATTTGAGACAGTGAATCCTTTACACTGCAAAATCCTTTTGCAGTGTATCCAGTGCAGACAAGAAGCACCAGACAAGTCCAACATGTGTAGGAAAAGAGTAATTTTCTCCATGTTTTCGTACTGCCTTTCTTTCAACAGAATGGATCACATTTTAGTGTGAAGGTCATGTTTGTATAAAAGCTAGTCTCAACCTCTCTTCTGTAATTATTGGATACAATAGCACTACCATGTAATTTGATGTAAAGCAGAGATGAAAAAGCAAGAATAGAAACAATTTTAAAGAACCTAACAACAATCAGTCTTTTCTGGGTATTCTGACTTTAATGTTACTATATATTAACAAATTCAATGTGAAATATGAGCATACAGGTACTAAACTGTGATTTTCATATAGAATTGTTCCAAGCAGATCATACTTAAAACAAAGCTCCATGACATATAATGCATAGCTTTTATTAGCCTTTGGCCTTTTATCTAGGCTGACATTCAAATATATTCTTTCCCTCATAGTTCAACATCTCCTCTTTCTTGAACTTATGGTAAAGTCATCATGTTGAATTCACAGCTTCCCAATTACCATGACAATGCAGTAATATTAGAGTCCCAGCTTTACTCTTTCGTTAAGATGGAAAAAAGAGTGGGGCTCAGAACAGAGCTGCTTTAACTATTCTTTCATTTTTTTTTTTCCGTGCATGTGACTCGTATGGGAGCCTAAGAAGATTTAATTACTGAACTTCTTTGCTATTCCAGCATTCTCACTGCCTTTTTGCTACTGACAAAATTTTGGCTAATGGACTTATTTGACAACTGCTCAATGCAAAGATGTATTTGAATACTCAAGGTTCATAAATAATGGTGGAGCTGTGAGAATTTTTGTCTAAGTCACATGTTCTGAGCCTTTAGAAACAAAATCAGCAGTTGTCCGACATAAATTTTATTTCAGCTACAGAGCTGATAATTGTGTTCATCAGATTCTTGCAAAAACAAAGCTTTGCTTATTTATTTGTCAAAAGTAAATTAGTCAAACTATCTATTTGGAAGTTATTTACTTCAGATGTTCATGAATTATTTATCTCAATATTTCCCCTGTTTAACTGTGATACCAGATTCTCTTAATTAGCTACAAATATTTTAAATTATAGAGAGGCAGCTACTAAAGGAGAGTTCCCATCTTAATGTGTTTTTTAATTATAAATAAAATGGTTTTATGATCCTTTATAAAATTCTGTCTATATGTAATTTTGTTTACTTTGTGGTTTACTAACATAGACTGGGGTAGCCTCAAGCTTGGCTGGTTTGTTCTTAAATATGTTCAGATATGGATGCTCTGTATTACATACATGAACAGAAATCTTAGAGTCTAATCGTTTTGCAGCTGGTTTCTTTTTTCTTCATTTATAGACTCCGGTCAAATGTAGAGATTTTGGATGTTTCATTAGACCAACATACCATTCAGCTATGTAATGCAATTTCCTAAAGGCCTACTGATATTAAGCGTCCTAGATTCCAGATGAAGGCATTTCTCTTATCTTCTCTACAGTTTTACCTAGAAGATAAAATCAATATATGGCTCCATGTTTCTTCCCTAGTGCTTGGACTGAAACCTTCCCTCTGCTGAAGGCAGTAGTAGTTTTTCTCACTGACTTCAAAGAGGCCAGTGTTTCACCCTTCATTTCCCTGCTGGATACTGATTTTCCCTTTAAGCTACCATGTATCATAAAAAGTGATATGCTTTGGAAACTATAATGCACCACATTAAAAATTGTAATGCTGCAAGGCAATGTCAATATATATTTTTATGTAGTAGCGGGAGGAGGAAATAAACCAGGAGATATAAATATTCCTACTCACAAAGCTGAGAGTTTTTGTTAAAAATGAAAAGACACCCTTTCAAGCAATAAAAACCCCGTACCCCCACTTAGTACCATTCCACCTAAGCAGCTGTCAAATAAGCACAGTTATACCAACAAGCCTATTCTTGCCATTTCTCAGTCACAAAGAAGGTTAGAAATGGGATTTTGAGCTCTAATGGGACAAAAGGACAAAGGGCTCAGTAGCAAAGTAGTTCTGCAGATCTTAGATACTGAAGCGTGATCCTAAAAGGAATCCTGGATTTTAGTAAGTTCAGCTTTAAGATATGGCATCATGTATTACTTTGCTTTAGTTCGTTTTTCCAAGCATGTATGTGGTGTCTGAGCTCATTTGCTGTAGTTTTAAGCATCAAGTCCAAAATATATAAGGGATGATACAACGGAGTTCTACCAAAAAGTTAAAAATAATACTACCTGTATCCTGCAAACAATTCTTATTCAAATTCCCAGGAAAAAGAAGGTAAGCTTTGTCTTCCATTCAGCACTGGATAAAAGTTATCTTGTAAAAGAGTATAGATTTATGCTAAGCAACAGGGACAGGAACTCTTACAATTTGGGCTGTTGTTCCCTTTTCATTTCTTAAGTCAGGTCAATTTTAAGTATATGACAGCCCTGATTTGGAAGGAAGGTTAGGTCTAAGTCCAGTGCAGTTAAACCAAAACCCTTATCAAATTCACTATCATCAAATCCTTGCCCTTTGAAACTCCCAGTAATACTTTACTGAAATCTGTGTTTCTAAACCTGTTAGTTTTGATTTTGGAGGGCATATTTAGCCTGCAAAACTAAAAGTACAACTGAGGAAACATTTTAATGTAATGGTAATAAAGAGTATGTCTATACAATAAAGAACTTGATATATATATATGTATATATATATATAGTCTTTACCATAAGTAGAACTTTGCTAATGTAACTGTCTAAGACTGGCAATGGAAAAAGCTGACAAAGTAAACCAACACAAAGTCTCCAGTTCAAAATCAGCATCAGAGGTAAACAACCATGCCAGGAAAGGAATAAATATCTCCCAATAGCCAAGCCAGGATCATATCTGCAACACATGCCATAGCTTTCCTCTGGTTTGTTTCAGTTCAGTTGGTTGGTTGGTTTGTTGGGTTTTTTTAAGGAAAAAAGAATGCTTGATTCACTAATTCTTTGGCTTACTCCATTTGGTGCATAATTAACTGAATATTGTATACTCTTTTTGCATGTTATATAAAATCAGCTTAAGTGGACAGGAAAACATTCAGGGTACAAATGAGCTTTCATCAGTGACTGAAGATTTTATTGTACATGACTCAAAAGGAAAGTAAACAGAGGTGCCCATGCCCAACCTGCCTTTCATTCCACAGATACAAAAAGAAAACAAAACCCCGGAAGTCCTTTCTTCATTATTATGCTGACATTTTGAAACAGGCAAAAACATCAAGTGAAATGCAAATTCTCGGGAATTTTATCAGAGGCAAGTGCCTCAAATGATATGAGTCTACTGAATTAAAGATAAAATCAGATTAAAGGGATGTAAAAGAGCTGTAAATATGTATCTGTGTTCAAATAACATTAACACATCATGAGCTTAGCTGGACAGAATGGGGGCTGTAAATATGTTGAGGGTGATTTAATTCAAGATTCCAAGTTCTTAGCTAGAGAGAACCTACAGTGCAGGATTTCAAGGTCTGGGCAGTTCACCAGGGAATGCTGTGAAAAGAAAGTTGGATGTCATTCATTTAAACTCCTGCTGTGGAGACCAATAGAGGAATGACAACCTTTTCAGGCTCTACAGAGGTCCCATTTACAATGGTGAGTTTGCCCAAGAGCATTAGGAACACTGTGCTCTCAAAAAGTTCAGAAAACGAAGTGAAAGAGCTTACCACAGAAACAACAAAGTGCTTGTATATCTTCAGAAGGAAATGCCCTGGAATAATGCAGCCGCTGGTGGAACGATTTACTAATGTCCAACCTCTTTTATCAAGTTCATCCCGAAATGAAAATGGAAGGGGCAGGTACAAATGTTGAGGATGAATTCAAAGCACATCCCTCTACTGGAGTGCCACTGGGCAGCTGAGGAAACTTGCCAATGACTTGCCAAGATGAAACCTCTGCACCTGCCAGAGTTAGTAGAATTAAGGCAAAATGTGGCACAGGGCATATAAGGTTATCTACCATCCTTTAATGGTCCTCTCAGCACATTAAAACACTCAAATAAAAAAATACAAGTTAAGCAAAATTTATCTGTCTTTATACCTAATTGGGAAGAGCAGGCAGTGGGAAGAGCAGCAGAATTTCAGGCAGCCCTGTGCCAAGGATCAGCCTGGTTGGAAAGAAGCAACAAATGAGAAGGATGTGCTTGTGTGAGCCTGTGAGACACCACCTGTATACACATCTGTGAGTGTGTGTACCACTGCTCACATACATACAGCCTTAGGAAAGCCAGGAACATTTCATGACTGGCTGGATATGAAGCCATTTTTCTCTCTCCACTGGTATAGAAAAAGAAGTAATTTCTGTGGTCATTAGAAAGCTGCAGATAATTTTCTCACAACATTTTGCCACATCTGGGGGTCTATTTTCCTCTCCATGGGCTGCTTAACTCTTATTAGTATCAATGGGCGTTATGCACACATGTGGAGAATAAATTAGATTCTTCATTGTTTCCTTCTGATAAAATTAAATGTTCTTTCCACATGTTAAAATTAGCTCACATGCGGTTGTTCTCATGGTATTGGGAATAGAGAACATTAGTCATTAAATGAATCTTAAATTATTTTGCCTCTTAATAAAAGACCTGTACTATTACTTTTAGAATCAGAAACCAGTTGTAAAAATCTTCAGTCAGAACTTGATTGGAGCATCAATTTTGATATGGTTTTGTGGCTATTGATTTCATCCTTAGGCTGTATGGAAAACCTTTTCTCCCAGTATCATGCATACAGACTAGATTTGTGAGCAGCAATTGTTTCATACTAATAAATGGCTAAATTCTTATCCAGATAAATTTTTATCAGTCAATTCTTATTTCCTTTTTTTCTTAATTTACAAGCATTGGAAGACAAATGTTTCTATCATGGTCTGTATCAGGACTGTCTTAAGTCATTTTCCTCTGATGCCTGTAAGTGAAAAATACTAAATGAATTTTCACTGACACCAATTTGAGTTGCAATTTAATGCTTTCATTATACAGGAGTTATTACTGTGCATGATCTGGTATATGTAAAATGCTGAGATGGATTTTATACTCTTTGAAGTGCTTTTTTTCTTAGGGCAAGTGCTTATATTTATAGCAGACCTATTAATATTTATCCTTGACATTGCATCCAAGAAATAGCTACCGAGATTATTTTGTAGACCTTTTGATATTTTTAGAATATGGAATGCTGATCATTAACATTCAACTCAGTCATAAACGCAATTCTCTGAGGGATGATGACATCAAACAAATTGGACCATCTTCTTAGTAACTGCATCCTCTATGGATCACAGTATCAGAGAATGATTAAGCGTTATAATTTCCTAGGACAGAACTGGAGATGCAGCTGCATTCGCAAATGGAAGAGGAGTAGTGTGTTGGTAACATCTGCCTAAGTGTGCCAGAAGTGGTGTGAGATGGAGGAATGTCTACAGCTGCGGCATTCTGTAATATTAGAAACCTCTTGTTGTAGATACACCCTTGGAAAATAATTTGACGGAACTCTATTGACTAAAACCTGTGTGAACTCAACTCTAAGCTACAGTTAAGAAAAGTGAAGAAGTCAAAAGAACTTGTACCAATGCCATAGACGGAGTCAAGTAATGGAGTCAGTGAGGTTACTTGGTGCAAGAATCAAGCCAGTATTATCAGAGAAAAATGAATAATCAAATTATCAGAGAAGAAATTGTATAATAAGAAATAGGTTTACCAAAATCCAGGATCAGCATTTTTTTTAGTGCTATTTCTTTTAGTACTTACTAACATGAACAGTAATTTTCCACTTCAATTTATAAACAATTTAGACTTCAAATTTTTTTTTTTTCTCAGAACTATATTTAGCTGTCCTAAGCTGTAGGAGTTTGGTTTTTGTTCTAAACTCATTATGCTTCAGAATGTCTTTACAACCTTGAAGCACGATGCAATCTTTTTGATGTCTAGATGTACTTACATTTCAGATTTTCTTTCATGTTTTTTTTTATAATTGCAATAATATATCTCAAAATGTATTGGAAAAGTCAAAACTGTGGTGTGTGGCTAAACAAACTACAGTTTGTGATACTTATTTTTGCTCCTTGATTTGACTTCTGAATGTCTTTCAGGCTTAACTGGGGTTTGACATGCTTTCTAGGTCACTGAATGCTCTTGTTCGAGAGATTATGACTGAGAAGACTTGCTATGAACCATTCAAATTACCCTGTAGCGAGTGGGATCCACAATATAAAGACAGATACATTTAGACATCTAGGTGTTTTAATGACTTATTTTGTCATTAAAAGATTTTGTCAATATCATCAATGGATCTTACCATTCAGCTGCCCAGGCAATAGGTATTTGTTTTAGACAGAGAAGCTGATTCTGCTCTACTGAAACTGAATCCATCAGCAGCCAAGTCCTACCCAGAGTTTTAAAGAAACTGGACGTTCTTCTAAACCTTCCATCTTATTAAACTCCAGCTATATAGACCAGAGAGCAAGATCTGGTTTACTGACTCTTGTCCATTTGGTTTACAGGGATTAGAATTAGGGATTTGTTTTACTAGGCCAATCTAATCTCTGTACGGCATTTTGTTTCAGGCAATTGCCCTATGGTGGTCTTAGAATCAGAGAGGTAAGGTATGTTTTGTGCAGTCTTATTTCCTCTATTTGAGCCTTTTCATGATTGAGAGTAATCTTAACCTATTTAGATATGTTTATTTAGGGATTTGTGCCATATACAGGGAAACAGGATCCTGCACTAGCTGAAATCTCTGGGTTTGAGGAAGAACAGTCTTGGTCAGTTCAATGCCCTTCCAATACAGACATTGTTAAGGACTTTCTCAGGTACTTTCCTGGTCTTGTGAACCTCCCTGAGTCAAAGAGTTCTCAGGCCTGAGTCTGTAGTGAGAGAAGGCATTTCCTTTTCTCCACTTTAATTCTGACCACACAATCACTGGAGTCCTTGTCTCCTTGTCACTTTTTTCATTCCACTGTAAGTGAAAGAATGAACTAGTGAATCTCAAGCCTTGCTTAAAAGAAAATGTTTCTACCATTTTTAGCATTCAAAAATAGAAGCCAACCAAAGTTATTGTGGAATTAGCTTTTCAAATAAATCCCAGAACGCAAGTCTATTACGAGCTTAAGGGGAGAGAATTGCCTTTCAGTCTGTCCTGACAAAAAACAGCCTGTGAATGCGTTTACCATCAAGATAAATTGCAACAAGTCTGGAAGCCAACATACCAGTTAAGCTGGTGCTGGCATGGAGTTTCTTTAGTAATGTCACTGTCTGGAGATACCTTTCAGAGAAGAATTCTGGCACTTTGCAGAAAGTGTGCAGTTTTAAAATAAACAGTGGGTTGATAAGGCCTTTCCTGTCAAAGAGTCTCCACTGTCCAGAATGACTTCTTAAGTAAAGAAAGGTGGGTACAAACTCAGGGCAGAGATTGAGAGCTTTGCACAGGAGTCAAAGCCACTTTGTATGCTCCATGAATAAAAAAATGGTACTGGCACCTTGTAAGCTATTAGTTTAGTCGTTGCTTAGTTATTTTCTCTGCAACTCTCACTGTCATACTGGTTATGTTTTGCAAGCTGATAACAAATACCAAACATGTAGCTCCAGCCCCTGCAAGCAGTGGTCTATATACTTTTCTGTTCTTTCAAATGCAGATTTTTTCAAACAGATTAACATGTAAAAACAAATATAATCAGTCATCCTTGAGGGGTGAACTCTTTGGTTATTGTGACCTTAATTTGAAACGATTCTGGAGATTTTTGCTGCAGAATTACGGAATAATTTAATTGCTTAAGCCTTTCAGGTTTATGCTGAGGACACAAAGCTGTGCAGTTTTGTTTATGAATGACTTTTTGGTTGCTGTGACTTCCTCATTCAAGAAGAGCAATTGGCCACGTGCACGGATGATGGCCACTAAGTAAAGTATTTTGGCCTTTCCTGAAGGCATGAAGAATTGCTGTTAGATAAAAAGAAGAGTAAATAATGCTGAAGTATTGCACTTAAAGATTACGTCTTAATTTTGTTATGCCTAATAAAATTCTAATTTGCAAGTCTTGATTCACTACAGTTGATATGCATGCAAGCAACATTAAATTCCTCTGGTTAGAGCTGTTCAAAGAAGAAGTCTACATGCCAAATATATTACGCAAGAGAGAAATAATTTGCTTCTTTTTTTTTTTTTAGTTGAGGTTAATCTATACTAGCTTTCTGTCCACCAGGTATGCTTGGATTTACAACTTTGTGCTCCTAAACCTCAATTAATTAAGGGCAGTTCAAGTATGTTCAGAGATGATATTGGCTCTCTGATTATTGAGTATACGTTGAAACATGAGATTTCAACAATCTGAATGGATTATTTATCAGTTACACTATAAATGTCTCCAGTGTACACTGTAAAAAAGAAACAAAAACAAGTTCTAAATCAAATACTTTGAAGATTAGAAGAAAGTTTTCAAATGAAGTGCAATGCAGTGCCTTGAACTTCTTGATGCTTTTAGTATTCATTAAAATGTGTAAAATGCATTTTCAAGAATAGAAAATAGCTTCTTGCTCTGCATTTGCATATGGTATAATGTACAGTTATGAATTATTTCTGCAGATGGATTTTAATGTACATTATCTTGCCTACTTTATGTTATGACTAAATTATCCTAATTCTGTGGGCTTAAACCAGAACTTCTGTAAGCTGTAGTGCAGCTGTACACTGTCCCTGTCACTGCTGCCTTTTAGTCACATGTCTTAACCACAAGATCCTTCCTTAATTAGAGCAATACTTTCGCAGGGACAAACATGTATGATGAAATTTCATACTCTACTTTTTCCCAAAGGAAATAGATTGGTTCCAAGTGCAGTATCAAACTCTGTGGCTGTGGATTTAACTATATAGAAATTTAGTTTCTGTAAGATGGATTCTTTGTATTATTTAGGACTGTGGATGGAGTGAATGGAATAGCATTTATGTCAGAGCTGTGAACTGATGGCAGTGCAGCATCCCTACCCATTTTTCACTGTGCCGTATCCACTCTCAATACAACTTTCATTTTAAAAGGTAATAATCTGTCATTCATATGGAAAACAAAGGACTTCTCTGTGAGCTCATTATTTGTAGGTGAAAGGTACAGAAATCCTTAAACCAGTTCCTTAAACCAGCTTCTTGCAAGACCTCCCCATTTTGTTCTTTCCTGAGAAACAACTTTGACATGTATAAGAAGTGTTTTGGCTTGCACTTTCTTGAGATATTCTGTAAAGTTGAAACAGTTTTGGATGCCAAATTCTTACCCTCTTCACCTTCGCAGAAGTGCTCATGAGACATGCCACTCGGTTGTTTTTCCATCCCCTCTATATAGTCACATTAAAAAAAAAAAAACGGTGAAAACAACTATCTTTAAGCAAAATTTGGGGAATACAAAGGCTTGTGTGGTCACTTATGCACAGACTATGTCCAATGTCTATTGCCTACTATCTTAACAGTATTTTGGTTTGCACTCATCTGAAAGACCTATTCTGAGGAATTTTATCAGTTTTCTAAGCCAAACTGTAGCTTGCTGCCCACCAAAACTTCAGAGCATTTACATGCCACTTAATGGCAATAGGAAAGACCCAAACATTTTTCCTGAAAGTCACTTAATTGATCCTTCTGTAATACTCACCTGGCACCTGCACTCTGAGATGTGGAAACCTGAATACAGTTCAGTCAGCTGAACTGTCTGGGTCAGTTGCTGAGGTGAGTAGCTTGAGAGAGGACGCCTTCAACACCGGAGCAGGGGGGAGATCAGCGTCCAGGAGCCTCAACTCAGAGCGACAAGAGCCACCGAGGGAGCCTCAACTCAGAGCGACAAGAGCCTCCCACCGAGGGAGCCTCAACTCAGTCCTCGACAGGACCTGTCCAGGAGCCGGCAGCTCACCTGACGCCAGCAGCTGACTCACAGGGGGCGAAGCCAGGAGGAACGGCGGCAGATTTAAACCGGGCATCACCAACTGTTGCTTGTCAGTTGCTGAGGTGAGCAGCTCGAGAGAGGACCAGGAGCGCGGCAAACAGAGGGGGCAAACAGAGCGGGTCGAGGCAGTTTGCGCGGGCAGGTGAACGCGGTGGTGAGCACTCGTCGTGTGACCAGGGCCCGGTCCGGCAGCTCTGCTCTGGCTGCCTCGGCGGTGGCAGCGTAGGCACCCAGACAGAGCCGATGAGAGGGGACGGGAGGCTGCAGTGCAGAGCTCGGGGTGTAGAGAGGGCCTGCACTGGTCTGGTGAGGGGAGGGTGCACAATGGGCAGGGCTGCACTCGGTGCTCCCTGGTGGAGGTCCTCCTGCAGCAGGGGCTGAGCTGCGGGATGCTGTCCATAGGCTGCAAGATGTCCGGGAAGCTGAGAGGAAGCAGGAATGCTTGCTCCTGGCCCAAACTGTGCAGGGGCCTCGAGCTTCCCCTCTAGCTCATGGAGGAAAGAAGGAGGCCGTTAACCTGGGAAGCTGGGAATTAGTGACAAAAAAAAAACAACAACAAACAAACAACAACAAAAAAAAGAAGGAAAAGGACAACCAAAAGCAAGGGGCTTCCCCCTAAATCTGTTGTCCCCACGCAGAACCGCTTTGCTGTCCTGGATGGGGCTAATGAGGAAACGCACTCGAGCCAGAAACAGCCGGCTGATGCACTGCTAAAGATCTCTACTGGTGCTGCCAGGAAAAAGCGGCGGGTCGTGGTAGTAGGGGACTCTACACTGAAAGGGACAGAAGCACTCGTCTGCCAGCCTGACCCCATCTCAAGGGAGGTGTGTTGCTTAGCGGGGGCACGGATCAGGGATGTGGCAGAGAGGCTGTCTGCTCTAGTAAGTCCCACAGACTAATACCCACTTCTGGTTTTACATGTGGGTGCTAGGGATATAGGTAGTAGTAGCCTGGGGAACATAAAGAAGGACTACAGAGCCCTGGGGGAGGTGGTTAAGGGCTCTGGAGCTCAGATGGCTTTTCATCAATTCTCCAGGATACAGGGGAGGACCTAAAAAAAGCCAGGAGGATTAACCAGGTTAATAACTGGTTAAAAGGGTGGTGTCATAGTCAGGGGTTTGGGTGTCTTGAACACGGGACCCAAGTTTGTAGGCCAGGTCTAGTGGGGGCTGGTGGAGCTGGTGATGAGCAGTTTTGGTAGGAGGCTTGCCAGACTGGTCAAGGAGGCTTTAAACTAGATGTGTTGGGGGAGGAGGGCATCATTCCATCCCAACACACCCAGTCAGTTGCCAGAACCTATAATAAATGTTCGGAGCAATGTAGAGATATTCCAGCCACTCCAGCCAATGAGCCAGCTTCATTTGGAGCTCAGCTCAGATGCCTCTATACAAATGCCCGTAGCATGGGGAACAAACAAGAGGAATTAGAGGTGTGTGCACGTCTACGGGGGTATGATATAATAGGCATCACAGAAACATGGTGGGATGGCTCCTGTGACTGGAGTGTTGGAAGGGAAGGTTACAGGCTCTTTGGAAAAGACAGGCCTGGCAGGTGGGGAGGGGGAGTTGCCCTTTATGTTAGGGATAGGCTGGAGAGTATGGAACTCTGTCTGGGGTCAGGTGAGCAGTCCACAGAGAGTTTGTGGGTCAGGGTTAAAGGGAATATAGCTATGGGAGACATTACTGTGGGGATCTGTTACAGACCGCCTGATCAAGGAGAACCTGGGGATGAAGCACTCCATAGACAGATAGGAAAAGCCTCACGCTCACAGGCCCTTGTTCTCATGGGTGACTTCAACCACCCTGACATCTGGTGGAAGGACGGTACGGCCCGGCACAAGCAATCCAGGAGGTTCCTCGATTGTGTGGAAGACAACTTCCTTCTGCAAGTGTCCTGGGTTCAGCAGTAGCAGTCATTTTTCCCCTTCTTGGTAGCTGGTGCAGTGCAGTGTTTTGACTTTCCGCTTGGGAACAGAGCTGATAGTGATGTTTAGGTTTGGCCAAGGACTCTGTGAGCCTCATGCTCTGCCAGGGAGGAGGGGAAGCCAGGAGGAAGTGGGACAGGACACCTGACCCAAACTGACCAAAGAAGTATTCCATACCACAGCACGTCATGCCCAGGAGGTAACTGGGAGTTAGCCGGAAGGGCTGGGGGACTGCAGGGTTGGAGGAGGTATCGGTCGGAGCTTGGTTGGGCCTGGGGGGCGAGTTATCGGTCGGCTGGTGGTGAGATGATGTATTCTCTTCCCTTGTTATTTCCTTTATCATTATTATCATTGGTGGTAGCAGTAGTGATTTGTGTTATACCTTAATTACTAAACTGTTCTTATCTCAACCCGTGGGAGTTGCATTCTTTTCGATTCTCCTCTCTGTCCCTGCAAGAGCAGGGGGAGGGCAAGAAAAGGGGGGGGAAGTGAGCGAACGAATTACCTGACTGGGTTTAAACCACGACAGTTCTTTTTGGCGCCCAACGTGGGGCACGAAGGGTTGAGATAACGACAGATTTGACTGGATTAATAGTCACTCGTCACAATGCTGATTTATTGGGTCTCAGAGTTGTTTCGCTTGATCTCACAGCTTCAGAATGTTGTAACTTACGTAGAGCCGGTATTTGCTGTGTTAGTGTTTATCAAGTATGGGGCCTGGGCTAAGGTTCTTGTCTCACTGTGCTTTATGGCAATGGCTTGTAATACGGGCGGGCTCCAGCAGCAGGGCGGGACGGACGTGGCCGTGGACTTGTACCTGGCCGTCCGGCTGCTCTTCACCGTCCTGGCCCTCGCCCTACTCTCCATCTTCGTGAGGCTGCGGGGAGCCGAGGGGGAGCGGCCCCGGGAGCCGGCGGCAGCCGAACCGGCCCGGGAGAGCGGCCCCGGGGACCAAGCGGCGGCGGGAGCGGGGCCGGAGGCCGCGAGGGGACGGCTGCCGGTGGAGGAGGTCGGGGCGGTCGAGGAGCAGAAGGAAGCGGCTGCCGAGCAGCGGGAGAAGGCGGCGGAGGAGCCGAGCCCCGCGGAAGAGCCGAGCCCCGCGGAAGAGCCGAGCCCCGCGGAGGAGCCGAGCCCCGCGGAGGAGCCGAGCCCCGCGGAGGAGCCGAGCCCCGCGGAGGAGCCGAGCCCCGCGGCCGAGCCGAGCCCCGCGACGGCCGAGAGCATTTCCCGGAAGCCGCCCGCCGAGCCCCAGGAGGATGCAGGAGACCACGCAGCATTTCCCAGCAAGGCAGAGGAGGAAGAGCTGGACTCAGGAAAAGAGAGGCTGGCGGTGGGAGAGCCGGCAAGCACAGCAGCTACACCAGCCCCAGTGACAAGTACAGCAGCATCAACTGAGAGTTCTGAAGGTTCTGAATGGCCTTTGGGTATCCTTGGGACCTGCCTGCTGATTGTGATGGGGATCAGCATGTTGGCACACACACAGACTGTGTTCTACCCACAACCATTTTGTCTGATCTCAAAAGTTAAGCAGAGTCAGGTTTGGGTCTTGTCTGGGGTTAGACGACGATATAGGGGGACCAAAAGGTTTTCTCCAAGGCTGGACAGTGATGAGTGGCAGGGTGTGTGGGACAGTATGGGCAAGTATCTAGTTCACTGGGCCCCTCCAGTGCTTTGGAAGCATCGGAGATGGAAGGCAGCTGTGTGGAGTCCCCAGCAACAAGCTGCACAAACTGCTTAAGGGGACAGTGAATTATTTTAAGCCTGGTGGGCCCATGGCACTTCAGGCCATCAGAGCAGAGATGCCACATAGAGATGGACTCATGATCGAGGGGTGGATTTAGCAATGGACACTATTGCCCAGGTTATTCACGAGTGTGAACACTGCACACAGTCTCTCCTGCTCTGGAAGACTGTTACAAGAGATGGAGCCTGACATCATGGACCAGATGGACTCAGCAGCTTTATAGGGATATAGCTTTATAGTCCATGCACTTAGATAAGAGTGGAGTGATGGGTGTATTGAAAATGTGGGATCTGAGCATGACGTGAATGGTATGGAATAAGGGGTGGATAATGTCCTGGGTTCAGCAGTAGCAGTCATTTTTCCCCTTCTTGGTAGCTGGTGCAGTGCAGTGTTTTGACTTTCCGCTTGGGAACAGAGCTGATAGTGATGTTTAGGTTTGGCCAAGGACTCTGTGAGCCTCATGCTCTGCCAGGGAGGAGGGGAAGCCAGGAGGAAGTGGGACAGGACACCTGACCCAAACTGACCAAAGAAGTATTCCATACCACAGCACGTCATGCCCAGGAGGTAACTGGGAGTTAGCCGGAAGGGCTGGGGGACTGCAGGGTTGGAGGAGGTATCGGTCGGAGCTTGGTTGGGCCTGGGGGGCGAGTTATCGGTCGGCTGGTGGTGAGATGATGTATTCTCTTCCCTTGTTATTTCCTTTATCATTATTATCATTGGTGGTAGCAGTAGTGATTTGTGTTATACCTTAGTTACTAAACTGTTCTTATCTCAACCCGTGGGAGTTGCATTCTTTTCGATTCTCCTCTCTGTCCCTGCAAGAGCAGGGGGAGGGCAAGAAAAGGGGGGGGAAGTGAGCGAACGAATTACCTGACTGGGTTTAAACCACGACAAAGTAATAGAGGAGCCGACAAGGAGAGGTGCCATGCTTGACCTCGTGCTCACCGACAGGGAAGGGCTGGTTGGAAATGTGACGCTCCAGGGCAGCCTTGGATGCAGCGATCACAAGATGGTCAAATTTGAGATCCTCAGGACAGTGAGAAGAGCGTGCAGCAAGCTCACTGCCCTGGACTTCAAAAGAGCAGAGTTTGGCCTCTTCAGGAACCTGCTTAGTAAGGTTCCATGGGTGTTGTGGTTTAAACCCAGTCAGACAGCTTGTTCACTCACTTCCCCCCGCTTCTTGCCCTCCCCCTACTCCTGGAGGGACGGAGAGGAGAGTCAAAAAGAGTGCAACTCCTAGGGGTTGAGATAAGAACAGTTTAGTAACTAAGGTATAACACAAATCACTACTGCTACCACCAATAATAACAATGATAAAGGAAATAACAAGGGAAGAGAGTACAATACCTCACCACCAGCCGACCGATAACTTGTCCCCCCCAGCCCGACCAAGCACCAACCCATACCTTCTCCAACCGTGCAGTCCCCAACCCTTCCAGCTAACTCCCCGTTACATCCTGGGCATGACGTGCTGTGGTATGGAATACATCTTTGGCTAGCTTGGGTCAGGTGTCCTGTCTCTACTTCCTCCCGGCTTCCCCTCCTCCTTGGCAGAGCATGAGCCTCACAAAGTCCTTGGTCAGGGTAAACATCACTTAGCAGCAACCGAAAACATTGGTATCACCAGCACTGTTCCCAGGCTGAAAGTCAAAACACAGCACTGCATCAGCTACCACGAAGGAGAAACACGACTGCTACTGCTGAACCCAGGATATTATCCACCCCTTATTCCATACCATTCACGTCATGCTCAGATCCCACATTTTCAATATACCATCACTCTTATCTTAGTGCATGGACCAGTCCCTATAAAGCTGCTGAATCCATCTGGTCCATGATGCCAGGCTCCATCTCGTGTAACAATCTTTCAGGGCAGGAAAGGCTGTGTGCAGTATTGGATCGTTGCCTGCTGATGCTGGTCGTTCCTTTACTGCGGAACTCATCCAGTTCTATCAAAGTTCATTCTCTGTTGGGATGATGGTTGGAGGGAAGTCAGGGCTAGTCGCTGGTGACCTGGAGACATCTAGTTGATGGGCTGTAAAAGTATTACACAGCAGGCAACAGCATACAATTAAGTTCATTGGCTGTTTTCCCCTAAAATCAAATCCCCTTGAGGTATACATTGGACTTCCCCATCTTCCTGCATTACCCACCAAGTATATCCAGGTCCCTGAGCAAAAGTAATCCCACAAGTGGGTTTGCCTTTACCTGAAGCATGAATAACCCAGACTGTCTTCCCCAGCGAATTCTTCATATGCACCACAGGAACTTTGTCCCCCTCTACAGTATGTAAAAGTTCTGACTGGGCTTGGCCAGCCCTGTTGGCAGATCCTCTGGTGTTGACCAACCAGGTGGCCTTTGGTGTGTATCCCATGCTTGAAAGTTCCCCCACCCATTGCTCTCAGTGTAGTTTTTAACAGCCCATTGTACCATTCGATTTTCCCAGAGGCTGGTGCATGGTAGGTGATGTGATATACCCACTCAATGCCATGCTCTTTGGCCCAAATATCTATAAGGTTATTCCAGAAATGAATCCTATTGTCTGACTCAATTCTCTCTGGGGTGCCATGTCACCACAAAATCTGTTTCTCAAGGCCCAGGATAGTGTTCCGGGCAGTGGCATGGGGCACAGCGTATGTTTCCAGCCACTTGGTGGTTGCTTCCACCATGGTAAGCACATGGCACTTGCCTTGGCGGGATGTCGACAGTGTGATATAGTCAATCTGCCAGGCCTCCCCGTATTTATACTTCAACCATCATCCTCCATACCAAAGAGGCTTTAACTGCTTGGCTTGTTTAATTGCAGCACATGTTTCACACTCATGAATAACCTGGGCAATAGTGTCCATTGTTAAGTCCACCCCTCGATCACGAGCCCATCTATATGTAGGGGTACAGCCCTAGAGGGCAGGGGGGCCCAAGACTCTTGGTTGATATTCAAGGATCATCTGCTACAAGCTCAGGAGTGTTGCATCCCAACTAGAAGGAAGTGCAGCAGGAGGGCCAGGAGACCTCCTTGGATGGATAAGGAGCTCCTGAGGAAAATTCAAATGAAAAAAGAGGCTTATAATAAGTGGAAGCAAGGACAGGTGGCATGGGAAGAGTACAGGGATGTTGTCTGGGAAGCTAGGGATCAGGTTAGGAAAGCTAAGGCCCAGTTAGAATTAAACTTAGCTAGAGGTATTAAAGATAACAGGAAGGGATTCTACAAGTACAAGCAAATAAAAAACAGACTAGGGACAACGTAGGCCCCCCTCAGGAAGCTCTCGGGAGAACTGGCTACACGGGATTTGGAGAAGGCTGAGGTTCTGAATGACTTCTTTGCCTCGGTCTTCACTGGCAAAGGCTCTGACCACACCACCCAAGTCTTGGAAGGCAGATGCAGGGACTGTGAGAATGAAGACCTTGCACCCACTGTAGGAGAGGAACTGGTTCGAGACCATCTTAAAAACCTGAACGTGCACAAGTCCATGGGTCCTGATGAGATCCATCTGCGGGTGCTGAAGGAGCTGGCGAATGAAGTTGCTAAGCCACTGTCCATCATATTTGAGAAATCATGGCAGTCAGGTGAAGTTCCCAACAACTGGAAAAAGGGAAATATAACCCTCATTTTCAAGAAGGGGAAAATGGATGATCCAGGGAATTACAGACCAGTCAGTCTCACCTCTGTGCCTGGCAAAATCTTGGAGCAGATTCTCCTGGAAGGCATGCTAAGGCACATGAAAATCAACAAGGTGCTTGGTGACAGCCAGCATGGCTTCACTAAGGGGAAATCCTGCCTGACCAATTTGGTGGCCTTCTATGATGGGGCTACAGAACTGATGGACAAGGGTAGAGCTGTTGATGTCATCTACCTGGACTTGTGTAAAGCATTCGACACTGTACCACACAACATCCTTGTCTCTAAATTGGAGAGACATCAATTTGATGGATGGACCACTCTGTGGATAAAGAACTGGCTGGATGGCTGCACACAAAGAGTTGTGGTCAATGGCTCAATGTCTGACTGGAGACCAGTAATGAGTGGTGTCCCTCAGGGATCAGTGTTGGGACCGGTCTTGTTCAACATCTTTGTTGGTGACATGGACAGTGGGATTGAGTGCGCCCTCAGCAAGTTTGCCGACGACACCAAGCTTTGTGGTTCCATTGATATGCTGAAGGGAAGGAATGGCATCCAGAGGGACCTTGACACGCTTGTGAGGTGGGCTGATGCCAACCTCATGAAGCTTAACCATGCCAAGCGCAAGGTCCTACACCTGGGTCAGAGCAATCCCAGGCACAGCTACTGGTTGGGCAGAGAAGAGATTCAGAGCAGCCCTGCAGAGAAGGACTTGGGGGTGTTGGGTGATGAGAAAATGAACATGAGCCGGCTTCAGTGTGCACTTGCATCCCAGAAAGCCAACCGTATCCTGGGCTGCATCAAAAGGAGCGTGACCAGCAGGTCGAAGGAGGTGATCCTGCCCCTCTACTCTGCTCTTGTGAGACCTCACCTGGAGTATTGTGTGCAGTTCTGGTGTCCTCAACATAAAAAGGACATGGAACTGTTGGAACAAGTCCAGAGAAGGGCCACGAGGATGATCAGGGGACTGGAGCACCTCCCATATGAAGACAGGCTGAGGAAGTTGGAGCTGTTCAGCCTGGAGAAGAGAAGGCTGTGTGGAGACCTCATAGCAGCCTTCCAGTATCTGAAGGGGGGCTATAGGGATGCTGGGGAGGGACTCTTCATTAGGGACTGTAGCGATAGGACAAGGGGTAACGGGTTAAAACTTAAAGAGGGGAAGTTTAGATTGGCTATAAGGAGGAAATTCTTTCCTGTTAGGGTGGTGAGGCACTGGAATAGGTTGCCCAGGGAGGTTGTGAATGCTCCATTCCTGGCAGTGTTCAAGACCAGGTTGGACGAGGCCTTGGGTGATATGGTTTAGCATAAGGTGTCCCTGCCCACGGCAGGGGGGTTGGAACTAGATGATCTTAAGGTCCTTTCCAACCCTAATTATTCTATGATTCTATGATTCTATCTTAATGCACTTTAGCAAAACACTTGGCTGCTTTTGCTGAAATGGGGTGAAATTTCTGATGACTTAAAGCTGAAACCAGAAATTGCTTTAACTGGAAGTGATGACAAGCCACAGTGAAGGAGTTTTGATGTACCTTCCTTTACACCTGAACCTATTTGACCTGATAAGCAGCTCTAAGCTTCAACAGTGGAAGAGAATGGGGAGACAGGGATGACATTAGCTAGGGGACTGAACCTCTGCCTCATGCAAAACCTTGAATGAGGTTAAAAGGGAGGACAGAAGTATTCATTGCCAACACAGAGGTTGAGACTGTGGAATCCCCAGCCATGGTAACTGATTTATTCCTCTGTGAGCATCTCAAAGGTAACAAGGAGAAATCTTACCTTCCAGCAGCTGTTGTAGGAGCAGCAAAATTTTGTATGGCAGTTGTGTTTAAAGGAAGTGTTTTTTTCCAGTGACCTGAAGTCAGTCAGAGTACAAAATCCACATGCTTTCTTTTTGTGCCAAAGTAGGAGAACCAGCAACTATGAAAGGAAGTTATGTTCCCTCACACCTTTCCTGCCTGTTTTCTGAAAGTAGATCTTCCACCCTGCTGGTTACAGCCTGCCAGCTTTTATTTGTGTTGGTTTCCCCTAACCCGTATTAGAGCTGGTTTTGGTGTTCCCTTCATGCTGTTGCTGCATTCACACTATTTCCTGTGACTTGCTCCTGCTATGCTGCGGAAACAGTAACTGAACCAGAGTGGCACATCGTGGTGTGCTATAGCAGCACTCCCAAGAGCTTTGGTGGCACCTCCCACAGACGGTCTGCTCAGGGTTATTTTCCTCATATTTGTGCTTCTCAGAAATCCCTGTCAGCCGCCAAGAAAGGAAGAAATGTGGTCCCTGAGAGTGCAAGGGTTGTGTCTGCTGTCCTCTGACGTGCTGGTGTTTGTTGCCAAACCCTGCTCCAGGGGCGCAGTGCTGCGACCTCACGGTCGGGTGTAAATCCGTAATGTAAACTGCATAAATCTCTGCCATGCTTGTTGCTGTCTCTGCCTTCTCTGGAGGGATTAATGTGCTTACCACATGGTTAAAACACAGCACACAAACACCATGCTGTCAAAATATCTAGTTGATGTATTAGACACACATTTTACTCAGGTCAGAAAGCATGTCTTTAGGTGAACTGCTGAGCCAAGGGCTGACATTTTGATGTGAATTCCACTTGCTTCCCTAACTTTGCATCAGGGACTTTATAAAGTAGTAACATCTTCAGCGAAAACATCTTGCTATGTCCTTTCTTCGTAAGTCAAAAGGCTGCAACAGTGTCAAATGGATTAAGAGGTAGAAGCCCTATGACTTGTATTGACCCAATAAGGTACTTACTGCACGTGATTTCTAGTTTGGTGCATTCATTCACTCCTCAGTGTTCTCCTGTGACTCCTTCCCAGCCACTCCAGTCTCTAAACAAAACTATCCCAGGCTTTTCAGACCACTGCACCCAGTACAACGCAGGCTAGTGACTGAGACACCACAAAGTGAATGTATTGCCACATGCAAGATTAGATCAAGAATATTCAAGAAGTCACTTAATGTATTCTATACCCAAAGTGGTCCTGGGCCTGTTCGTCTTATACTGTTGCAAAAGCACAGTTTAGCCTTATTTTCTGATCCATCTAATTTATTTACCGGAGTCTACAAGTAGCACAATCTTGCTGCATGGCTGGGCAAGGGGCATTTAAACAGCTTCCTACTCACCTGCTTTTCATCAGGTATCACCATGCTGAGCTGGAGTGGAATTTAGAAAATGCTTAGAAGAACAAAAACACTGGACCCATGTATGCATGGTCTAAAATTCAGCCTTTGGGAAACTCACACAGGAAGAATGCTGGGTTGGCAACTCTCCTGACAGCGTGACTAACAGCCGAGCTGAAATCAGCATGAGAAATGCATTTTAGCATTGCTGGCATAAGAAAGCCACATTGCCAGTTTGATTTGAGAGACAAATCAAAGTGGAAAGCAAGAGCTAGACCCCAATGTGTAGCTGAGCAGTGCAGCATGCTGCTCTCAGTGTGTGCTCAACCTGATGGGAAGCATGGCTTTGCCAGATCTTCTGCTCCTGTCCTGCACACCCAGATGCAGTGAGCTCATGGAGGGAGGACTGTATGGCTGCCTCTGATGTGTGATGATAGCGACAGTCCTTAGAACCCATTTGCAGGCTTTATAAGGGGATAGGAATGCCATTATTGCAATGCTGCTATCCTTCCTTTGTCAGATTAAGACTGTTTAATAGGTTACACTAGCAGCAGAGTAGCAAGTAGCTGCTCTGATTTGAAGAATCTGGTCTGCAATACTAAATATGTAGCTCCATCATATTCAGTGTCTTTTACAGGAATTTGTCAAAAATCAAGCTGCGCACTTGAACTTTCTTGAGTATCTGAAAAGATATTAACTTTAATAGTGTGACTTTAACCTTCCCTTCACATGTAACATTGTTAGCTTCCAATGCTGATGATTTTTGCTTGAAAAAAAATCTGCCATGTATGATTATGTTATGAGATCATAACAACTTTTAATATCTGATAGCATTAATTCATATCACCTGTAAGCAACTGCTCCTGGAGAGAGGCAACAATATGCACTAATGTTTCTGCAGTATAGCTATAGGCTACTGATGTCTTACTGATCACACTAACCAGAGCGATGTATTTTTGGACCGTGGTCAAGAGGATCACAGCAGGTTGCTTTTGCTGTCAAATTCTTTTAATATCAGTTAATTACCCTATGGGCAGTTATTTTCAAAAGCAGGCTTCTGTGGAAATAGTGGGTCAGCAAAATCAGTCTGAACACAAGAAGCTTGGTCAGAAATTGGATGTTTCTTTGAATTTTCTTGTGTGACTAAAATTCCAGGAGACTGATTTCCAGCCTTACTTTCGTGCCTCTGTGCTGCAAGAAGTTCTAGCACAAGGGTTTGCTCTTAAAAGTCTTCTTCCTGTGGTCTGTGCAGTGCAATTAGCATTAAGCCAGTGATGAAGGACGTGACTGACTTGCATTAAATATCTTTGCAGAGCATTCTGTGCAATAGTCATGTTGGGAAATCAGAATGCACTTGCACATTAAATTGTAATGGCTTGGACTTAGTGAATGGAGCACTCCACATTGATTTCTGCCTTGTAAAGAAGTCAGGGAGTGAACAATGCTTACTGAACAGTTAGTATCATCTTCAAATGAATCCCTTCCACTAATCCAGGCACAGGAGCAAACCGCAGCTTTTTCTCAGTGTTTAGCAATGTTGCAATTCAATTGCTTTCTCCTGCAATGTTTTTCTTTAAGACTAAAAATGGGAAGACAGATCAAGTGAACTGTATAAGCTCATCCTCTTCTGACTGAGAAATATATGCAGGTGTAACCACAAACTTACTTCTGCCACAGCCTTTACAGTCCAAATGGATACTTCAGTAGGTTTTGAAACACAAAACACCTCTGTTCCAACATAACTGCTGAACCCAAATTAATCTGCTGATTAACCAAGGCCTCTGTCTAACCTGTCTAAGCCTATAGCATAATCTATAAAGAACAACACGAAAGAAACAGCTTTGCTTGGAATACAGTCCAGCCTTTGTATGAATGAGGCTCCACCCACAATATTATGTAAATTTGTGAAGGTTTTCTGTAGAGTTGCAGGTTAGTGAAGAGTTTATTCTATATTTCTTTGTTTTCCTTGTGATGTCTCTGCTCCATGGAGTTTAAAGAGTAAACCTTGACTTCTCTTTTCTCACTCAAATACTTGCTTGCAAACTATTTTAGAGCATTCAGTGCTATCTGTTGTGTTCCTTTTGTATGGTCAGACAAATCAGAACAGATCTCTCCTGCAGAACAGATGATACTGGTTTCAGTCTCTGAAAATGGGAGAATCAATAAAATTTGGCACTCTTCTCCTGGCCTAGAGTTTTAACTAACGAATCATTTAAACAGCACCAGCAACTGTGTGACTCCAACCTTTCCTTGAGATTGTTTCTTTTGATTCAGATCCAGAAGGGCTGAGGCTGAATGGAGTATCCTGTGTCCAAAATCACCAAGTGACCATGCTTACCAGATAGCTCTTTCAGATTTTCATTTCAGCAATAGCAAATTCCTTTTCTTTTTGCCCAGGACTTGGACAATCTCCAGAAGACTATCATTTAGAGCCATATCACCACATTTTGAGGCTGTTGCCACCTTCCTTCCCATCCTCTCTAACCTCACACAGTTTTCCTGGCCCTCTGAATTAGCACACAAATATCTGTTTTCTCTTAGCCCTCTTTGTTTTAATCTTGGTGTTTGTTCCAGCCCTCCTGTAGCATATTTTCTGGTCTCTGTTATAAATGCAATTAAAGCCTTGAATGGACATGTTAGAGTGTGGGTGAAAACTTGTGATGTTGGTTAGCTGGTTTATTTTGCAGTGTTTCAGCTCAAACAAACAGCTGCAACCCTCCATAGTTCCTGTCTTCAAATGAACAGCAGGTTTTAGTTTTTATTGCCAGCTTTGGGCATGTGGTGTTGTAGAGCTACATCCATCTGTGAATTACTTTTGCCCAAAACTTGAGCTGTGAAAATGTTGGACCTTCTGCAGGGTCTGGTATCCTGTAGTATTTAAATCCTTATAATAATATAAATGAATTTAGGAAAAATCCTTCCTTCTTTCCCTCTGTAAAATCTAATGTCAGAAGGCCTTAAGGAAGAGTTACTATCTATTCTTTCTTGGAATAACATCTGAAGCCAAGCTCTACAAAATATTTGTTTGCTTTCATTTGGAGGAAGTTTTTGAGCAGTCAGAAGGGTTTCAGGTTTAGATGAAACTCTATTTAGACTTTTTTATTTGATAATGTCAAAATGATGGAGCTTATTTTGCTGTATTAGGTGAATATTTATTTGAAACCATCATACATTTGAAAACTGTATTGGTGTTTTACATGGGAGGTTTTTTCTAAAATGCTCCTTCAGTATTCTTCCCACTGTCTCAAGGTCCAGAGCAGAGGTTTGTAGGGTATTGCATACACAGAAGAAAAAGACTTCTGACCTGAATATCTTGAATCATAGAATCATTTAGTGTGGAAAGGACCTTTAAGATCAAGGAGTCCAACCATTCAAATGGCACTGCCAAGTCCCTAAGCGCCACATCTACACAGCTTTAAATACTTCCAGGTATAAATACTTCACCACTTCCCTGGGTAGCCTGCTCCAATGCTTGACAACTGTTTCGGAGGAGAAGTCTTTCCTAATAGCCAATCTAAGCTGCCCCTGGCACAACCTGAGGCTGTTACCTCTTGTCCTATCGCTTGTTACTCCTTTGAGGTAGTTGTAGAGAGCAAGAAGGTCTCCCCTCAGCCTCCTTTTCTCCAGGCTAAACAACCCCAGTTCCTTCAGCCATTCCTTATAAGACTTGTTCTTTAGAGCCTTCACCAGCTTTGCTGCTCTTCTTTGGACCAGCTCCAGAACCTCAATGTCTCTCTTGTGGTGAGGGGCACAAAATTGAACACAGGATTTGAGGTTTGGCCTCACCAGTGCTGGCTACAGTGGGATGATTGCTGCCTGGGTGTGCTGGACACACTATTTCTGATACAGGTCACTTGGGCGCAAGCTGGTTCATGTTCAGTAGGCTGTTGGCCAACACCCCCAGCTCCTTTTTTAACAGGCAGCTTTTCAGCACTCTCAGCCTTCCCAAACTTTGCTGCTTTTTTTCCTTCTCATTTCCCATTGTTTGGGAAACAATTGCAACATCAACACACAAAGCCTTTGAGAAGTGCTGTGTTTAAAATTCAGAATTAGCTTGTAATATCATGGAAAAGCAGCCTTAGATCTGTATCTGAGAGCTGAACAATCCCAAAGTGCAAGAGGTTCAAGGCATAAATACAGATTCTGTAGCTCGGGCCTTTCTGAAGTTTGTTTCTGATGTTGCCTTTTACTGTTTCTGATCTGTTTGCCTGTACTGTTTCTGATCTCGCCTTTTAGAAATGTGTTTATGAACACTTTCCGCTTCTCCTTTAGTGATGCCAGGAGGGCACATTACCTGCTTCCTCCTGTAAATCATCAGAAACTTTCTTTTCCTGTGCTGTATTACTGTGAAAGTGAGAACAACTTAAAGAAGTGAAAGTAATTTCTTCTGTAGGAGTTAGCAGATAAAGGGTGCCTAGAGGATTCTTCATACCGTATTAAGATGTAGATTAAATGGAATGACATGCTAGACCATTAAGCAAAATAAGCACAGCAGCAAATGCCTTTCTTGTCTCAGATCTGTGGTACATTTTCCTACCTTGGATGATTAAATGATGTCTAAAGCAACAGTTTTGTTGGCTTTGCTGAGCTGGAGTGGGACCTTAGAAGTCAGCAATGGCCTATGTTCAAAGAGATTAAGCATTGCAGGCCACCAAGAGGAGATCCAGGGCAGCTGCTCCTGCTTACCCCTTCTTTTGAAAATGGCAACACGGTGAAAATAACTTGTAGACTCCTTGCCTAGCCTTCAGTAGGGAACTGGAGGCTCCCATCTTGCCAATTTCTGAAGCTGCAAGAATTAAGAACGAAAGCAAGCGATTAAATGAGTCTGCAATGATACAGGTTCATGTACTGCTCATATGGCAATAGCCGAGTTTATTAACCATGTTTTTGTGCTTGAAATACTACTGAACACACTGTTAAGCAATTAATTTTTAAAGGAATTCTTAGAAACATGAGACCTCTGCTCTGAAAACTCTCTGAAAACTTGGAAAACAAAATCATGAGAGTTACAATTTGTGTTGAGCAGGGAGGTTTTCAATTTCATCCTCTCTCATAACAAGTTAAAAAGTGCTTACATTTTCCAAATTAGTACTAAATATCTAGCAAAACACAGGATCCTATAAAACTAGTTCAAGTGAAATGCCTCGTGCCAGAAGAAATAAGATCATTAGTAAACTAAATTACCTTTCCCTGTCACTGCCCCCCATATTACATGTTCTGTTTTAAGGGAGAATCACTTCTACTCCCCTTCTGGACCTCAACTCTTGTGCACATTTGGAGCTGAGATGGGTAAGCAGGATAACTGCAGTGATCCAGTAATGTGCTTGAGGGACAGGACCTTTCCTGCCTCAGGTTTTTCCCAGGGGAGCTTTCAGCTGGATCCCAAGGGCTCACTGCAACTCTTTCACTGTACCCTGGGCTGGGCATCCCACAGATGAACAGCAACCAAAGTCTTGGCACTTACCCTAAATTAAGATGTGGATGGTGTAGATTTTTCCCTAGTCTCCATTTACTTATAGTCTGTAAAGAAAGGATCTGCTTCTTTAAATGTGGATGCTCAAATGGAATGTTTGCTCAGGGAATAAGATGCGTGATGTTGGTCTGTTCCCTTCTTCTTCTCATTTCATTCACCATTATTATCTGCTGAAATAAGAGCTTTTCCTCACCTAGCCACTTTTTTTGTGGTGTGAAGTCTGAATCATTACTGTCCCCCACAGTTAGCAGAATAAATCAGAACAAGTCTTGAGATGGACAATGTTGTGTACAAAGAAGTGTTCTAAACTGTAAATATATTGAATTTTCAATTATGAATAAAATAGATGATGCTCTGAAAGCTTTATCCCAATAATGTGTGTGTGCCTGAACTAAAACTGGCTTTCTGACAAACATTTTGCGCATATACTTGACTCCTTTTAAACACTTGTTTAATTTCCTCTTGCTCTTTGGGAAGGAAATGAAGTTAGTTTGGTCCCTTTCAAGGAATAAATCTGAAAAGTTACTCTGGCTTCCCTAAACCGAAACAGCAGTCTCTTCTGAGTACCCTCTGCCAAGGCAGAGTTATCTTGCGAGAGGCTGGCAGAGATAAACCCTACAGAAAAAACCCAGCCCACTCTCAAACCTCAGCATGGCAGTTCATTCACTGTTCACAATAGGAAGATGACATTTCAGAAGAAAAGCACTATACCTTAGACACCAGCTATCAAACAAGCACAGAGAATAGTTCAGAGTTAACATCTGTGTAATGGAGACCAGATAATAGCAGCAGTTCCTCAGGAGAGGCTCACTTCCACCTTGTGTCCTTTCTTTCCTACCCACTGTATTCTCACCAGGTACATGTTGGCTCTGAACTGCTGCAGGTCGATTTCAGAGGTCCAGAATGATCCCAGATCAGCTTGTGTGCATCCATCAAACTTCAACAACCTGTCTCAGAGGGCTCTCTTTTTTTTAATAAAACCCAGATGACAGCAGGAACAAAAAGGTTATGAGAACCTTACATTCCTTTGTACTAATTTCCCACTGCTAATTATCTATTCTTGCTGCTATTCTCTTCCCTGCAACTCATTTCACAAACATCCTTTAGAAATTTCTGTCTTCTGTTTCTTCTTTAATCATCCCCTTACTATTCTTTAGATGGGAATTATCCCACTGTACTTGCCTGGTGCCTTCCAGGTCTTATGTACCTTTTCTCAAAAAAAAAAGATGGGTGATTGATCCTGGTTTTTAAAGAATGAGTCATTTTAGCTTTCTAAAGCAAGCTTTTGCAGTGCACTGTATCCTGTTACATCCTGTTAGGGTGGTGGGGTGATTCATTTACAGTTTTTCTCTCCTCCTGAGTGCTGAAGTAGAATATTTCATCTCCTAAAGCCAGCCTTTACCAAACTGCTAGCAAAATAGATCCCTTATGAGAAACACGTAATGTGTACAGTCTCCAAGGTTAAAAAGGAAAATAATGAAAAATAACCAGCTAGTGCAGTCCTATCGCATTTGTCCCCAAGGATCTTGATACCCTGCACCACCTGGAGAACAGAGCCTAGCAATGACTAACTCTAAGCAGGTACTATGAAGTCTTGAAGGGCATTTAACAGGGAGAAGCCACCATAATAAGAAGTCCTCAGCTTCTTGAAAGTGACTGACTCCACGTTAGCCCTGCCAGTGACTCATTTCAAGAGTTTCTCATCTGTATGAGTCACTATCATATGGGGGCAAAAGCGTTTGACAACACATTGGTATCCTTAGGTTTGAAAACAGCAAAGCTGCATGTCCACACAGGGATGGAGCTGACTCCTCTGAGTCTCATGTACTGCAGGCTTCTCCAGTTTTACCCCCATATTTGGTGTTACACTTCTCCATGCTTTGTTTTTCTGCCTAATTAGGTCAATGAGAAGGAATCTAGAACTGTTTTGCATTTTGCCTGTGCATGTTGGAACAGGAAGAACTGCCTATCAATATGTTCATGAGGCAAGCTAAAATGGAAGCACCTCTATTTCTTAATAGAGTAGGTATTTTGATACTACGTACAGGGCTTTTTCCTACGAGGATTTATGCTTTCTATCCAGCATGGCCTGCAGGGGGCATCAAAAGAATTCAGTGGACGGTAAACATCGTTTTCTGCCTGCAAGTCTTGACCTGTAGTGACCTTTAAATGAAGTATTTCACCATTCCATTAAAAAAGCTGAAGAATGCACTTTATTAAGAGAGAGGATGACATTTCACTGCATCTTTTCCTGTTTTTCCTGGCTGCTTGATAAAGAGGGAGTGGATGTTAAAACACATTCATCCTCCAAAGCCTTGCTATCAGAAGACACTAAGAGAAGGCCATGGGAAAGGGAATCCCGGAATATTTCATCCACCTTTGACAACAGGATTTAGAAGATTTTAACAGTTTATGGGAAATAAGGCAGACTATTTCAGAAATTCCTGTGTTTTCTTTATATTGAAATAGGCTGCCTTTGAGTATTAAAGAATATTATCATCTGGACAGAATCCTAGTTAAGGAGTTTTGTTGCAGTTATGAGTGAGAAAACACTGTTGGTAGCATCCACATTTATTTACTGCACTGTGAGTGCAAGTATAGTGAATTTGATGAGTAACAATTGAAGAAAAATTAGCCTACACTTTCTTTTCCTGAATCTTTGCTGTTAGTACTATCCCATACTTTGTATAACTTCTAGTCTTGTTGGTTTATATTGGGCTTTTCTGACTGGACTTCTGATTCTGTGGTGGTCCTGAACCCTAATGGTGCCAGTAGATAGGCTTTTGATGCAAATCTTAGGTATTCGCAATGCTTTCAGATATTTTCTCTGTAGTTTTCTGCAGCTTGTCAAACTTTCCTAGCTCTGCAATCCCTTCTTTCTTTTTTGCCTACCTCTAACATAAATCACAGTTACATTTTGCCTTCAAGTAGATGTCTCTGCAGTATGTTTCTGCCTGCCTTCCATTGTGCTGCTTGCTGATTTGTTGTTTGGTACAGGTTGTTTCTTATTTAATTCTCGGGAAAGGATGATGTTATTGATGACTTTCATTTACCTAGAGTATACCATCTCTTTTTCTTTTTTTTTTTTTGCAATGAGCACTCTCATGCCTGTTTCTTTGTTACCTTTACAGTTTGAAAAAAAAATTTCACTAACATTATCTCTTCTTTGTGTTTTCTCTGCTTACATGGGTTATCATAATGTTTCATATCCCTTATTGAGCTCCTTTTAAAATTAACATTTATCTTCTGACACAGCTGGTATTATGTGTGATTTGGGACAGGTACCATTGTACAGGAGACTAAAGGTGAAAGGCATTCAGACATCTTATTTTGTCTGGTTGTTCTTCTAGCAAAGTAGATTATGGCTTGTTCAGCCTTTTTCTGATTTCCTTGATTTCCATGAAATGCCATGAAAGCAAACAGTTGCTAATCTGAGAGCTGTGATAAAAATACCCCAAAGAAGACTGAGCCAGGGTTACATAGGCAGTCTTAATCAGAAACTTTTTTGCTTTTGAGCTTTTCACTTGACAAAAACATTCTTTTAAAAGGCAGCAGTTATTTTGCCAGTGAACCATAGGTTCTTCTAATACTTCTTTCTAGTCCCAAGTCTGACCTTCTGCTCTACCTTTCTCATCCCATCTGTTTCTTTGCCAGACCTGTCTCTTCCCTAACCTTGTATCTTCCTCCACATTTTTCCAGCTTCCAGTGTAATTTTTCTTACTCACCCAATCCTTTCAGGCTTGCCATCTGAAATTTCCCCCCTGGTTATCCCAGTCTCACACCAGCATGCTCTGGGCTCCTCGGCTGCTGTTACACTCTTTGTTCTGCCACCTCCACCTTCTCCCAGTGCATTGTTCCTTGTCTGGTCTTTTCCCCTTCCCACTTAGCTACCTCCTTCCCAAGGTCTCCCTCCTACGGTTTCTCTCCAGTTTTAGTGTTCCCCATCCCAAGACACTTCCATATCCTGCCTTACCAGGGAGAAGGACTGCTTCCACCGTCCTCATCCCAACCAGTGTATTCTCTTTTTCCTTTCCCCATTCACCATCCCATCTTTTCCCATCCTCAATCCTTTCCACATTGACTTCATCTCCTTTGCCACATTGTGGACAGACTAACCATCCTGCCAAAGTACTTGTTTCAAAGTCCAGAATCACAGGATCTGTTTAAAACAAAAATCACCAGTATTCTTTAAGATGACTCTTGGAAATGATCTAACAAGTAGAGCTGAAAATGTTCTCCCCTGAGAACATTTCCACCTTGTCGTGGAAAATTTCAACAACATAGCTGAAATTAGGCAACTGAAAACAGGTCTTAAAATGGAAAGGGTCCAGCACTTCTAATAGAGAATCTACTGGGGAAATACAGTAGCTGCTCTGGGTTTTGTGCCCATTTTCCATGGCCATATTAACTTTATAACTGGTATTATAGCTATAGCCGCTGAAATTAGTGACACACATAAGAGAAAACAGGGAAATATCTGGCTTTTGCGGATGGCAGGAAACATCTACTGCGTTGTTCTGTAGTAGTATTTTTGTAGAAAAATTATTAAAAAAGAGACAAGGCTGACAAAAAATAAATCTGTTAGCAGTGAATAAATAAGTTTCCTTGTACATCCAGCTTTTCCATGCTTTCCATTGATAATCTTGTAAGTGCAAACACGAAATACATATTTCCTCATTCATACCTGAAAGTAAATGGTCTATAGTTGCCAACTACCCTTTAGCAATAAGCTCTTAAGACACAAAGAAACCTTTGGAGATGCATCCGCAGGGAAAATGGCAGTTGTATGCTTTTACACCTATTGATGAAAGTACAAATCTATTTATAACCATCTAGCCATTTTTTTGAGCACCTCTTTGGCTAAATGAGTGCCTTTAACATGCATTATTCACATGTGACCCAAAGCAGTTTGGGTTTTACTGTTTTTTGAAAGGCTTGAGAAAATGAAATATGGATTCCCTTCTTCTTGGGCTTGTGTAGAATGCCAAATGAGAAAAAACCACATGTGTATCTTGACTCTTTAAAATTTATTTTCCCTAAGTATAATTTATTTTAATTTCAAGAAGCGACATGATTCTATTTCCCTAGATGGTAAAAATAAAGTGAGCAAAACCCTACAGGTAGGTTTAGTGGTGAAGAACTAGGAGCAGGCATTTCTTTTCCATGAACCCTAGATTTTCTTTTATCGTTTGATTGGAATTAGCTTTAATTATGCTAATGCAACAGGATGTGAGGTAAATGAAAAGGACTTGGGAAGGGGTTTGTACAGGTAAGTGCTGCTTCTTTGCTTGTATTATTTCTCTTGTCCTCAGGACTCCCAGAGCTGGTTACTGCTAGCATCTCCTTCTAAAATCTTTTCAGTTCATATTTTTCTCCTTAACATTTCAAAGAAATTTATGTAAAAAGGGGCTGCAAAGAAGTTACTGCTTTTAGTGATAATCACTGGTGTTAAAAAATCTCTCTGGGGCACCAAATTTTCTCTAATACCTGTAATACAAATTATTATCTGAAAGAAAATGAGAAATAGAAAAAGGAAAAAAATAATGGTTAAATAATGATTCAAAATAGTAAAAGAAAATGTCACTTGCCTCATACTACCTCACCCTCATACTACCTGGTTCCCACAAGCAAGACTTAAAGCAGGTTATCTCTAGCAAAGAAAAATAATCGATTTTTCCTAAGATATGTCTGCTTTATGTCTTTAAGCTCTTCTGCTACCATCTTGATGTATATGTTTCCCTTTTTCTTTAAAAAAGGAATTCTCCACTAGCTTGCTTGCAAACATCTGCCTTGACCTTTTACCTAAATAAACACGCTGTGTGAAAAGTCCACTTGTGGACTTGAAGCCTGGATATTTACAGGCCTGTTTGAATGGCTTTCAGAACAAGACTATGATTTCAGAGTGTTAACGGTTTCTTCAGAACGGATAGCAACTGTTGTCAACTAGTAAGGTATTTTTGTTGGTTTGGTTTTGCTGTTTTCTTTTTTCATTCCTAGTTGAAGCAGATAGATAATCCCCTGGTGGTTTGAGGCTTTACTGGTGTTTTGGAGAACAAAATCTTTGATGGAAGATCTTCGGTGGATTGAATTTACTATATTAGATATATTTACTTTCCTCTAGATCTGTTGCTTCCCTGCATACCTGAGCAGGAAGATGTGAACCTGGGGGAGGCTGAATGCTGAAGGAAATGGGTAGGAAGCATTGGGCTGCACGGGGACAGAGTCTGGATTCCCCAGCAACACCATATGTTTAGGTAGGTTTACATTGTGGCTGTTCTCCTCCATTAACAAATGTTTTACTTGCTTAATTAACAGATGCCTTGATTTTAATGTGTCTTTTCTTAAGAATCCTGAGGATGCTTTTAGCTCTTATTTTCCACCCTTGTATTTTGTTGCAGATTCCGACTGACCTTCTGTGTGGCTATTCACTGAGGGCATGTCACTCCTCTCCTCTTGCATGACATATGAAGAGAAGCTAATTCAAAGCGTTCATTGTTTATGGCTGGGTTTTTTAGTTCTTTTAGCTTCAGGGTTTAGAGCTGGAGAACAGCTAATCAAAGGCTAGTGCAGAAAACTGTTTTCAGCTGTCTCTTTATAGGTTTCACATTTTTTTCAGGCATATTCCCCCCTCTAATCCAGTCCCCTTCCCTAGAACCACGAGGAAAGCAAAGGCAAGTTTAAAATTTCCAGAAAGGCATGTCTAGCTACAGGAAATTAAGGGCTGGTGGGCCGCTTTTAGCTTTGTGCCCTCCATTCTTTCACTTAGGTATTCAGTCATTGTTGATAGTTGCTTCCAGGAGTCACACACTTTGCTCACTCATAACCCCAGGACTGTTCTCTCCAACCTTAAACATGTTTACTGCCTACTTGTAACCAGGGAGGTACATATAGCACTTCAGAGAGAAAACAGCCCTCTTTATGACCAGGGCTTAAGCCAAAACCAGCTACACTTCTCTCTCTTTGTCCTCTTAAAAAGAGAGATCTCTTTCCTAAACAATACTGTTTATAGCTTTGAGATGAAAACTGTCTTATCCATTTCCACTGAAACTCAGTGATAGCTATCGTCTTGCTACAGAATTAAGAAAACAGAACTTAGTTCAACTTAAATGCTTGCATAGACACCATGCAAATTTTCTTCAAATGAGCCAGGAAATTCTAACTATCTCATTGCAAAAGAATTGCTGTCTCCAAAGGTCAGTTTAGAAATGTTGTGACCTGTGATGCCCTGTAATATTGGCTGCATCTCCCAAAAACTGTGTGAATTCTGTTTGGGATAACTGCTCGGGCAGGAGTTACAGATTCAGCACAAAGTAAAGAGACAGTTTTAAAATTACATAAACCTAGCAAAGTGAGTTTTCTAATGATCAGACTACCAATCCAAACAATCATGTCCTGCAAATTTTATATGGAATACTGCTGCCTATTTCAAGAAAATGTACTTTGAAATGTGTTGCTTGAATTGGATGAACACTTATATAAGCCTGATTTGTATTTTAATTTATAGTCTAGTACATGTAGGCAGTTTTTCCAGTGATTTCTGTGCTAGCAGAAAAATTATGCCTGTGTTACTGGGGAAATGACTTTGGATAACAGTCTCTGGAAACTATCTTATTTTTTAATTACTTGGGAGCTTGAGAAAGAAATCTTCATTGCTTTACACTCAGTGACAAAGACCAGTGAGCAGAATGATGAAAGGGAAGATTTAGGATCTTCCTATGGTAAAAAAAGGGTATGAAAAAATTTCTGTTGTAAATCCTGTATTCCTTTTCTTAGGTGAATATGAAGCATTTGAAATGCAATGTAATAATCTGCACCAGAGTCCACTTCTCAAAGTTTCTATTGGCATATTTCAGTTTTGTTACTAGATTAACAGAAGAGAACCTGACAAAAGGGTGGATGTAAATTCTCTAGCTACCTCACGGGGAGAGTAGTCACATGCATATATCTTATTTATACACAGTCCTCCCAAGTTCCTTCAGAAAATTGCTTCAGAGAAGCAGCCTATCAATGGATGCTACCATTACCTTTAAAGTATATGAGATAAATTACCAACCAACTCCCCAAACTTATTCTAGATAGATTTTAGATAAAAATTTGCTTTACTGCTTCATTACTCACAGGATTTACACTTTAAGATTAGAAACCTGCCTGAAATAGAGTTTTCATTTTAGCTCCTTCATGGGATGCCTTTTTACAATAAGTCCATGAAACTGTCAGAGCTTTTATAATATTATCAGATTTTCATCCCATTCCGATTTGGGTAGAGCAGGCGACAGCTCCTGCTGTTAGACAAGCTTGGATCGTGAAACTTCGATTTCTAAAGCTAGGCTCCCAGCCCTATTGGGAAATTAGTGAGTTGTCCTGCAATCAACTAAAACTTGCTAGAAGGTGCTACTAGACTTCATGTTTTGAAATAATTCCCTCTGAACAATTTCTTCTACAGGTTGAAAGTGTATTTTGTTTTTTGTTTTCCCCATCATTCAATCCATATTGAAGGTATATTCTTCAAGGCTCTGCTGGTCTTCCTATGCCTGATTAGAGACACAATGATATGCAAGGGTGGCCCAGATATGTACAGGTGATTTATCTAACTGTTTGACCTTTAAAATGCTGGCAGACATCTATATGAAAAGCTGAAGGCTATTTTTTTGTGGTCTTCACCCCGTGAACCACCATTTTTTGCACCCGGAGCACTGCTTTTGCTCACATTGCAGGCCTGGCTGGAAACTAGTATCTGCTGCAGAATGCTCCTCAAGGACTTCAGGCAAAAGCTGAGACACATCTGAGCATGGTCTGGTATCACAACTGCCTTAAGAGGGCTAGGGGAAAACAGGTTTCATTTGCTAGGGCTGCTACTTTGTCTCTTTTATCAACCTGCTCTCAATTTGACATTTTCTTACTCTCCTGCACCAAACTGGTCTTATCCTTGATCCATGGCATTGCAGGAAACTCTAAAAGGAATCCGAGTCCTTTCTGAAAAATTTTCAATTATTTACTCACGAATTTAAAGATGAATTTGGAATTAAGTAGAATCAAGAATAGGTCTCTGTCGGGGTCTCTGCCGGATTGCTACATTCCTCTGAATCCAACTCCACCTGCTAAGTTTTCTTCATCTGATTTCTAAGTGAGTCCTGTACCAAGTTGCTTACAAGAAAAAAGCGGTGTTATTTCTGCAGAATATTACCTCTATCTCAGATATGAAAAAAATTAAAGATGCTTACTTTTCCCAGGTTGGTGTTAAGTGAGAAAGCTGGTGTTGTAGAAGCACTTTTCAGTGCCAGTTTTGCATGGGTAAATGGAATAACTAGTATCCTATGACATTATTTCAACTTACTTCTCTATTATTGTCTAATACAGGCAAATATCAGGTCTGTACTAAAAAAAGGACCAAACAGTCCAACACAGCTCTTCATAAAAGACACTTTTAAAGAAACATAAATAATGAAAGGATTGTTCTCCAGAGAAATTTAGTTGCTACAAGCCCTACTTTTTCTTTTGTTTCTTGTTGGCACCCTCCACTTACACTGAAAGCATGTAATACTTTAATCTACCCAAAAGGTGTAAATTAAAAAGAATTATTAAATTCCCTTTGCTGACACTTCATTATGTATTTTCACTGAACACAATGAACCTGCTTTTTATTTTTATAGTAACTTAATAAGAGAAAGTGGGCTTACTACATTTCAATTAGATTTAACTAAAAAGGGAGGTAAAGAAAAGAGAGTAGTAAGCATAGGAAATAATTGAATAAAAGATAATGGCAAATAATTTTCCTTGGTAAAATCTGAGACAAAACTGAATTTCCTTGTCTCCCAAGTAAAACCTGAAATGAACCATTGCTGGGTGAATGAGAAGCTCGCTATTTGTCTATTTAAGCCTATGCTGGGTTATTACAGTGAATAGATTCCACAGGCTATGTGTTTGTGAGCATGTGGTCAGTCCTGCATGCTTTTCACTGAGAGAAAAATGCTTAAATAATAAAAATCCATTGAAAATAACAGTAAAAAAAAAAATGCTTTAGGCAATTCCATAGTAGAAAACACTATTTTCTTGAATTAATTGTAATCTCATATGAAGTGCTGTAAGAGGGTACAGAATTATAGGTTCATGTTGTTTATTTAAAGTATAGGGTTATGTCAGGGTAAAGCCTAATCAAACGTGTGGAGATGAGAAGGAAGAGTAAATGTTTGCTTTCATTTGTTGTCTTTTGATACTGCTGTCAGGCAACTCGAGATAATACGCAGGGTCCTAAGTGTCGTTTTGCTTCTCCACACCATACTGTTTTGTCTCTTTTTTTTTTGTAGAGACAAATGTACATCTTTAAATGTGTATCTTTGCACGTGTAAAGATATTAGCAAGCTGCAGAAAATTCAGCCATCAGCAGTAGTGTAGCTCTGGGAAATGTTCATGAACTAACCAGCTGAGGGAGCACAAGCCATCGGTTTTGCAGCAGCGGCACAGTGGATTTTAGGGGACTTCTAGAAGAAACAGTATGGCAATCGTTATGTCCGCTTCACAGAACTCTCCAGTGAAACATCTGAGGGACTTTTTTTCATGTGGGATAGTTTGGGTTGGAATTGATTTGACAGTAGTGATTTTTAAAGGATTGGGCTGATTTGCTCCTTTACCTAATGTTCTTGCCAAGAATATATATGTATATATTTAATTGAAACTTAGTCCCAGACAGCAGTGTTTGATTTTAAAGGTCTGAGGTGAAATCCTGGACCACCTGAAGTTAATGGGAAAGTATAACTTATGGGAAAGTATAATTTATGGGATTAGAGCTAAGTGTTCAACCCTCATCTAAATACAGAGTTGTATCACCAGGTGAATATAGGAATAGTTGTTTCATACCAGACCTTCAGCCTGCTCAGCCCATGGTCCCGGAACAAGCAAGCTGAGGTCTTCTCTTCAGCTTTAAACTGCTGAGTGTCCGTACAAGGGTGTGCTGTGCTGTAACTGAAGCAGTGCAGGTTCCTACGCAGAAAAGCCCGTTGAACTCACTTTGCAGACCATGATTATGTAGGTAGGCAGTACTGAGAAAAGCAGCACTAGTAACCACTAACACATGTGAAATTCCAGTGGAAGGATATTGTTTCCATTATAGTTTTGTCCTCTGCAGCTATTCTGACTCTGAAGTGTCGGATTCCAGTTTGATTTCTTCATTAGGAAAGCTGCTGTTTCAGTAGTAATGAGCAACAGAAAAAAAAACACAAAAAACCCCCCTGGCAATGGTTGTTTTGTTTAAAAATGTTAGCATGGGTTAGACAGTGTCTAACACTAATGCTTGAGATGGGTTCCTTTCATTACGCTTTGCATTTATGGAAAAAAGTTCTGCCTGTTTTCACAGAAATTGGTTAATTCATCAGGCCAGAAAAGACATAGACACTAGTAATGTTTCTTCTTTTCAAAAAGAAATAAAACACAGACTCCACTCTTTGTAAAGAAGCTAAGGTATGCCTTCATTCTGCTTAGCTTCCACTATCACCCATCATTTTACAATGACTTAGTGTAAAATTGGTTTCCTATTTTCTGAAACAGAAATACTGTCTCATGTTGCTGTAAAGCACAATCCACCTCCAGATCAGAATATGATGCCTTCATATATTTTGTTCATAGGAAGTATTATAGGATACCTGCATTTTTATAGTATTGAACTTACATGGCTTTCTTCAGATTTATGAGAATAAATAAGTTCCAGTTCACTCTTCTTTGTCTTTCCCTTAAGGAAATCACGCTTGAACGTATTTTTTGTTTGTGCTTCAGGAAATTTCTTCTCTTCCTGCCTTGGGCAGAAGTGGAGTTATGGAAATAAAAATATGCATGTAATATTAAAGAAGAAAATCTTTGTCCAAAAGGAAATGATAAGGAATGCTTTAAGGGCAGATTAGTTGTGTTTTAACTACTAAAACTTTACTCCACAGTCTCTGCTTGTGAGAACTAAACTCCTTTTGATAAGAAAAGTGCTTTTTTTAGGTCTTGTGTAATTAGTCGGGGAAATGAGATAGATGGATTTTGAGGTGACGGTGGAATGTGAAGATTAAATGTTGAAATCTGACCAGCAGTGTTTGGAAGACAAAGAGGTGGCTGAACAGGAGGGGCATCTGCAGCTGCCAGCACAGGTAGGCTGCATTTTTCTGCCAGAATGAGACTCTCCACCACTTCCCCCACTTTTCAAGCATCACAAATGATGAAGCAGTTGAGATCAGATCTTTGTTTGCAAGGAAAGTCAAAGGCATATTTTGCTGATGCTCTAAGGATTTTATAAACTTGATGAAGGGATTAGCATGACTTAGGGCCTGTGTGCTGACATGAGCAGAGGTAGAAGCAAGGGAAGATAATATTTCTGTATCACATACTTTTTGAAGCATTGCTTTTTCAGTCTTGACCAGAATGACTGCATTCCTGCCAGATTCAGCATGAGCCAGATGCTTCTCATTCAGCACTTGATTTCCGGAAGATGCTGTGGTGGAGTCACTAGATGAAATAGGAAATTTATGATAGAGACAAGTAAGTCTCACTCTATTATTTGATGCCTCATTGATTCTGATTATAACTGAGAGTAACAGCAAAACTTTCCTATTAGATAACCCAAAGGGTAAGTTAGGGAGGAAATAGTGGACTCCTCCCATTTTCTGCCCATGTAAGACTCTGAAATGAGATTCATGGAAGATGCACACACCGTACTCTCATAGGAACCTGGTATAGGGACTCCATTGGGCTATTGGCTGTGGGTTTTAAGCAAATAGGGGCAATAATTCTCCTAAATGACAGTGATGTAGGATACCATTGGAAGGTGATGGTCAGTAAACTTACCAGTAGAGTGTAGAAAGTGCTGCTGATATAGTTACGCCATGAAAGCACACCTGCGCACATTAGGAATGTCTCATGGGCTTAACCCCATCTAAGGGTGCCAAAAAGAGCTATCCAATCTAGTCCAGTTTAGTCTTGCTCCATCCTTGCCCCTTGATCATGCATCTCCTGTCTGGGTGTATACAGGAATGAGTGTTTCACCAGGGGACTGGTGGGCACCCTTAACTGGGAAGAAGGAGGAGTTTACAGGTATAAACCTCTCAGAGAACTGCAGTGTACAGTGTGTTATCCCCAAAATGCCTTTGCAGCACAGCAACCTCTGTGTTAGACCAGAAGGAAGCAAAGTTCCAGGTGAGGTCCTGTGTCAGTGTGGTTCTGCTGCATCCCTCTTCCCCTCTGTCCAAGTCTGTTCCCTGCCCACTGGAGGCAGGGTCTCATGGCAGGGAGCGGCAAAATGATGCCGTGGCTAATGTGCTTCTGAGACCTGTTCAAGTGCACCATAGGTACGTTAACACCATCAGAGCTTGCACAGGGGCCTTTAACAAGGTAACTAGTATTTATGACTAGAAGGTTTTTAATCGTATACTGAGCCTTACCTAAGAAGAGAAATAACTTGCCAGATTCATAAATTTTCAGGCTACAGATTTCAAAGCTGTTTCTCTTAATCTTCTCAGTTCATGGGAAAGAGTCTTTCCTTTCTTTCTTTCCTCTTTCAGGGGATAGAGATGGGTAGGAAGGCAAGTTTTCTTCTGTGTCATTTCCCTGATCTGCCTTACTCTGTGTTCAAGCAGATGCCAGAGCTGGCTCAAAGGAAATAGTGGAGGAGGAGAGCAAGGTCAGTTTGTGAGCAGTTTGCACGTGGAGAGGCTCAGCTGTATCGTAAAACTACACCTTGGGCTCACTGGGATGAATAGAGCAGTTCAGTGGTCCTAGTGCTACCGTTCCAGGTGCTCTGCACCTGTTATTCTGCTCAGACATTGGCCTTTTTCTTTGCACCCATAACCATTGTCGATGCTGGTTAAATAGACATAATATTGTGAGTGGTGAACTAGGAGTTCGGGAAAAAAGCTGGTTTGTCATGCCTCTGTGTTCCTGGATAACGACATAAAACCATTCAGCAAAAAGTACTTTTAAAGGTTCATATTTCTGTGTGGTTGGACTGCTCAGTTTCCATTGTAAATAATGAGATTTTGTTAATCAAATTCTCCAGACAGTTCAAGAGTTTTGCCCACAGAATCTTGGATCCCTTTGGTTATTATATTAATTATACTCTTTGCTTATTAGGAGCTGATTAGGTGAATGCTGCAAAGAAACAGAAAAGAAAAAGACCGGAAATCTACAGTCACCATATGAAAGCTGAATTTAAAAATATCGCTAGGCAGTCTTAAAGAAACCACACAACAGACCATGTAATCTCATTTTAAATCTCATTGAATCAATCATCCCAGTGCTCCTTCCAATCTTAAGATCGAAAATATACACCTACTATCAGGTGCCATATTCACACCTATAACCCTTGCTCTCAAGTTATGACTGACTTCAAAGGAATTGCTTATGGAGGTGGGTGGTATGTGCTTTACTTTTTCTTTGTTTTTCTATTCTCTTATTTGCAATTAAGCAGACTAATTTGTCCTACTTTGATAAAAACCGTCTTGCAAATTATTTTCTAACAGCTTTAAACCTCTGGTAGCTGTCAAAAATATCCAGATGTCACTGAACTGATTATCTCTTTGTTGTCTGATACAAAATGTATTCTAACACACTCAGGTTTTTGTCAGAGTTACCAAAAACAAACAAAAATTCTCTTGGAGAAATAAAGTATCACCAGGAAGCAGTGCCAATCTTGCATGCAAGCCTGAAAGATGATGGCTACAGTCTCCTCTGCCATCGGCTCATGGGACAAGAGGCAGAGGGGTACGTCCAGCAGCCAGCTGAGCAGATGCTTATAAATATATCCCGCAGAAGAAATGGAGAGATGTCACTAAAGTACACGCTGAAAGACCTCATGTTGGCCTTCTGCAATTAAAACCAGCTGGGTGGCTGGGGGTCAGAAAGGGGCAGGGGGGAGGTCAGGAGTCGTCTGGCAAAGGTGTCCCTTGCAGCGGCGCTGTCAGGGGGGGGGAGGCAACCGAAAGGAAAGGAAGAGCTGGCCACAGCGTTTGCTTTGGCCTGTTTTCAAACAGAGCGCCTTCAGACTCTGTTTATACAATCCTGTCTTTCATGAGCTGTTTTAATTTCTTTAACTAAGGGTCTGCAAGCCCTAAAGGTCTGACTTATCCCATGGAAATCAGAAGAAATGCAGTCTAGAGAGCTGATCTGGACTCGACCACATGCTTTATAAATTTCATATTCAAGCTGGCTCTATTTTAAGGCACAGTTGAGCAAGGACAGCAAGGATGCATTGCGCTCTGATGGATACCAGGTCACAGCTGACAAGAGGGTTGTGGCACAAACATTTTCTAAGCACAAAGTAATACACTCCTGATAAGTTACAGCAAGGTCTACTTTAATAATCTTGTGATTTGTATGCATAATATGTAACTTTACTTTTTGATAAGTACTTGCACATCATAAGTATTGCCCATCCCTTGCAGCTGGCGCACTACATGTTGACTATGCAGAAATATGTCCCTCACTAACATCTGTAAGACAAACATTATACTTCTTTTAAGAAAGCTGAAACTCTTTTAGAAGTCTGCTTAGAGGTCTGGCAGTACACTACTCATTTTGGAGAGGAACACTTAGCTAGTTTGATAAGGCTGGAGCCTGAAATGTAGCCAGCATGGTGAAAATTTTTCAATCATATGGGTGCTGAAAGCTGCACACCTACATCTTCTTGAAACTGCATGTTTGATCTGGTCCCATACATGAAGGCTCTGCTCAGAGTAAGGCTTGAGAACACCAGCCGCTTGATATCAAAAGTACCTTCTCCTGGCCCAACAGCACAGTGCTCGCAGTCTCAGCAGCTGGGCAGGGCATCCTCTCAGTGCACAGCCAGCCCCAGAACATCCCATCCAGCTGTCCAAGGGACAATGAGAAGCTGATATGACCCTGCCACTTGGTTAGGAGGGGAAGAAAATAGCCCAGCAAAATTGCATATGGGCTAGAGGCTTCTGCCAGCTTTTATTGCTGTGCCCTGCTTGGCTTTGGAGGGATTGTTTGCATATGGCAGACATTTTACTGATCACAGTATCACAGTATCACAGTATCACAGTATGCTAGAGATTGGAAGGGACCTCAAAAGATCATCTAGTCCAATCCCCCTGCCAGAGCAGGAACACCTAGATAATGTTACACAGGAATGTGTCCAGGCGGGCTTTGAATGTCTCCAGGGAAGGAGACTCCACAACCTCCCTGGGCAGCCTGTTCCAGTGTTCCGTCACCCTCACTGAGAAGAAGTTTCTTCTCAAGTTTAAGTGGAACCTCTTGTGTTCCAGTTTGCACCCATTACCCCTTGTCCTATCATTGTTTGCCACTGAGTAGAGCCTGGCTCCATCCTCGTGACATTCCCCCTTTATATATTTATAGACACTAATAAGGTCACCCCTCAGTCTCCTCTTCTCCAAACTATAGAGACCCAGCTCCCTCAGTCTTTCCTCATAAGGGAGATGCTCCACTTCCTTAATCATCTTTGTTGCCCTGCGCTGGACTCTCTCCAGCAGCTCCCTGTCCTTCTTGAACTGAGGGGCCCAGAACTGGACACAATATTCCAGATGGGGTCTCACCAGGGCAGAAGAATGGCAGACTGCCACGTGCAGCGCCTCACTTGGATGTGTCTGCAGTCTTGGAAGCTTGACTACCCTACGTTCTCCTACAACTGGACCTTGAGCTTGTTCGGAGGTTCTAGCAGGGGAGCGCAGCTACCGTATACCCGTGACCGATGAACGGTACCGCCTGTATCGGGGAAGGTCGTCCTCTTCGACCAAGCGCAGAGCTTCGGGAGGGACGCACGTGGAGTGGTCAGGGAGGAAGGGGACACCCGCCTAGCCAGCCAGATCAGCCAAATCAACCCTGGCTATCAGTGGGGTGACAGATGTCGCAGCCAGATCGCCCTCACATCCTCAATCCAGATGCGTCTGCCTCAGCACTAACATTCCACTGTAATGGCCCCATGCTTCGAAACCTGTAAAATCTTTCTATTAGGCAAGGCATAGATTCACCTGACCTAAATTCCCTCTCAGTCCCAGTGCTGGCTGTTTCCAATTACCTCAGTGCCTTTAAAGGCTTGCAATGAGGCCATAGCACCCCACATACTAATGTCCCTGCTGTGAAGTAGGCAAAGCTGCATGTTTTGTCTCATAGGGATGCTACGAAGACAAACTCTTCAAAGACAATGAAGTATTCAGACAATGTAGAAACAAGGTCAGATAAATACTTCTATATCTACATCCACATTTAGGTAATCTGTCACTTCTGCAAAGATGAAGTGTCACTGCTGCCACTTGTTCACCTTCAGTGATATTTGTATCACTGAAGACAAAGTCTGGCTCCTCTTTGAGGGCTAAACTTTGGGGTATCTGACTCTGAAAGTGTGAGGGGATATTCTCCAAAGGCCTAACAGTTTTGTCTGTATTTTTACTCACAACTTTCCAGTAAAGGATTATACCTTTCCCAACAAATCTTGCCTTTCTTTGCTTCAGACTAAAACTGTTGTGAAGTTCCCATATAGTCAATCAGATTATTCCAGAGCCTGAACTGAATTTGGATCAGTAAATTTAAGGATAATGAAATCAAAGCAGTGTGTCAAAACTCTCACAAATGCCTGTTTGCATGGGGCCTGATATTGTTCTCAACATCTCTGAAATAAAATGTAATCTACTTCTGTGCTCCACCCTGGGGTAGTGTTTGAATCCAGACAAAGAAGGAAATTATTCTGAAACCAGCTGTTAAGATGTCCCAGGAATGCCAAATCCTGTATTTAGTCTCAAACTCAACAACTTCTTTATCAAAACAGGGTAGAAAAGCATCTTTGGATAAAATCCTGAAAGGTGGTAGAAGAACAGTATTTCATGATATTACTAGAAAGACCTGGTCCAGCTTTGTTGCCTTCCTCTGGATGCATTCAAGGACCTTCATGTCCTTAAATTGTGGGGCCCAGAACTGCACCCAGTACTCAGGGTGAGGCCACATCAACGCTGAACACAGCGGGATAATCACGTCTCTCGACCAGTTGGTCATGCTGTGTTCGATGCACCCCAGGATGCAGTTCGCCCTCTTAGCTGCCAGGGCACATTGCTGACTCCTGTTGAGCCTGTTGCTGACCAGCACCCACATGCCAGTTTCTGCAGGGCTGCTCTTGCTTTAACTTAATGTCACAACACACAGGAAAAATAAATGTTTTCAAGTAGAAAGAAAACAAATGTTTGAAGGTGGCTTTCATAACCTTGCAAAAAAAATAAAACAAAATATTGGACTGCAAAGCTGATTTACACTATCTGTTCCATTAATCTTTGTCTTGGTAAAAATGAAGTAATGTGTGAACTTTTAAATGTAAGTAAGAGTTTTTGTTTCTGATTTAGTATATTCAAGAGATTCTTTCACATATTACACCAGTGTGAGTAATAAAACCCATCACAGTATGTTAGAAAAGGGGTATTTGTTCAGGCCACAAGTTCAGAAACTGTGAAGGTATCATTAATCTATTTTTTCTGAGCCTACTGGCTGGCTCAGAAAAAATAGATTAATGCTGGCTGTCATCTTAAGTGAACTACCTTGTGAGAGAAATGTCATAGAACAATACAGGATATTCTAGAACAATTCTAAACCCAGCTCAGTGATTTCTCATACAACCACAAGCTTTGGTGTTTAGAAATGGAAGCCTTGCTGTAGGATCCAAGGTGAAATACTGAACAATTTTAGAAGAGATTTAATGTGTCTGATAAGACCTCTGTTAAAACAGTGGAATAAATTGCACTATCATTCAGCTTAAATTTCAGATAATCATAAAGACTGAATTTAATCACAATGAAAGACTTCACAGAAATGCGTGCCAGACCATTTTACAAGACAAGTTCAAACTTAAGGATCACTTCATTTTTATGGTAGAACCTTGGGGCAAATGATAATTCAGCCCTTACTGGTTGCTGTTAAAGAAAATAAATTGCATTACAGTTACTTTGAATGACAAGTTTTGCGATAATTAGCCAACATCCAATGTAGTTGAACTTTTCTTATAAGCACAATGCATGGATACCACAGGGACTTACAAAATAATAGCTGTAAGTACCTATAAACCTGTTTTTCAGCCTGTAAAGTAGTGGAAAAAACTGCATTTTTGCTCTTCACTTGCACTGTGCCTGACATAATGGGATCTGACTCCTAATGAGTACTTTTAACCGCAGTAATAACACAGGTAAAGGTAGTCCACTTTCAGCTCTGCAGGCACTTGTTATTCATATACACATGTAAGCCTTCTCTTAGTCCTCCTGTTAGAGTTGGAAACAAAGCAGAGATCCCCTTGAAAGAGATCAAGATAGTTCAAAAGGCCTCAATCCAAATTGGAAAGCTTCTCTAAGAACACCTTGAACTGGGCATGAATTCAAGAGTTATTGAATAGAGGCTAAAAAATGTCATAATGTCTTAAAGATCTATATATTTCAAATTGAATTGTACCCAGAAACTAAACAGAATCTAGAGTTGGGGCAAAAGGAGGAGAAAGTGAAACCCCATTATTCATGGGAGAGCATAGTAACCCAGTTCAGACTCTGTTTTCTCTGTGGTCCAGCACAGACTTCAGTCCGCTATAGGAAATGACAGACAAAAACGAAATGTTTAATGACTTGTTAAAGGCAAGCAGTTACAAATATTAACAGACCTGTCCTAGAGGTGCAAATAATCCTGAACTAGTTTCTGTGGCGAATAGATAACCTTTGACTCCTCTGTACAAGAGCTAGGCTGTAAATTTGAAACTTCTTAAATTAAAAAGTAATACAATTCCTTCCAGGTGTGAGGGAGCACTTTGTACAATAATATGAAAGCATGCTCATCTCTCACTGTGGGTTCAGTAAAAGCAATATAAACAGTCATTTCATATTAATACCTGAAATGAGATTCAAATTTAAACTTCATTGGGAAATGACTTAGAAAACAAATCCAAGCAGAAGAAATTTTTTATTATAGGTTTTGTATTTTAAATACAGACATCCATCTAGATTTACAGTGATTGTTTCTCCAGATATTATCAGTTTTGTTATATAATAATGCAAACTGACTTCCTTCCCTCTCTAAGAATGTTACAGAATATAATAACTTCCATAATTCATTTTATTGCAGGCAAGCTCTCAGTGTAATTTAAACAAATGACCTTATTATGCCACTTCAAGCAAAATAAAATAGTTTACTGTAAATAAATGTTTTATTCTTACAGCAGCACTAGAAATAGCCTAAATGTAGCTAGTGTAAAATTTAGTTTATCCTAGCCATCTCCTCATGCATTTCCCAGGATGTTGATTCAAGTGTAGGAACAACCCCACTGATTTCAAAGAGGCTACTCATGTACACAACATTTGGCTCATGCACTCATTTAGGTTAAAGCTTGGACTATAAGACACCTTTAGTAAGGACATTTGGAAACATTAATGAGCTTCTCTATAGCTCGTGTATTCAAGCCCAATCATGTTTTGTATTAGAGCTTTGTCTCTAGCCGGAGAGGAATTTCTTTCCATGCAGATCAGAAACAGAGCAGCTTAATTGCACGGTTGTGATCTCACCTCCCCTTTATTTCACTTTTTGTCAAGGCATTTCCCCTTACGGTAGGGGTTATTTGGGGACTGCAATGGCCTCACTCACAAATAACGTGAACAAGCTTAAATAATGGGGATTATGACCTGATCTTGGTGCCTGCAGTCAAAATTGCTGCTCTTTTTTTTTTTTTTTGGCATTTGGATATGAAATTAGAAGGTGAAATGATGTAGCTGATTACACCCCCCACAACTGGTGTGATCCCTTCTAGGGCCGGGATCTTTTTTGGTTCTCACAATAATGAGCCAAAATATTCGATAAGAGCATGTCATAACTGGATGTTTGGACCCCATGTAAATGCTCTTTTAAGAGACTTTGACACTGATTTTACAGGTATCATTTGTTGATTACTGGTGCATTTAAATCTGTCAGAAGATGTTTATACAGAAGATGTTTATACTCCCTATGGAATTATCTGAAAAGGGAAAAACAAATTCTTGAAAGAGCCTTCACTGTACATGCTGCATCTAGGAGAAGATCAGTTATTTCATATGAGTAATAGCAGGTTTTTATATAAATGACTGAATGAAGATACAAACAAACTCTGCTATGTTTGCTACAAAGAGTTATTTGAATGACTAAAATTTTAATTTAAAGCTCAAGTGGTTCATCCGTTTTGTTTAAAATGCATTTTTGCTTCCCATCATGCAATCCAGAGCCAAAGACTTCTATCAGACCTAGTGAGCGTCCAGTTCAAATGGCCAAGAATATGCTGGGAGAGGGTTTGCTACAATTAGCTTCAATTCATTCCCTGGTATGCATAAAATGTAAATCTAAGTAGCTACTCACTCCCTTTCTCACAGAGGGGGAGCAAAGACAGACTATGTGTGACACCTTTGCCTCATGTGGCATTTTGCCTTGAGAGAAAGTGGGAGTGCAGACGTGGTGTCTGAAGCATGACCGGTTTGCAAACAAAATCTTCCACCTTCTCTTGTGTCAGAAAACATGTCACCCTTTGGACCATGGGAGGTGTTTGGGTTACTTTGCTTTTGTTGTTTCTCCCTGTTTTGACACAAATATGATTAAATGCATCAAGTGATTTAGAGCTTAGAAGTGCTAAAAAGAGACAACAAAAATCAGAAGAGGCTTTTCTTTATTCATGTGGTAATTTTCACAAAATGACATTGAACTTCTGCTTTGTGATGTTGGAAATAGGTGCCGACTGTGCTGTTTAAGGTACTTTCTATGCAGTTTACAGCAGCTTTCCCAGCAGATTTCCCTTACAGCAGGAGTCTGAAGACTGGAGCGATTCTGCAAACTTTTCATTGCTCCCAGAACTGAATAAATTCACTGATGTGAGAAACCACACTTCCCACAATGGGACTGTAGTTGCATAGTTTTTAACTGAAAATATAATGAAAACAATAAAGCCTTGTTAGCTGCATTAATGCATACAAGAGCTTTTAACCACGTAGTCTCTGGTCTTGTTTCTGTGCTGTGTTTCCTCACTGCTTACGCTGTGCCTATATCCCATCTCCTGGCCATCCACAAATCATTGATCCAGACACTGGGAAGTTTCTATCAAAGGTTACTGGTGCACCACGAGGAATAGATCAAAGATCAGGTGGTTTTCCTTGATCTGATAACCTGTTCTCTTCACTATTAAGAAAGACAATAAGCTACTTGGTAGTAGATTAATCTTGCTGGAAATTATCCTGAAAGAAATACCCCCTCCCCCAAAACAGTAGATGGAATTTGCAGCCCTGAGGTTTTTGAGTGAAATATCTGGAAAAAGAGTTTCTAGTTCTTAGGAGGAAAGGGGGGAATAAAAAGCCTCCACCAAACATCTGAACTCTGACCAGACTCAGCTGTAGTCAAGCGGCCACTAATGCACCTAAAAATACAGCTGGATTTATAATACTGTAATTCACTGTGTGGGATATGTGAAGGAATGTCCTGTAATAACTGCCGTGATGGGTCCTGGGGCCCTTGCTCTTTTATCAGGGCATAAGCAGTTGTGGATAAACTACATGCCTGGTGCTTTTTTTATTTGGTACTTGAAGTTGCATTAGAAAATACCCACAGCATTCTCTGGCAGCACCGCTGCTTGTCGCACCACTCTCCTTGCAAGAAATCATGTCTTTCTTTGGGGATTTTATATAAATAAAGTAGCTCTGGGTGTAGGTGAAAGCTTAAGCCTTCCTTCTCCCTCAAACACCCCTCAGAAAGCTGCAGTGATGTGCTTGGCACAGTGAAATGAGGGCAGGGAGGAGGCAGCGATGCAGCCCAGGGTGCAAGGGGGAGCTCTGCTGAATTCAGTCCCCTGAACCATCAGTGCTGGTGTGGAGGGTGCAGCAGGACCCACATTGCATTATGGTGATATAAACACACAACTCAGCTGTGCTCTAGGAATGCAGGATCAAATCCATCTGCTCAGTTCATGCATCTGAGCGGCCTGCCCTAGAAAAATGGTTGTTCTCTGCTCCTCAGTTGGTGATGAGGAGGACCAGGCTCACCCCAGAAGGTGATTTGGGTGTAGGATGAGTGTGTCCCTAACACACATCTCCCAAGCAATCATTTGCATTTATGCATCTGGGCCAAGAGAGGTTATTAATCATCCTGAAAGGCAGACTGTAGTTACTGAATATGTTGGCCACTGTTTGTGTTTTTAAGAGTTGCAGAAATACAATCATATATAAACCTAGTAGCATGTATGTAATCAGCAGGCTAAGCAGTCACTCTCCAAGACTGACCTGGCATATGCGGTTTTACTGGAGTTCTTTTTTTTTGCAAAGAGTGTTCTTTCAGCTGACCGTCTCGCTGCAAAGCTATTACACTTTGCCATTGGCAGTGTGAGTATCCTGAAGCGTTTCTGGCTTCCCTTAATTGAACAGAAGAAACTAATTTAAATTTAAAAAATATAATTAGTTTGACTTCCTCTACCAGGAATTCTGTAATTGACACTATGAATAAATTATGGAATGCAATTGTGAGAGTTCTTAATTACAAAGCTTCTTAGCTGCACAACTTGTGCGCTGATGAGTGATATATGTTTTGTCCTCCAAAATGAAGCACGATCCTTGTCATGGAATAAATCTTGCATGCAGGAAGCTGGGAGTGAGGGACTGAACCCACCGCACAAATCCTGACTGAGTACTTGCTGAGGCAGGTAGCGCTCAGCTTATCTATGTAGAATGAAAATACAAAGTAAAGTAACTGGTCCAGGCTCGTCCAAAAGTCAGAAGGGGTTTTAACTTAGTGATTGCAATTAGCTTAAGCCCTGTGCAATGTGCTTTAGTTTTCCATGTGTCTCAATAAATTTTCAGCTGTTGTCATGCTTTCCAGCTTCTGACATGAGTTTCTTTCTTTCCAAGCAAATCATTAGCTATGAAATAATTCAGCCACTTCTCTCTCCTGTTCATAGATCAGTCACTTCCTCATATATAAACCAAGTTTTGCTTTCAAGCATTTCATTAAGAAAAAATGACATTGCATACTTGCCCCAAACTTGCAGAGAAAACTTCAGAATATAGCTGCATTTAATAGTTATTGGGATAAAAATCAAATAAGAAGAAATAAATCTCTTTAATTAAATGTAATTTTATTTACTATAAATGTCTTTGATCTGAACAACAATATATAGGTTTAAAAATTTCATTTAGTAAAAAATCAGTGAAGTCTCATAATTAACTGCCTCTAGGGAATGTATAATGCTTGTGTTTTCCAATTTCTCACTGAGATGAAGCTACTGTTTCACAGAATTCACTTCCCATGCAGCAGACTTTATTTCTTAATCCCATGTAAAATTACCTCTTTATGTACTCCCTAGACTCAAGCTAGCATTATTGAATTGAAGAGGCCAGAAGCTATTCAATCCCTGCAGGAAAGCATCCTAACTCTTTTATCCCTATACCTTTTATCTTTTTCTCTCTCAAAGTGCGTGGCTGCCCCTGAACTACCCTCCTAGATAGACAGTACCAAGAAGGCAATGTCAACCAGGCAGCTCCTCCACAGGACTGATCCTGCTGTTGGAAATTGTACCCTGCTCTTGGTTCATGACAGGGATGTAGCTACTGAATGTGAAGCTGAGAAATTTAGAAATACAAGGATATCCTTTTATTTGAAAGCAGTGTTGAATTGCAGCTGAGATTGTGTATAAATCAGTCATTTAAGATAATTATCACAAGAATAAACATTACATCCTCAGGAAATCCAGACTAAGACTAAACTTCAAGGAAAATGAAACAAATATGGAAGTCCACAAACAACCTTTGCATTGCCTTGGAGCATATAGGTGAAAAATGCCTTCAGTTCAACACAACAGTTGGGATTCAAGCTCCACATGTCTGCTGATCATAGCAGAGTATTCACTGTGTGGCAACAAAACCAACTGAATTTAATATGAAAGCTGGTTCTTGTGGCTAGCAGCATCATGAAGTTGGTTTTGAAAATTAGATGCAAGAGATCTTATTGGTGGAGCATTATCAATATATGTAACTGTTTACTATATAAGAATGCAACAGCATTACTCAGCTAAAGAGAGATTCTGGGAAACCATTTTTAACTATAAATCATATTTTAATATAAATCTTATTTTTAAGAGGACTACTGGAATTACTGGAAGAAACTGGAGGGAACAGAGGGAAGATGATTGTTTCCAAATGGTTACTCGCTCTTCACCATGCACAGCTCACGCTGGAAGAGGGAATGTATAATTTCCACCAGTTTATCTGTTTGATAAATTACGGTTACGATGGAGCTGCTGCATTAGGGGGACCTTTGGCTGAAAAGTCTTGCAAAACAGATGACTAAATCAGACTTGGTCCTCTGAAGCGATCAAAAACCTGGTGAACTCCTTGCTGCTTCATCCTCTCAAATCATGTTAGATTCCAGCATGTTTCAGAAGGGTTTTTAACTAATTCAATATTATTTCACTGAAGATTAAGGACGCAAAACCTTATGAAAACATTTTCACTGCTTGGGCATAAGACAGGCCTTTTCTTTCTTCAGGATATTTTTCTGTGCTATGGAGGCTAGGCTGTGTTTTCTCCCTGTTACTTGGATGTATGATTGTATCAAGCTGCCTTTAAAATAGAAAGAATTTGGTACCCTTCTCTCTTGCAGCTGCTGAAAAATTTCATCGCATTGTTTACAGATTTTTATCAAACTTTTCTGGAAAGTGTTTTATGCTGCCATTTTCAAGGAAATATTACACCATCAAGTTTAGACAGCTATTAAAATATGGCACATAAGCAAACTGGCCATCTTTCAAGGCTATCCCACAACGTTGGCTGAATTGCTCATACTGAAATCAGAAAAAGACCTCAGGAATTAATTCACATGTATTTAATCTTCTTGCATTTAGTGGTTGGCTGCTGTTATTATAATTGAAAACAAAAAAAGGTGAATGGTACACTGTAGTCTTTAAATCCCTGTGACTGGCTGAGAAATAGGTTTCATAAAACGACATTAACAGCAAATTCCATGATTGTGCTGTGCCACCAGTATATGAGAACAGTAAAAAATCCAGGCACTATGAGGAACAAGTAGTGATTTCCTAGTCTGTGGCCTGCCTGTGAATTGTCTGACTTCTCTGCTTATCTTCCAAAGACGGGTGGTACATCACTTTTGAATTACTTGGCAAAAGATAATTGTACATGTTGTGGCAGTTATTTAGGAAGAGTTGGATATAATAATTAGTGGTGCTTTATTCTATGGTCTTTGTGTTCCAGATTGAGTTATTCAGCTGGGACATCAGATGGCTGTTGAAAGCTTTTGTCATAGTTTGATATTATGCACCCATCTCTGAAAGCTGTTTTGCAGAGTCTGAGAAATGTGCAAGCAAGTGGCCTGTAAAGATAAGCAAGGAAATAAAGAAAAGCAAGGCCTATCAGCGGTCCATTAATTCTGATTTTTGTGAGGGTGCATTAGGAGCAGGCAGATAGACATGCTAGGGGCACAGCTAGCAGTAATCAGAGTCTCAGGTCTTTTGTTGCTTCCTTTTCCCACTCTTTCTCTCCCTCATAGCACAATGCGCAATGTTGCTGGAGAGCAGACTCCTCTTTACAAACCCTGTCCTGGGCTGGAGTTCTCTAAAGGCAGATGGATTATGGCCCTGCCTTTCACCCAGAGATACTTCCCAGTACATCACGCTATCAGGCATTGCGGCCCACAAGACTGCAACTAAATCTATGTCCTTCTCTACTCCTGTTATTTGCCTTTTCCCACTTCCAGCTAAGAAGATAGTGAGAGGCATGACCCCAGGGATAAGGTCAGTACAGAGGAACTGTGTCCTGCAGCCCTGCATGCAGTCTCCCTGTTTCCCGTTCCATCAGTAGGATGAAACAGAAGGAAGTTTATTATAGGAGAATTCCACAGCAAAGAACTTGCAGTCTTTAAATGCAAAAATCTTGCATAATCATGTGCCTCCTTGCCTAATTAATTAAATACTGGTGAGTGTGTGGCAATTTTGAATTGGGTGTTAGTGCAAATGAAGCATCTGTAATATTTATCTGGGGCTAGGCCAGCTTTTCAGCACGAAAGGTAGCTGGTAATTAATTCCTAAGGATGTTAACTGAGTTGCAATTGTATTTGATTTCTTTCACAGCTAGATAAGGCCATGTGTCTCACACAGCCTCATTACACATTACTCTTCCAATAGCAAAATTGTCTTATCGTAGTCCTGCTCCTTTGTCACATCAACTGTGCCCTTTCTGCTGCACAAACATGACTACCTGTCAGCCAGGCTGGGCACCAAATCAGGGGACAGTGTAGAAAAAAAAGCAAAGTAAAGTAAAGTTTTGCTGTCAGGGCCAGAAATACAAAATCATCCTGCATGTCAAGCCACTGGAGAAGCAGAGTGACAGACAGTAGAGAAAGACCTGGTAACACTCCTGAGGATTTCCATGTCACCACACAATTCACAGCCCCAGAACTTCTGAACTACGTGTCAGAACAAGTGTTATCTCCTTGGGACTTTTGAGAAGTGTATGGTTAGCATAATATTGATGGCTTTATACACCCACTGTAACAGTAGAGATAACAGACGTGGCATTTGGGGAACATTATATCTAACCTGTTTTCTTCATCACGTCCTCCCTTGCCACCCACTTTCAAAGGATGTTTTCAGTTTTGAAGTCCCAGGCAGTGCCTTGCATTGTGTATATATGTGGTTTGTGTACACTTTCCATGGATGTGACCATGCTGCTGGGCTTTCTGCCAAATCCCAAGCGTTCAATGACCTACACAGAAATCTTGGACAGTGATCAAGTGCGAGTTCAACCCAGCCTTTTGCTGCATGTACAGGCAGGCAGTGTCAGGGTCTAGCGAGGTCTAGGGTGAGTCTAAGAATATGTGTTGCAGGAGAACAGGCTTTTTATCTTTCCTATTGATCCAGATACTTATATTCTGCCAAAATCTCAGCATAGGCAGAACCTAGGTATTTCAGCGCTTTCCACCTGTTCTTTCATTGCAGTATCTCTCAGTCTTGCTCACAATAAATTCTATTAAAATGGAAGGAGAAAACAGGGGATGGTGGCTGAAAAGAGGAATGTGGTAAGATTCAGGCCCTGCTCCATGGAGTGCCTATTGGTCATGGCAAATATATGCTGTGTTAAAGGAGGCAAAGGAATGAAGGAGTTAAAAATTGCATGTGATCGCACAGGTATGGCACATGTTACAGTTTATCTTAGACTAAAATTTAAAAGAAAATATTCTCTTTATTTGGTTTTGAGAGCATTAGCAATATGTTAGTGCCTTCCATAGGCAACCCGAGGATTTAATAGTCTTCAGATAACTTTTTTATCTGTAACATTCTCCATGTTGAGATTGGCAGCAAGAATTTCAATTGTGAAAAGTCATAGACAGTCATAAGCAATTAATGGTTGGAAGACAGTTGATTTTCAGACCCATACTTTCTCTAGCAGACTTTGTCCTTGATGTTCATGAATGTTAGAAATAGAGTTTTTCTGATGTTGGGTTTGCTTTCTTTCTGGGGTTGCATTTCTGGTCCTCTTTTATGAGGTGTTTTATAATACGCTTTCTTTGTGCATCCTCTCCATCACCCAAACTGTATTTGATGTGGCTGTGGATACTGGATGCCCTTGATATCCTATCCGACTCTGGCTACTTCAGAGGATCCTCTTGTCACCAGACAAACTCTTCTAGCCACATTAAACTGGATTATAAGGAGCAGAAAAAAAGAAGTTTAGACTAGCACGGAAAATGATGCTTGCTCTGATCAGAGAAATTGTCCTAAACCTGTAGGCATTTCCTGTTGCTAAAATATTGTGTAGGTCCTAAAAACTTTGCAAGCAGTTGTTTCTCCTCTGGGCAGCTAGAAAGGTCAATGCGCCTTGGGGTAGGATGTAAGATTGCGGTGTTTAAGAGTTCATCTAGTCAGGAAATTCTGGCTTTAAAGTTACATAGCCCTGTCATTTATCATTACACAGCTCATTAAATCTCAGCTAATTGCACCTTCACCCTACTATCCAGTTCTAATGTTTCTGAGCCTAATTAGCTCAGTGAAATCCTAAAATCCAAGTGATTTACCTTATTCTAGCCAGTTCTTGTACAGAAAGAAATGATATATACGGTTAAACTTGTTCAGAAAAGTAAAAATTACACCCTCGTTATTCAATCCCATGGTTCAGTTGTTCAAGAGGTAAATGCTTTTTCCCAGAAGTGGTGGAAATTCAGAGGAAATTATATTTTTCTAGTGTGAGATATTCCAGTTTGTGCATGAAAGTTGTTTCTTTTTCATTTATTGTTCATTGTATTTCTCTTGCTCCTCCTATTCCTTCCCATGAATAACTCTCTATAGAATTCTCTATAAATTATCTATCACATTTTTGTCATCATATGATTTGCTTGGGAGAGTCACATCTCTTTGACAAGCAAAGAAATATTTCATATGAAAAATCACAAGAAAAAAAATGAGTGATTATTTGCTATAAATGACACACTCTTACACAGAATCACAGAATCATTAGGGTTGGAAGGGACCTCTGGAGATCATCTAGTTACATTTCAAAGTTTACTTTCATATCCAAAAATTTTTGCTAATGTCCAACTTAAAAAGCATGCTGCAATACATCATATCTTGTATTTGAAATATAAATAACATTTTTCTCAGATGCTTTTAATAAAACTATTTCCAATTATGACAAATTAAAGCAAAAGTCATAACTCAAAATCATTCATAATTTCACATGACTTTACTTCAAGAGTGATCCATGAGTCAGATTTGTGGCAGAGTGCTTTTTTCTCCAAAAACAGTCTTTTGAAGGTGGAGGTAACATGCCCCAAACTTGGCATCATCCTCATTGACTTTATTTTGCAGTTAAAGAAACTCGTTGCTTTTAGTCATGCATACATGATAATGAGGAGAATATAGCTTTTTGCTTATTCTCCCCAAACTGCCTATTTCAACTGACAGAAGTCTTTTTTGTTTGTTTGTTTGTTTGTTTTTAAAACCCTGTCAATAGTACATATATTTATTATGCATGTTTAAGAATTTTTTAGCAGTGGGAATAATTCCAGTATAATTTGCATTTAGATCATGGACATAAATTTGAAATTCTTACATTTTTGAGTGAAACTTCTGCTTTTTTAACATTTTCATAGTCATTACTCCACCTTTGAAGTCTCTCTTCAAGTGAGTAACCTTGGTAAATTAATTCTATTTGTAGCTAAACCTCCTGTTCAAGATATCTTCTTATTGTGATTCTCTATAAGAAGCTGAACTTGTGAATAAGCATGCTAAAATACTGGCTATTGTTGTTGGGTTTGCTACGTTTTGCTGTACTTGTTAACCTAGATTGGTTCTGTTAATTATATTTTACTTACCTGTAGGCTATCTTTTCAGGATCTCTATATTTTTTGAAAGTGATAAAGATCACTCCTGAAGGGGGAAAACTCATAAGGGGGGGGGGGGGGGGAGGCAGTTAATCTAAAAACCTACCAAACACAAGAAGATTTCCCTAGGCTGTAATGCAGCATGCATTTAATTTCTACAGCGCTACACTTCTATGTGTAGAAAGTGGCAAAGCAGTTCTGCAAGACTGACCATGAATCTTCTGATACTAAATACTGATGCCTGGATAGTAATTATTACTTGTTCCAAGAGGATCTCAGTACAGTTGTTCCTATTCAGAAACTCTGGACCCCTGATACTGTCTCATGAGATGTACATTTTCCATACCAGAGCAAGTTTATTAGGACTAACAAATCAGGTCTTGAAGAACTTGAGTGATGTATAGAATCTCTTCATTTTACAGATGAAGAAAACCTGGAGCCTGAGAGGTTATCACTGCTCAGATTACAGGGAAAAATGTCAAAGAGCTGGTTCTAAAGCTCATGATCTAAATGCAGAGTCATCTCCTGACACTCTTGGTGTCACATTCTCAGCCTTTATGGACCCAGAACAAAAGATGGTCTTGTAAAGTGTGATACCAGATCTCATGCTTGCTGATGTGAACAGCATTTGTGTGACTGCTACTTTTAACCCCTAGTCACTGTTTCAGACCCATATATGAAATATTGCTATCTAGCCATCATCAGAACAAATATGTCCTGTAGGTTACATCTGGAATAAATGAGGCAGTGTTCCAAGCTCCCGGGAAAGCCTGCAAGGCCTTCAGATGGCAGTTTGGTTGCTAGCCATCTTGGAGTCTTTTCTCCTTCCTTTGTTGATTGATGCTGAGGCACTCTGCCCCTGCATACCTCCACATAAAAATACAGTGTTCAGCCCTGATTTTACAGTTCATCACAGATCAGTTATTAATCTGCATGAATTTATCATGTGCTGGAGGCCAAATATCTTCCCTCAGACTTCTTGGTTGTTTTTTTTTTTTTATTATTGGCTATTATGAAGGGAACATAACAGTTGAACACTCTGGACAAGATATTCTTGGTGCAGCCTGTTTGATATACTAAAGCACACTCATTCTGTTACTCTTCTCAAAGCTGAAAATGCTTGATCTTGCTGAAATGCCTCTATTTTTTGCTAATGCTGCAGCTGTTAGATAATGTGGAGAATTTGAGGGTGGTGAATCCCCAACAGACAGGCTTGTTTAACTGCCAAAGTCCCACTAGCCAGAGTGTCAGACTGAGGGCTATCTGGGTTTCCTCTGCTCTTTCAGGCATCACACTTCGTGTTGCAAAACCCTCTCCAGATGGAAGCAGCGCTGCTCAACATGCTGGTCCTCCAGGGCTTGGAAAGCCCTCAGTGAATCCTGTGCCAGGCTCCAAGGCTGCATATGCTGCTTGCAGCCTTCAATAGTTATAACAGAAATGACAGCTTTGGAGCACAGTAACATTTACTTAAATGATGGACATTCGTTATTCAAACTTTCCTGGACTTGAATCATGCAGGAATTTTTATCATCATTATTTCTGAATGAACTAGAAAATGTTAAGGCTACTTCATGGTTATTAATTTCCAAAGGACAAAATCCATGATGTGCAACTTCTTGTGACCATACACACTATTCTGAACTCATCCTGTGTCTCAGGACTGTTGTTGCATTGTCTCTGACTCATTGTAAAACAATTAGCGGAAGCATCTCTTTTCCTAATTAGGTCAGGCACCACAGTGTCTCATTTCAAATTTTGGATCTAGCTTTGCATTTACTTTAGCACTTAGGAACACACTGGTGAAAAATTGTAGAACTTCACTTTCAAAAGTCCAAAGTAAAACCAGAAGTTTTTGTGGGTCTGTGCATTTATTTTTGCTTTGGAAAACAGTGGACATACAAGATTCAAACTTATAAATGCATTGATCATTTATTTTCTGGGTAAGAACTCCCTCCACAAAAGACTTAAACATACAAACTCTTCCTGCCTCTTTGAAAGCAGATGAGTCACTAAAGAAGAAAAGATTTTGAATGGAAATATTCAAAAGCCTGATGTTGTTTTAAAAACCCTATGAAAAGTAGGTCTCTTGCCTCCTGAATGACCATAGTCTGCAGCCTTGTTTTCCTTAGAGTATTAATTCATGTTTCTTTCTCCCCAGTTTAGACACAGTTTTTCATGAACATTGGGTTGAGGTCAGCCAATGGGCTCAGAAGTGACTGGGTAAGGTGGAGAGAGACAGATGGACACCGCAGCTGCAGGGGTCACAGATCCATCAAAAATCAGTCTGAAAATCAGACTGCTGCACTCCCCTACAACTCGCACAAACTGGGTATTATTTGGTATTGCTTGTCAAACTGAAACATGATCTATACATCAGTGCCTTCCTCTAAACATAAGCTGAAAGTCAGTTTCTTTGATTTGACCACAACTTTTTTTCCTGAAAGGAGGACGAACAAAGCCCTCTGCTTATTTTACTTCTTCCTGTTTTCCCGAGCTGGCCTGTCGTGATTGTTTAGATAAGGCACAGTGTGGACCAGTGTTGAGGGCTGGCATTTGAAAAACCAGAGGTTTGGTCTGCTCTTTTCTGCTGGCTCACTGTGTGATCTCGAGTCAGTCATTTAGTTTCTTGACCTGTGTTTTCCCTTCTTGTTCAGACTCTGGCTCCTTTGCATGGGGTATGTGGCTTTGCAGGAGGGGGTGAGTCTGTGGGTGAGATGCTGGGTCTGCGGGAGGAAGAAGAGCAACAATGAGATGAAAGTGCTGCCTTCTGACATCAGCAGGCTCTTAGACCAGCTCAGATGCTTACCAGACTACACTGATAGGAGTGTTTAAGAGTTTAATTGTTGATTTTAACTTAGGTGTAAAGGTAGACATCACTCACAGGGGGAGGAGAGCTGTTCTGCACAACTCCTTTTAAAAATTCCCCTTAGCTGGCATGTGCAAATTTCCAGATACTAAATTTTCTGTGGAGAAATTGAGAATTCAGTTTAATCAAGAGAGCTGGCCTCATGTGACCTAAATTACTATGACGGATTTCAGGTTTTCCATGTAAAAAGATCTCCAAATTTCTCCCATGAACTTCACCAGAGAAAAGTTTTCTGGATGAAGAGCATCTTAGCAACTAGATTTAAACATCGCTTTCAAAATGATAGTGAGCTTTAGCACAGAAGAGATGGGCATGTTTTAGCAATGACTGTTAGGAAAATCAGAGAAAGGAGATTAAAAAAAATACAAAGAAGCTTCCAGCTCTGGGACATTGTCTTTTCTCAGAGGGGTCAGAGAGAGCAATGGGAATGGGGAGCTATGGCAACTGGAGATATTTTGAAGATGAATTTCCAAAAGTCAAAGGTTATGATTTATCTCTGTTACTAAGAGACGTGACTATAAGGCTTCAACAGAGCCTTTGGTGACCTAGAGGTTTCAGTTATGTTTTATCTTCTCTTGCTATTAATGTTTTAGATTCTTTTCAGAATATCAGAAACAACTTTTCATTGATGGATAAATATTTTTGTTACAATATTTTTGTTTGTCCATGACTGCTGAATGCGTACCTATCTTTGTTGGTTTGTCTGACATGGCTCAGTTCCTCTGATGAACTCCCAATCTGTAGCTTATCTAAGGGTTTAACTGCAAAGAACTGACATTTTAAGCTGAAACTAATCTTGAACCTCTATGAAATACCTCTAGTACAAGAGAAAAATGTAATTCAAACTTGCCATTTTTTTCTGCTGTACATCTTCATTATGAACTTCTGGTAAGTTTTAAGTTCAAATACTCAAACACTAGAATTATGCAACTTGTTCCTCCACCTTTAAGAGCTCTAGGCTGAAAAAGAACAAACTGCTGGTAGCGATGTATCTAAAATGCACATAAACTTAGACAGGTGAACATAAATTTGGGGTTGAAATAATTCCTGAGATTATGTCTCCTTAGGGAAGACCATTTTGCATAAATCAGAAACTGCACTATAGCATCATTTTTCTGGGTATCACAGGTGCGTGTGTACACATACACACGCACACTTATACCCATACTGCTCTTTAGTGCAGCTCTCGGAAGCGGGTGTCTGATATGGCAACTCAAAATCTTGAAATTCTACCTCTAGTAAACCCTCTGCAACATTATGCAAAGCCATTGCTGGTTGAAAACTAAAAAAATAGAACCTGGGACTAATTGACTTCTACCTTCTTAAAGCAATGTACCTCAGCAGAGCCAGTAGTGTACCACGCAACTTGGCAATAAAGACAAGACAACCGTTAGATAGCTCTTCTCACATGAGAAGTCTTCTCACATCTCTGTCAACCTTAGAGGCAGCCTGGATATGCAGTACAGGTTAGATATCAAACTTCTTGATTGCTTATAGGCCTCTGGGAACACAAGTTTACTTTATGAATCTAAATAAATTAGAGTTATAAATCTATATCCATGTGTGTAGGTGCTCTCCTGTTGCACTCATGCAGCCATGTCTGAGATAGTGCTGCCTGAAGCATCAGATAATATTTTGAGCTTGGTGAGGAAAAGAACCAAAGTTCACATTCACAGGTACCTGCACCTCTGAAAGTGTTGGGAGTGCTACCAGGGTCATTTTTACCCAGAATTATTGTTCTGAAAGTTCTTGAAACTGTGAGCATTCCGTAATGTCCATACCCTTCTCCTTCAGACTCTTGCAAATGCAATTGCTATAGAGACTGAGTAAACCTGTTCTTGCAGTGCTGGCAGACGCAGTGCAAGCAAATGTTAATTCTGGAGGGACTTTCTTTTCTCTTATAAATTTTATGAGAAAGGAAAAAAATTATCCAGACTATTTTATTTTTTCTTAGGATTGTCAAGTAATATAACTACCCCCCCCCCCCACCAAAACAGTTATGCTTTAAGCAAACAAACAGTAAAAGAATTGCAAGTTAATTGCTGTGTTTGGTAAGATCTTCCTTGTTACACGTTCAGAGTTTGGCTCCAGGTTTAGCAAATGTTCTTTTAATATGTATTTATGCTCAGAAATTTGAGTGTCAAGTACAGTCAAAGAAACCAAATCTTTGCCTTAGTATTGTCGATTCGCAGTCCAATAAAACTCTAGCTATAAATCCCTAACAGCACTTTACCGTTTCTGGTACTTTATATTAGCCTCAATGAGGTAAATCAAGACATCGGTGTCTAACTGGGCTTTAATGAACCAAATTCCTCAAGAAGAGATTAATGTAGAGTTTACCTGACACAAAAAATAGCACCAGGGAAAACTCCTTCTCCTCTACTTCCTCCTCCCGTACAGAAAGTCAAAACCACAGGAGGTGCAAAAGCAGCTGAAACTAATTCATTGCTGTAGCCAAAAGTTCCCAATTAGCCAGGGATCTCCAGCAGCAGAAGGAAGAGATACGTGCTCCTTCTCACAGATGTCTCACTGCCATCCTGACTGTTGGCTGGTTTTGGTCAGTGATTAGAAGGTCATTCAAAAAGCAGCTGCGTTGCAGCCAACTGGGGTCAATCTGCTGAAGGAGATGAGGCTGCTTCTCTAGCACTTCCCCATACAGGAAACCACAAAATATTAAGGTCACTGGATCATTAGGAAAGGCCCACAGTTTTGTCTGCAAACTGTTATCCTCTCCTAGAAATAGACCAAGATATAACAATGTTATAGTTTAAAAGGTATATAATTTAAAACTGCAGAAGGTGAGAATATGTATGACTAAAACCTACTCTGCAGCAAGCAGAGCCTGAACCAAACTCCAGCTGTTTTTGTATGGGTGTAGCTAAGGATGCTCAGGAAGATGTGACTTCTTTGCATGCTTTGGCCCATCACCTGCTTTCCCAGGCCATGGCTCCTAATTTCCTCTTGCTAGTTACAGTTAATTTCAGAAGGACACTTTATCTTGTAGACACATTTCAAAACTCTTTACACCAATGCTTCTGAATTTTAAATTCTTTGTTTATGCTCCAGGTAGGGCTTTATCTCCTTCAGTATACAGATTAACTTATTGACAGTTCTTACCCTCTAAATGTCTGTGGCTGCATCATAAGTAAAACCATCCATGCAAAGGCAAATCCAAATGAATCTAACACGTATTTGCAAGTCTTCTGTTAGCTGGTGATATCAAATGTTGAGCTAATAAATTCTTTAATCAGAGCTTCAAATACAGGCACTGTATTTCCTATCACCTCAAAGTAAATGAAGAATTCTTACTGACAAGGCTGTCCCTCTATCTGTCTTCTACATGGTGAATTGTGTGTTAACCTAATACAGGTTTTATAGAACATCACAGCCTGCTGTGGATACCCAAGGATTTCTGAATTGCCATTGAGCATTCAAAAATCATGAGCCAGGCTTCAAATATAATTGAATTGTCATAGGCTCAGGAGGCTTTCTAAATAGCAAAGGAAAAACAATATGTAGCTTGTGGCTCTTTTGATTTGTTTCTCTGTTTTTGACCTTCTCATTTGAAGCAAACAACTTCGCAAACACAAGGGCTAAGAAAGTGTCTCCCTGAAAGAGGGAGGGAGGGGGAAGGAGGGAGACTGGAGCTCATCATCATGGGATCCTTGAGCTCTGTACTTTCAGAAAACAATAGTATCATCATATCTGACCCTGCAGCAGTTTCAAGGCAAAATGGGGATTTCCTGGTACTGCAGCGAAGGGTAACTCCTCCTACAGTGGGACGATTTTGAAAAGCATGCAAAGAACCATGAGTTTTTCTGCCAAAAGGAAGATGATCAGACCTCCAGTAGCCTTCTCTTTTACTTTTATTTTTTTTTCCTGGCTCTGTGTCTCCAGGCCATAGAGGAAGTTTCTACTGTGAAAGTCTGGAATAAATCTAAACCCTTTTTGCTTCAGATAGCAAAACTCCCCAAACTGCTCAATATTAAATACCTGGCATCAGATAGAGTGCAATTTGAACATGTCTTCAATCAAACTTTATTACTATTAGGCGTGGAAGGCAGAATATCTTTAACACAAGCATTACTACTTAGAAGCTGACTTGCTGCCAAGCTGCCTCAGACTTCGTATGGTTGACTTTCCTCGGGTCTCAGCTTTCTTATGCAGCCTCAGGATAACATCCCCACCAGTGACTGTGTGCCCTCGATGGCTGGCAGTATGGGAAGGAACTTAAGGCTGGAATGGAGCCCAGGCATAATACTGAATCTGCTGCCTTGAACATGTTCCCCTAAATTCCTCATCTGAAAATTAATGGCGTTTGCATGGCTCAGTACCTGCATATCTAATACACATTTATATTGCTAGGGGCCAAAATACTGATATATTAATAATTATCACTGAGCGATCCTAGAGCCTTTGGAGGAGAAGAGAAAGAGAAAAAAATATCAACTGAAAATAAAGGAAATTCTGGTAAACTGATAATGCATTTAATAAGTCTCTGGCTGGTTCTGAATAAAATAGCATTAATGAGAAGATGGTTTATATGCACTGGAATTGTCTAGCTCATCTTCCCATATTGTATTCTTTTAATGAGCTGCTTAACACATACAGACCTGCATGTTACAGGTCTTGTTCTTTTCAGTAAAAATCATTAAAGTAGCATTTCAGTCTTCTGTGTCAAATAAGTTCTTATTGCAACAATTACTGATGGAGAAAATGATAGAGAAAGGCTATGATTTCTACCTGAATTGTATTCTAGTCCCGCATGTGTATTACATTGGAATGCATCTTATTGCATTTTCTATGTAGATAAAGCTATGTACACTGTAATAAAAATATTTAGCAGCAGCAAACAATAGAAGAAATGAATGCTAACAATGAATGTAATCTGAGTGCTTGTTAACGTTTCAGAAAGAATGCTTTACAGAAGAATATCACCGTTAAAAAGCATAACCTTGGCTATATAGTAATTTTCATTGTTCTTACCCATAATGTAGTGCATAACACAGATATAATGGTGTCTATGCTGGTAAATGTAGCAACCACAGAAAATTCTCTTAAAGTTATGAGGAATCCAGATCTCTTAGCACCTCTTACACGTATAAGCATTGCAAGTATTCATTCACTGGTTGGGATGAACCTTTTCTAAAAAAAACCTGTGTGCCCCTCTTGGGAGTTTTAGTAGCTCCTATAGGAAAGACCTTCATATTCAACACACAAAAAGATATCTTGTTTTAAATCCCACAAAATTGCTGGTGGCTCCTGATTTGATACAAAATGTAAATACCACTTCAGCCTGGAATTTAGAAAGGAATATTACCCAGTTTATTGGCTTTTGGCTATTGATAAAATATTTCTTCTAAAGTGACGTGTGCTTTCATCATACGGGTACAGATTTTTCTTTACTCCTGCTCCTTGGCCAATATAGAATAAAAAGCATCAGCCTCCTTTCCCCTGACCTTGATAGAGTCCATCCATGTTGGAGTCCAAGAACATCCTAGTCACACATTTACCACGATGTCTGCTATGGATTTATGGTTCCTCATGCTGCCGCCATGAACCTATACGAGGAAATGCTCAGACGCACAGTCCAAGGGTTAAGTGCATTTTTTACTTTATCAGCCTCTTTTGTAAATGGTGGTTTTGAGGAAACATTAAATCTTATAGGGTGTGTAAATATTTTAACAAAGTTTTCTTGCTGCTTTATTTATATGCTGAAACAGTTATATACCATGTTTTGAATGACAGTTCCTCAAACAATTTCTTTTTGTACCATAGTGCACATATGAGAAGACAAGGTACCTTTATTGCTCACATAAATGTGCTAAGGGCATCAAAGGTAATTTTTCAGACACTGTTAGTATTTTGTTGCTTCTACAGAGGCAATTAATTACAAAAATCTTTTCAAACACTGAAATTCTAGTTCAATTACAGTTATGAAAATGTATGGTGAGACTGCCTTAATGTTTTTGTTTAATTAATGGCTGCATTAAACTATCTGATTTCCTAACTGCTGTCATATGCAATCTTTCGCATTGACATTTAGAGGAGTGTTGATGGAAGCTAATCTCTCTGCATTTCCTCTACAGGCACTGGAAAGAAAGGGGCTCCTTCAGAGGTACGATTTAGAGTGTCTGAAGTTAAGCTCCTGCTCTAAATCACCCTCCAAAACTCCCTATCGTTGACGTACCTCCCCATTGAAGTGAACCTTTGTGAATTCCTCATTTGTCATTGAAACGTGGAATGTATGAACACTATACAGGAAAATGAATATCCAGATAAAATGTTGCCATTGAAACTTCTCCAAAACAATGCTTTCTGTTTTATCCATCTCTGGAGATTGTTAGAAGTCTATGGGAAATGATGGAGTCACGCATGCCTTGTAATATCTGGATTTTTAGTTATTTCTGATGGCAATTTGGGTCTAGCACAGTCTCTAAGAATACAGTAGTGATCATCAGCTAATAATTCCACACTCAAAAAAGAGCAGGGCTAGGTACTGATGGCCTGCAGAAGCCCCGATGAAGACAGAGAAAGGCAAAGTGTACGGGTAAAGATGTCTTGAAGTTATTCTCACCTTTGAAATTTTAAAAGTTAAAAAAGTGATAAAACTAATAAAGCAATTAAGAAGGAACTGGTAATAGTCCCCCAGGCCCTCTACTGGGTCAGGTACTGTTCAACATGACCTGGATGATGGAGCAGACTGCACCCTCAGGAAGTTTTGCTAATGATACAAATCTAGGAGTGCAAACTGTAAAGACCTATAGCCAATAAATTGCTTAGGATTCAAGCTTCTGCAGGTATGACTAAATGATTCAGGACAGGTGACTGACATCAGTCCAAATTTGCTTCTTAGTTTTGTGCTCTTTTGTAGCTTTGTTTTGGGATTGAGAGTTGAATCCACTGCTGCTCTCTGGTCTTCTTTAAGGTGGTTTTCTGATAAGTGGCTTCTCAAGAATTCTGGAAAACACAGAGTGCTTTCCCAGGAAACAAAATGTATTTAGTGAAGCCCCTTGGTTTTAAACCCATATCCTTGAAAATGAAGGCAAACCAGGATGGTCAGTATTGAGCCTATGCTTGCTGAGAGCAGCATCTTCTTGGTTTGGGAACAGGTGGTTGCAGTTCAGGCAGAGAAATCACTGCTGAGAGTCATTGACCAACACAGCCCTGGCAGAAGGCAGAAGACAGCCCACCACTTTGGACACAACCCCACTGTGTCCTGTCCCTGCATTCAGCAAAAAACTTGTTCTCTTTTTCAAAACTAAAACAAGAGTCTGATCCCCAGCTGAAAAAGTATTTAATAATCAGATCCATACTAGTTTCTTTAAATTCTTCACTGCAACTCCGGACGAATTATCACAGAATTAACAATGGAAGGACAAGTATCAAAATAATCCAAGTTCTTTACAAGTTTGAACCATATTCATAAGGTTCCTGTAATATTTTTCTTCTTAAATATGATCTCTTTGTGGCCCTTGTATTTATTCTTAGCTGAAATACAGTTTTAACTGTAAGTAATTTCTTTACAACAGTACAAGTGACTTGTGGATAACTGGAGAGCAGCAGCAGAGGTGCTTAAACATTGGATATTGGGGACAAGTGCTAGCAGCTCACAGTGCTGGATTTTGCCATACTTCATTTTAGAAACTGGAAACTTGCCAGTTTGTGAGAACACTCTAATTTTGGAATATAGCTATGAAAACTGAGAGTCTGAGGCCTCTTATGGTCATACTAAGAAGCTGGCAAAATGCTCCATTAAATGTCTTTAAATATGAAAGACAAGCTCTCAAAGGGGGCTGGCAACAGATGGAGATTCATATCGCAGTTGATAACTCCTCTGAGCTTTTAAGTGACCTCTCCTCAAACCACCAAAATATATACAGGGCTGCGATAGAGGTGAGCTCAAGTTTGTGAGAGTGGAAAAAAACCCACCTATTTTCTTAAATAGCCCCCCAAAGTGGTTCTTTTTCTTCTGAATATACTTCCAGAACTCCATCTTGCTACAATATGCTTTAAATTTTCTGTAGTTTCTTTCTGGTTATAGTGAGAAAATTAAAACATGTTAAAAAAGAAACTTGATTTGACTCCATTCCACTTACACACTAAATGGTTAAGAAGGAAAGAGCCAGAGCACACGCTGATCCTCTAGTTAAAGCCAAGAATAATTTTGTCTGTGACCTTCAGGATCCAATTCAGAGAGGCATAAAAACAGTGTCCCTGGAGAGCACAGACATCCTATGGATTTGAAAGTGCTTTGGATTGAATTTAGTCTGTACCTATATTTTTTATTGTGCAAATTCACGTAATCTCTTTTGAGAACTGGTCCCTGACTTTCTGTGCTGCCCTGCTCCTGTGAGCTTTCCGTGTGTCTCTGCTCTCCTTTTTGACCCATCTGCCCCTCCAGCCATGCAGTCTTTTGCTCCAATTCCATTTGCTACCAAGAGACAGCACAGCTCTTGGCTGAAGGCTGTTGAGTTCCTTGCCTCTGGCAAGTCACAAAAATGCCTTCTGAATGTTTTATTTGATAACAGGTCCACTCCAAGAGGAAAGATTTGTTGAGCAGCTCATCACGCAGAGTGTATTGAGCAGTTGCCCTCTCGCAAGCCATCTCTCCTTGGCAGGAAGTGCCGCTGCCCCTGCTTCTGCCCTAGGAGAACATCGCACTTGTAGTGCATAGAAAATGTATGTCATGCTGGTTCAAGCATCTCCATCTTCACTGTGATGAATTGCCCCAAGGCAGCCTGCAAGGTTGCAGTGCATCTCTATTACAACTGTCCCCAAGGGTCTCCCCAGTCACATCAGTGATACTTTGAAGGGCCATGGATCTACTGTTGGTCAGCAGCTGAAGGATTAATAGAACTCTCTAGCCTGCCTGAATGTCCCTTATTGCTGCAACTTTTGAGTGAAACATAACTAAGTCTTCCTAGAGTTTAATCTGTTGCAGAGAGTGTAAACCATGTATTTTAAAGGTGGTTTTGTGGGGGGTTTCCCCTCCTTGTTTTGTGTTTGAAGATACATAGTAGGTAGAACAACAAGATCCCTTTTGAAAACAGGGTGTTAGGAAGCCCTCAGTTTTTCTCCTGTATTTTGTTTCTGTGTATGCACCCTCCTACATTTCTGCCTGGTTTTGTGACAGCTACGACAACTCTTGAAGTACTTAGCAGCCTGGAAGGTGGATCCAGTTTAAACCAGAATAAGCAAGTTGCTGGTACATGAGAAGACAAGCAAAATTAGTTTATTGAAAGCCTTATCAGAAACTACTGGTAAACTACAGGGTGCAATTGATTCTTTCCATAAATACAGCATATAATCATAAATCAAGATGCTCTAGCTGGCTTTTTTATCATTACATTTTTCTGATCAAAAGCTTGCCCGGAAAGATACAATAGGATTATCCCTGGTGCCTGTAACAAAGTTAAGGGTGGAATATCTGGGTCTTAGAAGTCTAAGCCGAGCAATTTACCGATAGACCACACTGCCTGTACACATACGTTGAGAAAAGATGCTAACATTTTGTAGCATGCAGAAAGGGGAAAAAAGAGGCTTACATGTGTTTGCGATAAGTAAGAAGTGTTTAATTCTGTATCTAGGCCTTTGCATTTTTATATAGGTGATTTAAAAATTCTGGCAGAGATCCTGTCTTCTCATTGCTCAAAATCAAACAAACGCAATTGTTGAGCAGTAACAAAAAAGAATTCTCCATGAAAATTGGATCTGTGGAGACTTTACAAATAGTAAATGTGTGGTAACAGAAAAATGGTCTGGAATTGCTGTGGACTTTAATTTTAGCGTTAGTTACATAAAACAGAAGCGTATGCTTGTGTTGACCAAAATGAAAACTTACTCTGCCAAACCCTTTGGCTCTTAACTTTAAAACAAACTACAGTGTGACAGATGTTTACTGTCTGTGCTTAGTGTGTTAAAGAGAAGGGAGAAAATGTTATCTTAAAAAAAATCCACACAATTAAGAGCAAAGAAACATGAGTCCAGGTAACTGGGTATAATTAAGTTTTGATCTTCAGTGCAGTGCAAGTTTGCTAGTCAAATGAACCGAAGGTAGCATATTACAAATGTAAGCTGTACTGGGAGGAGTCAGGTTCAGTGCAGGTAAGTGTAGGTACACTTACGGAATTTGCACAGATGGCTGATTCATTTTACAATGTATTTTACCTGTTAAAATCTTCTTGTACAGATGAGGCCAAGAAAAGGAGAACACGAAGATTTAAGGACATGCTCCAACCACATGTGTTAAGTCACTTGTCATCACCATGGCTTGACTTCACGAACGAAGATTTGGAAAGAGCTTTACCCACTCTTACTACAAGCGCACTGATGACTAAAAAGGCCAATGTGGGATAGGCAAATCCGGCTGCAAAAAGCACAGTGAAAGGCCTCCTTGGGTGGTGTAGGTGGGGTGCGATTCTTTCTACGTTGTCTTTTCTCCTCAAGACTAGTTCTGTATGAGGTCCCAAAGGAGACAACGGCGTTATGGAGTGACCAGCGTCCTGAACCGCCTGCATGCAGGGTTGGGTCTGCGACTTCCAGTGCACCCCATCACCTGCCGTTTTGTCCCGAGCCTGTTGCTACGGGGCTTTGCAAGTGTGGGTAAACACTTTGGGCCTGCACAGTGGACTTTTTAGGTGAGGCACAGCGTGCACAGAACTTGCCCTACTCTTTACACCTGAGGTTTATCTGCCAGGGCCTAGAGATCTTGGACAGTGACAGCAAAGTCCTCAGGTCGTAGGTTTGGTTAGTGTCCTCTTAGATGGAAGGCCTTACAGGGCTATACAGCCCCATCTGCCTGGGTTTGAAGTTAGAGTTGTCCTTCTCCTAGGATGGTTGCCCAAAGGCTAGTGAGCCCATCCTGCCCATGGACACACTTTGCCTGACCCTTCAGTTGAGACCTGTCTGGCATGGGAGATCCTACCGGAGGCATATGCCACCACCAGCATAGCTCCCAACCTCACAAGGGCATGCAGGCTCTTTCCCCAAGACAAGGGGGTGTTCGTGAAAGAGCAGTCTCTTGTACTGACAATAATATGAGTCTTAACACATCTGATGAGTGCATACATGAAGTGGCACTATCAAAACTGGGTAAAACTAAAGGTCAGGCTAGCTCAAATCCCTGCCTCTGACACTGACCAAAAGCAGATTCCCAGGGAAGACTACAGGAGTCCAGCAAGGGCTGTCCCAGCCTGCAGCCACTGATCATTCAGGGACTGTCTGAATCAAACGTGATGTCTATGCAATCCCTTTGACTCCCTACCAGTTTCCAGTATTCAGAGTACTGTGAGACAAAAAGACACACAGCCATCTATGAGTTATGTGGCTTTTTTTTAAACTTTGCCTCATATCAGCTTTGATATTCTATACTGCTTGCACTGAAGACAGGGAACAATCGATTATTCTACACTCTCTTTTTGTCTCTCGTGATTTACTAGATACATACCTGATTTCAACCATCTTCTTTTAGACTGAGCAGACTTGGTTTGAGCAGCCATTCCTTACATGGACACTGCGCATTGCTCTTCCTGCTCTTCTCTACACCTACTTTGAGCCTTTCAAGTGGAGGAGGGAGCAGAAGGTAGAAAAATAAACTCATGAAATATTCAACCTTCATGGTAATATGTGACAGAGATGGAAAACAGTTACACAGTTATCACATGCCAATACCTTGGTAAAGTAAGAAAAAACCTGCGTAGAATGATAACACGTACTGAATGTCAAATCATTTGAATAATGTTAAGGTATATTTTAGTAACAGGCTGCTACACTCGTACATTGAAATGGGATTTTGATTAATCTTGCAGTGCTAGTTTATTAAACCAGACTAGAACAGGTCTGTATATATTGGCCTGACAGCAAACCAAAACCTAAAATTCCCCAAAGAAATCCAAAATCCTTTTCCTAGAGAGTTCAGTTTAATTTCAATGAAGCAACTGTGATGTTCATCAAACCTTAATATTTGCAACATAATTTTTAAAACCTAAATGTTATTGTGTGCAATGACCTTAGACCTTAGGAGGCAGCCCTGAGTTTTAATCAAAGCAACTGAATAAATAGAAGCAAATGCTTAGTAACTTTCGAAGCAAGATCTTTTAAAGACAAAAGATACAGGCAGAAAACCAACAAATCCCAATCAAATATTTCTGCTTTTCCCTATTGCATTACATCATGTTAGTCAATCTGCAAACTGCTAAATAGATTTGGGATAATTATTGCTGGAGCACCTCTTTCTCAGGAAGAAAACCTTGATTTTATTGTGGTCATTGTTAAATTAAAAAAGCAGATGCCTGCTCTGCAAAGCATGGAACTGGATTCACGTTTGCTGCTTTGGCACAGCTCTTTGAAAAGAAAACTTGGTAGATAATTTCAGTACAGCACATAAGCAGCATAGGCACATATAGCACATAAACTGTACATGCCGCACATATAAGTAGCATAATATTTGATACTGCTTCTTTCGATGTATATGTCCAAAGATGGATGGATACACATTTTGTCATCCTCAGATTCTCCTTTTCCCCCCTCGAATATATTCCTCGGCGTATGTTCATTTTGCAATTCCACCACCAAAAAACTCAATCATGTGTACCACAGGCTGAGTTCAGAGAAGCTTAGGATTTTGTTTGGGTAGTCACACACAATAGAAATTAACCTATCTATCTTCTGCATTATCAAGATAGCAGTGATTTTAAATACGAAACAATTACATTCATTAAGAAGTGCCAGAACAGTAGCTTATTGTTACCCACCATATCACCCTCTAAATTTAGATTTTGAAAGTGTCTTTGGTGGTTGTCCATTCTGTCAAAATCTGTGTTTTGTTTTTTATTGTGACCCTGCTTATTTTCGCAGCCTTTGTAACCCTAATGTGTTAAATAAACACTTCTTGTCCAGCTACTGAAAAAACTAACATGCCAAATGATTTGTAGCTTTCCACCTGAACTGTTTCTCATGAAATTGGGATTATATGCCTTCAGGCCCACACATGGCAAATGACTCTTCTCTTGGATTGCTTACTGCGCTTCCAGGACTTCTACAGCAGAAGCTGAGGCTTCCAAGGGTAGTAAAAAGGATGCTTACATGGTTAACACTGACATGAAACTTAGTAGCTTAACTTTTACCTTTATAGAGGAAAATATAAAAATTGAAATTTTTTTGCTGTCAATTTCTCTTTCATGTTTTCACCCCAGGAGTGGATGCGAACATCATGCTTCAGCTACTTAAACAGATGCAACTTAATCACAAGTTACTCACATGTACCAAGCAAAATAGCACAGTCCTTCTTTTCTAGTTTCTGGTTGAGGTAAATGGGCAAGTAAGCATGCAGCAAATGTTGAAAATATCCTGAAAAGACAGTGCTAATTATCATCCCATCACACTGACATACTGTATGGAACTGATCTGCTACAAGTCCTTTAGATTGGACTGAGAATTAAGTCCAAGGACCTGCTGTGGCCTCTAAATAAATACTTACGCTTGTAGGTCTGTAATACAAGTGTGCTATAGTTGTAAATACAGTGCTTAGTTGAAGTAAGTACTTCATAAGCATTACTGTAAAATAATATTTTATGATTAAATGATCCAGTTCTGAATGATATTCACATGAAAAAGTAGGATTGACCTCAGTCTAGCTGATAGATGGGAGCTTCTCCATAGAGCAAGCAAACAACTCCTCCTCTCCCCCCCCCCCAAGATTTTTATTGCATTTATTTAAAGTTGATCATTTTAACTAACTTCAAACAAGTTCTTTGTAACCTCAGTTTTATTTTGAAACTCCAGATTCCCCCAGTTAGTTGCTAAACCACCAGGGACTCCTCTGTCTTGGAGCAAGACTGTGAGTGATGCAGCTGACACAACCGCCACATACAACACAAGCGTAGCCACAATGAACAGCTTATGCAGTGTGCTCAAATCACGGCATGCACTGCCACTAGTTATGTGCAGAATTAAGAACTGCTACATTCATTTCAGCTGGTGAGGGTCAAACTGGACAGGCACAAGACACTGGTGTATGGAAAACAGCTGAGAAGACACTTTCATTTGCACTGGTGGAGAAAAAAAAGGGGCTTTTAATGGCACAATTTTTTTTTTCATAGAAATAAGTAGCAGTAAATAAAAAGGGTCTTTATGTTGCCTAGTATTCACAGCTGACACAGAATAGATATTGCCTTTGCAAGCACTGACTACAGTTGGTGGTGACTCCTCTGGGAAGCAATTCCTCTGGGGTATGCTGTGGAGAGAGGAGTGAATCAGTCTTACACACTCTTCCTTAAGGACAGCAGGATCCCCTTCCATTGCAAAAACTCTTCCAAACAGTGAAGGAGCAAAGGAAAATAACTAGTCCTTTTCCAGCACTGGTGCAGGGAGTCAACAAAGGAAATATACTTGCTTGGTTCGTAAAATATTGCCCTTGTTATTTTAAAAGGTACAATTGGCTTAGATTTTACAATGATGTTTGACTGGTCAGGATGTTGTTTCATCTTTTCCTGTTGGGTATGTGAGTCAGTTCAAATTAAATTCTCACTGTCATTATTACAGTGAAGCTGCTGTAGAAAGTTCAGGGTATATCCTTAAGAGAAAAGCAACTGCTGTTGTTGTATTTGAGTAGAAGTTTAAACTGAAGAAAACCTTAATATATCTCTAGAATATTTCATACAGCTTTATCTAAAAAAAAACCCCAAAGTTTTCATAGTGTCAATATGCAAAGATTTAGACCAAATCTGGTTGCAAAAACCTTAACATATGGATTATGTAATGTTGATATTTATTGACTTGGTACTCTGATCTGGTTTTCTATATCTACTGGGAACCACAGATGAGACCATAAGCCAAGACACCCATTCTGCTCAATCAGAGCTATTCCAAAATCAGTCTGAGCGCTCTTGGTCATTTTTCCCTTCACACTGAGCCTCTCTGCTTCCTGAAGTTGCAAACCATCTGCTGAGGAATAAAGCTGTCTCTTATCAGAGTTTGCTCTCCAGTTTTCCCTACGCAAGGCAGGTTGCCTTCTGAGTTTTGGAGCAGAGCTCACTGCTTCCACAGCACATCCCAGCCAGGGAACAATAATTCCACATCAGGAATCCAGCTGCTCTCCCAAATGACATTGCACTGTATTACCACAAAGCCACAGGGCTGCTCAAAACACCCACTATCAGCCAACTCCATTCCCCTGCCAGAGATCAGAAAACAGGAACACACTCAGCCTTCTCTGCTCAGTGCTTCCAGCAGTTCACCCGCCCCATTATGCTGGGGTCCGTCCACATCTGTTTTGCAGTACTCCTCTCACTGGCTTAATTGTACATGCTTACCGATATCCTAGACAAACCACAAGGAACCACTTGTATAAAGCTAGCTAATGAAGAAAGGATAAGAGAAGTACAAAGAAATATCCACATTTTAAGAAAAATAAATGCAAAATCATCTTTAGTTCTGCATTGCAGAAATAAATACAATTTCTCTCTTTGCAGATGTTGCTAATTATACACACAAGTATATTTATTATAGTTTTTTACTTAAAAAATCTGCAATCTTCATTCTAAATCTCAGACTTAGCCCTTAGCAATGAGGTGGGGTTTTGTTTTTTTTTTGAGAAAAGGAAGGATGTCAGTGAGAGCTTGTTTTTGGTGAGACCCAGGACAAACATACTGCTCCTTTAATAATCCATTAATTCTCTAATAATATCCTTTAGGGAGTCTGGCTACTTCCACTGATTGTTTTACTACTTATTCTAAACAATACACTTACCCATTTAACAAATAATGTTAAACTTTGGAAGTCATCACTTGCAGGATGTTGACTTTGTTGCTCATCTAAGATGTGGGACAATGCTGCTCTGTGTTAGAAAAGTCCAGTAGGGCAAATACTTTCCTCCAGCTCTTTCTTGTGCAGTGCTGCAGAAGTGCCCCAAGGACTTTCCAAAGCCTTCCTGACAGCAAGCCACTAGAGACAGCTGTTAGGATTCAGTCCATAGCTGAGCACAATAAATAACAATAGCACTTATGCCCATAATGATCTTGGTTTCTCTGCAGGAGGCATGCTGTGGATACTTAACCACTCTTCACTAGAGCAGCACTGATCACAACTATTGGGAAGGTTCAGCCACGTAATAATAGATGTCAAAAGTATTGGGACAAAGGAAGGGATATAGAAATGGATATTAAAAAGATAGCTGGAGGCACTTCAGCTACTGGAAAGGCAGGTTGAAAAAAAAATAAGAAAAAAATAAGAAAAAAGCATCAGTTTCCTTTTAAATTGTATTTATAAAAGAGCAAAGGCAGCTTAAAGTAAATGGAAGGTAAACATGTAAGTCAGAAAAAAGCACTGACCTCACAGTATGTAAGTGGCTGGTAGGGTCATGATGCACCAGGTCAGTAAGCTGTAGTAGCTTCCTTCAGATACTAAACCTGTTGTCTGTTCTTACATGTGATAACGCTGACATGCGGTGAAAGCAACAATTTCTTTCTGCAGATCCCTCTTCCTGACATATGTATGGTTTGCCACATGCAAGGCAGCATACAATCTCTCCTGCAAGTCTTAATACAACTAAAACCAGAGACCAGACTATTTTAGTCAGGATTTTTTTAAATTGGACTGTACGTAAGAAAAGTACAACCTGTAAGACACACCAAAATGATGTCATTCAACCAAATTGACGTTTGTTGGTCTTATTTAAATTCCTGAGTATCTCCAATAATAAAATCATAAATCATAGAATCATTTAGGTTGGAAAAGACCTTTAAGATCATGGAGTCCAACCACTAACCCAGCACTACTAAGTCCACCACTAAACCATGGCCCTAAGTGCCACATCTACACTTCTTTTCAGTACTCACAGGGATGGTGACTCCACCACTGCCCGGGGCAGCCTGTTCCAATGCTTGACAACACTCTGTGAAGAAATTTTTCCTAATACCCAATCTAAATCTCCCCTGGTGCATCTTGAGGCCATTACTTCTTGTCCTATCACTTGTTGCTTGGGAGAAGAGATGGACACCCACTTCACTCCATCCTCCTTTCAGGTAATTGTAGAGAGCAAAAGGTCCCCCCTGAGCCTTCTCCAGACTAAACACCCCCAGGTCTCTCAGCAGTTACTCATCAGACTTATTCTCCAGACCCTTCACCAGCTTTGTTGCCATTTTCTGGACCCGCTCCAGCACCTCAATGTTTTCTTGTAGTGAGGGGCCCAAAACTGAACACAGTATTCGAGGTGTGTCCTCACCAGTGCCAAGTACAAGGGAATGGTCACTGCCCTGTTCCTGACACAATTCCACATTATTGATAAATTCCCACACTATTCTTGATACAGTCACACAGGGTAGCTGCATCCTATATCCAGTGCTCTTCTTACCAGCAGCACAGAGGTCAAAGAGGAAGCCTGGGTCACAGCCAAAGCAAGCAGGGACCCTGCATCGCACTTGGCATGAGGGTGCCAACTGCAGCCAAAGCACGCGGGCTTTGCTGGGGGACCCTCTCCCGGAAGGCTATTTCAGTGGAGCCTGCAGCAAGAGAGCTGCAGATGTTTACCCGTCTGAGCCAGCTATTGTCTCGTGCCTCAAGTTCCTGCAGGCTGGTAATTAAGGCAGATATCTGGAAACCCACAGCAAAGTTAGCAGCTTCTGGTCATGGTGGTGATTGGATTAGGGTAGAGAGCCCTGTCTGGAAGGATACAGCACTGGCTGCTCTGGGGGTTTAAACTGAGCCCCCAGCCAAAGGAAAATGCGTGTGGTGGCTGCGGTTTTCTTTCGGGTAACATTATCTTACAGTTTATGTCCTAAGAAAAAGGTTGGCATAGCTGGCAATACTGGAAGCAAGGCCCAGAGCTGATTTAGCATGAAGCCTGAACTTTCTCTCACTCGCTGAAGTCCAGGTTTTCCTCCTCAGTGTCACGGTGAAGGGACAGAGAAATGCAGTAATGTTTCTCCTCCTGCATTTTCTTTTTGTTTCATGTGAATGTCAGAACTTCCAGAATCTAGTTATTTTTAAATAAATCTACTAATCCTTCCATGGGAATAATTATACATTTTAAACACGTCTCCAGAAAAGAGAATCTCATACCTTAGAAAGTCAGATACAGAATTTTTCTTCTTGGAATTTAATTAAACAGATAAAATGAGTTGGACAGAAGTAATTTATTGTTTGTTAAGGTGAAATTTATGACTTGAAAGTAATACTTTGGATTACAGTCTTTTGTGCCAGTATAAAATATAAATGATAATAACATAATATGATGATATAAAATATAACATAAATGATAATGATAACTAATAAGTCATTGGACAAAAAAAATAGCAGAGAGGTTAAAAAAAGCTGTCATTCTATAATATAAATCAGATTTTCTCTTATTTTAATTCAGTGGGCTTCACTTCTCTTTAAGCAATAACTATTAGCTAACAGACCCCCTTGCTCATTGGAAGAATCATTCAAATGTCGTTTGATAGTGGATATGTCTAAGTGTGCTGAAGCTGTATACAATCTAATACATACTGAGTTAACTGTACTCATTTTTTACATGATTAATCCATTCAAATTCTTTTAGCAGAGCAAATGGTATAGGAGTAATTAATTTGCAAATGTCTACTTGATAAAGTGTATTTTAAATGTATCTTAACCATATGAGGAGAAATTTTCAAAAGCCACTAATATCCTATTCTCAAAAGCAAGTTGGATGCATAGCATAAATCACTCATTAAAAAAACCCACAGAACTTCAGCCTTTATATTTTTTAAAGGCATTTGAAACCATTTTCCTAATTGCCACTTCAAAATCCTCCACTAGCCAATCAAAGAAATTCAGAAACTTCAGCCCATGCCCCTTTTGTGATGGATGGTGTTTTGGAGGAAAGTAAAATTTGCTCTGTACTTTAGCAGGCTCCAAAAGACATATTCAGTACTGTGCATTAAAAAGCAGCTCAGCAGGAAAGATTACCTATTGAATCAGAAAGATCTGCCCCTGATTAACGCTGAAGGAGTGTCTCTGCATGATATGAGGATGTGTTACTTACTAACACCTCTCAGACAAATTTGTGGCTACCCTTCTGAGCAGAGGGGATTTGGGAAAGGACTGGATTTCACACCAGGATGGATGGAAAAGTTGGGTTAGTAAAGATGGGGCCATCAAGGTATGTTTAGAGTTGCTACAGCCAGCTGACTGCACATAATAAGTACTCATAAGAGTAATGCAGTACTCATAAGAGATTTAAGGCTGAAAAATGAATATCAGAGAGAGCATAGCTCTCTTAGAGAGTTTGGGCTGATAAAAACTAGCGAGCTGCAATCCCTGCAGCTGGAGAAAGGCAGCTTATTTTTGGGTGGATGAAGAGTTGTTTGCAAATTCCCTTACCATAGTCCTGGGTCAGGAGGGGATACCGGCTTGTAAACCCAGATTGCTGCAGAACCTGTAAAAGTTGTCAAGCTCTACTCAAAAGTAGTGATTAACAGTGACACTAATTCACTGCACTCTGAATACAGCAGTTTTAGGGAGACTTCGGGGTTAATTAAAGGATATGGTTTGCCTGATTAACTTGATTTCTTGCTCAGCCTACAAAAAGCTGCTGAGGACCAGAGCAATGTAGCTGTAAGTACTTCTGGACTTGATGAGTGTCATTGCTTTTATTTTAGGAATGGAGTCAGCACTGCTTTCCAATGTGGACCAAAATCCTAACAGAACCTATGAGCTAACTTCAAGTATATTGGAAATCACCTACGAGTGCCTCAGCTGTGATGCTTGAGATAAACAACAGTCTCACCCTGAGCTTCAGCCTGGAAGGTTAAATACAAGGGCTAGTTGTTATGAGCAGCAACAAATCCATTGCACACTATCTGTAACCTGGAACACTTCTTCCTATTTACATCTTCCCTTGGCAGGGGTTTCCCATGGAATCCTGTCACTGAGCTTCCCTCAGATGAAATGGGTGATAAAGCACAAGGTTACAACTCGGACAAGCAGAACCTTCAAGTCTTGTTACACGGCTCAGTGTAAGGAAAGGGCTTTTTGTTACGCTTAGGGCCAGTGTTTGCATCCTACCATCAAAACTACAAATCTGACCTTGCTGATCTGATTCCACCAAAGAGCTGCAGTCTTGCCTGCTCATGACAGCTTGAACACTAACATTAACACTAATCCTGAAATGAAAGCTACACCTACATTAGTAACCCCTATCAAACTCTGAACTAAGCACAGCTCAGTGGCTCTTGCTGGTGATGATGTAAAAAGACATGTTGATAACACCTCAATTGCTGTGCAGCAACTGACTCAGTGATACACATCACCTGATCCTTCATCTTGCCTCTCATTAAACCTTTCTGTACATGAGTTCTTTACACTTACCAGCAACTCCTGCCACACCAAAAGCTAAGTATGGCTTACTAGCTCACATTTAAAACACATTAATAATACTCTAATATTCCCTTTTAAATTCTACAGTAAAGCAGGAGTCACTATTTAGCATCAAATCATCAGACAATTCTATATTCTTAAAACTGGTAATTAATTTTGAAAAGGTACCTTTGGATGTCAAAGAATTACTATTAATCCATCCCCTAGTATCTCAAAGGTACTTGTTCAAGATTGAGAACATGCATTACCCCAGCAGCCTGAAAGAACACTGCATGTGATGGACAGATTTGGACTCAAAGAAGATAGTGCAACGAATATTAAAAAGTATTAATCAGCTGCCCTTCCATGTGTTTCAGAGAAATTATGACTGAACTTTAGAGAGAGCACTGTCATGTGGAAATATCGTTAAAATGAGAGAGACTAATTAAGTGGATGGAAGAGCCCTTTTCTTATTTCCTTATTCTTTGATGAAAATGCTTAAATCTGAAAAAAGAGAATCTATCAAAAGATAAAGCCTGAACGCCTGCAGTTGTATGATGTGAAGCACGGATAACTTTGAAGGCAATATAGTTTGTTCTACAGTTGGAACTTTGGCCCTTAGTCTGAGTCTGTGAGCTGAAGTTTGCAATAAACTGACTTGTTATGACTCACTGTTTAATCATAGAACCATAGAACCATAGAATGGCTTGGGTTGGAAAGGGCCTTAAGGTCATCTAGTTTCAACACCCCTGCCATGGGTAGGGATGCCTCACGCTAAACCATGCCACCCAAGGCTATGTCCTACCTGGCCTTGAACACTGCCAGGGACGGAGCATTTACCACTTCTTTGGGCAACCTGTTGCAGTGCCTCACCACCCTCATACCAAAGAACTTCTTCCTTATATCTAACCTGAACTTTCCCTGTTTAAGTTTAAGCTCATTACCCCTTGTCCTGTTCCTACAGTCCCTGATGAAGAGTCCCTCTCCGGCATCCTTCTAGGCCCTCTTCAGATACTGGAAGGCTGCTATGAGGTCTCCATGCAGCCTTCTTTAATGTATTCATAAAAATGCTTAAAAACAATAATCTTATTCTGTCCACTTAGCATCAAATTTTCAGGCTACATATCTTGACTGAAGTCTATGTATCTTGAGCTCGAGAGACTGGCAAAGTTCTGAGTGAATTCACAAACTCCCCTAGACCCTCATAGGCTGAAGTAATTTGTGTGATGAGGAGAGAGGCAGCATATCTCACCAGATATTTATTTGGTCTGTCATTGTAGAACAAAATCCATTCTGCGCTGCCTTCCAGATTCTTCACATTTATCAAGTGGAAAGCAGCCCAGTATATTCAACCAAAATATTTCCTACATCAAGCCGGAGCTCCCAGATGACAGCGAACCAGTGCAATTGGTTCCCATTTAGCTATTGCTTAGCATATCTGACAATTTTTACAGGCTTATTTGGAGTTGTGTTGTTACAAAAAGAAATTTTCATAGATTAGTGATATATGTATAAAGAGCTAAATCTCTTAGATTTTAAGCTTTCATTTCCCCAGTGTCCAAGTCAGTCTGATACGATATAGTAATGAAGAAAAAAGACCTTCTATTATTAAATACAGTGTTAACATTGAAAAGCAGAGGGGAGAACAGGAATTACACATAAAGATGAAAAGAAAAGATACCGGAAATCTCACTGTCTTCTTAGATGTTCTTCATAATCTAGAAACATGGCATCATGGTCTAGTTAACGGCAGTTGGGTGCCGAGACAGACCGTGTGTGTTCTTTCCCCTATCAATTTAACAGAATCACTTTAATAAAAGCAGAAGATCAAAGAACTTCAGATGAGACAAAAAAAGAACCAAGAAACACTCACTGTCAGCCAAGTCACACAGATCTGTTACAGAAAATATGTAAGCAACCAAAAATGAGAGGAAAAAATGTTTGCACTAACCCAATGACAGTTCAGAAAGTCAATTAGAAAAGCTTAATTGATGAGTTTATTATGGTTTATTGTGCAAGTAATAATTCATATTAAAACTCTTTGATTTGCAAAATTAAGTTTGAAACAAACATATAAATGTTAAGTATCTTTAAGAGTAAATTAATTTGTACTAAAATAAAAAAGTTTATTATTTTAATTTAGTATTATCTCAATATTATCTTAATTTACCAAACAGTCCAAATTCCTATAAGGGAACACTGTAGATACAAGTGTTTGCAGTTGTTAGGCAATCAACTTACTGCTTACCTTATTGGAGACTATACCATAGATATTAGTGTCACAGGTGATGAATGAAAGGTGTAGTGTCACACTACATGATGAATCTTTATCTTCACTAAAAAAAGACTGCAAGAAAGAGAACCTAGATAAAAGTTGAATCCTTAAGACAGAAGATTCGTAACAGGCATTGCAACAATACCTCCTTGGACGTGATATCAGCTATCAATTCCAGTGAGTCCATGCAAAGCATCTGTGAAGGACATGACACTCAGACTGTGGTTTCAAGCAATTGAACTAAATACAAGTTTGTCCCATATGCATCAACTCTGTGTTCTCAAAATAGTATATGTTTTTCTCTCTGGAAACAACTTCAAGACTGTGCTCACTGCACTTCACTAGAAACACACTGAACAGAATAAACGTGCTAAATAAAGAAATCATACAACTGCAGTAAGTTATTCATGATTATTAAAACATTAGGACCATGAAAGTGAATAGAGATGTTTCTGCTTCAGAAAAAAGATGATTAGACTGAGAGGCCAATTAGCTTGCCCTAGAATGTAACTTAGTTCACATAACTGGTAACAAATACTGAATTAGGTGTCTTTACTTTGCAAGTATCCATAGAAACAAGACTGGTGGAAAGTCCAACCTAAATCAGCCCTCCTAGCAGTCTAGATCAAAATCACAGTTTACAAATAACACCAAATAGCCCCTCCTGCAGCAATATGACCCAGTTTCCTCTCTAAAGTCACTTAGTATATTCTTCAAAATTCTATATTTAACTTGTTGGCCTCTGTTTCACATGGAGCATTAGGCATCTTATTTCTCACACTCTTATTGACAGATTGACATCCATCTTCTTTAGCTACTAAAGTAAAAGGAAACACAGAGAAATATAGGCAAGATTCAAACAACAAAAGACTAAGCTTCTAAATGCACACTTAGATTTTTAAGTTGTTCAAAAATGATTTCCATATACCAAATAATTTAATTTTTTTATAAAAGTTTATAATGGTATTGTGGAATAGCATGAAACAGACTCTGAACTCCCTTTATTTACAGCAAACCAAAGCTGATCCTGAATGAACCTGACAAAGCAACATGTGTGGCCAAAACCAGAGCTGAGATCAAGCATCAAGGCTTCTTTGGACAGAATACACATTAAGAGAACATCATTTGCAGATGTTCTTTATCCAGTTGGATTCCCTGGCTTTTCACTATCTCTGCTGACATGAGCCACAGCCAAAACAAACAAGTTGTCCTCTCCTCAGCAAAGTGCATTTGATGGTGCCGTGCCGATGGGAGGCTTCCAAAGCAATAGTTCTCAGCATTCCAGCTGATTAAGTCTTCTAATTGGCTCTCTCTCTTCCCATCCTAGGATCTTCTCACAATAGTTAGGAAAAGATGCATAAACTGCAGTATCAAGTAAGTACCAGGGAGATGATGTGAAAGCAACATTGTCTTTCAAGCTACATTCCTAGCATAGAAGACCAAGAGTTTATTTCCTCTTGGCAGATGTAGAATGTAAACAATCTTTCTTGGTCATTTTGTGGCTTGATCATCTGTTTTTATGTGTCTTATATCCTGTCTCATCATTAGCAATATTAGGATGGAAAGCACAAGAAGAAATAAACACATTGGGCTGTGCTGGTGCTCCTCAAAGCATTAAAATCTCTACAGGAAAGCCTATTTTGCCTTGCTCACGTGTCCCTTTAAATAAGTCCCCTGAATTCGGATCAGAAAGACAAGTCCTGTAGGGAATTTTTTGCATGTAGCACATATAGATACACTACATATATATATATATATATATATGTATACACAAGATCATGAATAAACTATTGATCAAAGGCTACTACCAGAAGATCCCAAGACATTTGCTATGCTTCATCTTTCTTCTTATGGTCTTCTTCTTCTTGGCCTTTCTTACAGGCTTTATAGAGCATGTGGTGGCAAGAGGTATACATGGCACCTTTTAGATGGAACATCTATTGCACAGTTATCTACAATCACTAAGACCTGGAGCTGTCAACCAGTGCTGACCAGTGCTCTACTCCTTTGTCCTTATAAACGGCCAATGTAAGTCATAGACTTTTCTTTCAGAGAGCTGAAGATAGCAGGAAAAAAATCAATGCTTTAGATAAACTGCAGAGTCTCCAGTATTTGGAGTGAAATTATGTACTACAAAGTGGCCCACGTGTATTATAACACTATTATAACTTTTAATACAGCTCTGGGACCCTGATACACAACAGCTGCCTACTAGATAAAAGCTTCTTTAGATAGCTGAGGTTTCTTGCCTTTTTCAATGAGACATAAAAGCCTTCCACTTCAGAATGGGCTCAGTTAAAGCAAACATACTTGTCTGATACAGTAGAAGAAAAGGAAATTACAATTAAACAACTGTGAAAAGGCTGAACCAGTTTATTTGATTCTCTAAAGTCCTTCACGTAAAATAAATGCATGTTCTTAATAAAGGTTTGCAGCTAGGACAGCTCAGTTTCAAATAAGAACTGTAATGAATTACAGTATTTATACATGAAATATCTTCAACAGTAAATCACACATTTCTGAACTTGAAAAAAAGCAAGTTACATGTTAAATGTAATATCGCACTAGCCATACAGGTGGTTCCTGTGAAACCTTGAACAAACCTACCTATAGGAATCTCCAAAGAGCAATATTGTCTGAGGTAAAATTTCCATGTTTTAAACAAATTTCCTTTAAATACATTACATTTTCCAACGCAATTCACCTGTGAATGTAGCTGTCAATTACAGCAAGCCTATTAAAACTAGTGTTTATTTTGGATAGCAGTTATTTCACAGAACTACCTCTTTGTTACACACATTACTGACAAGGCATAATGATTGCATACAACCTTGGTACAACAAATAAAGAGTTTGCATTTTTAATTTCCTGTGCCTCTCTTGTATTTTTCACTTGGCTATTTGGAAAGCTGATATAAACACTGAATGACTTGGCATGAAAAGTGAATCAAATTCAGTCATATCTAACGATCAGAACAACTGAACACTCACGGATGTTTTAAAAAAGTACTTCTATGTAGGGTGTTTGAAATGCGTTTCCAGTTCTGTTTAAATAAGAAAAATGCAAGGACTAGTCTATAAGACCCCTTCACCACTTCATCGATCTCTCCAAGTTTCCTGATTTTCAGCATGCGGACAAGCAGCAAGGATTAAGAGAAACAGAAACGGATATTTAGCCACAGAGCTGTTTGCCCTACTTACGCATTCACTTCATGCAACTTGGTAACTGTGAAGTGAGTACTTGACAAAAAAAAAGAAGGGGGGGGGGGAAGGGGAAGATAAATCCTCTCTCTACTTGAGTTTCCAGGCTTGGGAGTTGGCATGACAACTGTAAGCCAGTAGTCAAGTCAGGCACCGACTGACAGTAAGAAGCTGAAAGAAACCAACAGAAACACAGAAAAACCAAGAATACAGAGAAGTACTGGGAAAAGAACTGATAAAGTGTGGACATCATAAAGCTTTAGAGGTGTGGGCACTAGCACAAACAGTGAACAACTATGTCCCTGCATAGCAGTAGGCAGAGTATCATATAGCTGAGGTGGTGACTAGTTGTTTCTCCAGCGAATAAAAAGATTGTGCTACTCTAGGCAAAACTCCAGCTCTGTTGTGGGCCAGCAGAAATAGCTGATCAGGCTGCACAAGAGCAGTTTCATCGTGAACTGCAAGTAGCAATACATAAAGAGCTTATTAATCTTCCTTTACCATTGAAGCAAGTTTAACTTCCAGAAAATAGGTATTTATACTTAAATCAAAGGAAAGAATTAAGAATGGTGTCAAAAATAAGAATATCTTTTTTATGAGTAACTTTTAATGAAAAAAGAAAGAATAGGCAGGTTTGTGAACAGAGGAAACATTCATCAATAGGGTAGAATAGGTTATTCTATGTTTTCCTCTGTGATCTTTTTAGTTTGTTATTGTTATCTGTATTTTGACACAGTAAATGCTCTTCTGTCTCCAACTTCCAGGCAAGTTGAGAGTAAAGCAACAACCCTACTCCACAACACTGTACGCATAGCCTTGGATTGGCCTCAGGAACCATCCTCTTCTTATGTACTGACATCACTGTCACATGTGAGGACAATTAAGGCCAGATTAGCCCACAGAAGAAGTCTTCAGTCTCATATTTCCTTATCCAAGGACAGTTTTCTAAATGTCCTAATTTTAATAATCTATTTCAACTGAAATTATGACCTGAAGTTGTTTGTGCACAATAATCTTATTCCTTGCATTATTTCTTTTTCTTTCGGAAAGCCAGTCATTATTGTCACGTTTGTGAATTGACTAACAACATCTGTGCATTTTTATTCCACTTTTAATAATACATCTATTAAACACAAACATAGCAGTGGCTTAATGTGTATTTTATTCTTTGGTCTACCAAAGCCTTGTTTGGTTTAGGGTGGGGTTTTTTTGTCAGAAGTACGCCTTTTAATAGGAGCAAGACCAGAAACTCTCACTTGTATCAAACTAGAGAGGGTGGACTGACCCCACTGTCACTGGCATTTCCTACTTGAGTTGAAGAGGACAGTCCCACCTGTATTCAAGCTTTCATCCAAGCACTCTATTTTGCGTTTATTTTGCTGGTGGACTTGACAACTCTGAAATGGGAAAAAACGAATTTTCATTGAGATGGGGAAGTCTGAAAGCTTCTCACACGATAAAACAAAAGAAGTTACTGCCTTTAACTTGCAGCAGATGGGAATTCTTCCACTCCTTTTGCTTCAGATATTTCCTGATTAATATAATTATTCTTTTGAGAACTGATATTTGCTAATTTTAACTTGCAAATTGCTAAATCTATTGTATTCACAATTAATTATGGCATGATAGAAAATCACATTGTTTGAACTAGCAGGAAAAGAGACGGATCGTCTCCCAAAGGTTCTTCAACACACAAATTCCGTTTCATGTGATATTTCAAGTGTGAAAATAACAAGCAGCAGTCCACAGAGGAAGACTTTGCTTATTTCAAATAAAGCTGCGTTAAGGAGGAAAGCTGGAGAGGACAACCCCCCCAAAACACAAAGTTGTACTTACACAGATAACATTGGAGAAAAGAGGAGGAAGTCCTCTCCTCACAATTTTGAAGTAAGGGACTAATCAGAATAGGTTGTTTACCTCACAAAGGTTTAATACTACTTCATCTTTTATTAGAAACATTAAGAATATTATGTGCTTAAACAATTCTATCGCTATATACATGGCTTTTGTGCCAGCTTGGGAGATGCTCTCCCCACAATTCACATCAGAGATATTTTTATCCAGACAAAAAAATGTTTCAATTAGTAATGAAAAAAGAGCTATCATGGAGGAATTAAAAAATAATCAGGACGCTCAACTCACATGTTGCATCATGCAGATAGTATTTGGGGCAAAAATAAAACATTAATAAAGTAATTCTAAGAATTTAGAATTAGAAATTAGAATTTCGATAACAGAAGGCTCAGGGAGACCTTATCACTCTCTACAACTACCTGAAAGGATATTGTAGTGAGATGGGGGTCAGTCTCTTTTCCCAATAAATGAAAGGACAAGAGGAAATGGCCTCAAGCTGCACCAAAGATGGTTTAGATTGGATATTAGGAAACAGTTCTTCACTGAAAGGGTTGTCAGGCATTGGAACAGGCTTCCCAGGGAAGTGGTGGAATCCCCGTCCCTGGAAGTGTTCACAAACCATGTAGATGAGAGTCTTAGTGACATAGTTTAGTGGTCGTCTTGGCAGTGCTGGGGAACGGTTGGACTTGACCTTAAAGGTCTTTTCCAACCTGCTTGATTCTATGATTCTATGATTTTATATAATGTATGCTATCACTAAAAGTGCATCATGGTTATTATACACAGTGAAGTCCTCCGTAAGTCTTAAAGAATGACCTGCTTCAGACACACTTTTGTCCTACAGCATGAACAAAATGGTTGTTATAACTGAAACACTGCAACTGTACTTTCCTCACCTTTCTTATTAAATTTCAACTTTGTTGGACATGTTTAATTTTTATGTTAATTTGGCCTCATACATAACTCAATTTCTCCAGGTTATAGAAGATTCAAAACTTTACAGGAGGGATTGAGTAAAAATGTAGCATGCCAATGGACCAGCACTTTAACTGGTGCAAAGCTAAGCCAGTAATGGTGCAACAAATAATGTGAGCTGAAGATCTGGCCTCAAACACAGTGCATATTCAGCTTAACAGAGGAGTCACTGAGGCAGAGAAATCAATATAAGTCAGATATTCTGTGCTTACTGCACTTTCCCTTTAGAAAAGTATGTGTATGTTATACCACAGACACAACTGTATTGTTTCAGTAGAGATTCCAGCCAAATGGTGTTTTTTAAAAAGACCAGTCCCCATACTTTCAGGCTGGATAGCACTGGTTTATGTTAAGCAAGTATCCTGGTGGCATTAGTGTTTACCTTCTTTTCTCACACAGACCGAATGATCAACAGTAGGTCAGCTACAACTAGTCACTGCAATATAAAATTATTTATGAAAGAAAAAGGACAATTAAATAAGCCACAGTAATAAACACAGATCAGAATGACTAAATTCCTCAACAAGTAACCTGAAAATAACATAAAAATTAAAAATCAACCAGACCCTTTGTCTTGTTGAGAAACTGTCTAATTCTTCCTTCTGCCCCTATGCCCTTCCTCTGCCTCTGAAACTTGCCTTCTGAATCCACATTGAATAAGAATGAGATATCTGTAACATGATACGTTTGCACTGATCCTATAGATTGCTGTTAAGAAGCAGTCCATCACAAATGTGGCTTCTATTAAGTTTCATTACTTTCAGGATGTTAATTTTGGTACAGGCTTATTATTTTTGTGAATTTGCGCAAAACTACTACCCATCATGTTAAACAGAGGTAGAAGAAAAACAGGAGTTCAAACAACACTGACAGAACAATGCCCATGCAGATAACTAAACATCCAGCTTTAATCTGAAATAGTTTCTTTTTGACACTTAATTTTAAAGTGACTAATAGAACAAAGCCCTCTTAAAACTCTCCATGCTATTCTATTCATATTATGAAAGGCTACAGGAATAAAAACTATATTGTGTACAACTATACAAATTAATACTCTAACACCCATGTGCTACATGAGAAACTTGTTAAAGTTCTAGAACATTACTTTACATCCACTGTCCAAGTAACTTCAGACTTCCCAGAAGATTGTGACTTTCAAGCAGGACCACTGTGGTGATACCTGGAAGCAGGTGAGGATTGTTCTCCACAATCTGATATGGAAAAGAAAACTAGCTAATATTTAGATATTTTTCTTTTACAATGAAGAAAAATATTCTACCACCATAGTTCCCAGGAGTATTAGGGTACTTCAAATGTTAAGAACTTAATTTAAAAAACCATAAAAATCACACTAAAATATACTATGATTCTAAAAGCTGAACATTTACCCATGAAGAAATTCCAGAATTTAGGTTGCCATCATAACTTTGTCAGCACTTATGTACATATATTTTAACATACATTCTGATATTAAGTATTGCATAAATCTTTATGAATAAGCAGGGGTCTTGGGGTAGTGGCATGGAAACTCCAAGGCTTGAGGAGATTGTTATCCTCAAGATAAAAGAACCTAAGAGCACAATTGTACAGGAGATAAGAACAGGAAGGGTTAAGGAGAAAAAGTATTTCTTTAGTCCAAATACTTAAATGCTGCCGCAGAGAAGTAGATTCTATCTTTGTCTCTATCACAGATCAACCCACAACCCCCACAACTTTGGAGTCCTTTATTTCATGGCTGTGTAATTTGAAACATCTGGGGAGCCTGGCTTTCAAAAGATGTGACCTCTAAATCAAAGGTGCAAGTTTAGCTAGGCAGAAGCTATATGTTAAATATTTAAATACTACATAAATTTTAATTATGGCAAAGCAGGTGATGAGCCTCCCAAATAAGACACTCAAAAATTAATCAGCTTTGATCTTCTATTAACCACCCCACAAACAACACTTCCTTGTCTCACCAGAGTGTTTTTAAGATAAGACTCCTTACTTACAGTGCTGAAAGCAACAGACACATGCATTACACCAGCCTATATGTCCTCTTCTACTACTGAAACTGCTGTAACACTCATCATCTTTGCTGTCCTCCCTGCCTACATTCTACCCTTCACCGTATCCTTTTGGGGATTATGAATTACTTTTTTCCTCAGACCATTTAACTGGCAAGTTAATTTTGAACTCTGACCCTAACCTCCAATATCTGCAGCTTCTCCTCTAGGTAGCATTGCCAGAAAATCAAATCAGCATATTCTATTCCATTCCATTTTAATGACAGGTAATAATGCACAGCAGCCATAGGATAAAACCTTGCAGAACCAAAGTGGATAAGCATGACAAGTTTTAGAGTAATCACCAACATAGATCAGGTACAAGTTTTCCACCCACTTTTAGCCACACCTTAGAATCATAGAATAGTTAGGGTTGGAAAGGACCTTAAGATCATCTGCTTCCAACCCCCCTGCCACGGGCAGGGAGGGACACCTCACACTAAACCATGCCACCCAAGGCTCTGTCCAACCTGGCCTTGAACACTGCCGGGGATGGAGCAGTTACCACTTCTTTGGGCAACCCATTCCAGTGCTTCACCACCCTCACAGTAAAGAACTTCTTCCTTATATCCAATCTAAACTTCCCCTCTTTAAGTTTTAACCCATCACCCCTTGTCCTATCACTACAGTCCCTAGCGAAGAGTCCCTCTCCAGCATCCTTGTAGGCCCCCTTCAGATACTGGAAGGCTGCTATGAGGTCTCCACGCAGCCTATGAGGTCTCCATGCAGCCATACACTGTTATCATCTAGCCTACATGTTCTTAGACCCTGAGAATATCAGAGTAGCTTCTGATTTATACTAGGTGTTAACTCTCTCCTCACCAGGTCTATAGATTAAGCTATATGTCATAACAAGCCTCTCTTTTTTCCACAATGTTGAACAGTATCATGTACTCTTCTTTGGAGCTAACTGGAACATATTCAGCTACAGTAATTTGTAACCCAATACTATGAAGTATAATGGAATACTACAAATAAATCAGCCATTTTAAACAAGTCTCAGCTACAGCACGGAGCAACAGCTTTGATCCAGTATCACATTTCATCATGTGGTATTAAGTACAATGTAATCAAAATGCAAATATTTATAAAAATAAAGAATGCAAGGGCTACAATGCTTTTGCTTCCACTTCATTTTTCTAGGTCCTCTCATTTTAATTAGCAAATGTTTTGAAAAACTCCACAAACACTTTATCAAGGTACTTACACGGATGAAGTGACTGCACAGAGCAATTCCCAATAAGAGATTGGAAATCTGTATTTCTGCTTCAAAGGCTCACTGCCTGCAGTGTTAAGAGAAAGATGTTTATGTCTGCCCCTCTGAACACACAAATATCCACAGGTCAATTTATATAGCAATGTTCAGTGCTTAAGACTGAAGGATTATGTAATGCTGCCTTATTGCCCATTTTCACTAAAAACAATGACTCTCAGTACCACATATCACCATATACAGCAAAAATGTGGTATTAAGAAGCAGTGACAATATTTCACAGATTTTTTAATTAAATCTCGAGGTGTCAGCGCTGACGTATGACACAAACGTACAGGTTAGTGAAGAGCGTTGAATGAAATGGCCTCAAGTGATTTCAAACTGAGCATAATTGTAAGCATATGAAACTCTCTCCAGGCACTGAAGAGACTTCACCAGGAGTTAGGTGTAGATTTCTATCACTCATATGCAAGGAGTAATTAAAACAGAGATGAGACATACTGGCATCTACAGGGGAATCAGGAGTCTACCTGTCTATGGCAGTTTCAACCAGCTTGCATTGTTTATCACAGCAAAACAGCCTTAAGGGGTAGGACTGGGCTTTTGTAAATACCAGAACACTAACTGCCAAACTACTAAGTAGAGTTTTTGACGTTCAAGGATAATTCAGACCCTACGAAGAAATGCATACTAAACAGGAACAAGTTATGTCTGAAATTGGAAGGTTGCCTCAAAAGATGTTCTCAAATGATGCTTTCAGCAGCAGCAAAAGGAGAAAAAAAAACAACAACCCAGCACCAAACTGAAATAACTTCTCAAAAGGATGTGAATGAACTCATATGACTTACTGTGATAGCAGATGACTAAACCCAATGATCCAGACTTTCTGATCAAAATGTAGTCACGTGCTTAAATGGTTTCTTAAAAACCATTTAGGCCTTGAGGCCATATTTTTGGGTGAAAACACACGTGGCTCTATTAATGACAAACATATGCTGAGTCATACCAGTTCAGGGTCTAGCATGTAATTTTCAATTATTTAAGACTCATATACACTAAATATGAAACAGGAGTGGGAGCACATGCTGATAGTGTGTTGATGACAACTTTTTGATGACTGACAAGCTAAGTAGGTGCTCTGTTGAACCTGTTTTCACAAACAATCAAGAATCAGATGGGTTTGAGAACACCGAGGAGAATGTCAGCTGCAATGACCATTACATTGTGGAGTTTAAAATCCTGAGTCAAGTGAGCAAAATAAATTATAAAAACTACAATCCTGGCCCTCAAGAAAGCAGATCTTGGTTTGTTCAGGGATCTGCTTGGCAAGGACCATGGGATACTGCCATGAAGTTCAAGAAGGCCAAGTCCAAAATCCTGTATATGTGTCCAGGTGATGCCAGGCACAAATAGAAGCTGGGCAGAGAACAGGTTGAGAGGCAGCCCTGAGGAGAAGGACTTGGGGGAGTGCTGATTGATGAGAAGGTCAACATGAGCTGGCAGTGTGCGCTCACAGCCCAGAAAGCCAACTGTCGTGGGCTGCATCAAAAGGAGCATGACTCCGCTCTCATACACCTGCAGTACTGCGTCCAGCTCTGGCACCCCCAACACAAGAGGGATGTGGACCTTTTGGAGCGAGTCCAGAGGAGGCCACAAAGATGTTCAGAGGGCTAGAGCACCTCTCCTATGGTGAGAGGCAAAGAGAGTCGGGCTCGTTCAGCCTGGGAAAGAGAAGGCTCCAGAGAGAGGGACACTTCGTCCAAATGGCTTTAGAGTATCCCCAAGGATGGAGACTCCACAACCTCCCACGAGAATCTGTGCCAGCTCTCAGCCACCCTCACAGTGAAAGTGTTTCTTGATGTTCAGACATATCATCCTGTATTTCAGTTTATATTCCCCGCCTCTTATTCTGTCACTGGGCACCGCTGAAAAGACCCTGGCTCTGTCCATTTTGTACTCTCCCCTCAGGTATTAATATACATTGATGAGATCCCCCTGCGCCCTCTCATCTCCAGGCAGAACAGTCCGCCTTTCCTCATGTGACAGAAGCTCCAGTCCCTTAATCATCTTAGTGGCCCTGGGTTTTTTGCAGGCGGATTTTAGCACTGACATATTGAAGCAAGTCTAGTGAAGGACCGTGAGGCTGAAGCACATCAATGAATGAACAGTGGCTGAAAGAAAAGGATTTGTTTAGCCATAAGACGGCTTTGCTGTCTTCAGCTACCTAATGGGAGTCCCTGTGGTACCTCCATCCTTGTAGAGTTGACAGAGCCCTGAGCAACCACATCTAGTTGGGAAGCTAGAGTGATACTGAGTGATCCCTTCTAATGTAATATAAGTCAATGGCATCCAACAGTGCGTTTTTTTCTATTTTTCTGTATTTCTACCAGAACGTGTTTTACCAATTAGTAATAGAAGTCCTCGTCCAAGTGGTATTTTGTTTAAGTGTTTTTCTGCTACACTTTCCAAACTACAGGAATAGAAAAGAGCATCTATCACACTAAAAGTATGGCAAGAGAGTATTACCCACTAGGAAAGAGATTAAATACACATACCCTTTTATGGAGGAAGAGAAGAAGAAAATATTTGCAAGAACACTTGCCTGATTTGTTATCCCATTATGGAAAAAATGGTCTAACAATACTGCAAAGATTCAGTACATAAACAGATAATCATGCGAAAGAACTGCAGACACTGCAACAGCTAATTGGCCCTGCATAAGCTACATAAGCATTTGGTTTACATAAATTATACTACTCTTACCCTGACACATGTAGAGTTCTCTCCTTTCTTACCATCACAGATGCTGAACTACACAAAAAGCACGTACTTCCCTTAAGCAGTTTCTCAAAGACAAAATAAGTGTTGGATAAAGCAAAACATAGCAGCTAAAAAATTGGTTAGACTTTTGCAAGTGCTAATTCAGCCAACCTAACTGATGAAAGTTAATTTGTAAGTGATCCATACTGCAGAGATCACTAACAGAAGAATACAGATACCTAACTCTCCATTTATTGTTATGAAATACTAGTATTACAGCAACAACATCCATTACTTGATCTGCATTTAATTGTATAGATTGAGCCAGCTGATTTTCACTTGCAGACAGAACATGTGAATACATTGTTACCCGTGGATACAGCTACAATTCATTTCACATACTCTACACAGGGAAACACAAAAAACAGATCTGAAATTGCTTGGACAGTAAATTAATATGCACAAAGGAACAAACTGCTATCATCAACCTGGAACCACCAGCCCAGAGGAAGCCTCAGAGGCACAACCTACCCTATGTGAAATGCGGTGGGTTTTTGACTGTTTGATGGATCATGCACACAATGGTACACCCATGTCTAGACTAGCATCATATCTCAAAAATACATAAATGCTTTATACTCAGATGTTTAATTCTGAAAAGATTTAAAGATAGGTGCAACCAGCAGAGACTTATAGGCCACAAACCTCTACGGGTGAGGGTGATGGGTTCAGATATCTATTAAACATCTGGTAACTTTCATTCTGTGGAGCAGAACAGGCATGTAATATTAACTGCTGGCCTGGGAGTTATGCTTTACTTCTGAAGAACTGGATGTGGCAAGTGACATTTCATTACATGTGAACACAAAACACTGCATCAGGGAAAGGTTTTGTTTAAAATGTTAGTTACCACAGTAAGGGCAACCAACAAATTATGTAACATTGGTGAACTCTTTGTGCCATTTCAAAGGAGAAAAAAACCCAGCATGCTTTGTTTAAAGGGAGTTTCTCATGGCGATATTGCCACAGTCCCAGGATACACTGGGATAGGCTACACTGAGCATGCTTCTTTCACTCCATTTCGTGTTCGGACTACAAATAACTGTTGAATCTCTTTCAACCACCAGACCTCTGACCTAGATAACATCTCTCGAAAAAACAACAACAAAAAGAAAATCACATGGTCTTAGGTGTAACAAACATATGGATACTATTTAGCCATGAAACAATACCTTATTTAAGGTCAGTTCTCTCATAATTATCATAGGGATAGATTTGTATCAGCTGAAAGACAGTATTTCTGGTTTTACTCTTTGTTCTTTGCCCTTGAAAATCCTCATACTTCAAATCTTAACCATGAAGGTGTATTTTAAGAAAACTTTTAAGAACAGACTATTTTTTTAATGCAGCCCTCCAGTTTTTCATAGTTGGATTTATGCTTTCGCAGTTGGATTTATGTTTTTTCAATTTGGGGTAAAAAAGAAAAAAAAAGATTACTATTTCTCAATAATGCATTAAAAAGTTTATTGTGCACTTTGGTAAAGAAATAAGAACCACTGCAGCTGGAAAGCTCCTATTCCAAAGCAGGAAAACAAATGTGGCATCTTTTATCTGAACAGATGTGTTCCTAATGTATTTAGAATAAATACTTCCTACTTGAATTAAAAAAAAAAAAAAAAATCATAAATCAGCCAAAATCCCATTGTATTTATTTTGTTTCTAGTATAAAATATTTCCATATTTCCAGCGTGAGAACAAGAGCGTGATTCTCTTCTTAAGAAGCACTACTAAAATTTTTTTATTCCTAAAGTCACTTAGAATTCCCCAAACCCAGTGAAAATAATAATGTTGGCTAAGTGTCAGAAAGCATACATCAAAAGCAATACTTAAGACGCAATTTGACTTAAACCTTTAATATTTGCTGTGACACGTGACTAAAAAAAGATCTATGGTGCTCCTACAGGAAGGACAGTTCATAAATTGTCCTCATAAGCTTGAGCATGTTTCAAAAGAAAACCCCAAAGGAACAGAAAATAAGCATACCATTATGCAGAATGGTTTTCTGAAATTCCACTATTTAATGTATGTCACAGTGAAGCAAATTTGTTGAGGGGAAAAGTAACCAGTCAATTGGGCTTTGCTCAGAATTAAAGAAAACTTGGAGAGCATGTCTTCCCTTGCACTATAGTGGCTTTGAGAATGAGCAAAGAAACACACAGGTTTTGTTAGGTGAAAAACTTCTACTTTGTCCTGAATATTAGACATGATGTGATAGATGCTGAAAAGAAAAAGCTGGTAAGTGAAAATATATTTGATAAGAAAGAGACTGAGCTAAAACGTCTAGAAGGGATGACCCATGGACATTCAAATCATGAATGAATGCTGGATGGGCTTCTTTCATAACCTGGGGAAAGAAGAACAATGGTTAGTAAAAAGTTCCTCCTGTGAAACTTACTCAGATTTATTTCAGGAAAAAAGAATACTTTACTAATCAAGTGTGTACTGCTTGAAATAAAGCAGTTAAAAATAATCAAAACACAAACCTTCCACTTCACTCAAGAAACAGACAAACTTCTCTCCACCCTCAGAAAACAAAGCAGCAACAATTTAGGACACAATTTGAAATCAGGTTAATCCGCAAGGATGCTTGTTTAATGACAAGATAGTGCATATGACTTCCCTATGATGGTGCAAACATGATTTCCCACATAAGCACAATGCAATTTGCACTATGAAAGATCATTTTTCATAAGGCCTAGCCTCAGCTAACTACAAGAGCTAGGAATTAAGAGGCTCACAGTTATCTTCCTTTGACTGAGCCAAGCTTTATCCCTTCTCTACAAGATTTCTTCAGACTGCCAGTGTGCTTTCCAGGCAAATCACTTCCATGCACAACACTGTGCTTCATGCTCCAGAGCAGACTCGGAGCACACTTCATATTCTCCCAACTGCTAAAAAAAAAGGACCAAATCAGAGTTAGATCAAATTAACAGCTCTCCATGGAAGCAGACAACAGGGATGCAGCACAAAGTACCATGCCATGTTACCTCCTCACGTTGGCACTGCCACTAAAAACAAAACATCCATGAAAACTATCTAAATTCTGTCTTCTGGTGAGAGAAAGGAGCATGGCTTGTACACTGCTTTTGTCCAGCCAGTGCGTGCAAGGTGTGTGCAGTTGGATTCAACTTCATGTGATATCACACTTTCCAATGTATTTATTATACTTGCAACATGACATTTTGGGCATTACCTTCTTTCTCTCACCATCAGTGGCAGCCTTATATACACTTCCTATCTAGGCATTTCCCCCTGCCCTTAGACAGTTATTTACCCCCTTGGTGACATCTTAGGAAAAGGAAAAATGCCAACAGGAAAGGCAAGTCATTGAATGGATAGGTATGAGGTCTACTTTGTTTACAGTATGCTTCCCAACATCTTCCTTTCATTCTGAATGTGTATGTTGTTGAGAGAAAAAAATAAACCTTTAAAATGGGATTTATTTCTAAAGAGCATCGTGGAGCTGGAGCTATGTCCAACTGCATCTTCACTGGCAGCTTTGTAAGTAACCTACTGGGCAGGATGGTGCGGAGAAAGAATGAAAGTTCAGTCTTTGATGTACTAGAGGTGTCTTAGTCCTCTGATTGCCCTTTGATTAAAAACAAACCAAGTCCTTCATCCATGGTAAACCGTAGCTATTGCTTTTGACAGGTTTCTAAACACAAGCAAAATGGGGGGGTGGTGGGACGGACATGGGACGAACACGGGACGGGGACGGGACACGCACAACTACTTTGGTCGTGCTCCCTTCCCCCTCCCGATGCGCAGCTCTATCTGCAGCCCATGTGGCTGGGAGGCAGTCACAGCCGGTTCCAATTCCTACTTTCCCACTTTGCGCCCCTGCTCGCTGCCGGGGCTAAATCGAGCCAGGACCGGCCGCGGGCTTCCTCCCTCCCGCCCCCCCGCCGAGCCGTCCTCCCTCTCCCCCGCTCCATCCGATCCTCCGGTCCCCCAGGGCACAGTGTGGGAAGTACGAATTTCCGCTGAGTTTTCCCGGCAAGTTTCGGAGCTCGTCTTTCTCCGGCTCCCCGCTCCGCCCGCTCCCTCCACCGCTCCGCCCGCCCCCTCCGCCCCTGGGAGAGCCGGCGGAGCAGCGGGCAGCCGCTCGCTCCGCGGCCCGCCCCCCGCGGTACCACCGGCCCCGCGATCGCCGACCGCAGCCCGCACGGGGCGGCCGAGCCCGGTCGGCGGCAGCTGCAGTGCTCTCACCGCTCCGTGCCCCCTGCGAGTCCATGGTGCCGGGCAGCGCGACCTGCCGCCACCGCGCCTGCCTGCCCGGCACGGAACTCAGCCCGGCGCGGAGCAGAGGAAGGGCCGATTAGCAGCCGCGGAGGAGGCGGAGGGGATGCCGGAGCAACACAAAGCCAGCGGGGAAAGCAGCCCACGGCTCGTCCTGGGATGGGGGCGCCGCGCTGGGTCCGCCTGATGCTGCTGCCGCGGGTGCTCTGGGGCTCCGTCCCCCTCTTTTTCCTGCTGCTGCCCGCGGCCGAGTCCATCTGCCCCGAGCCATGCGACTGCCAGCAGCACCAGCACCTCCTGTGCACCAACCGGGGCCTGCGCTCCGTGCCCAAGGCTGCCGAGCCCCAGGATGTCCTCACCTACAGCCTCGGGGGCAACTTCATCGCCAACATCTCTGCCTTCGACTTCCACCGCCTGGCAGGGCTCCAGCGCCTGGACCTACAGTACAACCGGATCCGGTCGCTGCATCCCAAGGCCTTTGAGCGCCTGGATCGGCTGGAGGAACTCTACCTGGGCAACAACTTGCTGCCGGCGCTGGCCCCTGGCACCCTCAGCACCCTGGCTAAGCTGCGCATCCTCTACGTGAACGCAAATGAGATCGGCCGCCTCAGCGCTGCCTCCTTCTCCGGCCTCAGCAGCCTTGTCAAGCTGCGGCTGGATGGCAATGAGCTGGGCTCGCTGGGCGACTCCACTTTCTCAGGGCTGCCGAACTTACTCTACCTGCACCTGGAGTCCAACCGCATCCGCTGGCTGAGCCGCGGTGCCTTCACTGGCCTGGCTAAGCTGCGCTTCCTTGACCTCTCGGGGAACCAGCAGAGCTCCCTTCGCCACCCAGACATTTTCGGGCCGTTGCGCTCCCTCCACACCCTGCTGCTGGCCAGCAACAGCCTGCAGCAGCTCACAGGGGGGCTCTTCCAGCACCTGCCCGGCTTGGCGAAGCTCTCGCTCAGTGGCAACCGGCTGGCTCACCTGGCCCCCGATGCCTTCACTGGCCTGGGCTCACTGAAGGAGCTGCGCCTGGAGGGAAACCTGCTGAGCCACCTGCCTGCTGCCCTGCTGGAGCCGCTGAGCAGCCTGGAGGCGCTGGATCTGAGCCGCAACGCGTTAACCTCCCTACATCCTGCCACCTTCGGCCACCTCGACCGGCTGCGGGAGCTCAGCCTGCGAGACAACGCGCTAACCACCGTCCCCGGGGAGCTCTTTGCCTCCAACCCGGCTCTCTACCGCCTGGAGCTGGAGGGGAACGCCTGGAGCTGCGACTGCCGCCTCCGCGGCCTCAAGCACTGGCTGGGGGCCTGGCACTCCCAGGGCCGCCTGCTGACGGTCTTCGTGCAGTGCCGCCGGCCGCCCGCCCTGGCTGGCAAGTACCTCGACTACCTGCAGGACGCCCAGCTCCCACCGCCGCAGGACGGCGGCTCCTGCCACGACGGTGCGGCTCCCTCCGCCGCGTCCCCGCCGCCGTCTGTCGAAGGGCTCGGCAGCAACAGCAGCAGCGAGGGACTGCCCCGGGGGCCGCCGGGGCCGCCGCCGTCCGCCTCCACCGCTCGCCTGCTGGGGGCGCCCGAGGGCCCGGCGCCGCCGCCGAGGGCCGCGGAGGAGGCCGCCAGCCCCACGCCGCCGCTGCCCGCCCGCCCCTCGGCGTCCGGGCCGGCACCGCCCAGCGCGGCGTGGCCCCGACGGGCAGGAAAACCCCGCTCGGCGCCGGCTGCTGGGGTCCCACCGCTGGTGTCCGACCCGTGCGACTTCAACAAGCTGTTCCTCTGCAACCTGTCGGTGGAGACGGTGGGCTCCACCTCGGTGACGGTGCGCTGGGCCGTGCGGCCGCACCGCAGCCCCCGCCTGCTGGGGCCGGCGCGGTTCCGCCTTCTGTTCGATCGCTTCGGCGCCGCCGTCAAGTTCCAGCGCTTCGTCTACCTGCCGGAGCGCGGGGAACCGGCCGCCACTCTTCGGGAGCTCCGCCCGGACACCCCCTACCTCGTCTGCGTCGAGGGCATCCTCGGCGGCCGCGTGTGCCCGGTGGCGCCGCGGGACCACTGCGCCGGGCTGGTCACCCTGCCCGAGAGCGGGGCGGCGGCGGCGGGCGGGTCCCGCGGCCCCGACCAGCAGCTCCTCACCTTGGTGCTGCTGGCGGTGAACGCGCTGCTGCTCTTCGCGGCGCTCGCCGCCTGGGCCTCCCGCCTGCTGAGAAAGAAGGTGCTGGGGCGGCGGCGGCGGAAGGCGGCCCCCGTCCACGTGCGGCACCTCTACTCCACCCGCCGGCCCCTCCGCTCCATGGGCACCGGCGTCTCCAACGACTTCTCGGGCTTCCAGTCGCACCGGTCGCCCCGCGGCGCCGCCTGCGCCCTCAGCGAGGCCGATCTCATCGAGTTCCCCTGCGAGCGCTTCATGGACAGCAGCGGCGGTGGCGGCGGACGCCACGGCGACGACCACCTGCTGCAGCGGTTCGCCGACTGAGCCCACGCAACTACCGCTCCCGGCGGGCCCCGGGCGGCGGCAGCGGCCAGGCGCACCAGGGTCAGGCGAGGCGAGGCGAGGCGGCTCTTGGTCGGTGAGGGTATGGCCTGGGACCCGCTGGGTCGCAGCCTCGAGGTAGAGAGCTCTAGCGCAGTGGGTGCGTTCTGCCGCCCTCACTGCAGGCTGGGGCTGCTGCTGTGGTGAGGCAGGCTTGCTGGGTCACCTCTGCGGGGATGGCACCGTTTTCTCAGAAACCGACAGTAACCAGGCCAAAAGCCTCGATTTACGGTAGCCATTCTTTGTCATGAGGAGAGAAGAACAGCGGGAGCGACTGCAGACAGCAGGTGATTCCTGCTTATGTGGTCTCGGAGCCATAAGTTTAAGTGTGCTTTTCTACAAGTGGATTTTCCCAGGCTGCTGTTGCAGCAAGTTGGGGGGAGCAGCCTGGTCCTGTGTGAGGATGCTTTGAACAGACCTGTCAAAGGCACCGGCCCTTCTCAATCAAAAATTGGACTGGGGGGTCATCTTTGAATGTTACTGTGTGTGACCAGTGAGTTGTCTGGAGGGCTGGAAATGTACGATTTACTCTGGACTGTTCGAAGGCTGTGCTGTTTTAAACTCCAAATGAATGTGAGGCCATTTAATGTGCGCGAGTGTGTTTTCATACCTTTTTGTAAACGAGAATAATGCAACTGGTTAGTTTTACAGGAATATATTGCTGACACCACTAGGAAAAACTAACAAGAGTTTTATAATATGTTTACAAATGGGCTGGTTTTGAATTTGTTTTGAATAAATACTACTTGGTACTTGTGCACAGTAATGTGTGCTGTAGTTGTCTGGGTCCATGATGGTCAGTAAGTACATCACTGACTCTCATATAATCCATCTTCATTTGTAAATGGGTGGATGCAGAGGTGAGCTGTTGATGGATAAATAATATTATTGCCTTCCTTCAGAAACAATAATAGGTGAGAATCTTTCAGGAATGTGAAACAGTCTTTATCCTAACAGGCAATTCTCTCCTAGCCTTAGCCTACTAAAGTTAGAAGCTTTATGTACCACACTGTGAAATAACACGTTTTGTATATTAATCTAGGTTCTGTGTTTTGTGTAGCTGAGTGAGCAATGCTAAAGTTAAACCCTTATGCAGTAGTATATGATGCTTGAGTTGGGTTTGTTTTTAATTTGAATTTTGCTTTTGTTTTTAGAGCAATGCTAATCATTTTATGGTCAGTTGCTCTTTACTTTCTTGGGACTTCTACTTCCCTAAATATTTACTTACAGAATGTGGTTCTGATACTACAAAATATGGTGGTTTAGTTTACATTAATAATTCTTTCAATGTGGTCTAGAAACGAGCTAATTAAAGAGGTCCTAACTGGGGCTACACTTTAAATGGATGGAATTTGGTAAATTGTTGAGAGCAGTGATAGTACTTCTGCTCCGTTGAATTTAATGTGCAACCTCAGATGAACTCTTGTGGAACTGAATGGCTTGAAAGAAGTTAGCGGGTTATGGAGATGCTTGTCTCAGTATCATGCATTCATTGCTGACTCGGGTGTTCGTGACTACAAGTTGTTTATTACCATAATTGCAAGTAAGAAATTTGGTTGGTCTGGGAGGTTTTTTGTGTTTTGTTTTAGAGTTTTTGTTCTTTATTTCCTCCTCCCCCCCCCCCTTCTTTTTCAGATGAAAAGTGTTTACAAAAAACACCATAGCAACTGGTACCTTCAATTGGAGTTTAGTGACTGAATGGAGAGACAAGAGTTGGCGTTTCTGCCAGAGTTTTGCTCAGTCTTTAAATTCAAGTGGGAGGAAAGAAGAGAGTGTAGAGATTGTTTGCCTTAATCTTTTTGTATTAAATGGAGGAAAAAAAAAAAGTATTGATACTTAAGTCAGTAGCAAAAAGTCCTTAGGGATTTAATTTTGACGGGGTAGTTTTCATGAATATCAGAGGCCAAACTCCTTTGTCAGTGTATAGATTAAAATTCATAACTCTTGTAATGTTGAAGAATTAAAACTGAATGAATCTAGGATCAGGTTTTATTTTTTGTTAAATTTCTGTTCTGGACACATGGGTGCTTTTCTGGCCATTTATGACTGACTGTGGAATACACCACTGTTTGCTGTTAAAAATGCAGTGGGGGTTATTGAGTAAAGCTGTGTATCACACTAACATTAGCTCTATCACTGGATATTCTTCCAATGGGAGATGCGTAGATGCTGTACATGGTTATAATCAATTATGTCAATAAATCCATTTGCTGAAAAAAATGTGTGTCTTAGATTATATCTCATAACACATTACTCTTCAGTTATAGCCTGGCTGTAACTTCTTCGTATTACTAGCACTGCTGTTTCAAAGGACTGTGGAGAGTGCCTCATCATTCATTCTCTCAGGTCTTTTCACCATACATTCCATTTCCTATTTTGGTTGTAACATGTTTGGATAGTGCAAACAGTAAAATACTTAAAATGGTCTGTTCTGAAGCAGGTAGACCACTGTTGCAAGATAGACTAATAAGGTGCTGTTATATCAGTGAACTACCAGTCCTTCATAAGCAAAATAAATAATGATTTTTTGGGGGTAGTATCAATATTTTATGCTCACTGGAAGTTACACTTAGGGCTTTTCAGTTTTAGCAGGCTAATTATTTCAGCATGTCCTGTTGAGCATATATGTATTGTTCTAATTAAGAATTCCCTGCTTCTTTTTGCATTTATGCAAACATCTGGAGAATTGCTAGAATAAAATAGAAATGGCTCTTTGTTCCAACCTATGAGAAGTAGATGCACAACAACAAAAACATGGTTAACAGGGTGATGTTGGTGCCTTCCTAAAAGTCACAAGTTCTGTTAATCTATTTAGGCTTTGTGTGCAGGTGTTACTTGCAGCTTTTTTCTTGGGGGGGGTGGGGGGGAGCTGTACTAGCAGGTGGTTGAGGAAAGAAATGTGACATTCAGTGGCTGAATGATGTAAATACTACATGGCTCTATTTTTACCAGTAATAAAGTATTTATATATGTTTGTGTCATCTTTGAAGCAAGCTCCTTTCTAAAGAATGACTGTAAAAACAGGCCTTTCCAAATGGCTAAATCTGCCATCAATTTGTGCTCAAAATATTTGTCCTTCTAGCAAAAATAGAGTTTTACTGCCCTGTCGTTTCCTGGAATCCATGCAAGTTGGGGAAGAGTTGAGTGCTGTTCTGCAAAGTAAACACCAAGCATGTTATCTGTCACAGATATCAAAAATACTGTCCTATCAAATTAAGTGGACTATTGCTGGGGGGTCTGCAGAAGGTACAGGGACTTCCCTGGTGGCAGTGCTGCTTGGTCTGGCAGCCTCTGCGCACCTCCTGCTCTCTCCTGCAATCCCTGACCCTTCACTGCAGCAGCTGGCATGGTTGGTTTTGCAGCTGGAGGGTGAACTGCAGAATTGATCCTCCTGGAAAATAACCTTCCCTAGTACCTCTCCTCTCCCCTGTTTTTCAGCCAGCTCCATTTCTTTGATTCTGCTCAACTCAGAAGTATTGCAAGTGGCAAAATGTGGGGGTGCAGTGCAGAGGCAGGGAAAAACAGCCAAAGGTTGGAAGCTGCTTAAACAGGCTCAAGTACTGATGTTACAGTATAAGGCTAAAGAGAAATAATCTGAAGAGAACAGTGCTATAATGGTGCCAGTAAAGATGTACATGTGCATGAAAAACCCTTGTTGAAAAGCACCGCTTGACTATCAGAGCCTGTGGATTTATGAAAATACTGGTTTCTTTATGCAGTGATATCTTTAGTCTTCACAATGCACTGCAAACACGTTTTAAAATACAGCCATCATGTTATTCCCCTCACAAGAAGGGACCTGGTAAATTACATATGGCTCTTGTGCCCTTTCCTTTCTCTCTTTCCTGGGAGAGATTTGAAAAATGAGGAATTGGGAGGAAAAAAAGAGTCTACCACTGTTTCATCAGGGTATCTATTTGACTATAAACTTAGATTTAGATTGTAGTGGATGAGTCCACAAAAACTCATTTGTTTCCATGACAGTATATGTATTTGCGGAAACCTCCTTCAGTGAGCAAGAGAAATACTACTTCATTTCCAGAAACCTGGCTGCGCACACTCATTTATGTTTCTCTGGCCACCAAGAGCATGCATGTGTTGCATGAGGTCCACAAAGTGAAGCTTTGGTTTAAAAAATGAGTTTTAGAATCAGATCAGACAGATTATGTGTACACACTGATGCACTCGATATCTCATCTGTGCAGCTCCTTTGAGACAAGTTGCTATATGAATATTCATCTATAATCTGATATTTGTTAAGTAGAAATGGGAAATAAATGTAAGGAAACCATGTGTATGCTGGGCTTGTTCTTTTTGCTCCATGCTAAATACAGCATAGTTTTGGCAGTCTGTCCAAATACTGTTGTTGTGTTTTTCTCCATAAAATGTTGAGTTTTCTCAAGAGCATGCTTTAATTCCCATAGAAATTAAATTCCCATAGAAAAGGTCAATTATCTTTTAAAAAATATTTTAAACCGTTATATATGAATTTATTTATATAGATGCTCCTTGATATGTTCTTTTTAAATAAATCTGTGTCTAATTTGTTTTTTTTCAAACAAGGCCCTAAGAATTAAAATGAATAATATAGTGTTAATAAATGGCTGGAAGAAAATGGCCTAAAAATGTAATACAGATGTTTACTAACAACGAAGAATCTGACACTTTAAGGATAATTTATGACTATTATCTCTGCCGAGAGAAGCTGTGGCTGCCCCATCCCTGGAAATGTTCGAGGCCAGGCTGGATGGGGCTTTGAGTAACCTGGTCTAGTGGAAGGTGTCCCTGCCCATGGCAGGGGGGCTGGAACTAGGTGATTTTTAAGGTCCCTTGCAACCATAGCCATTCTATGAGTCTATAATTTTGTGACTTACAGTGTGATGTAGATTTTATTTGTTGTTGGATTTTTGAAGGTACATTTATTTTGAGTTCAGTAAACTATGCATAATGGTTTTATGTTGTGGAAATAAGCTGTTTGTCCAGGGATGGGGAGGTCCTCACATACATGTATCTTAAAAGATGTAAAGTGCCACAAAGAAAATTAGGGTACAGTTAAAACTCTTAATTCTTACTAAACTATTACCTGTTATTTTTCATTGCAAAGCTCATTTGAAGTTGCAGCCAGGTAGAGCATCTAACACATTGCATGGTGTCTCGACTTCAGATAGATAAGTGTAATCCTGTTCCTTACTTTACCAAAGATCTTAATGTTCAGACAAACATATTCTCAAATCACATTCCTTCCTTTTTTTTCCTTTTTGTTTTTTCAAAATAATTTCTTTTTTTTTGTATATTCGAGATTTCAAAATACTTTACTGGGCTTTGGAGATCCACCTATGTGGAGGGTGTACCAAAAGAGAATCTGAGCAAACATTGGAGCAATCTGTCTGTCAACATACACGTACCGCTTTGTAATGTAGCAAGTGCTTAGAGGATGTGAAGTGAGGAGGTTTTTCTTACCATTTTGTCAGAATGAATGACCAACAGAACATTCACGCAGGGCCACAGCTGTACCTTCTATCGATGGCAAATGTATTACTGTAATATAGCACCTTGTGCATCAGTCTGGTCTGGTCTAGTTCATTTTATTTTGCCATGTGAGCTGACAGAAAGGACTTGATTATGAGACCTGAATTTCAAGGATAAGGTTTTTGTGGAGTCCTTGGCAAAAAAACTGGTAGCCAGGGTTTCCCTCACTTAACTTCTCACTTGTGCAGTTTATTTCATTATCATTCATCTAGTGTATGTTTGTTCAGTTGTAGTAAATATTTAGAAGTCATTTCAGTATTTGAAGAAAGCCTGGATACATGTAATAGGTAAAAATCATACACAGAAAGATAATGAGACAAATTTTCTTATTGAGAGACTGATTTATCTCGTAAGTGACAAATACTTCAGGGATGTTGTCTTGAAAATAAACCTGAATGCCAATTTTAAGTCAGTAAAGGAATTCTCTTTCCTTGGAACATGAAGATAGGCAGGTTGTAACTAATTATATGACTCTTTAATTTAATTCCTTGCCAGTAGGAGCAAAGATTGGCATTATGTTAACAAATCATGTTACATGGGGATATGCATGTATCCTGTCTGGATCCAGAAAAGTCCACTGAAATGATGTCTGAGCTGTCACTTTTAAAGAAATGGATTCACTGTTACACCGCTGCAGTTCACCCTGACGGTGAGAGAGATCTCTTTTAATATATCCAAATCCATGTTTTAGTACAACCTTTAACTTCATCTGCAATTGTACCATTGCCATATCTATCATTGTACCATTGATATTAATTTTCCTCCTATCTTGCTTCATATTTAAATGTTGAAGTTAAAATACAGTTTAAATACTGATATTACTTAGCACTGTAGCAGCCCCTATCTGGCTAGTGTAAACCAATTTGAAATAAGGGCGAATACTCAGTAGTGATACCTATCAGATGAAAGGTCAGAAATAATCTTACTCTAGGGGAACACGCTGAGGAAAAGCATGCTTTCAGAAAAAAAACCAACAGTAATTATTTGTTTTGTTTATAACTGAAGGATGACATGGTTTATTTGTCATTACTATGTTGTGATCCAAGTCTTGAACAAATATGCTGCAAGACAAGGCTCATATGTTAGACTTATGAGACAATTTGTAGTGTTGTTGAGTACATACAGCAGATGTTTTAGCATGCCGCAACAGCTTGATCCTTCTTCTGTTTTAACTCTGTGAGAGTGAAAAGATTTCAAGACTCTTAATGTAATTACCCATTGATAATAGATCTGTGTCAATGGAATTAATTGTATTGCAGAACTGTGCTCTAAGATTCAGTGTTCATCTTTAAAAAAAAAAACACAAACTATTTAGTTCTCAGATCTGATCAGCTTGGAGACATGAGCCAGAGTGTTAAATGGCATGGAAATGTCTGCCATCTAATAATTACTGAGGCCCTGAGGCCCCTCCTCGGGGGGGGGCTCAGTAATTATAAAGATGAACACTAAATCCTTTGTGATCATTGTAGTAAGTTGTTAACTCTGAAACTTAAAGATGCCAAACCAAACACCAACTGTTTCATTGTTGATGACATTACCATAAGGACCCAATTAACTCATTTTCCCCAAAACCAGACTTCTCCGCTTCCTCTTGTTTCTTAAAAAGATCTACTTACTATTTAAAATATTTTGTCAATACCTTCAGTTTTTCTGATTCTTATCTCATTTTTTAAATTCTGTATGAGGGGAGTTTGTTAGGGTTTGGTTTATCAGGTTTGAAATAAGAGATAACAGCTGTTTAAAATATTCTGTTCTTAGAAAGAGAAGGAAGGAGTACATGAATGTTAAATAAATCCTGTTTAAACAAAAGTTATTTTATTCCGGAACAATTTGTGATTGGAATGATTCACTGGGATCCCACTGATACTATTCTGCTGGCAAAAAGGAAAGTGCAGAGACTTCTGGTTTTCCTGCCAGGATGTATCCCTAAGAAACTGAGACTGAAGAAATCCAATGGGAACTGAAGACATCCCTCACTTCCATCTATGTGGCTCAAATGGAAAAGAGATTCAGGGTCATCATCTTTTTCACTGGAATGGCTAAGAACTTTATTCATTCTATAACATGTGTATTCATCTAAGCTGATTTTTCAACTGGAGAGTTATAAATAGGTGTCTCCCTAAAGGCAGCATCAAAAACCTGATGTTTTTGGAGACAAAACTACCTTACTTTTCCTCTGTAAAACTGAAGTCAGCACAGACTGAAGTAACTGGCAGTTTGCTGAAGGTGTTAACAGCTCTTTGAGGTGTCTGTAGTATGCGACTGGGCACACTTTATTCTGTTAAAATAGTATCTCGTTTATCTTATTTAGAATATGTCCCAGGCAAAAAATACTGCTGAATTGCAAACTGTTAGCTTGTCATGATACTGACCTACTTAGATTTTGGATTCATTTGTTGTTTCTATTTGCACTTGCAAGTGCACCTGAGGCATTCCTTAACTTCAGTCTGATTGCATGTTTTTATTCAACCTGCTAAACTCACCTACCATTCCAATTAGCACAACTATACCTGGAGAACTGCTGCCATTCTCACTTAACAGCTTTTTACTTTTAGCCTCTTTATTTATACTGCTGTAGACAAATCATCTTAATCTACAAGCTTCTAGACCTTGAGCTATGCAATTGTTTATGAAACAAGAGAAACCACAGTTTTCCCAGCCTTCCAAACACAGCCAAACTCTAACAACTAGAACAGGTTAGTTGGTTTTGGTTGTTCTTTTCTTTTCTTCTTTTCTTTTCTTTTCTTTTCTTTTCTTTTCTTTTCTTTTCTTTTCTTTTCTTTTCTTTTCTTTTCTTTTCTTTTCTTTTCTTTTCTTTTCTTTTCTTTTCTTTTCTTTTCTTTTCTTTTCTTTTCTTTTCTTTTCTTTTCTTTTCTTTTCTTTTCTTTTCTTTTCTTTTCTTTTCTGCTGTAGTAGATAATGATGGATTAGAGCTTTGCAAATATACTGTAGCCACCAAAGTCTATCAGTAGTGAAAGTAGCAGCAGGACCCAAATGTGTATGCACTAGAATAATCATTTGGCTGTTCAGATTGGGAACTCCACAAAATTTGGACATGTGCAAAACATTGCTAGAATTGATTTTATACCTTTAGGATTTGCCAGTTAATGTGTTGGTGTTTTTTGTGGTGTTTTTGTAAAGTGTTCTTTGACTTCTGTTTTCCTTTTCCATCTGGGTAGAGGATTTTAGTTTAATACATCAAAAGTGACTGCAATATGTGTTTAATAATGTTGAGCATCCAACGTGTCTAAGAAGCTGCAAGTGCTTAGAAAATATGATGCCTTAGAAAACACGCAAAATACAGACTTTGAGAGGCATTCAAGTTCAGCATTGTGGGATTACAGGGATAGCTGTCCGCATTTATGTGTTATCATCCCTGTTTATTCTCTTACCATGGTTATCTGCCTTTTGTTTCCCTTTGTGATCTGTGATTAAGTGTCAAGTTTTGTACCTCTTAGATTGTGTTGTTACCTGGTCACTGTAGTGACTCCGATTGCGTTTCTAGAGCAGCTAGTACATGTAGTGTGCATTAGTTATGTAGTATCAATGAAGTACAAGAGAAGAAGGATTATGGATTTGGAAAATGTGTTTCTTGCCTAAAGCTTTACCATTCAATTTACGATAATCCAGGCAGACAGCCCCAGTGATCTATAATTTAGTTTGATTCTTCAGAAAGACTGCTGCCTCTCTCCTGAGAGGGGACGAGCTGTCAGACTTCTCCTGTTCTGTGTTCATGATCTTTGCGGTTTGCTTGAAACTAGTTTCCTTAGTTTCTTTACAGAAGGAGGTAAAATCCTGACATATGGGCCAGCGGTAGAGCTTTTATCACCTGTGTATATTTTCGCATCAAAGAGTTTGCGTAGCTGCCTGTTGTTTAGTACCCTTTGGACTAAAGCAGTTAGAATCTAACAAGAACAGTCAGAAACCAAATTTTTAGTCATTAATCCGAATATTCAAACAAAGAGTAATTCATACTTTATACAGAGGAATTCCAAATCTGGCATAATTCTTCTCAAAGGCGCTAAACTTGTTTTAGGCAACCTTGTCTTTCTGATCCCCAAGAAACTGCCCTGCAGAGTGGTCCCCCTCTCCTATACCGTCCCTCTGTGCACTGCTGGGATTAGCCTGTATTTTTCAAAATCCTTCTGAGGGTTTTGGTTTGCTTCTTGTTTTGCTTGTTTCCTGCTGTATAGAAGGCCACATCCATGCTCCATCTTTCTTCGCCCTATTAGTTTTTTTAACACCAGGAATATGGAAACCGGGTCATTGCAGCAGAGCTGCTGAAACTGATATTATGGCCTCTGAGTGTTTTGAAGACAGGAGTTGGAATCGGTGTTTTAGCTGCTTAATTCTAATGCTGAAACATTTTAAACGATCTTTGTTTCATAATTCCTCTGCCCTTTTTGTGTCCTCAAATTCTCAGTTTAGTCTTCTAAAAAAGTGTTTTTCTGACTCATATTTTCCATGTAAAGTCATTATGCCTGACCCATAAATATAAACTTCCAAGAAGTAAATACTTTGCATCTGGAAAGGTCAGAACAGCTTATATTTTCCTGAGGGGACAGAAACCCTCTCAGCATATCCAGGAAGACTTTGTTAGCCATCCATTTAAAATTACATCAAGTTAATTATCACTTTGCAAGAAAGTTTGGTTTGGAGCAAGCATGTAGCTATAAGGAAGAATTTCTTTACTGTGAGGGCGGTGAGACATTGGAAGAGGTGGCCCAAATAAATTGTAGATGCCCTATTCCTGGCAGTGTTCAAAACCAGGTTGGATGGGGCTTGAGCAGTCTGGTCTAGTGGAAGGTGTCCCTGCCCATGGCAGGGGGCTGGAACTGGATGAGCTTTAAGGTCCCTTCCAACACAAACCATTCTATGATTCTATAACTATGTTTGTTATATATCATTAACAAACTTAGACCACAGGATTACAGCATAAAGCCAAAGTTGTTTACTAGTTCTCCATATTAAATTGTTATTCCTAGAACTGTTTATCAGTGTAAATACGTTGTTCCAAACTGGTGTATCACAATGGATCCCAAGGCAGCCGAGTTTTTGCTAATTTCAGTGGATCTGCATCAGACCTGAACGTGAGCCAATCTTTCTGTTTTCCTGCTTCTGCTGCAGAAATTAGCCGTAGATATTAACAATTGGAGGTCTATTTAAACAAGAATCTGATTAAACAAATAAATTATTGATCTCTTTTAAGAAACCATATTATCATTTGTGACATGGTGTGTGAAACCAATTAATTTCTGGAAAATGGTCATCTGTGATTTGGCTACACCCATTATACTTCTTGGAATATCCCTCGGAAAATGAAGCTACCAAAAAGAAACATCTGTTTGTATCTGAAGACCCAAACATTTCTGAAGTTTAGCAACATGCATTCTTTTTGGGGCTGCCACCTATTATACTCAGCTCTTGAGCAAATACCAAAAGGATACTTGAGGTGACCTTTTGTATCAGATTAAACAAAATGAGAAAACACTTGGCAATCAGACTTCCTCTGCTAGGCCATGGGAAACAGCAGAGCAGAGGAACAGACACAGTAAAAACATATTAATTCAATCTCATTTTCCTTAGAAGAATCCAGCAGTGAAAAGAACAACTAACTGTGAAAAACCTGAGGTCTCTGTAGTTTGGCACCCCTTGAAGTCTGTCTAGATTCTCCTGACAACAGCTGTCCTAAGCTGCAATAAAACAGGAGGAGATGAAGAAAAACAAAGGACTAGAAAACATTATGTGAGAAAAGCTTTTCTTTCTTAGGAAGAAAATATCCCCAATGGACTGCAGTTTTGGTATCAGTGTTCCTGTTGCATGTTAACGCACACTGGGTTTGAGTATTTTTTCCACATATGTTTTCAAAACTGTGTGGATTCTAGGGTTCCCTGTGCTTGTGTAAATTTGTGGCTCCCTTGTTTGTTGGTGTGCTGAGCAAAGCTGGGGTGGGGAAAACAAACTGTAGTTTCCTAGTGAGGTTAAGCTAGCGCAAACCAGAATGGTGTTAAAATAACGGTCCTGGTTGGTGGTGAATGCTCCCTTCCATCTGTCCATGCAGCGCAGGCTGGGTAATAGTATAATATACGTGTAATAGATAGTATATAGGTAGTATATATTGCTGCTCCTTGCTGCAAGATCATTGGATTGTTTATTTGCATCTTTGAACGGCAATGCATGAGTAATAGGAATAGTCAGCTGTACTAAGCAAATGATAGATCTATGATCCAAGGGCATCCCACTCTGAAAAGTGAACAGATAAAGCTGTCATCTGGGAAGGGAGGATAAATGCAAATGTTTAACTGTTGTCATGATTAGGATTATGCAGTAGGTCTATATGCCAAGGAGCTACCTAAGGAGAATCAATTTTAGACCTTCAGTGCACCAGGGGGTAGTTTGGTTTGGTTTGCTCAAACTGATTGTTCAATACCACAAGTGATTCTCTAACTGTTGCAGCCTGCCTCCAGTGTGCCTCGCTCCTTGCTGCTGCTTTCCTTCCATAGCAGTTCCTTGTGCTCTGAGCTTAGAGTCCTTCCCTGTGTGCAAGCACTCAACCCCTGCAGTCTTCTCCTAACTGGATGGGACACAAAGAACATCCTTCCTCAGCCTTCCAGAGGGGAGCAGCTGCAAGGAAAGTGGGAAGGCATGAGGACATAGAAGTTTCCACCAGAGCCATGTGTGGGCAAGAAGCCCAGAAGACAAACTGCAGCTTCAAGACTAGTTGTGTAGCCAGTAGGCAGGGATGGGAAAAAAACAGAGAGGGAGATTTTGCCTGGGGACAAAACTGCAGTGATGACATGCATAATGGCCAAACAAGGGATTGATGAGGAAAAAAGGTTGCAGTGTGCAGAACCTTTGACCGGGTTATAAAAATTCAAGGCCAGAAGTGGTCTTAGTGTTCTTTTGGCCTGCTGGACTGTTCCACTCTTTCATCCATGTCTAACGGCCAAGAGATAGAGCTCTGGGCTTCAGTTTTTTTCAGAAGAACGGAATATGAATGTTTCAACACTCTCCTGCCCACAAACCCCCTTCCCCATCTGCACACTGAATAGTCAGAGATCACTGGTGACAGAAGTATCCTTGGAAAAAGAAAATGGCCCATCTGTAGTCTGCTGTAGGGTGTAGGCTGCTACCTCTATCAGCAGAGTCTTATCGTTTAGCTGTAAGCAGGTCTAAAAGCAGCTGAAATAGGATCACAGACTTTTCCTGGTTCTGGGGAAGCTGGAAGGGAGGCACCACAGCCAAGCTCCACTTTTGCCAAACAGCATTGCTGCTGCTCCATTTCTCCCTGCATGTATTGCAGTACATCACACTCACTCTGCCAGGCACCTGGCATGAGGCTTACAGCTGTGGGTTGATGCTGTTAAATCAGAAGTAATAGCAAATACCACATTTCTTGGAAGTAAAAGTAATTTCTTTAAAAGCTTCTGAAAGTCATGGGAAACTTGCACTGCTGAATGAGTTGTATGTGTGAGATCCCATCAGGTCAACCTGCGGTGTTGGCTGGATGCTGCTGTATAATTTTTAGCAAATGTAGGTGGACTTTGCATGCAGATGCTCTTACAAGAGAGATGGTGATATGTGGGCAGGGACATAGTATTAAGCTCACTTAGCCACAAAACAGGAAGGTAACTGAGTCCTGTAGGTGCTTTTCCAGAGTGAACGGGATCTTCTTCCTCTGCTCTCACTTGGAGGCCCCATGCAGGGTGTTCAGGGGTATGAAGCAGTTCCCCACCATGGCTCACCTGCCCAGCCTGGTAGAAAAGCTCTTTGGGCATGATTTGGCCTCTGGACAAGGAGTTTGCTAGAGTAAGAGTTCAAATGGTGATGGCATGTATCCCTGGAGAACCTGGAGGGCTCAGCTGTGGGAAGAGTTCAAGGCATACAGTTATTTATGCATCCATTTAAACAGTTGGGATACTCGCTGAAGGCACTATGCAGACTTTCTGCATCTACCTGTCCTCCTTGAACTTCCCATCTTTTTCAGAGCCAGAGATCAGTCAGAGACAAAAACCCCTGTAGACTCTATAGGGCCAGAGAAGCTGACTGAAAGAGATGGCTATAACGGATGCCCAAAATAGCTGTATTTTTTGAATGAGGGAGAGAAGGGGACACAAACATGCATTTCTTAAAATGTAATCCTTAAGAATTTTGTCTTTGTATCTTTATTTATTTATTTATTCTTTGATCATCTCTCTCTCTTCGTTTCTTATATTCACCCATTTTTCTGTGTTTTCCTTCTACTTTTAACTCCCTGCTACTGATATTGTTCCCACACATCTGTTAGAGCTCTCACAGTGTTCCTTCTGGCTGAGTGTTCATTACCCTTTTATGTTGTATTGCAGAAAAAAAAACAGATTAATTATATTTTGAAGATACCCAGCATCTCTGCTGACAGATTTTCTCATGGTAACTTTGACCTGTTTCCTGAGCCCAGCTTCTCTCTTCTTCGTCCACAGAAAATGTGAGGCTTATAAATCAACTTGTTTAAGCCCCTTGAAAAGTCTCATTTCAAGCATGCTTCCACACAAGCTCATCCTTGGGGATGCAAAATTTACCTCCTCAGAATTTTGATGTTGTCACACATAATTACTGAAATATGTGAGGCTTATAAATCAACTTGTTTAAGCCCCTTGAAAAGTCTCATTTCAATATCCTTATTTGATTTGGTGAATGAGTTTATATGTCTCCTTCATAAAATTTGGAAGTATATTTATTCTGAAATTAGTAATTTTCAGTCTCCAACCACTTTCATGGACATAGAAAAGAAGTTCCTTTATTAGGTTTCAAGCTCCCTGCTGCTTGAGGCATATTCAGTTCAGTAGATGATACTTGGTTTAAAGACTGAATGTAGACTCCTCTGTGGCAAAGTTGTGAAATAATCCTGCTCAAATATTGAATGCTATTCCATAATTAACTCATAACCTCAACTAGAATAGATTTCTACAAGTTATTTCAACAGGAAAACATTTTAACATGTTAACATGCCTGAGATCCTTAGGGCCTGCCTACCCTCATGGGTTATGTTGAAAGGAAGCTGCTTTCAATAAATAGTAACACACCTCAGCGGAAAACTACTTTAAGATTGTTGGTTCTTCTGGGTTTTCACTGTTAACGTTAACCAGGCAGATGAATTCTGGGGAAAAAGTGGAAGGAAAGTAATTAATATTGCTTTTAAGCTGTCTTTGGTAGTTGAATATGTATTTGGGAATGTATCTACTTGTTAGGATGCATAGGTGTAAACAGTATTGACTGCATGTCACAGTAGCCACATACTAGTCATCACATCAGTTCCCTTCAGCTCCCTTCTTCAGCTGTTAGCTCAGGCTGAAAGCATTATGGCCCCTCTGATGAGAAGGGACACTGCCTTCAGGACTTATCTCCCCACTTAATTATGTTGTTTCTGTGACAATAATTTTTGTGTTACTTCCTGATCCAGTTTTTCACTAGCACCTAAATAGCATCATCACCTCTTTCAAAGTACTTAGAGAAACCTAATAGTTTTCACCATGTTTTTCATCAGCAAAGTTTTGCTAAGAAGTAACATCTGACTGACTTTGTCAAACTAAAGAAGTTAAATTAATGAAAAGCTGACTTCAAAACCATCTAGACACAGTCAGAAATGGTCTAGACATGGTCTGGGTCAACTGGCTGTATATGGCCCCACTTGAGCATTGGGGTTGGACCAGATGACCTCAGAGATCTACTCCAATCTCACCTCTTCACCTTACGTGATTCTGAGACTTTTAGCTATATCCATTTGAATTATTTAAGTAATAACTGAAGTTATTTTCTCCCAAGCTACAAGAAGAACTGCTAGGTGAGGCATATGGTTTTTCTCCCCTAATCACATACACTGGAGTGAGTATATGTGCAGCTGAAGTTCATTAAGTGAAGATCAGATACATCCATTGTCTAGGCACTCCGAATGTCTAGCAATAGTGGGGTTGGTGAGTTGTTTGCTGTTTGTTAGCTTGTTTTTTTTCCACAGAATGAAAATGCCCTCTTCATAGTCTTTGATGGATTTTAGCTTTGTGACTTTTAAACTTGTCCAGATCACTTTCAGCAAACAACGTGTCATAAATTAAATCATTCTTCCTGTCTATCTGCTGTCCATAAACAGTCACTGTTTTGTCCATTCAACACCTGAAACAATTCAGTAGATTTTTGTTGTGATCATCTTTCATCTTTTTTGTCAGTGAATTTGAGGATTGACCTTCGTTTTGTTATTCAGATATTATAGCTAAACACAAGGTCAGTATTTTAAATAGCCACCTAACTAACATGGAAATGTCTGATCAGGTGGTCCCACCTTTGTAATTACTACTTCCTCCTTGGAGTAATCTTATCATCACAACAATTACAATCACCTTTGGTGAAAACACAAGTGCACAGATAATGACTGACACTCAGTCACATCCAATTTAGAAGTCACCAGAGTAATTGGCAGCAATTTACCCAGCTGCAGTCATCTGTGCTTTCAATTTATTTTTTTTGGCATCAATTCCCCCTGTAGTTTCACTTTGATCAGTGTCTGGAAAGAAGAAGTAAACAGTGATAGCACTGGTCTGCACTTGCAGTTACGCTTCTTTGCTCTGGAGGAGGGGTTTGCAGAAATACTGAAGAGAATACAAAAAATGGTTTTCATTTACACTTCCCCCATGCCCCTTTAGAACCCCCTCACAATGAATAAAATACTCACTCTTTACTTTGTCCTCCCTGGAGCCTGGAGCACCATAAAGAAGCCTCAGCAACACTGTCAATTCCAGTCACACAGAAATTGCAAGCATTTGCAAAACAGTGGATTTGGTGTTCATTCCCATTTGCTTTCACTAGTTCAAATTATACTGGTTTCCATCTTAAAAAATTCCCTGTAACTGAGGGGGCTGGAAACATACTGAAAAACTTAAAAAGAGAGACCAAAAAAGAAATATCTGTTGCAAAAATGTGGTGGATCAACACTTATGTAAAGCTGTAAATCTGAAATGCTGTCATGAAAATCAGACTGTAAGACTCACCCCCAGATATAGTGCTAGAGAAAGGAAGCGGCTTGGGTTTTCAGAGGAGGCAGGTCTTAGATGCAAATTTTAGTGTTTAACTTTCTGATCAGAAATGCAGACTATAATCTTAGTGTATGTGATTTTCTGGCTTGGTATAAGGGGTTTTGGATAGTCTTGACAGTCCGTCTGTACGTTGTAGACTTGAGAATTAGGTTGTAAATAGAGCTTTCCTTCCTGTTAGCCATCTGATGAGGCATATTTGGTTGTATAAAAATGTTTGTGAATAACAAGTTCTGTAAATGGAGAGCAAAAACAGTGACCAAGCTACACATGGTAAAAAAAAAAGTGTGTTCAAGGGAATTAAGCTTCTAAAGTATTTTTACATGTGCATTTGTGCTACAGTTAAAAAATCTAGCTGTCTTGAAAAATCATGTTCAAACATAAAACATTTGAGGTAATTTAATAGTTGGCACTTAAGTAACTGCAATTTGATGTTCAATTCAAACCAGATGTTTATTTTTTTTTCAAGAAGTCTATTCTGTTGTCAGGGGAGAGAAAAAGCATTGAAGGTTATGGAGCAGGCATTTCTTACTGCAGTTGATTAGAACAAATTACCAAGAGCTGCACTTCACGTTTGAAAGACTGAGGCGTTTATGATCTCAGGCCCCAACAATTAAAGAAAACAAAAATAAAGGGATTGAAAATATACATACTGTGAGCATTTAAATTGCAAGAATGTTGTGGATCCCAAACAGCTGGATCCCATTTGAACTCAAAAAGTTTAATAGCATAAGCCTGCACATCTTCTTTTCCACTTCTGAGGATCATCTGCCAGATGGAGAAGCCCCCCTCTCATTTCCTTGTACTACACGATTGTGTTACAGAATAAAATGACTCGATGTGCTGGAGCAGAACCAGTACTTTTAAACCAGGGAAAGATGTATAGCTGTTAGAGAAGATCATTTTGATGTAAAGTAAACAAAGGTAATAAAAAAATCCAGCTTCAGTAGTTAACTGCTTGCAGGAAAGTTATTTTATTTGGGTACCAAGCAAACTGATAATGTTGATGTAGTGGGGAGTGGAATGCATTAGTGAGATCGTGTTTTAAGATCATGGAATCTTAAAATGTGCCCCAAAGTTATTTCCTACTCATCATTTTGAAGGCTGGGTCTCCTGTTGTTATGTTAATTGGACACTGTACAGTGACTCCTCTGTACATTGTCCAAACTTATTATTTTAAAATAACTTCAGTGAGGAAAGAAATAGGGCAAAAAGTAATCCTTGCTCAAGACAGTAGTGATCCCACACCAAGGCTGAAAGAACTCAACAGCTTATGAGACCTTGCTCTAAGAGGAACTGCAATTTAATGCTCTTCAGACTCTTGCTTCTGTCTCCAGTCACACACAGGGTCTGCAGAGACCGTCTGTGGTGTGTTAAGGAATGTACAATTCCTGTCTGATGTCATAAAAGTTTGCTTCTCAGGAAGATACTGGTTCTGCTGTCTGTGGGATCCTTCATGCACATGAAAAGAGAAGAATTGCTTTTTGATGTGTAATTTAACAATGCTAATTAAAGAAAGATATCCACAGTGCACTGAGCAGCATTAATTACAGCCCTTTTTGCAGAGAGTGCATCTGTAGGAAGGGAATCACACAGAAGCCAAATCACATAAATGTGTTTTAAGTACATGTACTGGAACTCCACCAACTCCCGCTCTAATAGCAGCTCAAAAAGTCCTGCTGATGACCCTGGGCACTTCGGGGGGAGCAACTGAGAAAAGTCTTTGGACCAAGCTTAAATTGCAGGCAGGGACTGTAGGAGACAACTTGGCTTTCAGGTAGCCAGCTTCCCTTAAATGCAGCTCACAGTGTCAATGTCCAGACATGAAGGGGAAGCCAAGATCAGTGAGATGGTCGCAGGGTTTCTGCGCTTCTTCTGGCTTAGTTTACCAGAAACAGCACAGCAGTGACTCAGCGGTGGACAAACAAATGCATTCTGCAGTAGAACAAAAGCACATATGGGTTATCTTCAGCTGTAATGCTCAGTATCAGCCCTGAAGCTTAAGCATGCACAGCATGAGCAGTTGGTGCTTTAAGCATCAGCTAACTGACCTGTGCTAGAGAAGATGCTGAAACTTTGGTGTAGTTAATGGATCAAGACAGCAAGGTCACAGAGCTGCTGTGACAGATCATTACAACAGTTCACTGGCTGCTAATCCAGTATCTCCCTGTTGCTAAACAAACCACTCCTTATATAGTTCATGTTTTTGTTTTTCTTTTGCTCTGTTTTTTTTTTTTTTCCCAAGTGTGTTGCTTCTTTCAGAAAAAAAACACCCCTCACTTAAGCCACAGTGTGGTCAAGCTCATAGAAATGGCTTATTGCTCCAGCAGTGTGAGAGAATTACATGTGATTTTGAGACAAATGTCCTCAGCCTGTTAAATTTTTAAGGTCACTTTGGTAAGAACCAACGACACACCATTACAAGCTGTAGTAAGACTCATTGCTGTCTGTTAGAGGGCTTGAAAGGAGTTACATTACTTGTATGCTTAGCTTTCTCCAATCATTCTAGAACATTTTTTTATTCAGTTTACGAGTAGAAAGATGCCTTTGGTAACTGCTGGTCCCAAGCTCCAGCTGCATTCAAGATAAACTTGTGTCTTTCCAGCTCATCTATCACTAGTAGTAAAATTTCTGCTAGCTGAAAGATACCTGTGAAGCCCTATTGACCCTACTCGGTCCAAGCATAGCTTACTCAGTATTTCTGCTTGTGAATGTGACACTGACACCATCTGCTTACAAGTGGTAGTGAGCTGTGTGTCCAGACTCAGCCGTGGATAAAATAACTGAAGGTATTGCTATTCGGCTTGGTGAGAGATGTACATACTTTCTAAAGAAGTTTCTTTGGGATTTTGTATGTGACTAGGAAGATTTTAGAACAGTGCCAATTATGTATTTTAAGATACTGAGGTTGCAAAAATGTGAATGAAAGCATATGTGTCTACATTTCTGTGTATTTCACTGGGACTACCATATGAGAACATATTTGTACATGGGATTCCAGATGATATTTGTCTCTTGAAAAATTCTCTTTTTTAACTTGGAAGAAGAATGTCTCAGCTGTGCTGGGACCACCAAACGTGCATGGAAGCAGCAGTACCTGTGCACTGCCATGCTCTGCCCTCTCAAGAGGAACTAGAGCTTACACAGATGGCAATTGGGCATCTGCAGATTATCATAGAATCGTAGAATGATTTGGGTTGGAAAGGACCTTAAAGCTCATCCAGTTCCAACCCCCTGCCATGGACAGGGACACCTTCCACTAGAGCAGGTTGCGCCAAGCCCTGTCCAGCCTGGCCTTGAACACTGCCAGGGATGGGGCAGCCACAGCTTCTCTGGGCAACCTGTGCCAGTGCCTCACCATCCTCACAGGGAAGATTTTTTTCTTACTATCTAATTTAAATCTTCCCTCTTTCAGTTTAAAGCCATTCCCCTTGCCCTGTCACTCCATGTGCTTGTAAAAGCCCCTCGCCAGATTTCTTGCAGGCTACTTTTAGCTACTGGAAGGCTACTACCAGGACTCCCCGGAGCCTTCTCTGCTCCAGCCTGAACAACCCCAGCTTTCTCAGCCTGTCGTCATAGGAGAGGTGCTCCAGCTCCTTAAACATACAGCCCTTTAAATTCACAGCTGCGGCTCCAGTAGATTATGGATACCAGAAAACCCGTGTGGTTTGTACGGTCTACGAAAGGCGACCGGCCTCCGACTCAGCTCGGCTTCCCACCGCAGGCAGCTAGTACCACCCAGTGGTGCTGGGGATTATTACAGCTTGTCAAAGGACCTGGCTTACAGCTCGATAAAATGCCATGGTTTTCTTGTAGTGGAAGAGGCGACGAGAAACGATGACAATAATATCTCTTAAGAATTGGTCTGAGCTCACTGCTGTGAAATGTCTTTCCCGGGGCTGGGAGCAAGAAAGCTGTAAAGGGTCACAAAAGTATGGGGTATTACCTTCTTTGGATGCAAATGAATTGCTTGTGCGTGAGGTCTTCCTAGTCCCATCCAAAACCAGCCACTTTATTTTATTTCAGCAAGACCTTCATTGCAATATAAACCATTTCAGACTTGAACTAAAGATGTAGAGTCTGGAGGGTGCCAGAGAACCCACCTAAGATCTTTGTGCGGCAGCGCGGTGGTGCCTTAGATGATCTAATGGGGTTTTTCCATCTCTAACTTCCAGCAGCTTTATGATTTAATTTTTTTTTAATATGAGAACTTATTCATGCCCCCAACGTGTCACTAGGGATGTATGCAGACAGGTAGACAGGTAGGATTCTGGAAGGCACTGTGCTTTTCATTAGGCTTTTAGTCCAGCCCTTTAGCAGACTGGGTCCTGAAATATTTTAACATGAGCCATGTTGTTATAGTTTAACTTTCTAGTTTGGCAATTTAAAAACAAAACTCAACCAAGCAAGCAACCAAAAACAAGCTAAGGAAAAGGAGAGTTCATCTACTACACCAGAACAGGAGATACCTGTGAACCACATCTCTTTTAAATATAGGACTGTTGATCTGAAATTGTTATATGTTGAATATAATATTTTATGTTTAAGTATGCAGTTAGCATTAACCTGTTCCTTTCAACATTACAAAGCCTATTGATTCCCCTAAGAATGGCAATAATCTCCTTCGGTTTTGCTGATGTGTTCCTGCTTTTGTGCTATAGTTATGAGATGCTCATTTTAGAGCTTGGATTGATATTTCAGCAGCTGACCACAGGGGAGCTCGAAGCTTTACAGGGGACTTACAACAGTGCTGAAGAATGCTTCATGAAAACTTCATGCAGCGTATTCCCACCAGGACTAGTCTAACCAGACAATTGGTAAGAAATTCCCTTAAAACCTACTTTCTTGTTACTCTTGTAGGTTTTTTGGTCGTACTACAGTATTATAAATCCAGGTGGAGTTATCCTGTTCAGCCTTTAAACAGCTGGGAACTAAGAATGTTGAAATATGTGAGTCTCTACTTGTTTTTATTCTGCTCTTTTTGGAGCTATATGTCCATTTGCAAGCTGTGTAACAAATTGCTATAAAGGCCGGCAAGTTACATTGAAATTTCATAATTTTATTGTTTAGGTACATTTTTCCCTTTGAGATCTCTAGCTCACAATAATCCACAGCTGGATTATTTTATTGTTTTTTTTTTCCAAGTGGGAAATGATCTCTCTTGCAATTCCCAGTTAATATTTCATCTGTTACTGTAGATCAATCTTTCCCCCTTTCTGTCCCTTCATTATTTATTTGTGGTTTAGCTCCTTCCTCATCTGCACCACCTTGTGCCACCAATATCTGTGGAGGAGAGAGGTCTGGGAACTGAGCTGGTTGATGAGTAAAACATGAAAAAATGTGTGGCTTTCAGCTGGATCTGTTCCACAGAGCCACTTTCGCATGAGAGAGATGGTGAAGGCAAGTGGCACATAGAAGCATGAGGGAGGGAAACATCTGTCCTCTGCAGGATGGACTAAGGCAGATACTGAATCACACTCTGCCTTAAAATATATACAGGACAGGTTTTCATCCAAAAAAGAAATCTTTTGGGTCTCACTTTCATGATAATTTCCATGCCAAAAAAACTTGTTCAAACTTCATCCTTACAACTCTTTATATCTTTCATGTTTCACATCACCCTTTGTCCATCTGTTTTAACTGTGTACTGGGGTCATAAAGTCCAGTACCCTCTCAAGTCCTCTTTGTGTTGCTTTTAAATAAGTCCCTTGTATATTCATTTATAAATGCTTATTTTGGTAACTATGTGCACAGAAGATTACCCAGTTCCTCACTTCAGTGATGGAAATAAGATTGATTGCACTAAATGTCAACAACGACAGCCAGGCTAGGGAGGCTGCCGTGGGAGGCCTCTGTGAAATTTCTTTTTAACTTTGATGAGAACAGAGCCTGGGACTAAAATGGGTGATGCTGATGGCAAGGACTGCTATCCCGGGAAAGGGATAACCCCTTGTGGGTGAGCAAGTGAGGGCAGCTTTGTGCAACAGTTATCATAAAATGAATATTCCCTTTTTCTCACAATAAATGCCCTGGGGCTTGATTCCTGTTATTCTTTAAGGGAATTTTTTCCTACTCACACAGATATTATTATTCCCATTGGCTTTAGCTGAACCATTTGGGCAAGCTAGAGCTGCAGTATTTGCTTTTGGCATGTGCAATGCACATTTAATAACATGACATAATTTTAAGGCACTTCACAGACATTAGTGAAGCCTCCTGCCACCTTTATGGAGTTAATGGGTGTGATAACTTGGGAAAGGGTGGGGAACAAGGACCAGGACTGAAGTCTATTATTGCAAAAATGTCCTTCCTAAGAAGCCACCTCCCTGCTTTTGCTGTGTCCTGTCCGGGTGACCCATGTCCTTCTCTATTCACCTCCCGCATCTGCCTACTCGTTCCCCCAGCCCTGCCCTTGGTGGTGGATGGATGGTGGCAGTGTGGATGATGCAGGTGTCTCCTGCCACAGAGTCAAACTGTCTCCAATTTAAGGATAATGACATATGATAGCTTTGGGTCAACAGGCCATGCCATTGACTAAATTAGTAGTTGTAAATGTTTATTGGGGGGGGTGAATGATGCCTGTTGTTACAAGTAACAGTGGTTGTTGAAACACCTTAAACCGTGAAAACATTTTTCATTGCTTGAGTTTACTGTATTCTGTTTTTCCATTGTTTACACTTGCAAATATATTACTTGGATTTATTTTAACTCCTTTTTCAGGTCATCTCACAGAATGATACAGTGTTGCTGGGACATAAAAGTCTTTTCATGCACTGCTTTCTGGAGAGATCGATTTTGTTTTAATTTCTAACTTGGAAACATTTCCGTGGAGTATGGGTTTAGACTGGCTTCAATTTTATGAAAATAAATGTTTTGTGGGTAAATTTAACTGGTTAGTTTTTCTTTAAAATATTTCTCACCGTTCCCAGCCCGGTGAAACTTTCTTGAAGGGTTTTATTGGTTGCCCAGGAATCATAATCCAGACTTGTGCTTATATGTGACAGACTCATTGGGCTAATTATGCTGTCTTTTATAGGTTTTGGTTTAGTGTGATCTTTGTTAATTGGATGGATTAATTTGGTGCTGTTTTCTATTACCATTACAGTCCTTGCTATGAGTACCATAACTGTACTTGCTTTGTAGACTCTGGGTAATAATTCCATGCTTTCCCTCTCTGACATGTTTTTTCTGCGTTTTTCTGTTTGACGTGGCTGGGCATTTCTATCCCTTTCTCACAGGTTGATTATTATAATTATTACCAAGGATGTGTTGACATGGCCAATAAATCAAATTCCTGGCTGAGGCAAATGGTCAGAAACAACACATTTGGAGCCCCCATGCCTCTCCCACTCTTAGTTTCCCCAAAGAATAGAAAGGGCATAAAGACATCATAAATATCCTTACTAATACTTAAATATTAAAACCAGGAAGAAGCACATAATAAATCAGTTTTGAAATGACAACTAGTGCAAAAATAGTGAAAGATACAAACCTGTTCCCATTGTAGAGCTTACGATTTAGTCGCCTGTGTCGTGCTTGACGAGAAGGGAAGGTGTGAGAATCCTGCATCAGCAAGCGCTGGATTACTCGCCTCCGTCATTAGAGGTAGCCTCTAAGGATAAGCTTAACCTCAGAAGTGTGAATTCTAATATACCATCCAAAGTTATCATCATTAACGATGATTTATCCACATGAATATTTGGTTCATTTTTGACTCTTGCTAAGTTCATGGCCTTGACAGCTTCCCATTGCGGTGAATGCTGAAGCCTGTTTGCACATCATGCGGAAAGGTGTTTTCTTCAGCCGGCTCAGAGTTTTGTCAACACTTAACTTTGACTGAATGCCTCCTTCAGCTCATATTATGAAGGAGATTAGGAACTTTTCTTTAGCTTCTCTTCTGTGAATAATGCATTCTCTTATTTACCTTCCCAATGTTTCTTTTTTTACTTTTCTTCTAAGATGCTTCCTCAACGCTAAGTCCCGATTCTCCTGCAATTCTAGTACATGAGGCTTTTTTTGGTTTAATTCACATATAGGAGCCAAGTCTGACACCGATCAACAGTAGATGCCTGGGGGGAGAGTTTTGGGTAAAGAAAACGTGAAGTGATGCTTCTCTGACAGACTCTCCTAGCCTGCAGTTGTTCTTGTTGGGGAATTGCCTGGACCCGAGATGGTGTAGATTTTTCTCTATAAATTTAAACTCCAAAATGACATAGGTAACTCTGGACATAACACAGTCCTATGGCTTAAGAATATATTGAATGAGAAAGTATTTCCTTTTGCTTATCTGAACTTGCTGCTTGCTTGTATCTTTATATGGCTTTTAGTTCTTGGATTAGAAGACAATGAACAATCTTTCTTTCCCTATTTACCTTATTCATATCACTAATAATTCAATTAGCCTGCAGCATAACACCCTGCAGTCAGGTCTAGAGAATCTGCCTCCCTATTCATCCCTTTATACTGACCACCAGTTGCCTTTTCCACACCTTTTCTTGGTCTTTTGTAATTTCTCAGGCAGGGCAGAATCAGAACTGCACAGTTATATGCATTTTGTAGGTGTTCTGGCATGTTCTCCATTTTATTCTTTCCCCATTTGCTACTGTATTATGTAATATGATCTGCCTTTCTTAACTGATACACTTTCATACAGCTATTTAAACTTCAAATTATGTCTCCTGGGTACTCATGAATTGTTCAGAAGCTTCCACCATGTACATAATATATAAGTGATATCTGGTTTTCCTGCTCTCTGGAGAAACCTTCCCTCTTGCTCAGTGGCAGTTTAGCTTCTTCTCAAGTTTTTGGTGAGAGACCTTACCTAATGTCTTTCAAAAATTCAGGGAAGCAATCAATTGTAGCTGCCTTGACCATGGGTTGGCTGTTTTCCTTAATGAGCTCTACTGTATTTCAGAGGTATCAGAAACTTTTCTTTCCTATTCCCTGTGGAATTATTCAGCTGATCAAAATTTTCCTTAACATTACTTTATTGCATCTACCACTGAAGCTTTCTCCACACTTCTTCAAGCCACAGAATTGACACCTGATAGAATACTCTGTCGATGCACTCTGTATGGCTGTTGACTGGGAGAGTCAGATTTCTCCTTCTCTTTAGGACAAGAGATGAGTTCCCCTCCTACTTTATTCGCTACTTCAGAGTCTTGTTAAGTCTTCTTCAGAGTATCCCGGAAAACTGCCTTTGAATTCAACTCATAAGAGTCCTATTACTAGAATTCCCATAGTATTATGGATGTTGCTGTATGAAGCAGATATATATACCCACAGAGGCATATTAGTAGAAGTAGAAGGCAGTACCAAGCAGAACAGTCTATAGTTGAGTTTAAACCAAAGAGAGCTTTCTTCTGCTAATTAGATTTTTTTTGAATGAACAGTTGAAGTCATGTTGGTGAAATCTGGATGGGTGTCCCAGAGCAATAAGGCAAAATGAACTACGAGTGAAAATTGGCCATGGTCAACAAGGTCAGGGGAGCAGCTATTTTCATGCTGCATGAGGCTTGTACAACAAAGAGGCTGTGGCATCCTTTAAGCTATTTATACTGAAAAATTGTCTTGGTTTGGTTTCATAACTTAGCTGCCCCTTTTCTCTATGAAATTCTTTTTTGCTGTCTGCACAGTCCCAACACTTGAGCCCCGTAAAATGGCCATGTTTCATGTGATTGTGGGAGGGGTATGAGAGCTAAGGGACATCTAAAAGAATTACAGCAGGTTAGTGTAAAACCCAGGAATTCCTCAGACAACATTTTGGCACTGGGGAAGATTATGTAATTTACCCAGGGGTTGGATTTAGCTTTAGCACTTCTCATTGTTTCCATTTGCTTCAATCTTCAGAGGAGAGACTACGGTTATATATCACCAGATTAATTCTCACACTTTTCTGAGAAAAAGGATCTAACTGGGTAGAACAAACCCAGGCATTTAGTGTCTTTCCCTCCTCAAGCCTGCAGCTAACCCTTGTGAGTTCATGTTTGCGCGCAAAATGTTCAACAAAAATATGTGAGCTGTCTCCAGACTTTCTGGGCCATTTAGGATGAATAACTGTAGCTATTCTTGGAAAAAACCTTGTGGCATGGCCAATGTAGACTTCTAAACGTCCATCAGCAGGCGAGATTGTTTGAGTGCTGTCAATGGGATTCTGTGCGGGCAAGGGGGGCTGCCACACTGAGCCCATTGTGGGACCCAGGCCTTCCCCCTCTTGCAGGATCAGATCTATTTGAGGACCAGGCACTTAACGCAGTCACGTTTGCAGGAGGTAATGAGTAACCTCTCATCCTGCTCTTTAAGGCCCCCTTTAGAATACGCTGTTTCTGAAGTTTCAGTGTAATGTCTGGAGGGGCTGGGGAGAGGAATATCCATAATCAGTTCCTTGAGTATTATTTTTATCAAGTGTTAGGCGGACTGGGGGAAGGAATGCTATGAACCTAAGTCTGGTCTCTTCATTGAGCTAATCCACACAAGTGTGAGGGGGAAGGTACAAATATGGGCTCTCTTCATTGTTCAGATGGATCCCATGCTTTGCATATGCTTTGGAAGGAAAAGAAAAAGGCTTCCTATTTTAACCTCCATCCTGTCACACTCACTAGTTGCTGTACTTCAAATGCTTATGGAAGAACAGCTAGAGTAGTCTGGAGATATGCAGATAAGCTATGTTCACAAATAGTAACAATAATTTATTTAAAAAAATTAAATCTCTCTGAGTGATGGAGAGACACTGAATCTTTAATTTCCTCCCTGAAAGGCTATAAATCCCTTGAATGAGGGTTTCTTTACATGAAGAAATACAGCACAAAGAAATTACAACGAAAAAGAAGGGAGTAAAATGCAGGCCAATTATGCTCTAGCTCTGGAGTGCTGCTGCCAAGGCTATTTATTTTCACAGACCATGTTAATTTTGTATGCACACACACAGCTTTGCTTGCTGATAGCACAGTGAATTTTAATTTGGGAGGAGGCTCTGGTTCTTGTCACCCTTAAATTCACCCCCCCCCTTTTACTGGATATGAGGATGTTTTTGACTGGAGATCTACAGGTTATTTTCTTACATCTGTTCCTTGGGTTTAGTTATTTTCTTACATCTGTTTCTTGGGTTTAAGTGTCACCATCTAAAAAGGTTTGCAGGTGACACTAACAACATCTTTCCTGAACAGCCAAAAGGGAGTTGAAGCCTTTCCTCTGGGTAAGACATAGGCAAAACAACCTCTCTGATTTAAAGTGCAAGGTGAAGACGAAGTCCCAAAGGCAGGCCACTGAGGTGCTGGTGACACAGCACGAGGGTCTGGCGCCTTCTCACCAGCTGACTTGATATCACTGCTTTTCAGATAACTACAGAAAGAACCTAGCTAAATGATGCCGTACATGACTTCTAAGTGAATCATTGTGTAGAACATGTCCTGAACCTCTCTTTCCCTCAGTGGAAAACCAGTTTTTGCACTTGTGGTGCAACAATTTAAAAGGATCTTAGCAGTTAGCATCTGGCATTGGGTTCTTTAGTTGCAGCAGATGTTAATTATGAATTGGCAAGGCATAACGCTGACAATCCAAGAGCGAAGGTACAATACATGAAGTTTTGCTGTAAGGCTTTGCTAAGTATTAAGTCTCTCTTGGAAGGATTGTTAATAACTCCTTTCTCCTTTGTTATAAGACATTCTTTCTTGTTATGATGATGTCCAGTCTTCTGTGATTTAATGAACCTTGTGAAGTGAGAATGGCGAAAGCAGAGTCATGTATTTGTTTATCTTAGTTTCTCCTTGAACTTGATTGCTTAAGTGAAAAATTAAAACTTATATTTTGGAGGGGGGACAGCGAAACACCTGTTAAAGCTCAACTTCATAAATAAGGTTAATCTGCATAAATCACTGCATTGGGTTTTATGTTAATTAAAGCTTTTGTGCCTTCAGAACACTAATTGAGGTGTGCAATGTCTCATTCTCCAGCCTCTTTTGCAGGGGGAACTGCAGGTGCTGAGCATTTTTCAAAGTAGGCCAGCATGGTGCACCCAGAATCAGAAACCTCTTTGAAATGCCTGTTTCTATTTACTAAACAAAGGTCTTATCTTAATCATGGTTTTTCAATAAATTTATCCTTGGCTTTCCTTAAGAGCTCAGTGAAGATTCTTACGAGCTGGACCCCTACTGAGGGACAGTGAGGTGAGGAACAATATAAGTATCTACTAAAGTATCATAAAAATGGAATTTTGCCCTTTCTGATGAATAAATCTACATTCTTTAGCAGAGTCTCCAAAATGTCAGTTGAACATGATATGTATGTTTGGGAATCTACTGTTCCTTTTCAAAGGAATCACACCAAAGCCTGGGCCACCAAATAAAGTTTTGCCGTTTAACTTTCTCCAAGTGTGACAGTGTTTCAGTTTGGGAAATCTGATTTCACAACATGTGAATTTCACAAATGGAGTTCACCAGGTTTTAAGGTAATTCTGAAACTGAGGGGTTTTGACTGCTCTTTGAAATGTAGAAAGCTTCATGAATTCTACTATAGCAGTCATAGGCAGGAACTGTGAGATAGTTTGGATGGACCCTGGGTGTATGTGTGTTCTCATCCGCTGTTATTTTTGGTCGAATCTCACTGTTACTTTTTGAGGAAATAGTAAATACTTGCTGCAATTGTAAATTGGCAGGACACTAAATTTATCATGGTTTATACACTTGTGAAAAGCTCAATGGAATACTTCTTATCCATACACCCTGTATATATTTGATATATTCAAGACCTTCTCTTCAGATACATGCAAAACCTTGTGGCACTAAATTGTTACAATGGTTCTATGTTGTTTTATAACTGTACCACTGGGATAATAGGTGTTTTGTTTTGGGATTTCTTTGGCATTTCTTACAGTGAAATCACATCCAGTCTCTTAATCCTGAACCACAGGTGAGATCTGGTGAGCATCTGGTCAAGGTTTGATAATAATCTGGATTATTGGAGAGTATTCAATGGTTTCTTTAAACATGAAACATGTTTCTGAATTTCTGTTCTCTGTGTTGCCTTTGAAGCTTCATGATCAAACACTTCTTCAGACATCAAACCTCTGTGCTGAAGCACATTGATTTATAAGAGAGCATTGCTGTCAAGGCAGTGTAAATAAAAGCTCAAAAAGTCAGGTTGTGTTTCAGTAATATTTATCTAACTTTTGCTTGATGGAAGGCAATTAAATCATTTGTGTTATTTATACAAATGAGGTTAAATAAAGTGTGGTTCAGTAAAACTGAAGACTTTTATATTGCAATCTCTATGATGCCATATGGAGCGTTATCTTATCTAGACACCTTATCTAACTTCTCTAAACACTGAGTTAACTATAAATAAAATTGTGGAAACCCATTAGAGCTTACTCTTTTTACTCTCATAATAAAAGTATATTGTAGTTTTTTCTTTCCTTGTTTTGACTTTGGTTATTCGTTTGCCAAATTAAGGAAAATCGAGTCCTTTTTCAAGTTTGAAACATACACAACAAATTGTCTGTAGGAAGCAGAGGTATTATGCAATGTACTTGGCTCGTGTGAAAGTTACAAAGTGACCTCACAACCACCCTGAAGTCAATGGCAGTGCTGTAGTGGACACCATGACAGCCAAGCTGTCTCTCTTTTGTGGTTTCATTTACTGATTTCCATGTGGGTAGATGAACTATATCCCAGCTGGCAGCAGCAGGCAACTGCTGCCTCCTTAACTTGGGTACAGAAAAGGGGAAAATCCTGTCCTTTAAATCCACCTTGTGGATTCAAAATCTGCAAGGTGATGGCTGCTGTAAGCCATTTGTAGCAAGACAACAACCCTGGAGAGCTGCAACCACGTGCAGTTTTGTGGAGCAAATTGTGGATATGGTACCAGGAATAGAGGAAGCTGGTGGAATGTGTGTGTAAGGAGGGGAGGCATTTATGACATGATCATGACAATGACACCAAATCAAACTAGTGGGGTATTTTTGTAAATAAAGAATTTATTGAAGTGACTCTCCTCTCAAGTGAGAAATAAACTCTTTATGACCCAAATTTGAATGGGAGAACTCTGTCTTTATGCTTCGCTGTCCCACATGAAGAGTATGTGGATAAGAGGAGAGTCTTTGAGGTTGATAACTGATGGCTCCCCAGCATTATACATTTAATTTTGGCTTTTGGGTCAGTTAAAGGTGACAAGGGCAGTGAAAATTTCCCCTTCAAAGCTATAACCTGCCAGCCTGGAGATCTAGAAGCTACAAGTTAGTCACTGAAGTTAGGTATATGTTTTTCCCACAAACAGGATTCAAGACTAAATCTCAGCTAAGCATTGACTGAAAATTGTCACCTCTTGCATGTGATCTTTCAAACAACTCAATGATCTGTCTCCTGTTACAAATGATGTGACGTTTATATTCCAGAAGACCACCACCTCAACAGGTATCTTTCCCTGAATGAGAGGAGTCATGCGGTGGCCAGAATGAACAACTCTTTTTGCTTCCTGGACCAAGGGATTTGCATTTACCCTGTATCATACTTAGTCTTCTACATCATGTGAAACGAATGTAGCGTGTAGTGGAAGTGTTTGAGTCTTGTGGGGGAAGCTTTGAAGTAGGTAGGTTTTGAAGAAAACACTTCCTATATGTTTCCACTACCCGGGTGGTGACTACTATGTATTTCTGCTGTAGCAGAAGTTTTCTTCAAGGGCTTCTATGCTTTGTAACTTATTTTGCATATCTGTTTTGCTACGTTATAAAGCTCCATCAATCCTATAGTACCTTTTGGCCTTTCAAGAAGTTAATACTTGCTTTTCAAAGCTTATGATAGAATCCAGCTTTTAAAGAATTGTAAAATACCTGAGCAAAAAGTCCAGTTGTTGCAACAAAAAGAAAAGAAACAGCTCTGGTGTTTCAAAGTTAGAAAGTGAGTTCATTTCCTCTCTACCTGAGATGAAGGACTGAAGCTCTCCTCTATTTCTTGATTTGTAAAATCAGTTTTCATCAATATTATAATTTTTCCAGGGAAGAGGGGCTGGCTGTTCAAGAAAAAAATAAAAATAAAATAGCAGAGAATCTCAACATGAGATTTATTGAGCTCCAAACTCCAGCACTGCCCTGAAAGGTTTCTGGAGTACTCATCACTCTAAAGACTGGAATTGTTTCTAGCATGTGGGTGGTGGTAGCACTGGAGTCTGAAAAGCAAAGTGGATGCAGTTTGGATCCTCAGTTTGCTTGAGGTGCTCCTCTTTCTTCCCTGCCCTAAAGTCTGTGGCTGTTAGGGTCCTGTCTGTGTGTCCCTCTTCCCTTGGTGTTCATGGCAGCATTCCCAAGCTTAAGCAGTTCCTTGCCCTCTTTCACTTCTGTGTAGCTGGCACAACAGATGGCTCAGGAATATACGTGCTTTGGGGCCTCTCACATTCCATTTCTCCCTTTCGAAATCCAAACCCTCATCTAATATCCATAATCCTTCATGTCAACTGTTTCACATTAAAAAGAGATATATTTTCAGTTTGCTAAACAAAATTTCCTAAAGGCAGACCTGCTAATGATTAGCTGATATAACAATGCCTAATAAAAGCAACTTGTAGTGGTGAAGTAAATATTATCGCACCCCATAACCAATGGAGTAATTTCATTGTTTGCTGATTTGTAGAATTCAATTGTGAAAAGTTTCAAGAAGACTAATGATGTAACTCTTGTGTTCACCTCATGAACACTTCAATAAGTTACTCGGATTTTACTAGCAATAACCCAGCCTCCACCATCTTTGAATATTTGCAAGTGCTTTACAAACAAGCCTCAGAACACCACAACTGCACTAGTTTTTCTATGCTGTCTCCTTAGTGTGCTGTTCATTTTTTTCTCAGATCATTCAAATGAATAGGCAAGGTTAATGGCTTAAGACATGGAAAAAGTACACTGGAGCCATTTCCTTCCTTCTTTACACTAGCCCTTATATTTCTTTGAGTGTACCTGAACTTGTCTACAACTCACTTGGACATGAGGTGTGGCATCAGTATCAGGTACAGCAACACACACGATGGTGTCAGTCTGTAAAGAGTGACGCTGGGAGGGAGGCATTACAAATGTGTTGTGCTGGGTGACCATAACGGCCAGAGAGCCCCTGCTTTAGTCTCAGTTTTCAATCTGTGGCTTTCTCTTTGCCTAAATGATGTTTGCAAAGGAGAACACTTTTACAAAGGCCTACCTGGAAAGCATGGTATTTCATTGCTCTAATGGGATTTCTGTAAATATCTGGGCAACAATCAGTAGTTTTAAAATAGTGGGTTTTGCCAAATCTCTGTTGGCCTTTAGACTTCAGGGTAAATTTAAAGCTAGTTCTACCTGAAATAGGAGAATTACTCAGCTTTGTACCAACCTTTATCCTAAAAAAAAAAATCTTTGTGCATCTGCTTTTTTGCAACCATTGCAATCAGCCCTGACGTAATAAAAATAACTGTCACAAACTCATTTCTCTCTTAAGTTCGGGCAGGATGTAACTTACCTCATCTTAAAGAACAACACTGGCACTCTTGCTCCCACTATCGCTATCTCTTTGGAGACCAACATTCAAATGCAAAAAGTCAGTTCTAACTGCCATACAACTTTTTAATGAAAGATCTAAGTTCCAAGGGTGAAACGCATACCAAATTTTATTGAACCTGGAAAGAAAGGTTTGCTCATTGAGAATGCCCAGAATAGGTTTCACTTGGGCAAAATAATTACCTACAGTTGTCACAGGTGAAAAGTGTTAGCCAAGGAAGCACATATGCCAGTCTTTTAATTTGCTGAGAGACTAAGTAGACCACTTCAAACTGTATTTCTCTGCCTATCGGAGAAAAAACTGAGTATGTCCCTTGACTGATTCTCAAAACCGTATAATTAATGACTCCAGAGAGAGTGAGAAAGTTAGAAAATTCTTTGAAAAGGTATTCTGAGTTCTGAAATGGCATAGTTTAACATCAAGTAATCAGCAGATGAGATTCCCCAGCCCATTTAAATATTCACTACTTTATGCATGATGATATCAATCACTCTCACAAAGCACAAGCTCCTGAAAATCTGCTATGTTTCTCCTTATCACCAATTTTTACAGTAAGTATGCAGAGTGATTTACTGAGTAGGTCTGTGCATGGAATTTCTGTTGACACTAGTGAGGAACGTGTGTGCTCCCAGTCACAGGCACAGTTTGGCCTCTGGGCAGTTCTCCTCCAAATGAGACCACAGGGAACAGTACCACCCTGGGCTGCCAAAGGAGCTCTAATTTCCATTATTTTGTACAATTGAGCACTATTCTTTGCAACCTTTCAAAAGCAAAAAAAAACCTTTTCTACTCAAAATGCGTTTCCTAGGACAAAAAGAAGCTGAGGGTAGTTTTTGAAGTACTACCCCAATAGGTTTTGTTTAAAGTTACTTTTGTTTTCAAGCACATAGGTTTGATTAATCTTGAGTTTCTCCAAGATAACTACTTCACAATTGTTATTTTGCTGTAAGTCCATGCATAGATAGACTTGTTCTATACAATTCTGATTTCAACTCGATTCACTTTGGGTAATTGCTGCTAAGGACACTTACTCTGGAGTAAGTATTTCACTAAATGCTCAACTGTAGGGAAGCCCAGAAACATTTTATTCCCCCTCAGATCACAATAAAGGTGATAGACTGTTGTCATTTGGAATGTACTTGTTTCATGAGGTAACTCAGATGAAGCCAATGCTCCTGAATTTATCTTTGTGCCTTTTAGTATACTTTACTTCCCTGGCTTTGCTCTGTATTTCCCACCTGCAGTTAACCCCTGATGGATCTCATCTTGTCAGTTAGATTGAAGGAGAAATCTAGTAAACACTATGGCATCATTTCTATGCATCTCTTGCTCACATCTCCTCTAGTCACTATAGTGTAAACATACTCTGTCCAATCTACTTGCTATTCTCTTCTTGATAGAGATGCTATTTCCTCTCCTATTTTACATTGACTTGCATTCTCTCCAGCCAACATAACTTTAACACCTGCCCTGTCAGCAGCTTGTGTTGCCTCTGTCTCCATATTCTTTCATAAGTTTTTTAGTATCTTAATTTTCTCAGAGTGCAATTTAATGACATCCCAGCTCAATTTCATCCTTTGCTTTGGTCAATCTGCAGTTCACTCGCACTTTCAAAGGCTTATGCTCCTGTAGCTTTTAAATAAGCACCTGTTGGTCACTTAATCACCAAGTGTTATGTACCATGCTGTGCTGGGAAAAAACATCAGAGTAGGTGAATATTATCTGATGTAGTGTAAGATTACTTGCCTGCATTAAAAGATGTAATCTTTGGATTTGTGATGAACTACTGAGAGTAACTTTGCTATAATAGACACTTTTTAGTATGGTATTACAGAGGAGACCCCAGTCTATACCAGAACTTACTTTATAGTGAGAGAGAGAGAGTAGGATATTATAACAGGTAAGTCGGAAATACATGCTGTCTTGTGTTTTCCACTGAATCCAGAATCAGAGGAATTTCCTATGCAGGAATATGCGTAGCAATACCAGTGCCTAAGCAAAGGTAATCAGTGCCCTTTTAGACACCCTGCCTGCCCTTCATCTGCCTTTCCAGAGGTTGCAGATGTGCTGCAGAGTCTTATGTCACATTTGCCAGCCTCATGCAGAGTTCTTGGAACCGTAGGGTGTCAGAGGCTGCTTTGTAACTGTTGCATTAAGTGCAAGTGCTTTGGCACTTGAGTTGCTCTTTATGTGCCCTGAGTCCCAGTTAAATGCCTTGGCTGTGAACATGTTTTTTTTTTATGAAGATGGAAATTCTCCTATCATTACAACTAGCATGGAATTTAATTCTTCATATCAGAAGGTATTGCCATGGAAGCAAATTCTCCTGAGTGCTTCTCAATGACATAATTAAAGACATAACATGAACATGAAAATTGCATGTCTGCAAGACAAATTGAAAACTTTCTCTCCTCCCATCCCTTTGAAAGAAAATGTGGAATGAAACATTAAAATTCTCAACAATCCCTGTTTTGTAAGATTGCAAACATCTTAAGTGATTTATTATCACTCTAGGTATTTTCTTTACCACACTTGGCTTTAAAACACTTTTAAATACAAACATGCCCTCTATTACTTTGCATAGCGTAATACCGTAAGCACCAGGGTGCAGCGCTGGTGGGTGGGCTCTTTTCTTTTTCTTACTAAACACAGGAATTCTCTAGTGCTGTAAGTACCAGCACACACGAATGATCCGTGTGGGACGGTCCCATTCTCCCACTCCGCTGCTGCCTCTCTTTCCTTTCAGTTAATTCAGTAAAGCCTCATGAGTGTTGGAAGGTGGAAGATGAAGTCATGCAAATCAACACACCTTAAATCATTGGGCAACAAAGGAACCCTGTTGATCTCCCCAGACTTTTCCGACCAGGAATGAAATCCCACGTGAGGCATACCAAATGCTTCTGCTTATAACAGAAGTGCTGATTCCTCTTTCTGGGCCAAATGCTACTCTTAGATGCATATGTGAGGCCCAGCTGTAGGAAATGGAAGCCAAATGGAGCATCCACTAGCAGAATTTGTCCCAGAGATACCAGGGAAGTTCCTAGTCCTGTTAATTGACTGCAGTGGTGACACTGAGGTCATTACTTACATTAAAAAGTGATGCCACCCCTGTCCTTGGTAATTTTGCTGTGAAGAAGCCTCTCCTGTATTTCCCCCTGGTCCCACCTCAACCAACCGAAGTTGGCATGTCTGATGCTCAACAATTTTTCTCCCTAGAAAATCTGTTTCAATGTATCTGACTGTGATTATGAACTCTCAATAAATGGGACATGCAGCACATTTTTTTGCTGAAACCTATTAGAATCCGGGAGAGATGCGAACAGCCAGATTCTCTGCTGCACTGAGACATTTTGTACTGTTAGAACAATGGGACCAAAATGAGATGGATCTTCCCACCGTGCAGTTTATTCTGTTGTTGGGAAATCTTTAGCCCCAGTGGCTTCTGCAGCTGGCAGCAGGCAGAATGCTGAAGACAGGAGATGACAGGAATAGTATTGCTGTTCGCTGCCCTTGCAGGCTCTTGATAAACAGCTGGTTTAGCTTAGAGCAGTTCCAAGGCTTTTTTTTTTTTCAAACTGCTCATGATCTGGTTTAGATGAAATTAGAAATGGGAAGCAGCAGCCAGCTCCATTTTAATCCTTCTACCTTGTAGCTGCAACTGGCTGTTGTAGGGTACTGCTAAAAATGCTGAGGGACTTGCCACAACTACGTGGTTGGTGACAGCAACTTCACTAAGGGTAAATCCTGCCTGATCAATTTGGTGGCCTTCTATGATGGGGCTACAGAACTAAAGGATAGGGGCAGAGCAGTTGATGCCATCTACCTGGACTTGTGCAAAGCATTCAACGCTGTCCTGCATGACATAGGACAAAAGTTAATGGGCTCAAATTTAAACGGGAGATTTAGGTTAGCTATAAGAAAGAAATTCTTTACTGTGGGGGTGGTGAGACACTGGCATAGGTCGCCCAGAGAAGCTGTGGCTGCTTCATCCCTGACAGGTTGGACAGGGCTTTGAGCAACCTGGTCTAGTAGTGGAAGGTGTTCCTCCTCATGGCGGAGGGGGGAAACTAGATGATCTTGAGGTCCTTTTCAATCCTAATCATTCTATGATTCTATAGTGCAGGGGCAAGTGTTCTCACCCTTCTTTATCCAGTCCTTTCCTTTCATGAAACTGGTTGGAGATTTGTGACTGCTGCCCATCTAACTTTTTTAAATTCTTGGCAGTTTCAAAAGTTATTAGAGGGGAGATAAAGATGCACACTCACTCCTCTGCATACAGCACATATGCATTGTTTCCTTAGGAAACTAGATCTAACATCAAACCAAGAAATGTAGCTGTTTTGGTCATATTCTTAATGATGGATTTACATTAGTGTGACACCAGTAATGCCACTTGTTCATAGAGATATGACAAACCCAAAGGTTTGGTGCTTTTTTTTGGCACCCCTGAAACCACTTACACCAGGGCCAGGCAAGTTTAAACTGCTATCAGTTGAAAATAGTAGCATTTTAAAATCACTTTGTGGGGTATGTATCACTTGAGAAGGTTCTGAGTAACCATAAATCAAGCCTCGAACCTCTTACCGTATGTTAGGAGACCATCTAAATCTTCCCATCTTCTCAGTGAAGAACAATAGCTTTCATTCAAAGAGACACTCACTATTAATGGCAAAATGGTTTAAAAAAAAAAAAAAGAGGGAAAAGGAATAATAATAAAAAACCCTTCAATCACTCAGCTTACAGATGCAACTAATTGATTTGAGGGCTGGCGGGGGAGTGCCATGGCAGCTAGCTTGATGTAGTAATTAATGTAATCATCCTTCTTTGTTATTACTTTAATAAGGTAAACACCCTGTTAAAATAAACTGAAACAGTTGTCTCTGGCCAAGAGCTTGCAGTTGTGGTGAGCAGCATAATAACCCCGCAATGTAAAACTTGGACAGGAAAGAATGAATTACATTAATCCTTGAAGGTTCTTACTGCAGACTTCTGAAGCTTTAACTTTAAAGTCAGAGTGTAAACGGAGATCTGAAACTTGGAGGCTATTCACACTGTGGCTCCTGAGAGAAAGCAGTGTGTGTCTGCTCGAGTACCCTGAATCCTGCTAATACAGGCTGGAGATAAGCTCAGTTTCTGCAAACACTCATGCTTGTGCTTATCTGCACTACCACAAAGAGTCCCACAGTACTAAAAGTTAGGCACAGGCATAAAAATAGGCACTTGCACAGGTAGCTTTTGTACTCTATCTGAGTATCAGCATGAAGAACAAGGGTTTCAGTTTGGGTTTTAATCTAACGACTGTTTTATAGAAGCAATTCCCAGCAAACCCCACTTTCAGTAGCATGATTCAAAGGGATGCTTTATTTGTTTGTACTGTCCACTTCAGGTGGTCATTCCAAACAGCAGCATTAAGAAGGAGAGCAGTGCTATGTTGTGAAGGATCCCCTCGATAAAAGGGAGTTGCTGGAACACACAGCAAAATAGAGAAAACAGATTTTGCAGTGAATATCAATGATTTTCTCTCCTGTTTAATTACAAGGTTTTAACTGCAAGATGTGTGCAACTCAGAATTTTATTCAGATAGTCAAGATTTATCTGCTTCTAAACCCCTTGATTTATTGATTTTACCTAAAATGCATGAGCACCCCATTGGACTAAAGTCTTTGCTCAGGGCATGAATTTTAAATATTTTTATACAAAACCTACCTGGCTTCCTTGAGAAGTCCCATTGGACCAAAAGATTTGGATTTCTTCTCAGTTCCTGCTGTTCCCATTGAAGCCTCAAGCATCAATTACCTAGATGATAATTTGCCAGATTCCCATAAGGTGTAGGTCCAAAGATGAATTATACCATTGGAAATGCATGAGTAACTTTTCTGATGAATAATGTAGTTTTCAAGATGGTGAGTGCAGAATATGTGGTACTAGGGTAGATTTACATTGTGAATGGGTAATAAGGGGTTATGGCCTCCTTATTCATGTCAGCCAGCATAATGTGCTGAGGGTATCATGAGCAATAGTCTGAGTTTGTGGAAATTTTACTTTATTACTTATTGCCAATTAATATGAATTTCTGATTAGGGTAATCAGTAATTAGGCTGAAAGAAACCAAAGCACCAACAACAATTACATCCCAGAGTAAACAGCTTTATTCCCTCTTCCCAATGCTCAGCTCCCCTAGCCCTGCCTCATGCAGCTTCTCTGATTTCCCAAATAGGTTACACGAGGTCTGTCCCACTCCCTTTAGTGAGGCAACTGTTTTCTACCATGCTGGTTGTATTGGTTGCTTTTGGCTTCCGCATGCTTTTTGCTGTTTTCCCTCTGCTGTTCTTTGTCTCTTATTTAGGTCACCCTTGGCCATAGTCCCTCAGAGTTCATCCTGGCCCAGTGTGGGGCCCTCAGAGATGTATGTTTCTGTGGAAAAGAGTGCCTCCAGCCAAAAGCCCGTCTCTCCAGCAGCCTTCTCCACAGAGCCTCCAGCCCCACATCTCCAAGAGCATCACTCATCCCTGAAGGCCGCTACTTGCTTTCTTAAATATGCCTGCGCCAGGACACCATGTGCTCCTCAGATGGGCAGAAGTGTTGGCAGGTAACAGGCTGTTTTCATGTGTTTCAGAGATGGATGTGCCTGAACTCCTCATGGTTTCCTTCCACACTGGTCACTCCCTGCTACCAAACCCCTGCCGTTTATGCCCAAGGTACCAGGTCTCTTGGCAGGCTGGGGTGTTCCCTCTGGAGAGACCTCCACAGTGCTCCCTTATTTTCTTTCAGGATTAGCATTTTAACAGGAAAAGCTTCAGGAAGCTGAAGACTGCCCTTGCCCTTTACAGAAGAGAGGGATGCATTATTCCCAGCACATGGGTGTGATTGCTCTGTGTATGCCCCGGGGAGAGAATTTTCTTGAGAGGACAGTGAAAATCGTCAGCTATCAAACAGGAAAGGGGAAAAAACACCAGTGCAATTCCATTCCGTTCGTTTCTTTTTCCCCTTCCCTTCCCATAGCACTTTGGGAAGAGCAAGATGCCAGCCTACTGAGCCTATAGTAGTTTTCCGTGCTGTCTGCCAGAGGACAGAGTTGCCCTGAAAAAAAGATGGCCACTACATGCCTCGTGCAGCATCACTGCCCACTGAACTGGTGAACACTGTTCCCTGTTCATGAAACAAAACTATTGCACCGTTTTGCCCTTGTGTGAGGCCTAGTGACTGTGCGGCAACGGCGTTACCTGACATGGTTAGGAAAGGAGTCCATGCCGTGTCAGGAATTGGTGTGGTTATGAATTTGCTGGGGCCGGATGAGTTTTAAGCGATCAGCTCACGGGACAGTTGTTCTGTAGCCACCTGTGCGAGGGCAGGACGGAAAAACAGCACCGCCGCTCCCATAGCGACCCGTGCACCAGAGCCAGCGCCTGCCCGGGCTGCCCGCGGCCAAGCGGCGGCGGCCGCCTGAGCTTCCTGGGTGCGCCACAGGGGGGCACGGCTGGATCAGGAACGCACCGCGCAGAGCCGTCCCGAGCGCACCGAGACGAGCCATGCCATGCCGAGCCGCGATAGACAAGCCAAGCCGTGCCGTGCCGTGCCATGCCATGCTATGACAAGCAGAGCCGAACCGAGCTCTACCACCACATCCCGCCGTGCCGGAGCTGGCCCCGGCAGGTCCCGGTCATCGTGCGGCCCCCCCGGCCCAGTCTGTGTGGACCGCACCGGGTTCTCTCTGGCGGTGCGGCGGTGCTGGGCTGCCTGTCCGAGCTAACGCATCTGCCGCAGATCCTGCCAGGCCTGAGGCTCCCAGGCTTTGCCCTCGGGCTCCCGCCTGCTTGCCCTGGGCGGGAGCCGGCCGTGTGCCCTGCGGGGCTGGCGGCAGGGAGGGTCCACCAGGGTCTTGGGGTGCTCACGCTCGCTGTCAGCCTGAGGGCTTGGGCAGAAGTGGCAAAGCCCTTTGCAGTGCCCATGGGGAACCTGGAAGAAGGCAGAGAAACTTCTCCCCACTCTGCTGCCCCAAACTTGCAGACGCAGGAGATGCTGTTGCGGTAGGATGAGGGATAATGGTTTTAAACTAAAAGGCTGGACATGAGGACAAAATTCTTTACAATGAGGGTGGTAAAACAGTGTCACGGGTTACTCAGAGAGGTGGTAGATGCCTCATCCCTGGTGACATTCAAGGCCAGACTGGATGTGGTTCTGGGCAACCTGATCTAGTTGACGATGTCTCTGCTTATTGCAGGGGATTGGACTAGATGGCCTTTGAAGGTCTTTTCCAACCCAAGCCATTCTATGATTCTGTGATTCTATGTGTGCGTGCATTTGCAGAGTGAGGGTCTTGCATGTTCCTGTTCCGTTATTACAGGTGAAGCTGAGACAGAAGGGGCTCATTTAAAACTGGGGGATTTTATGGTGGAGTGAGTGGGAATGGGAGAGCAAACATACGTTTGAGGAGCGAACGTGGAGAGGACCCTGTGCCAACTATAATAATCAGTGTGACTAATAGGGAACACCGAGAACTGTTCCATTATATCATGAGACATTACATCGTGCTTGAAAAAACAGTCTTTGATGGCATACGAAGGATTGGCAAGTGCATTTCAGGGAATCCTCCTTTATTTCTTCAAGGATTTCAACCCATGTTCATCATGTTATGCATAATTTAAGTCTCTTGGCGGTTACATGGAACTTGCTGGTATGGGTTTTATGTGCTCATCATTTAAATTTGGGGAACAGAAGGTGTATGAACTTATTTTAAGAGTTACTCATTTATAGTTCCTTGGAGGAATTAGAAACAAGGCTTTACAATAATTTCACCATGTATTTCTAGACCTCGCCCAACGTGCTATGGGTTTTCAAAATGCCAGATATTAGCAACACGCGTTGCATTTGGTCTCATGGAGCACACAGAGGAATATTTGTATATAAAGCATAGTGATATTCATTCCCACGTTTTTGTAATTTTAATATCGCAAGTGCCAATGGGGAAGGAGATTGTTCCCTTTATTGCAACAACTACAGTGGAGCAAAACAAAGAACTTTTTAGAAAATGAATATGCTCAGGGGAAATTCAATAAATCTTTGTTAGAAGAAAAAAAAAGGTCTTACGTATAAATATATAAAAGCTTGCTGTGCATTGTGCAAAAGTTGCTTACTGCTGGAGGAGTAATGCATTGTAAATCAACAGTGGGTCCCATAGCACGTTAAGGCATATTTTATTGGGTTTTTACCTGAAGGTAAGGTCTTTTATTAAGAGTATATAAGAGCACATGCTGCTGAATACCTTGTTTTTCACAGTGCTCTATACATAATTTTTTTTTATTTGCTTCATTAAACATTCCTGTAATTAATGCATTTAATGGGAATCCAGCAGTAACAAATATAAAATTTATTGTGGTTTAAAAAAAAAAAACAACAAACCACTTTGCTTACTGGATTTTCCATTAGCAAATGGCGATGACCAAATTCCTCAAAATATTCCTGCACTCACTCCAGAAATCTCCTGTTAAAACAGGTGATATTTTCAACTGTGTAGTGGGAAAGAAATGCCACATAAATAATCCTTGTGAAGGACTTGGTACAAATGTAGAGAAAGAAAGCACCAAAAAAGTGTCTTTAAAATAATCCCCCAAGCCCTGTGTTTCAAGCTTGATAAGAAGACGTCTGTATTAGCACTGGAGCTTGCCGGGTGAGTTATTAGGTGTTGAAAGACACCGTCTAGGAAGTCTGACCCATCAGAATTTGAATGTAAAAGGCAAGTGACAACTGAATACATGAAAAGCCTTAGAGCCCAGTCCCAAAGCCCTCTTTCCCTGCCTGAAAAGCCCGTTTATCTTTGGATGAATAAGAGTTACAGAATTGGAACCTAAGGAAAAAATCAGTGGTATCCGTGGCCAAGGGAATGTTTCCCTCCCACCCGTTTGATTAGAACCATGTGCAAGTTTGGCTAATGAGACTGCAGGGCTTTCCCTTCGCCTCTGTGGATGATTGTGGCATTTTATTTGAATGCTGATATGGTTTCCCATTCCTGTTCTTCACAAGCTTTTGGTCTGGGCAAATATAAAAAAAATAAGGAGATGTCAGAACTGGGGAATCTTTTCACAGCATATAAAAATCTTCCCATCTAATCCAAATGTAAATCGTAATGTGAAGAACATCAGTGTTTTAATGGCCTCCTAATGAGGATGAGCTTGGACAGAGCTTTGAAGAAGACAAATGGAAAAAAAAACAGCTCAATTTCTCTTTGAGGGTAAGGATTACAACTTCTAGAGAGGACTGTAAGGGTATGCCTTCGGCAGGTAAAGCTTTGCCTGCCTGAAGTCTCCTGGCAAGACACTGATGAACAGGCTGTTGGCAAGAGCAGGAAAGGGAGGTAGGAAAGGGAGGGGCACACTCACATTTCCTGGTTTCTGTCAGTCTATTCCTCTCTGTGTGCTGCTGGGAAAAATGAAGACAATTATATTTACCTGAATCCCTAGGTAAGGAAGGCACCAAATTAAAGCCTGGGAAGCACTCAAAACCCTCTGATGAAAAGCCTGTACCTGGACGGCATGCTTGTAACCTTACATGCCTGGGGCTCTCCCTGAGGTACAGGGGATACACAGCAAACACTGTACAGCCACAAATAGGCAATCACATCTAATTTGAAAGCCCTCATTACTCCCTCCTGACAGGCTTGGATGTTTGCCTGCTGAGCTCCAAGGCCAGCGTCGATCCATTTAAAATTAATATTTTTCATTCCTCTCTCCACCGCGCGCATTTAAAAGCTGTCCTTGGCTTCCCTTCCTGTGCTGCTGGCTCCGATCAGCCCAGCAGCAGCTGATGGAGCTCTGATTTGCAGCACTGATGGGATCCTACTACTCTCATACCGCGTTAGAAACAGAGCTTTCCTGGAAAAGGGACTGCCTTGCACTTGATGTCTTCCATGGCTTCAGCAGGCCAAGTGGGCTTAGTTTTCAATTGGGAAAAATGGGCTTTTCTCATCCCATCACAGAAACAAGCTGTGAGTGCCAGGGCTCCACAAGTGTTGTGCTTCCTCCTGTGGCACCATCCCTCAGCAGGGCTCAGCCAGGGCTTGCAAGGGAAGGGAACTGTTTTTGTGAGAACTGTCAAAATGGTACCAAGTTTTGATGCTGTAAAAAGGACTTGGTGTGATTCTCCTGGAGTGACATGTGAGAGAATACAGCAGAGGGAATTGCCCTCATGAAGGTACACCAGAAACTCTTCCTAAGCATTTAAAAATGTGGGTTCTGCTCTGTAAAAAAAAAAAGAAATGAAAAAAGAAGAAAGGAGAAAAAAGCATTGTTTTAATCAGCAGCTTGGGTTTTCCTCTATCTATCTTCAAAGTAAGGTGTGCTGACTCGGAAGGCAGAGAGCAGGTTATGTTTTAAAGCTACTTTGGGCTTTGTGGGCTTTGGAGGGGAAGGCAAACTCTGGGTGAAGCCTTGCTTGCTTGTCAACACTAGAAGTGCACTCAGGTGGATAAACTTCGCAGGGACAATGAGGCAGCAACTCCACCACCTTCCTTGCTCTTGGCGCACTTCCTGCCCACTCCCTGCCCTCACAGGTCTCCATGGTTTGCTCCATAGTCAGTGCAAAAATTACCTTTCTTGCTGTTTTCTTCCCCTGGTTTTAGTCAGTCAGATTGGCTTGAGGAACAGCCAGGTGAGCGGCAGGACCTCGGTTTAGCTCAGCTGCTACAGTGTGGTGGCAGGAGTCAGCAGAGCAAGTGGGTCAGCACAGTGGGACCCCTGCAAACCTGGCCAGCATGGCCAGGATGCTACCATGTTGTATTGCTGTGGAAATGCAGGGCTGTGGATGTCCCTGCAGGCCCTCCCTCTCATCCCATGGAGTACTACCACAAAGAGGTAGCAGGAACACCTTGGCAAAGGCAAATAGTCCCTCAGCCATATTAGGGGATGAGTTCAGGATTGTGGGAACTAGGCACAAAGGGGGTGTGCATCAGTGCAGCTTGCACCTACTCCAGCTGAATGATAAAAACTGTCTCTAAAGGGAAGACACCATTGCATCAGGACAAAGGCAAAGCTACTGCTCCCCCATCCTCCCTATTCAGCTGGTGAAAACTGCTTGATTTTGACTTTTAATTCTGACAATTTAACTTAGCAGGGAATAGCTACAGCAAAATGCCAGCAACAAAAAACCCAAGCCAAACCAGCGGCCAGTGGTGTGGTACCAAACACAATCCTGCATAACCAAAGTCTGCAGCTGTGTCCCACTGTGGAAGATTCCTTTTCCTCATCCATGGCTACATATTGTCTTTGTAGCACAGCTTCGTGGAACTAAGAAAAACTTTTACTAAGCTGGAATTGGCTCAGCCTCCTTATAAAACAAAATGAAAATGATTAGTGAAACAAAAGAGAAAGTGCAAGGAGGATATAGACTCCTTCCATACAAAGCCTCCCATCTTCCTATGTGATCCATTATAATCCAAAGGGCCCCAGATTTAAACTAATCTGTTTCTGCCTTTATTTATTTTTACTTGACTCAAATTTCCTACATTAACTGGCCAGTTATGTCAAGTATTTTTCTTTCTTTTAACTTGACTTGGTGTCAGCTGAATGCATTGCCCTGTGAAAACACCTGCTGACCCACTGTATATACAAATACACATGCACTCATGTATTCTGCCATCTGCATCTATATATCTATATCATCTGTATGCAGATATATAATCTATGTCTGCTTATCTATATATCTAAACCTAAATCTAAGTCTGTATCTATGCCATTTGCTTTTAGAGTGTGGCACACAGGTTGCAAATTCCTCAAGCCTCTGCAAAATACACCTTCAAGCTCCCCTCTCTTTTGGGAAAGACAGCTGCCCCATAGCTTCTAGTTCAGGCTGTTCTGGCTTGCTCTGCTGGCAAGTCCTAGGGGAATGGGCTGATCAGGTTCACTAATGGTCGAGCTTTTGTGGTATTTGCTTACCTAACACAATCAGAACATGCGTCTTAAATATTTTATCAGCTTTGTGGGGTCATTCTCATACTGTGGCATTGTGTTGCACTGGAGAATAGAGCAGACTGGAGGAAAAATGGTGCTCCAGAGTGCTACAGAATGAGAGTTTTAAGCAAATGGCAAGCACTAACGCCCTGCTTAGACCCACTAAACCGAACATCCCCATTGCAGCAGGGCAGATCAGAGGCAAAAAAAGAAGTTAGGGCAGTTGCAGTCATAAAGCAGACCAAAATAATTGAGCAAATGGCCCCAAACCCTCAGTTGCTGGCTCTGATCTGATGGGTGATGGTCGTCCTGGTTTAACTTTGAGCCCTTCTTTCTGACACTTGATTAAATTCTCGACTATCTTGAAACTGGGTTCTCAGGAAGTTTTGTGTTTAGTCTTGTGCTTATTCCCTGCGGGCCAAGCTGCAAATGACTACAAAACCTTTCTGTAAAGAAAGTGGGTGCAGCAGGGTAATTCTGGGGGTAGTCCCAGAGCTGGAGAAGCCTGTGGTGGGGCCTCAGCAGCCGGTAGCTATTGTGGAGAGGAAAACTGGTCTTCTTCCCTCTAAACTGGCCCATTGTCAGCGGGAGCATATCCAACCACCCCATTTCTCAGATCATCCTCAGGTGCTGTGTGTGGGGAGATTCCCCAGGAGGACGTCAGACTCTCTTTGGCTCTTTTATGCTGAGAGGCAGGGTAACACCAGAGAGCTTTGCATCTTCGCACATTCACCGTTCCCCCTACTCCAGGATTTTTTAAAAGAAACCTAACAAAAAAGGACTCATCACTGCTCACTTCTCCATCCCCCCACAAAAAGGTTTCTTTAGCACCAGTCCACTTCCCATTTCTCAGCCGTTTAAATCTTGTTTTGTCCACACCCCTCTTTTTGGGAGGTGTCTGCTTTCTCCAAATTGCTGTTTCTAACCTGTTATACTGTCTGCTTTGTGCCAATGCCTTTGGGTACACACAGTGCCCTCAGTGCTAGCTTACTATCCCTACCCAAACTCTGTGCTACATAGCCATTAGTTTGAGTGCTGTTACAGTAAGTAGCTGAGACGGCAGCCTGGGTTTGGGAGAAAGCTGGGGGCAGATTGAGACACAAAGTGTGTCCAGACAAAGCACAAGGGGCTGGTGTGGCAGGAAAAAGGAGTCTTTCTGCATCACTGCTCTCACTGATGTAAGCTAGGGCAACCCTCTCACTCGATGCAAAATGTCCTCCACTTGTCTAGTTCTGGCTGCAAAGGAGAGGTGAAAGAGCATGCGCTCCCACTGATTCATTTTTTCTCTAATAATAACTTTGTTATGGTGTCCAGAGCAGCCCAGAGAGAGCAATAGTAACAGTGGACTGCTTGGAAGAGAAACAAATACTGTAATCAGGTTTGGGAAACCATGAATCAGCTGTAAAGGGCAGTGTTACCTCAGCCTGAATGCATCTTGCTTAGCTCATACTGTCAGGTGTAAATATAACTGTGGACAATATAGTCCTGTGATAGCCTTCATGAGAGGTATCTATTTTTACGGATATGATGATCCTCTTTCAGTATTTGGTCCCAAGGCAAGAGCCACGCTGTATAAATACAGGTTAAGCTGTGCCATGACAGCCCTGCTTTAAAGACAATGCAGGAGTATATGGCCTCAGAAATGGCTCCAGCTAATGCCATGCCTTGAGGTTTGGGGAAAACATCTGTTGTACCCCTTAAAGAGGGAGCCATGTGTGCCCACTACCCCATCTTCCAGTTTTTCCAAAGGGAGAATGGGAACAGGGGTATGGCTCTGCCTTTTTCCTACCCATTTTAGGAGGGTGAATGCTCTTGCCTAGATTTAGCTTTTTGAAAATCGGGGGAGAGCAGCAGGAGTTGTGCCTGTGCCAAGGGCCCCAAGGGAGCAGCATGGTCATGCCGCACAGGCTTGGTCTGCAGCATGACACCAGTACCAAGCACTTGCGGGCAGATTGGTTGATTGGTTCCCCGTAGCTAAGGCTGCTCTCAGGTCTTGGACCCCATGGGATCAGGCCATTGCTCCAGGACTTCCACCAAGATCATCAAGTTGCATGAATCTAAAGCTGGCTTCCCTTCTGCAGAGATGGGCTCATCCTGACTAACTTCAGATTACAGTTTATTTCTTATTGTGCCAGGGTCTGTATTGGACCAATTTATAGTGAGAAATGAGGTTGGCAAGATAACAGGGGCATCACAATTAGAGCTAATTAGCCCAGCAGGAAATCCATTTCCAGGCAGCTTTTGGCAAGAGGCGAGGTTGGCGGAATAACAAGCATAGAGTGTATTTTGATATAAGCACACTCCAGCTGCAAGGAAAAGTAAAATAGCAGCTTGTCTCATCCTTATGCAGAGGCCTCACATCAGGCTCCACCACGTAAGCCTTTTTGTTTGAGGCTTTACAGCCTCCCTGCCTGGAAAAGGTTGAGAGAACTTGTTCTTGCAAAGTCACCTTGGCTGCTGGAGGGCAGCGGTAAGGTCTGCACAGCCCCTCACTCCCAGGGACAGGCAGGAGGATGCCCAGCACTGCGGTCCTCCTCCGATTTCAGGGCAGATGAGGGGATAGCGCTTAGAACAGAAATCAGTGAAGAGCAGACTGATTTAATTGCAGGAGTTATCCATACTGCAATATGTTGAGGGTTACAGACACAACCAAACTACTGAACTATTTGTATTTGAGTGCTTTATTATATTGGAATTGCGGTGATATTATTAACATTTGTACAAATGCACAAAATTCCTGTCTCTTGTAGCTAGAAAGAGATGTAAAAATCTGACCTAGTTGAACAGTCTCAATGAACTCATTGTCCATTTGTAACAATAATGGGTTCACAATGCGACAAAAAGCTTAACATAAAATTAAACATATTAAATGCTGCAGCAAGTATTTACACTTATGTACCAAAAAAAAAAACCAACAAACCAAAGAAAACAAAATTATCTCCCTCCGGTAAGGAAGGTGGTTGCTTTACAGAATAAAACAGACAAACAAACACAAAACCTTTGCATACAATACAAACAACCTCAAGCCCAAAACTTACTGTGACAGCACCTTTTTTTTAATATAATATATATATATTTATATATAGACTTCGATAGTTTAGGCTTACTCCAAGCAGTGCTAAAAGTTCCTTAAAAACAGGACAACAATGGCAATAGTCCGAAGAAGCAACGTTCACCGATGAGCGTTTGAATGGAGCTGTGACAGAGAGGGGTACAGAGCTCAAGGCCATGGGATGAGAAACACTTGGGTCCCAATGATAAAGTCCTTGGCAAAGCTCTCAGTGGCAATTATTATTATTCAGAAGAGTAAATGCACCTTGTGTGCAAAACAATTTGTCTTGTAGAAGCATGGTAAAGGTTGTCTCTGACAGGCATCTCTTTGCAATCTCAGCTCCGAGGGTGGGGAAAAAATGTCTCTGAAATTTCCTAAATTCCACCAAGGAAAACATTTCCCTTGAAATGCCCTATCAGCCCCCCCCACCTCTCTTGCTTCCTGACACTGCTGCAGTCTCTGCAAAGCCAGAAGGAGTTTTCAGTGTTCATTTAGAAGGCTGTTGCACAGATTTCTAGTCAAGCAAGAGGTTTGGGTCCAAGAATGTCACGGCATCAGATGGCATGGTCATACCATGGGCTTTGGGAACAGTTCCACCAGGTGAAACATCACTAACATTTAATATGCATAAATGTGGAACCGCAGATCCTGAATCCCAGGTATTACACATTGGTCTAAATATAGTGAGTTGTAATTATTGATTCAAGTCCAAGGAGAGCCGGGGAAAGGATCAGATTTCCACTTAGAGAATCAATCTTGTCTGTGAGTGTGTGTGACACTGACATTTTTGGCCTCATGCAGTTTAGGATTTGCTATAAAGTAATTTTAAAAGCTATGGAAAACCAATAATGGTAAGCAATTTTGCTGTTAAGTGTAAAACCACTGATAAAAGAGAGATAACTGTAAGCTCTAGGGAAAGAAAAAAAGGAGGTTATGGATGTAAACAGTCTCTTTTGTCTTTGCAGTAAGATTATTATTTCAGATGTTGAAAAACTGAACAAATTTGTGTTTGTGTGTTCAAATCATTTGAGATTTTATTGCTTCTGTTTGTCCTTAAAAGTTTTTAGCCTCTTTTCTTATTCTCTTTTTTTTTTTTTTAAAGGTGCTGTCCCTAGTCAAGTTATAAGGCAACATATTTTATTGATTCAGAACTCTTAATACATAGTATGGCCACTGTTATCACTGCAGCTTCGCAGCTACTGTGAGCTGGACAACAGTCAAAGTGCATGACAATGCACAACAGAGCCAGTCTCCTGACCTTACAATATACAGGACACTTTGGTTCTCGGGATGAGAGATTATAAATGTAGCTTAGATGCTGCCTCACACACTTTGCATAATAAAACATTTATATGCTGTCATGAAGAGGGTGTAAAGTCTAAGTCACACTGCAGACTGGCTGTTCTCAGCTTCTCCATTCGGGCAGGTGTGAGAGACAAGTTGTAGATATGCCACCAGTGAAAGCATATAAATGTACCTGGTGCAAACGTTTTACAAGAGTATTTATAAATGATTCAACAAGGGAGAGCAAGAATGAGAGTGAGAGCTAAAGTGCAATTTTAAAATAATATAAATAATTGAAACGTAGAAATAAGATACTAATTAGTTGTAACTGGTTTTGTTTTATAGGCACAGTTTAGTTTTTATGTCTACAGATCAATCTTTTTCTCTTCTTCCCCCTCCAGTAATTTTCTCTGATGCATAATGGAGTTTCAATGGTGTAAATCTAAGGAACACTGCTTAGTAAGAGGACAGAAGAGGCAATGATAAGGCAGTATAGTGCAACTCACTATGTGATATTAGAAAAGAAACAAGGCTGGGGTTAGATCTTCCATGGTGTTGTATAAAATCAGCCTTAATAAAAAAAAGGAGGAAAAAAAAATAGACAAGCTTTCCAGTTATATGTTGATCCATGCTTTCTATAATGAGAGAGCATGTTTTCCAATATAAAGGAAACAACTGAAGGTTTATAATTTGTTTTGTTGTTACCAAAAAAAAGAAGGGGGGAAAAAAAAAGGCAAAAAGAAAAAGCAGATGCTGCTTTAAGGAAAACATTTAATTCTAGGAATTTCTGTACAACTGACCTCAGCAGCCTTTTCCATCTTAGATGGATGACTTCTGCTTGAGACCCTGAAAAACTAAGATGCACACACACCTAGAGTAGTTTATTGCAAAACTAATATTGTAACTTAAAAAAACAGATTCTGTACAAGAATACTGTTCAAATGGAATGTGTTAAAATAACATTTATTAATAAATACTTTATAAAATTCTATGTGAATACTAAATTAATAGATTCCTGTTTTAAAATTGCTTTGGTCCTCATGAATTTTCATAAATTCACTCTATATGCTTTTTTTCTTAAAAAAGGTATTAGCTGCTAAAAAGCACATTTTGCCTAAACTAAAAGGCTAGTTTTCAACACTAGATATTGTTGCTTAAAAAAATATGAATCCTCCAAAGTTGGGCATTTAACAACAGTTATAGCTGGCTTGTTAGTTAACAGGACAGAGTCAGTTAACACACTAAATCCACACGCACTGAGGCACTGAACCATTGACTTTCCACTATTCAGAAGATGGGCAGCAGACATTTAGCTTCATAGCAGGAATTAACTCCCAACAGCATGAAATTCTCCATAAATCATCATCATCATCATCATCGTGGTCCTTATAAAACACACCATGATAGCACACAAACTACTTGTCTCCCACAGGCAGCATTAGGAATATGGCTTGCATATATTCAGGGGAGGAAGGGGCAGGGATGAAGGAACCGCAACACATCGTTCGGAGTACTGCAGTTGTCCGTGGCTGAGATTTCCAACGTGCTTCCAATGTTGTGCAGTGAGAGATACTGTCCACAGAAATACTTCCTCCTGAGCAAGGTGCCAGATGGGGCTTGCTGCCCTGGTAGTGCCCAGGAGAGCAGGCGAGGGAAGCGGTCCGAGACATTCGCTGGTAGCGGGATGGGGCATGGAGCCTGGCAAACCCGGAGACAGGCTGGATTGGTGGGGCAGGACAGCGGAGCAATCTCCAGTAGTAGCTCATGGAAAAGCAGGATTTCTCCTTGATGGAAAGAGACTGGGAAGTGCATTTAGAGTGACATGCTTAGGAAGAGGCCACTGCCACCAACTGTGCAGCAGAGGGACAATGCTGGAGACAGAGGGGCAGGGACTTCTCCCGCAGCCCTTGCTCAGGCAGCCTCCAGTGCCCAGCTGGACCGGCAGCTTGAGGAAAGGCTGCAGGATCATTCCCCTGGAAAACAAGAGCATTTTAATGTGGAAGCAAATCTGAGGAATAATATAAGGTGCCTGGTACAGTTGGTCCTTTTATTGATGATATAGCCGATATAAATATGCTGCGTGTTGTCTTGGCCTGTGAACCTGCGACAGAGTTACAAGAAGCAATAGCAAATAGCTTTTCATCTTTTACTTATTTCCACATCACTAGCAAGGATTATACCTAAAGGCCAATAGTATAGAGAGGAGACATTTCATTGTAATTACACATTTAGGCCAACATGTGTAGTTGGCTTGCCTAGTTAGCATTAAAAAAAGAAATAATTGAGCTATATATAATACACATCAGTCAAACTCTCAAGTAGCTGAATTTAACAAAACTTAGGCAAGGTTTTTGTAGTTTTTCTTTGTTTTTCTTTTTTTTTTTCTTCGTTTTAATGTAGAGGCTTTCAGTTTAACAGCTAAATATTTTAATTGAGGAGACTGAATAAAATGAAGCTAAACCGTAATTCTAGTGCAGTGTAGCTCAACTGGGTATTCTAATATTACCAACAACTTTGATTTTTATTTTTTAATGTATTTAAGTGCTACCCATATAAAGGAAAAGTTTTTAAATTAACCCTGCGATGACATTTTCTTTTTCATGGTGAATGATGAAATTCAGACACAGGGGAAATGGCTTATTTGGTTTTTTTTTACATAGCGGATACTCAGCTGGAATATTTTGCTCGACTGCATATTTGAAAAAAGTTCCCTTGGGAGCCATGATGAAGCAAAACCATTTAGCTATTACAACTGGAGGTTAACAAAAAATTATAGATTCAGTATTTAAAACACTTTAAAAGTATTTGTTTGTCTAAAATATAATAGAAAATCCTTTACATTTGTATTTTTTTGTAACTTTTTGGTTCTTAGACTATATAATCAAGTCAAGATTTACACTGTACATTAAAAATCTTTTTTTTGAATGTACTTGCATAAATGGAACGTGAGCTGTTAAAGAAAAGTATACTGATAAAAAATTAGTTAGCGAGATATGAACTAATTCAGAAATGAATGATCCTCAGAATTTTGCTTTCCCTTCCAGGATGGCCCTGCTCCTTACAGTGCCTCAAGCTTCATGTTTTTCACTCTCCCTCCTGCATGGAGATGAGCCACCCTTCTCAAACCCAAGACTCCTCTAAAACCCAAAGACACAGTCTTAGATGAGGAGAACTTTGCTTTGGAACAAAGCATGTTCATGGTTAGAGGATTTGCCAGGAATAACGTGAATTAGGTTTTGCTATTAAAGTTGTAGCTCAAAATGTTTGAACATTTATCACCAGCTCGGAGCCTGCTCCCTGAGTAATCAGCAGGAGGTTTTGCCGTTGACAGATTTGAGAGCAAAATCAGGTCCCAGTATAAAGCAAGGCAGCATAATTAACTGGCATCATCTCCGTCTGATTTTCCCATCAATCACTGGTACCACTCGGGGATGCAAATCAGTCACGCTGAGGGGCAGGCCCAGAGTCCAAACAAAAACCTTAATTGTGGCATAAGGCTCTTTTCCAGACCCTCTTTGCAGGACGGAATTTTATCCAGAGTGCAGTGGGATTTGCCATACCTGCAGTGCTTCTTAGCAGCTGCACGCCTTCTAAAAATTATTTAGTGTCCTAATGAGACAATTCCTTACCCGCGGTAAAGGGGTGTTAAGTGCCATTAAAGTCAGTGAAGCTACACTGCTGTCTGCCAGGTCGGGATCAGTCCATGGATGCTTAAACAAATGCCTGCAGAGAGCAGGTCTTTCCCTGGGAATTAAAACTGGCATTTTTCCGGCTGGTCAGAACCATTACACTGATTTATTTCTCATTTATAGCCTGTGAAACCTGAGGCTGTTAGCTTTTGTTGCTAGAACAACGCAATCGGGTTAGGGGACAGAACTTTTCTGAATTATTATATACTACATGGATTTTTCTATGTTAATGACTGGCAGTGCAAAAGAATTCCTGTGATTCTCAGGTGTTGTTCGCTATGCCTGTACCTCGCTGCAGAAGCTCACAGAGCTGCTAGCATCAACACAGCTGGCTCTCAATCCTGCTTCACCTGGGGCTGCACTGCTTTTGCCTTTCACTGTTTATTAAAAACACTAAATCAGGAGCATTTCTTTTTTTAAAAAGCCAAATGCTCAGCACAGCCCAGCTGCAGGTGAAGAGCTAGTGAAAGCAGCAGCTGCACCGACAGTTTTTAGCTGGGCTTGAAGTTTTTGCTTGTTCATCACCATTCTTTAAGAAAAAGAGAGGGAAGTGAGAAAGCCTTGGAATGAAAAAAAAAGCAGGGTAGAAAAAGAGAAAAAGCTGGGGATGAAAAGATTTTGGGAAGGGAAAAGGAAGGTGTGGGAATAACTGGAGGAGAAAAAGGCCAGGGTAGGGGAGGAGAAGGGGGAGGTCTAGTCAAAAGAACGTGTTATTTGGGCTCGATTTTGTCCTGACAGCCACATCCTATATAACTGCTTTGAAAGAGGCTCTGAATGCAAGATGGGGTCTGCTGATAGCACAACGCTAACTCTTTCTTTACTATGCTGTCAGCAGATCCCTTCTCTCTGTATTTATAGCCTAATTACTCCTAGTTACCTACATATGACTCTGTTTAATACTTTTCATGCCTCACTCTGGCTAACAAGCTGCAGTTTAACACAACCTGGTATCTCTGAGGCTTCAGGCTAGATTGGTGAGAAGGAAACATGACTATGTACAGAAACAGTTAGGTTTATAAACAAGTAACTGGTACCAAAAAAAATGGAGAAAGCACCAAAGCATTTCTCAAGCTGATAACATATTAATTGCATAACTCCCTTTCATGTAACTAAGTATAAAAGACATTTTAATAACTATAAAAATGAAAGCCAGAGTCTTTCAAGAACTGAGGAATCTTCCAGGCTTGAGTTACAGTTGCAAATGTCCTTAGCACAGAGGACGCTTTGATACGCTACCACACTCCCCTAGCAGTTTCTGACCAACCACCTTTAAAGAATGGGGTTGATGTCTGTTCTGTGGCTGGCGAGCTGGGTGAGAGTGGAGCTTCCCACGACGTCGCTGACAGAGGAGGAGGTTGTGATGGTGTTGTGTTGGATGACTTGCTGCTGGGAGCAAGCTGGGACCGGGCTCGCAGGAGGACTGCTCTCGGGACCTGGGAAGGGGGTGAGGGCACAGAAACAACGCACATTCATATTTCCATCCGAGTAACAAGCCCAGGCTTGGTGACACTCCTGGAAAAGGGATGTACTACTACAGCAGCGCTACTAACAACCTCAGGCATGCACAAGTCCCAGGATTTCAAAATACACAGTTATCCAACACTCTCCATCTTCTGATCTTTTGCAGCTTTTGTTTTGATGATTTTTTTAAGACAGCTTCTCTGATATCAACCTGACTTCAGGAGTTGGGACCCTGAAGTAAGTCCAAGACCTTAATGGCTACGAAACCAATGTTGGGATAAAAAATCTGATATCCTAAGGTCTATAAAATCAGTTGGGATGCTTAAATGCTTTATTCGCTCCAGCAGGAACCAAAATGAGAGTGCAGTGCAGTGCACTGCAGCACAGAAAATCTAATTCAAGCAACAGTTGACAGGCATGTAATGTAATTACATACTTTTTGTCTTTGAGTACTGTTAAAAAGCCAGATGCATAGTGATGCAGAGGAGACAGAAATGGGCTCTATTTTAAGGGAACACTGCAATCTAGCAGATATTAACCCTGAGTCTCTTTTGAACTGTTCTAGAGCCAAACAAAGAGTTTGTCCCTAAATTGCCACACTCATAAAATGCATAAATTAGGCAGAATCAATTCAACGTCTCCATTAAATGATAACTTTGTGGAAAAAAAGAAAGATTAAGAGTTAAGAAAGAGTTAACAAACCTTGAAAACCTGTGCCACGCCTGGTCTGTGCCACTGTCAGAGCACAGGACCATTTTCACTGGAGGGAACTGTAATATTTTCCTTTATAACTTTCCTTTTGAGAGTTATTTTAAGGTTCTGGCAGTCCTGTGCCCAGGAGGACTCTTGCAGGTTTGGAGCTGTGAGTTCAAGCAGGATCCTCCACAGGGGAGCGAGCGTCCATCCATGTGCATCTCCTTGCCGAAGGGAGGGGTGGGGAAGGCTAGCTCTGCTGTGTGGGATGGAAACCAGGGCTTTTTTGGTTTGGTGCGGGGCTGGATAAGTAAGGGCAGGGGATTGGATGGCTTGGATGATGTTTGAGAAGACAGGTTCAAGAGATAATATGATCAACAAGGGGTTCTGGAGGGAAGAATTGGAAACTTTGCTTTCCTGTGAGGAGTGTGGAGACAGTGCAAACATACCAGCTACTTACTTAGATATCCTTGCGATTCTTTCTGCATAGCTGTTATTGGACAGTCTTTATGTGTTAACAATAACTGTTTCAGCTGTGCTACCTCATTTTTCAGCATCGAAACCTCGTTCTAGAAAAGAAAGAGAGGGTTTGGTTTGCCACAAAGCTTAAACCAGACTCTTCTGCAAAGTTTTAACCCAAGAACACAGAAACTGAGCCACAACTTCAGCATAACTGAGCAAAACTGGCACATGGTGCTCGTGTGCTGGGTTTATGATAACATTGTCCATGACATTATTTTATAACTTGTTCTGAAGGCAACTTGGCTTACTGGAACCACGCAGGAACAACTATGAATGGGGTAGAACTACTGTGCCTGCCATAAGAAGGGCAGCACTGTAAAAAAGGCTTTTATCATCATACTCAGGTTATTTTCATCTATTCATATAATTTTTCTTACTGTTAGACTGATATATTTACGCTCCTATCTTGCTTGCTTTGACTGTTTAGCTACACGCCCTTCTCTAAAATAGTCTTTTACAGCCGAGTTAATGCCACTTCCAAAAAAATCCCCCTGAAAAGCAGTGACAAGAAAAGAAAATAAATACAACTACATCTAGTGAAGGCTTCTAAATTCCAAGACAGCTTTTTCCTGGCTTACCCCACTAAAATGTAATTATTTCTTTAATTGAAGCACACACATCTTGATTAATGGACTTTGATTATGCCCCTGCTCCTGCTAGGAGCCGGCTGTATGGGGGCAGCCCCAAAGGCACCACCAGCCCCTCCATGCACAAAGAGCCCTTCTGTGTCCTCGGGGGTGCAGACAGTGTCTCGCACCTGAAGCTGCATGTTTGTCTGGGTGAGCTCTTCTGCTTTCTTTTCCAGTGACATCACCCAGACCTTCCTCTTCTGTCTGCAGCGCGTGGCGGCAGCTCGGTTCCTTTCCAGAAATTTCCGCCTCCTCTCATCCGGGTCCTCGTCTACCACCCTCCTCCTGCGGCCTCCGGTCGGCTGCGGTGGCTGTATCGTCTGTGTGGGCTGCATCTGCTGCGCTGCTGGCGAAACCTGGTGAGAAGAGGAGGTTTGGCACAGGGTGGTGAGGGGGAGAAGTTACCGAGGGGGATGCTGAAATGGGAAGGGAAGTCTCACATGCCCGTCCCGCTGCCCGGCGAGGTCTGCAACAGGCACGAGTTGAAAGGCTGCACCAGTTGCCACTGAAATTAGCTGCTGGCAAATCAATGCCATAGTCAAAGGGGGCATTTTCTGGAAATGATCCTCTGAATATTAGTAGGGAAAATATTTTTTCCCTTACAGTTAGTTATTGAAAATGTTCACATAGGTACTTTCTCTGCCACCACCTATTTCAAACCTGAAATGTTAAGTTTCTCTCAGCAACTGTTTTAATCAAAGCAGGGGACTGTAATATCCTTATTTCTGTCTCTCTTTTTTCCCCAGTTGCCTCCACAGCTTTAGGACATTTCTAGTTCCCAGACTTCCCCATCTCTGTCTCATGCTTTACCACTTCTGGAGATGGGAGCTGCAACACCCTTTCCACCAGAGTGGAGCTGGAAAGCCTCAGGCTGGGATCATGCAAGGCCAGCAGACGTCAGTGCCCCTCATCTGGGACAAAAGAAAGGATTTAGGTATCTGAACTTGAACCCTTGTTTGGCTATCCCTGCACTGCATGGAGAAGGGTTATTCCCCTTACCAGGCATTTTCATTTGACCCTCGTGGATGCTATGCTCCCTTTTATTCACAAAGCCTAGCTTTGACAGTAGAAGCACACTACATCTATTCCTGCTGCTATGAAACTATGAAAAAATATGTCTTGGTGCTTTTTCAAGTGCAGGAAAGTATCAATCCTGCTCCACAGAGTAACTGGTGCATTACAGAAAAGTGTGTGGTGGAGACAGTCCCACACAGTCTGTACTCCACTCCTGGGTGGATGAAACACATACCCATGTCCCTGTCAGGAAGAAGTATCAGACTTAACATTCAGCTGCCTTGGAATAACCAGCTTTTGGACTGCTCTTCTGCCTTCCCAAGGTGCCCAGGCCATGGGGTCTGGACTGCACTTGGGGCTTGGGAGCCTGACCCATGGGTCCCATTGCTCACACCCAGTGGGAGCAGCTGCTGCAGCTCACATTGCTGCTGCCACTCCAGCAGAGTCTGGAATAGTCTGGAAACCTGAATTGTTGACTCAAAATTAACCCTCTTGTCCTGGCAAAGGCCCAAACCTCCAAGGTGCTTCCTTTGACTCCAGGGAGTGGATGTACTCAGCGCTTTGTCAGACTGAGCCCTGAATTTCAATTGCGGCAATTAACATGTGTTTGCCTAACACTTCTGTCTGTCTCAATTAAAATGATACTATCGTCTTGCGTCTTGCAAGGTCGCTTTTCTGTCTAGAATCTCGCCACAAACTGTGAAGAAGACTTTGCTTTCTCCCCCAGCTGACTTGTGCCAATTAAAGTGGCAATTTTATGTGTAATTACTCGGTGCATCTGATAACTCTTTCTGCATGAAGCCAAATGTATTCCCAGCTTTATGTTGCATATGTTGCACAGTCAGGGAATCTCTCTCACAGAAGCAGAAAAATGTTTTAAAAAAATAACCATCTAAAAATAAATAAGCCACCCTGCACTTTCTGACTGATTTTTAAAGTTTCATCCTGTATTAACTCCATATGTTTGCTGGTAAAATCTCCAGCACCCTGTCCACACCAGGGGCTGGCGTCTCAGGACTATGGCAGCTGTAGTGACTGCAGCCACCAGCACCATGCAGGACCACTGGCCGTATCTCCCATCACCACCAGCATCCTGGGGCTGCCACCTGGAGATCACTGCCAAGGGATGCCAGCTGGAGCTGAGCACAACGCCTCTTTAGCAATATGCTTAAGCACAGAGGCCACAGAGATCCCTTTAATGTCAACAGGTCATCAAAGGCCCCTCACTTTCTCTCTCACACACACACCCCTCTCCAGACTTCAGAGATCTGTTACTTATGTTTCTGGACACCAAAAGCTTTTCTTATCCCATTTCTCTCCTTTTTAATTCAGCTTTAAAAATTCTTGTTTCTTAACTCTCTCAGTGGGGACTGCTACACAGGCAGAAAAAGGTAACTATACGATTCTTTGGGGTTTTTTCCTTATACAGTCATTTTCTCCTGAATAACTAGTGAGTCATTTTGGTTTTAGAATGTACCAGTTAGTCTTTCGGCAGTCAGAGCGCATTTTCAGAACAACAAAACCTCCTCTCTATCTCTGGCAGATATTAATTATAAAGGTTGCCATTACATCACTAATAATGTTATGTGGGATAATTAACTGACTCTTATTAGATCGCTCTTAACCCTGAAATCTGTTAGGCTAGATCTTAGTATCTGTCCTAGCATCTTTCTCTAGCAGGATTTCACTTCACTGCCCTGCCCAGGGACAAAAGAGAGAAAATGAACATGTACTGAAATTGAAGTTAATGTTTTTCTTAGAAAATGCTAATCACATCCATAAAGAAGACAAGCATAGGACAGCTAAGAGAATGAAACAACATCCGAACTCTGCTTAAGCTATCGCTCTGGCGAGTTTGATATGAAGAAACCTTCATGGGACCAACAGAGGAATCATTTCTGTAGTAGCTGAGGCAACATAGCTACAACTTGATAAAATACTTCACTTTCTCAGAAAGTGGTTTCTATTTTTATGCTTGATCCAATTTCTCTCTGTTCATTGCTACTTACCATAAAACTAATACCCATTAACTCATTCTATGAAAGCGTAATTCATTGGGCTCCTGTGTATCAAAATGATAGCTGAAAAGCATGAAATGAATTCCAACATTACAGAAGGGTGTGGTGTAGAATAATGACGGTCTCAGCATGGGAGCACATGGCTTACAGTAGCGTGGACCATGCTGTCATTTGGCTGGTGGTTTGGAATGAAAGAACCTGGCTCAGAAGAATAAGGAGGTTAATAATTAGTAAATCACACCATAAAATTAAAGTCTGCTGGAGCAATCTGACCCCCAAAGAGGCCATTGCCATGGGGACTATGGATGAGCTTAGAAAGTAATAACCATGTGATTATTACTCAAAAAACTCTTCTTTTCTCCCCACTAACATATCTGTTCAGAGATTGCTATTGCCTTCACTCCATGGGAGCAGACACACGCATCAAGAGCTCTGCTGCCTGGGGAAGCTGCTGATCCTAGGATTCCTGCTCCATCACCCTCCATTCCCAGGTGAAGGAACAGAGGAATGACACACCTATGAAAAGGTGAAGACCTCCCTGATCCCCAGTGGGGCCTGTTGCCTCCAGGGACATGATGTAGGTGGCAAAGATCATCTGACTGCACAGGCCCAGCTTCAGAGACTGTTTGGTGCTGGGACACAAGGGTAAATCTGACATAGCAGTGTGGCTACCAGTCAGCCCACCTATTCTGGTGCCTGTATGTCTTCTTGAATAACTGTGAGCCTTTTGGGCTGCCTAGCTAACAGGGAATACAAAGCACAGAAGTCTAGGCTGTCCTAACAGGAAGGAGTATAAAAAAAGACATGGACCTGCCCAAGCAGGTCCAGAGGAGGGCCCACTCACTCACTGACCTTATCCCTAAAACTGGGAGACTTTTAGTTCTCTGGTAACTGTTTTATCCTCACCTGGTAATGTGGATGTTTTACAGCAATGCTCCTTACCATGGTATCTGACCACCTCACCTGCATTACCATGTTTATCCTCCCTCACCTCAGTGAGGTGTCAGTACTATTACCCTTGTTTTAAAAGCCTCAGAGAGGTTAAGTGACTTCCTTCATCTCATCCATGAAGTTCTTAGTCTGCTAAGCACAACTTTATCCTTACTCTGTCATGGATCTCAAAGATGATCATCAGGTTACTTTTGGTTTCTCTGTTATGAGATACTTTTTATTGGAGTTTTTAAACAACTCCTAGGAAGATAACTCATTAACAGATGAGAATTTAATTCACAAAGTAAAAACTGAACTAAACTTAGGAAAGTGCTGGACATCTTCTCACAGGGGAGTCTGCTGCTTTCTTATTTAGACTGTTTCTCTAAAGCTGACAATTCATTTTACATTAGCAAATGCTTCAGGGAAATCCCATGTGCTTGCAGCCTCTGCAATAATAAGGCTAGATGTTAGTAAATAGTTAATGTTGTGGGACACTGGGATGTCAGCCAAATCCTCTCATTTTCTTTAATGTTTTCTAAGAGCTTGGCTGAAAGGTATTTTCAAGCAACACAATACTTCACAGATTGAACTTCTTGTGGCTGGCACTCCTTTGTGTCCTCATTCTATGCACTGCCCACTTGTCTTCCTTAAATTTGCTCCCTAGACCTGGCATGTTACAGACACTGCCCCCAGGGCTTTACTTTTCTTATGGGATCCTGATGCAGAAGCCTATCATCTTGAGACATTAATAGAATTCCTCTTAAAAATGACTCTGCTGAAGTCTGTGCTTACTAGTTCATTAGTTCAAGAAACATTCAGTTCAGATATTGAATTGTCCAAACTGCTGAAGCCAATATACTTGTCCAAAAATTGAGATCTTCATCTCATTCAATGGAGACCTTCACTGAGTTACCATCTGAATCCAATTCAGAATTGCCTTCCTGGTTTAAATCTCTCTCTTCGGACTGGTTTCACCATCTTTTTCTCCTATCATAACATCTTCCAACTATTGCCTGCACTCTCAGCCAATCTTGTCTTTCTCTCACACTTTGCAGATGAGGGCATCTCTCCCCTTCACAGTGTCTGGATCATTTCTTCTTTTCCTCAAAGCCAGTGTATCTTACCTTAGAACTTCCCCTACTATCTCCAGTCATGAACACATACACCCACTCATACCAGTGCCATTTCAGATATGGTGCTATGTGTTTCTGCATACAGCTCTTCATATCTTAGCCTGAGAAGTTCAGGTTCAAGCACATTAAGCAACATACATAATATGCTAATCTCCACAATAAATCTCATCCATAAAAGGATATGTGTCAATTCGCAGAGCTCACAGCACTGCAAAACCTTGGAGCTCCTTATAAAGTAAGATGTTACAAATGTCTAGCAAATTAAGCAGCAAAACAAGTTGTTGCTTCACTTCATTTTCTGAATAAAGTTTGGGCTTCTCCATCACTAGTAGCAGACATTTATGAGTAGCCTGAGGGGGTTGTATCTAACAAGACATGTGTGCATGTAGAAACAACACAGGGATCAGGCTTTAACTTCACATAACAGCAAAACTCAGCTATGCAGCATGGCAGGAAAGTCTACCTGTGCTTGTCCACTGGAGTGCAGTGGGGGGTGCGGCGAGGTCTGGTGATGTGCCGGGTGTGCGTGAAGGTGCGAGTGAGAGTGGTGGTGGGGATGATTCTGCTGGTGATGAGGCTGAGGATGAGGATGGTGCGTCGGGTGCTGGTGCTGATGCGGGTATGAGTGATGAGGTGGCAGTGTCTGGTGCTGATGAGGATGTGAGTGCATATGATGGTGCGGCGTCTGGTCCTGCCGTGAGCTCATCATTTCCATCATGTGGCCCATGGTGTTCATATTCCCATTTGACATGGCGGCAGGATGATGAGTCAGCGCTGCCTTCAGTCTCTGGAACAGAACAAGGCAGAAAATTCAACATTCATACACGATGATCTGAGCAACCAGGACTGGATTTCTGCTGCTGTAGAAGCAGTGCTTGTCCTGTGTTTTGAGATTTATTTAGTTTTTTCCTTGCTGTTCCCTTGATAAAAGGCATCTTATTTCAGTTTGAGAAAGAACATATTCTGGGGCTTTAATCTAGTTTTCCACTGTAAATATGTGAAGATATAAACATCTCAACTGACATGTAACAGTTACACATTTCCTACTGTGCTGCTGGGGAAAAATAACTGGCTCTTATCCTTTTCTCTTTGGTCAGCTCATTGGTGTTAGCTGCATCAAGCTTGTATTCTTGTAACTTTTGAAAAGGAAAGTGATTAAAATATAAGTGAGACAAAGTTCTCGTCTTGTTTTTACTGCAGATATTATTTAAGAGAGTCATTGATAAATATACTGCATTGATGTGTTTTTCAAATTCAGGCTCAAATGTATTCTAGCACCCAAACTGTTCTTTCATCAGAAAAGACAGGAAAATAATGAGGGTGGCCTCAACCTGATCCTCTTTCTCTGATGGTAAGGTCAAACATCTGCTGTGTTGTTATTCCATGCTAATCCCTCCTTCTGTTTTGTATATCTCACGTTTGTACTGTCACAGGTTTGGACCCCGGAGACCTGACAAAGACAAAACTCTCCTTAATATCAATGGGATTTGTTCACTTTTCCCTGAACACCACCAGAGGGCAATGGGAAGGGCTGCCACATTTTGGACTGCAGGATAGGGCCCCTGTGTACTAAAGCTGTAGCTGGAATACAGAGGGGAAAAAAAAAAGGTTTCCTTTCAGTGCAGTTACAGGGTCATCCCAAAGCTGTGAGCTCTCCTGGTACAGAGACACCTCACTGATGTCCCCTGTATCTGTCAGTCACAGATGACAGTCAGAAGATCTTACAAGCCAACATGGCTAAAATCTGCCAGTGGAGAAACAATGACCAGATTGAATTGCATTTTGGTTTTGTCTTTAAAGTAAAGAGAATGAATGCCAGCACACTCAGAACATACAGATGGGAATGTCAATCTGCTTTATATTGAAATATATCATCTGTTATTGCCTGTGCAACTCCACTGCAAAGCAAGTGGGAAAGGTAAAGGCTCCTATGTTCAAAGCTGGTGCTGTATTGTGTTTGTGTACCTGGAAGTGAGGAAGAAACAAATTCTTACAAAGAAATAAAAAAGAAAAATACTAGAAAAAGCCCCCAACAAACAAACAAACAAACAAAAACCCAAACAAAACAAAAGAAGAAGGTTGTGGGAGGCAAAGAGAAATAACAGGGTCAATTTAAAGTGTCATACTCTGATTTTTGTATCCCACATGTTTTTGCAGACTTTATGAAGATCATTCCACTGAGACACTGTAATAGATCCATTAATCCAAATCTGGTGGTTTATTTCACTAACAATCGATTGGCTGAACAAGACTTAAGAAAAAAAAAAGATAAAGGAAAGATACATTTGTAAAACATCAGTGCCTCGGTTTGTGTGAAGAATAGCTAGATTGATGACTTTTAAGAAGTTTCCTTAAGAAAGCCTATCAAACCATGACCATCAAAACCTGATGATCTTCTCAAAGCAAAATCGAGGCAACTATGGCAGTGGAGTTAAATATGCCTTTCCCTACCTCTGAAGTCAGAACGGAGCTCAATCTAATATCAGTAGCAGTAACTCATCTTGGGTGTAACATGGAAGACTTTAGCAGTTGTTGCCCTTAATGTTTCCAAATTGAAGTGCTACCCTGGTAGCAAGCAGCAACTCACAATGCTCAGAATAACTGGTGTTACGCAGGAGTGTATTAGGAAAAATACTGAAAACAACATATGAGTAAGTCAAATAATTCTGCATATCGTTCTTCTTCAAAACTAAGACCTTTTTTATGGGGTTGAGCCACCACACAGATCTAAGCCAAAGCACCAACAAAAGCTGGTTTAACTTTGTTTTCTGAATCAAAATGCAAGATAACCAAGCTCTCATTAGCCATCAGTTTTATGTGATGAATACCTAAAAACTCTACCCATGCTGTATTTGTCAGAGACCTCTGAAGCTGAACTACAGCATGTCTTATTCTAAACTGCAGACTTTCAAAGCAAAAAAAAAAAAGAGGGAAAAACTTAATCTGTGAATAAACATTTTTTTTTCAGCTGTAAAAACTGTGGCTTATTAGTGTGGCACAACTTCAAGGAGAATAAATTATTTTGTTTTCTTTCCATAGCCCCTTCTACCACATCCATTTATTTGAGATAGCAAATCAAGAGAGACAGTGAGAGGTCTGACATGCAGCTGGTTTCAGTCAATAGGGGTCATTTCCATTTGGACTGTGTATTCTACAAACTCCTTGTTCACTGTTCCCAATGGGAGGGTGGGCCAGCTGCCCTGGATCCTAGTCCTGGTAAGAAACCAGCTCTCTAACTCATCCCGTCCCAGCACAGTAACGGCCATCGCCCGGCCCTTGCCTCCTTTTAACGTTGTTCTTAGAACAGCTTTGTAGCAGCAAGAGCCGTGCCTGCACACACACACCTGGAGCAGCATTTATCTTCCATTAACCAGTTGCTCCTGCCCAGCAGAAACACTGGGGGAATGACAAACATTTTCTTTCTGTTTGGTCTTCAACGAGATCAATTGTTTGGGATGTTTTAGTTAGAGCAAAGGGAGGGAAAAGCACCAGAACTTGGTGAACTCTTTGCATTGAGTATGTGTAGAGCTGGAAGGGCAGGCTGCATTTTTGTTATTGTTCTTTTTATGTGGTCTAATTGCAAACAGCTGCTTTAGTTTAGTGTCAAATAAAATGCCACGGCATCAAAATTGAGCTTACTGGGCTCACTACATTAGCAAATCCCTTCTAGAATGACGTGATAACTTGGGACCTGATCCTGCCGCCATTCGGTTTTTCAGGAAATGTGTGACTGACTTCACCAGGTACCTGGCAGTTCACAGACAGGAGCTGAAACAGAGCGCTCAATACTCAGGTCTGCTCTCACCAAACCCCAGATCCTTGCCAACCTCACTGCTGTGTTTCTTAGGGCACAGTTCCTCTTCTCTCCCTTTTTTACTGCAATTTTCAAAACACTCCCCACCAACCTCAAGCCAAGAGGAAATGCAGGTGCTTGTCTTACCTGGCTTTTGGTCCTTATTGATTACTATTTCATCAAAGTGACCAACATCAGTTACAGCTGACTTGATCATGACGTTTCCATTAATGGTTGTCAGTGACACAGACATGAGAGATTTTTCATAGAGAACGGCCTGCTTTGCCTTTCATCAAGTGAATAAAGAAAATTCCCTTTTGATCTTACTACAGTAAGCCAGGAACACATAAATTCTCACCTTTGAAGCTTAGGAGGAAATAGAAACAGTGGATATTAGTGCTCAACAGGTAGGAGTGTTGTGCTCCCTGCAGCCCCCCTAACTGACACACATACTCTGAGTTAACACCTCAAAGAAGTTATCATTGTACCTGGAACATCGGGGTTTTTGGAAACAATTTTCACAGTGCCTCCTCCATCTAAAGCCTGACATGGTGCAGTGAATTGCTTGACATTTCCTTTATCATCATAGATTGCAATTCAGTCTCTGAACATCTTTGGGAAAACCCTAAGTCTGCCAAAAATGGGCTACAAGCATTTGAGATCATGATGTAAAATTGTATCATCAGCTTCCCTAACACCTATGCAGCTCAGGATCTTGCTGCTTCCTGAGTTTTCTCTATCATGATATGTATTTCAAGGTTGCCATGGCTTTTGCTCCACCTTTCTTTCTCCCATATTGCTAGTGTAAACAAGACAGCATATTTTTCAGTTTGTCAGAAGAAAAAAACCCATAAACTGCAAATTGGGAGGTTGCTGATGCTTTTCCCACAATGAAAAACCCAAATAATTTTGGGGTTTTCATATGTATGTAAATATTTATAATATCTATAGTGTGTTAAATTTATAGTGCAACAGGCTGTAAATACTGTATTATATTATATACCATAATCTGTATATGACAATAAACTACAACCTTTTCCCACTTATTCTTCAGTGAAGAAATGACAAAAATCTCTCCCAGTTTTACAGATGTTATTACCTGTGCTTCCATCAAACAATAAGCTATTATTTAATCCATTTGAATTTTAGGTTGGGACAGACATGGATTGCTGGTTTTTAATAGGACTGAATTGTTCTGAATAAGTACACATTGATGCACTCAGAAAAAAACTCTATTCCCTTTCTGGTCTGCATGTCCAAATCCTAGTAAATTAGAGAAGAGACAAGACCAGTGTAGTATCAGCTTAATGTCTGGCATATTCTTATCAGGAGATTTTATCAGAACCCTGTAGGCAGATGAAATATGATCTCAAAGATATTTTCTTGCACTGTGATTCTAGTCCCTATTATATAGGGGTATAATAAGTTCTCCCACAGGGGAAAGAAGACACTAGAGAGGAGTGAGAAGTCAGAGAAAAGCCCCAGACATCAAGCATCCGCACACATATGCAATTAGATAGTAACATCAGGGTAAAAATCCTGACTAGCCAAACTTCAGGGCAAACATAGCATTCACTAATGGCACTAAAATTGTTTTCTCATTTGCAATGGTCAGGTTTTCTTTTTTGCTTATGCTCCTCTAAGCATTATACCCAATAGCAGCCTTCCAGTACCTAAAAGGGGCCAACAAGAAAGATGGAGAGGGAGTTTTACAAGGACGTGTAGTGACAGGACAACGAGTAATGCCTTTAAACTAAAAGAAGGTAGATTTGGATTGGATATAAGGAAGACATTCTCTATTGAGAGTGATGAGATACTGGAACAGGTTACCTGGAGAAGCTATAGATACCCCATCCCTCAAAATGTTCAAAGCCAGGTTGGATGGGGCTTTGAGCAGCCTGGTCTGGTGGAAGATGTCCCTGCCCATGGCAGGGGCCTGGAAGTAGATGGTCTTAAGGTCCTTTCCAACCTAAACCATTCTATGATCCTATGATATGATTTTGTGAATAGAAGGAGTTAGGCCAGTGGCAGCTATATCTGCGAACAGAACTTCAGCCAGTGTATTTCAGAGTATCACACTGATTTTTATCCTTTCCTCCAACTATGACTGCAGTGAGAGAGCTTAAGCACGAATGTCACTCAGGTCTTTTATAGTTGGCTACTTACAAGCATTTCACAGTGTAAATAACAGAAACCACTCTTTGCAAACGTTCCACTCACATTTATAAAAGCAAACTGGAGGTGATTCATCTCCATGCAATAACTGCAGATACTTATGAGCACATTTCAGAGACTGGTGATTAGGAAGTCTCTGATGCCACATTAAATACTGACTCGTACATTTCTGGTGCAGTAAAATATAGTGCTGCATATTGACCAAATGACATGTTAAGGGGTGTGCAAAGGACGTGAAATCCAGAGCCAGAGTGGCACATTACACTAATGTAAAGAGAAAAGGGGGATGCATTTAATTCACAACTGGCCAGTAAACAGTGCCAAACTGCTAATCTTCTAATTATTCTCAGGCTGTTTGGCAAATCTGAATTATACTTTTCCCTTCCTTTGTGCTTTCTTCCCTACTTAGTTGGATTTTGTAACAACATGAACAATGGATCGTTATCCAGCCTTCAGTGCAGCTTAGCCTCTAATAAAAACAACAAATTTGCTCCCTTGTCCTTCCAAACACAAACTGAATTAAACTTCAGCAAAAAGCAGCAAGAATCAACTGCAAACAATACAGCAGCAATAAAGCTAATAGACATCATGCTGCTCAAGGATGGGTCAGATGCAAGGGCTGCTTCAGTGTCCCTGAACCCAGGGCACGAAGGAGCTCCAAGCAGCCAGGCTGGCTGGTGACCTCAGTCCCAGCAACACCTCTCCTCCTGATGACTGCATTTTGAGTAATCCAATGCAGGTTGCAGCCAGGGTGGCCCAAGGGTACTCTGCCAGAATTGCCATCTTCTGGTGATGGCATTTCATTGAGAACAGCCATGGTTTCAGGGACAGCAGAAACCCATCCCCACCTAGCAATTCCCTTCTCTTCATCTCAAAGCACCTTGTAAAGGAGATGAGCACCATTATCCTTGTGCATTGCACTACCTTTTTAAGGATTAGAAATAGAAAAATACTAAATTCCCACTTTTTTAATGAACAAGTAAATTATAATCAAGACAGAAAATACAGTCAAAATATGGTTTGTGCTTTTTACTATATACTATTTCTTGCATGAATCATTTCTCAGTGCAGTGTTAAACAACTGGATTTGATTTGCCCAGGAGTCAGGAAATGTAAAGTTCAAAAAAATCAAACCCCTAATTCCCACCAAGTCTAAGTCAATCCCTGCATGCGTATTCGAGACAAGGGATATTTAATTATGTAATCACACAACAGACAGCAAAGTGATTTATTACTGGCAAATGGTGTCATATAATTTCAACATACAATACCAATGGCAGGATCCAAAAAATACAACCAACTTCTGCCTGATTTCCCCTCTGCGTGATGGAGTCCAAAAGGAAAGCTGCTACTTAGCTGCTACCTACCCCTGGAGAGGCAGGTTTCTGACAGCAAAATGCCCGAAACTTTGGGGATTAATTGCCTGCTATCAGTAGGCAGGCACATACCTAATCACCATCTTAATTCTCCAAATAGACAGTCTTTTGCTTAGTTACTCTGCCAGATTCATCTACTGGATATTGCCGTGCATGTTAGGTTGTCACCCATGGAAAATGCAGAAAAAGGAGGTGGCAATAAAATCACTTGGTGTTAACAGCACCCTGCAAGGCAGTGGGAAAACTTGGCCTTGAGGGACCTGAGTCAGTACTGCCTGTCTTCCATATCTACTCTCTTAACGCCCATATTACATCTCATTCCCAAGCAGAGAGACCATGGACTCTTTCTTCACATTGGTCATAAAACACTTTGGCAAAGCCTCTGGCAAAGGGGCTGGAACTCAGGTCTTCCTCACTCCTGCAAGCAAACACGGTAACTAGGTTCCTAAAATCATGTTCCCATCTTCTAATACAATGCAAGTGGGAAGTGCTTGTACAGTGCTTGCTATACATACGTCTTTGAGCACACAATGAATGTATTAAATGAGAAAAGAGGGAACCTATTTCAGACGAAGTCTGGGCATTTCCTATACAAGCCAGACATGGAGCAAATCCTCAAATCAGAGCTCTCCAACACTGGAAGAAACACTGTGGGTTTGGGTATTTTAATCTGTACTCAGAGATCAGATGGGATTAGCACTGCAAAAGTCTCTCTCTTCAGAATACTGCTCTGAAGCCTCTTAAAAGAGTGACTTCAGTTTCTTGCCGAGAATGCAAGTTGCTTGCTTTCTTTTTCCCTCTCACAAGCATAATATACACACTAAGGACATGAGAAAGGCAGGTTCAAAGTCTTTTCCTGTCAGAAGATTTCTGAACTTTCATCGCCCACTCTCACTAAGGCTGATTATGATTAAGTCATTCATATTCAAAGAAAAATGCCATCCAAGTATATAAAACTTGGGCAGCTTTTTTTTTTCCCTTCACTGGTGTGATTTTTGAATACTCTTTTTTCCTGGATTAAGCCCAGCACATTTAAAGGGCTACCAGCAAGCCAGAAATGGAATACATGTGCACTTAAAAGTGCTTTGATTTTATCCCAGATGTGCAGTGCTCAAGGGCGTGCACACACACACACATGTGCGCACGCATGCACACACACTCATACACACACTGGCTGTCTAGAGGAGAGGATCTGATTTGTATATTTTGTTTCAAGATTATACCAACCTGACTCTGAAATGTAAAACCAAAGCCCTGACCATTTACAGCCATTAGGGATCCCAGGGCTCTCTGTGAAAGAGTATTCATGTTCATTAGCCTATTGGCCTGACTGGAGAATTCAATGCAGGTAATTAGATGTAGTCTCATTACCATGTAGTTTCAGGTGAAGTTATTTTCCTCCTTTGTTTCTAAAGCTGAGTGATTCCTGAAACATTCCATATATATATTCCATATATATTCCAAATATTCCATAATATGGATTATTATATTTTTTTTCTGAAGAAATGACTAGAACTTAAAGTGCAGTACGGGGACATATAAAATAAGAATGTTCTTAGGGGTTATTTCACATTTTTTAAAAGCTGAATTCCAGCATTGGAATTGAATGAAAAGAAAATAATATTTTAATTCAACAAACAGCTTCCAATTATCTGCCTATGAAAACCTAGTGACTAGTGATTTTTTAAATACAAGCACTCAGGTATGGCATGTAGTGCATAGACACAAACCATAAAGAGAGGGAACAGAGGTTCGTTTAGCGTAAATTTTCACTGTTATAAAATAACTATATTCTATGCTGAGAGTTATCTGCATGAATATAATGAATATTCATTAAACCAGTGTTGATACGTACTGCCCTTTTACACCCTCATGCTAGGTGTCTTACGCTCTCCCACCTTCCCCCATATTCTGCCCCTGAATTCATCCCTCAGGCTGCTGCCCTCCACTGTGCCCCCTTTGTTTTTCACCTGTGAAGCCATCCCCCTGCATCAGTACACAGCTCAAGTTGCTACCCTGTTTTTCACCACCTCACATGTATCAGCTGCTTTTAAACAGCAGTATCTTGGGTCAGACGCATTGAATTTCAAAGCCACTTGAGGCTCCAGGAACAGCAACATCTCAACCTTCTACCATATACCCAGCAAGCTACTCTATCAGTGCCACAAGATTTTTTAATACTCTTTAGGATAGCTACAGCGTGGAACAAAAGATAAAAGAATCAAACCCCAGCTATTCTTTTTTATTGGCATTTGTGATTTACACTAATAGGTTTTACTTTGTGTTTGACGGGGCTAGGAATGCATCCCCAAACACCTCCCATGGCTCGGCTGACAAGCAATAACTTATTAAAATGCAGTGTATCAGCTGCTCACTCTCTTGCACATAGTAGGCTTATTTTTTGGCAAAACTGCTTTTCAAAGCAACATGTCAGAGCAAGCCAAAAAAACAAGGGAAGGATGCTGCCTGCTTGGTAAGCCATTGACTCATCCTGCTGTTTCTGGACAGCTGGATTTGGCTTTCCTATGCCATGTACCACAGGATACAGAACAGATTTGCACAGGTCAGGGGCCTGGCTTAGACCCGCAGTTGCAGTGGCTGTCACACAATCAGGATTTCCTTTCCAGCTTGGAGTGACAGGTAAAGAGTATCCTGCCTCACTTGATTGTGGACTCTTCCCTGTCCCTCCTGCCCAAGGGAAAGAGGGCAGAAAAAAAAACACTTAAGGGCAAATTCCAGCATAAGTGCCCTGACTGGGGAACAGGAGGGTAGAGGGTCCCCACAGCAGCCTGAGGGAGGCAGAATAAGTCATGTGTTGGGTGAGCATTCCCCACAAGGACAGGGTGATGCTGGACCCAAACACCTTCCCATGTACGAGAACCACTTGCCAGGATCGCAGGAACAAGCAATTCCTGCACACCCGTTACTCAGCCATGCTCACCATCCTTTACAGCAGGGACTTGTCTTCTGAGGAGCACGTCAGGGATCCAGCTGCTGCTGCTATTGCCCTGCCTTCCTTTTTAGTATTTCTTGTGTACTTCTGTTGAGTGCGGGAGAAAGGCATAAATACCATCTTGTTTTGATGCTTAACACATCTTCCTGTCTCCTCTCCCAGCCTTGCTGACAGCATTATCCATCTTCCTGACACCACCGTTGTCTGATTCATTTGACATATGCACCAGAAAAAAAAAAGCCATGTTCTGAACAAGAACCTAATGCTGTGATCTCATTCCCATCTCAGACTGCTCAGTGACTCCAAAGCACCTCCCATTTCTTGCTGTTTTAGAAAAAGAAGGACTGCGAAGCTTTACCAGATTGCTCACTAGGAAGATTGTTAAGAGGAGATGTGGTGAGGGAAACCAGACCAGCAAAAGCACACAAGTACTTACACAAATATGTTGGAAATCAAGGTAACGCCATAGAAACTTCAGCTATTTACCTACCTAGAGTGAGAAGCAACAAAATCTTTGTTGTCTCTTGCTACTCAGGGCTGTTGAGGGACTTCACATAGATATTTATTATTTCCAAAAGGGAATAGCACTTCGAGGGGTGATGGCAGGGACATCCTGACTGTATTATGGAAATCACTGAGCCCTTCTGACTCATCAGTTTCCTCTCTTTTGAAACAAAAAAGCCTCATGCACTATCCACCTCTGTGACATTCAGGACTAAGGGTTATGATGAAGTTCCCCCTTTTAACTGGCACACCAGCAAGTCAGTAAAGCTTCCTGATGCCTTGTCACACAAAATCACAGAGCCATAGAATAGTTTGGATTGGAAGAGATCTTTAAAGGTCATCTAGTCCAACCCCTCTGAAATGAGCAGGGACATCCTCAACTAGACCAGGCTGCTCAGAGCCATGTCCACCGTGACCTTGAATGCCAGGGATGAGGCATCTACAACCCCTCTGGGCAACCTGTTCCAGTGTTTTATCACCCTCATTGTAAAAAATTTCTTCCTCACATCCAGCCTGAATCTCCCCTCTTAGTTTAAAACTCTTACCCCTCATCCTATCACAACAGGCCCTTCTAAAAGGTTTGTCTCCATCTTTCTTACAGGCCCACTTTAGGTACTACAGTAAGCTGCAATAAGGTCTCCCTGGAGTCTTCTCCCTGCTGAACAACCCCAACTCTCTCAGCCTTTCCTCATAGGAGAGGTGTTCCACCCCTCTGATCGTTTTTGTGGCCCCCTCTGAACTCACTCCAGCAGGTCCACGTCCCTCTTTTGTTGGTGGCCTCAGAGCTGGATGCAGTACTACAGGAGGGATCTCACGAGAGCGGAGGGGCAGGATCACCTCCTTCAACCTGCTGGTCATGCTTCTTTGGATGCAGCCCATGATTCAGTTGGCTTCTGGGCTGCAAGTACACAGTATCAGCTCGTGCCAGTTTTTCATCCACCAGTAGCCCCAAGTCTTTCTCCTCAGCGGCACTCTCAGTCCCTTCATGCCCCAGCCTGTACTGATGTTGGGGGTTACCCTGATCCAGGATCAGGACCTTTTACTTGCCCTTGTTGAACCTCATGAGGTTCACAAGGGCCCACTTTTCGAGCTTGTCCAGGTCCCTCTGGATGCCATCCTGTCCCTTATGTGTGTCAAACATACCACTCAGCCTGGTGTTGTCTGCCAACTTGCTGAGGGTGCCTTCGATCCCATTGATAAAGATATTTACTGTCACTGATGGATATTAAGCAGCATCCACCTCCTGTTTGGTTGCACTCCTTGTTACCCGGAATGTGTGGCTTCTGTTGCAGCCACAGGAGTTCACAATTTAAGGGCAATCAAGAGATTGCTATGCACTGGCAGCTGAGGCATGGGCAGTCACACCCCAAAGATGTGCCCGATGCTCCTGAAACCTCTGACCCTCTTTCCAAGTGAGCCACAGGAACATCAGCATCTCCCACTGCTGCCCACAGCCTTAATAACCCATTAGTGGCCTGGCCAAATGAGTTACTCTCTCAGAACTACTTCTCTTTGGAGATCTGCCAAAGGAGAGAAGAAAAGGGGCAAGGAGGGTAGAAGCAAACCAAATCAGGGAGCTTGGGTGGATGGGGGAAAGGGAAAGGGAAGAGTTAGAGAGGGAAGGTTGAGGCAGCTAATTTTTTCACTTCTTCCCTGCGGTTAAAGTATTGACAGATAATGTATCACACATTTTGATGGCGCTCCAGCTGGCAGGGAAAAGAGCTATCTGTTTATTAATTCAATTAGTCTGCTTATTTATCAGTGGAGGGTGAGAAGGTGCAGTCACAGGCCAAACTGTGCCAACCTCAGACTGCCTGCTGGTGGGCTGAGAGGACAACTGGGAGTGGGTACATCCTGCCCTGGCTACTCCGGCCAGTGCACTCATCACTGTATTATCTCAGGCCTTCTGAGGTAAGAAAGGATATATAAAATACAAAATACAGTAAGATACATTATGCACACCAGCGAACGTGCAAGGCAGCCTTACGACTGGAGCTGCACGGCTTTGCTGCCACCAGATTGCTGCCCTACAAGTATTCGCTAATGTCTGACATTCTGCCCAGAGCTGATTTTTTTAATTCATTAAAACAGATGAATGTACTTTGAATTTCTAGTTCAATGGGGATAGTGTTGAAACCAACACATTAACACAGCACTGAGCTGCTGGAGGGGGAAGGACAAGGCAAGGAAGATGCTGCCCAGATACCCACCAACATTTGTCATCTTAGAAAAGGGGGTGTTTATGAGGAAAAGACTGGCCTTGGAACAGCAGAGAAATTACCTTAACTAAGAAAGCATTTCACAGGACTGGAAGAATGGTGAGACCTACTGCTTTGCTCTGCCTATCTAAGACTACTAGATTTCTTTCCTATTTGTTGAAAAGTCCAAGGCTTCTGATTGTTGAAGCTCCATGAATTTTGAAAACTTTGTGCAAAATGCTGCTTGGAGCTATCTGAGCTGTGGTGTTTCTAAAAACACAAAATATGTGGGAAGTCCATGATGCTAGAGTGCAATTTCCCTTTAGACAACACCCCTCCCCAGCCCTAGAACCTACAGACCATAATTTCTATGTGATTTCAATGCTGTCATAAACAGTGTTTATTTTTCTCTTGCTGCTTCTATAAACAACCCGGCTTCCTTTTCTATCACACATAAACACAGTTACAATATATATGTACCGGCTTCCAATTTAGTCCTTAGAAGACACTGTGCGGCTTCCCATTCATACAAATAAATCCTGTGATGCTTTGACTTAAAAATGAGACTGCTGACAGGGATAGAGGGGTCTCTTTGGGCTAAGGCTAGGGTGTACATGCTCTCAAATGCTGCTATCATTACTCTTCTAATTTTGCTCCTCTACCCCCCGATGTTTGAAAAAACGTGCATGTTTAAATTTTCATTTTCTTTTCTTTAAGTTTCTTTAGAGGCATTCATTCACTTTCTGAAATCCTGTAGGACGTTTCAAGGCAGGACAACATATCAAATTAGGATGGCAGTGAATGTCTCCCTGCAGACAGATGAGCTCACAGGAGCCTTTAACAAAAAGGATCGCTAGAAATACACCCCCTCCGCCCAACAGCTCCACAGCCAAGTTTGCCTTTCAGCCTCTTCTGGCTGATGATTAGTTTAATACTCTGAACCAAGATCCTGCTTGACAGATGATTCCACTACCACTGATAGTTTAGGCCACATATCAACATTTTATAAATTCTTAATTTTCTCGCTGCAGCCATATTGAACAGTTCTGTGCAAATGAGGCTTATAATTACCCAGATAAATCAGTCCAATGCAGTATTTCTTAGGATCTTTCTCAATTTTCTCCCTGGAGGATGGGATCCCATCTGCTTTGCTACATTCAGGCTAATTGAAGGGCACTGACTTTTCGAAATGGATTCATTAATTACTCTAGCCTGATTCTCTGTGGGGTTCTTTGTTCAATGGGTGACACTTGGGCTGTACTGTATCATCCACCCATGTTTAGCAATGTTGCTCCGATTCTCAGCTATGAGCTAAAACATTTACAGATGCGCTGGCAGCTACGATTCTGGCCCTAACTGTACAGTATTACAAAACAAATGTAATTTTGCTTCTCCTTTGCTTCTAATTTAGCATGCATTCAGAATCTATAAATATTGTAACCATGACTGTTTCAATATGTTTCACTCCTTGTCATCGTAAGCAACCATCCCAAAGAAGAAACTGTAAGTTTACAGGTATTGCATTGCCAAGAGCAGAAAAAGAAGAGAAACAAGCATTTACATTGAGGAAAATCTGTTACGTGTGGCAGCATAACATGAAATTAAACTATTGAACTTAAAGGCAAAGATGTCCTATATAATTCCAGGCCTGTGTTGATTTAATGTAGTACAACAACAGCCTGGGTTTTCAATAAACTAATGTGTAATCATACTGCTCACTCAAATGTCAGACAGGCACCATAGAAAAATAAAGACCCATCTAGCAAAGACCTGACTTAGGTGAGAAAGGTGGTGGTGGCAATCTTCAGATAGGAGCAGGCAGAAGGGAACCTGCCAGCAGTCACAGAGTCTCGCTCTGCTGGAAGGTTCATCAGTTTTCCCCAATAGCAGGCACAATTCATGCTACTTAAAATATTTCATATTCCAAGCACTTGCTTGGTTAATTTAGGTCTATGAGGCAACTGGCCTGGGAAATGGTGACACAATCTGCTGTGAGTGAACAAGAAGTCTTCACGCTTTCCAGGAATCCCAAAGCATTTGCAAACACTGGACCCAACTGTGGAAGTTGTCCAGACTCTTTGCATGGGTCTGTGCTGCTGCACCTCACACTGCTTTAAAAGATGACCCCAATGTCACTAAATGTGATGGGAAATCCAGTTTACAGATCAGTGAGGTAGAACTCAGCCCTGATATCATAGAAACCCTTAGTGGCAGAACCAAAAACATTGTCCAAGGGCTGCCTTGCTTACAAACAAGGAACAGTCCTGCTCCCTTTAACTCATTCCTGCTGATGGTATTGTGAGTCTTCAGGATTCAGTAAGGGGCTACTTTCTTGTGCCACATTAGAGGCAATAACTCTACTCATGCCTATGAACAGACAGCATAAAGAAAATACATACGTATTTTAGCTTTTAACTATATGCTTGCTTTGGGCAGTTAAAGTCACACAAGCAAAACTCTAATGATAACTCATCTAACAAATCAGTGAATGTATAATTCTCACATAATAAGCCACAGACCTAAGCAAATTATTCACATAAGTAGAACATGTACATAGGACTGCAGATGGAGCTTGGGGGTGTATGTAGGGAAGTACTTTGCCCTGCTGTCCTTCTTAGGTCAGCACTGCTTCTCCAATGCTCTGACAAAGATGGACTTGATAAGGAGCTTCATTTTCTGGGACAGAAAAAACCTCACAACTTTTCCCTCTGATTTCCCTCTTCTAAATGAGGTATCCCTGCTAACTCAGCTGCTAATAAATGCACTCTTTCCCTGGCCAGTACTGCAAGCTATGTACCTTCAAGAGAAAGTCTGAAGCAACTCTGTCATCACCTGGCAGGACAGGTTATTCTGAATTTGAGTGGCTGGCTATTAGATTGTATTTTTTTCCCCTTCTTATGTTGTTTGTCTCTCATCTCTCCCCGGTTCATAAACAACCGCTGAGTGGTCAAAAAGCAGTTCATAAATTGTTCACAAAGAGCAGAAAAGCTAAGCAAGGAGCCCATACCTTTTGCTGCTTATTTGGTTTTTTCTCTAGAGCCAGTGCTAGCAGATGAAGTGCGGCAGGCAGGCAGCAGGCAGTCCCCTCCCCTGCCCTTCCCTCCCAGCTGGATGATGGCTGGCTGGGTGGCTGCAGGGGAGCTACACTGATATATGTCAGCTGAGAACCTGGACCCGTTCATCTGACTCCATGCCAGCGAGGCTGGTTAGCACTGCATCTGGTTGTGTTTGAGTTCTCAGAAGCCAGCCAGAGACATTTTTGTTTAGGTTAATACATTTTATCACCTTTATGACAGTGAAAATCTATAGCTGAAGTGCTCCAGTTCTTAAGGGGGGTGTCCAGGATCTATGAATCACATGGAAGGTTTTGCAGAGAGAAGGACACTCCATGTGTTTTGCAATGTACAAAATCAGTCTAGACATTACCAACTTTTAAAAAACATTGTTGAAAGCAGCCCACTAAGACTTTTCTGAATTAATTTTTTTTAAAATTCAAAAACAGCTCCACATGTTCAAATGAACTTGATCGTGAGCCAAAGAGACAGTAAGCTAGTCTCAGCCCTAACTGAAGCAGTGCTACACCTTTTTTTTATTCTGGAGCTGAGGAATATGACATATTATATACACCAGTGAATTGTAAAGTAGTTAATTTTCTGTGCATCTGATAGCAGTGATCGATTAGGCTCGCTCCTTACAACCGCCTCACCTCCTTTTTCCCTCCTCCTTGCTCCCTCCCTATCACAGAAACAGCTCAGACTACAACATCCATCGAGTCACATACGCAAGTTTAGCAAAGAGCTCTTCGCAGGAGAGCAAGCTGAGCTTTGTGTTTGTGTCACATTTAAGTATTACAGCCAGTTTTGCCCTGTGCAGCTCTGAATCAGGCCGTAATAAGATTTCCTATCTCAAGCTCTGTTTTATTTCACGTTATGTTTGAGGTGGAGGGGGAAATGCAGTGGGATTCAGTGACAGCTAAAACTCCCTGCAAGTTGTTTAAAATTTTCCCTAATTCTTTCCCATCAAATTTATCTTATCCTTTTCCCATTATAGCAGCATTCTGAAATACTTTAGGAAGACTCAGTGACAATCTCACTCATTTAACATCTTTATTTTTTTCTAAAGGAGGATCCAATATAATTTCACCAGTCTTCAAAGTTCATACTTTCAAAGAAAACCATGAAGGCACAGATGAATGTGTCTTTTTGACATTCAAATCTCTGTATTTCGAGTAAGAAGTAATGTTATCATGAGCAACATGCATCTGACAGGATTTGCCCACAAAAGGAATAATAATGATTTATGTTAGCAGTGTTTCATAAACTGGTACATGCTTGGGTAGACCAAATTATATATAGCTAGGCATATACCAGTTTAAACTAGAATTAGACAAATCTCAGTAGGTGCTTCCAGAGGGTATTATTATTAGCCATTTTGATTTAAAAATGAAACTCATCTTTGTCTATATACTACACCTACTATGATTTATTTTTCTTTGGTGTTTTCCTCCTTTTGATTCAGGAGGTTTAAATTAATGGAAAACAAATAAGAATATACTTTGATGTAACGAAATCTTCACTCATGATGTCAAACTACACATCTAATGTCACAGCCTATCTGCAGTGTAGCATCTGACATGAATCCTACTTTTTCCAAAATGTGTTTCTCCCACACTGTGGCAAAATAGGATAAATGAAATATACCACAGCAGAGATACTGGAAGAATTCACTTCACATATGCAGTTGCTGCCCTGGGACAGCTGAGTAAACAGCTTGCAAAAGTCTGTTTGGAGGCTGCCAGCTAGTTACGCCCATAATTTCATCTCTATTAACAAAAACAACTCAAACTGTCGCAATGCCCCAAATTGATTACTGAGCATCTAAATTATAGTGTTGCTTGAGTAACCTTCTGCAGCAGCAGGGGCTCTGTTTTGATACCCATTCAATACTTCCCACCTTGCTGATTAGTAGAATATCCATCAAAACCAGCAAATGCATAGGAAAAGATACAGAGACGTTTTGGCAATATTACCCCATGACTGACAGAAAAATAGTTGTGTAATACTGTTCAGCATAGTGAGTCAGAATAACAAGTCTTATAAATATGTCCCTCTGAGCTGGATATAGGACAATCTGGGGAATGAGAGTGATCTGGAGGGGGGAAAGTCCATAGTAACTGTTTCTGCAAATAATGCCATGGTCGTGTTCAAATAGCTGGTGTTTCTGATGTGGTGCTCAACACCAGATTGTCAACACAGATACCTGCACAGCCTTACTGAACTTTAAGGTGATGGGCTGACAAAAAACAGAAGGCTGCTTTGACTGTGATACCAGAACCGGAATGGAAAGTAACAGCTTGCTGGTGACCCTCTTACTAGAAATCTGAGAGTCTACCTCAGTGAGTTATTCCACACTAACATGAGGGTCAAAATGTGGCCAGAAACGAGTATTGGCAGCTCTGCTTTGTGACTGTAATGCACAGAAAGAGCCTACCAAAGTGTTCACTAATAAAGAAGGAAACTCGGTTACACACATCAAACTGCCAATGGAAATTATCTGGAGTAGGGGTAAATACAAAATAAATGCCTGGAAATTATCAAAGAGTGGCTTCAGTAATTTTCCAAATTAAAGTGATGACTTTGTAGGCTTTTCATATTTCAGTTCAATTTCTATTCTCCCTTTAAAGCTTCAAAAACCAAACTAAGCAAAAAATTCTTGCACAAGGACTCCACAGATTCACATCATACTTCAAACTTAGGTTAGTTGACTGTGCTGGATGAAAAAAGGCTTCACTAATGCAACATCACACTAAATTATAGAATCAGAACTTTAGGCCAAGGAAACTCATATTTGTTCTTGTGGAAACAATATGATGGCTACTGTGTACTGCAGCAAAACATACATGCACTGCAATACATTTAGGCATGGTATTACATTTAAGCACACGTTGTGATACGATACGTTGAAATTCATTATTGTGAATGTATCAAGTCCTTTGTAACATGTAGACAATTGGGGAACTGCAGATACCAAGCCAGCCATATGTTGAGAATCCCTGATTTCAGTACTGGTTAATACAGCATAAGCATAAGCAATCTATGCTTCAGCAAAATATGAATGACCATCACTCTCAATATTTGCAGCAATTTCCAGTTCTTTTGATGAACTGCCCTTATAAAAATACATATTTTTATTTGTACTGAGTTTGATTAAGTTTTTAACTGCAAAAGAATTGGCAAGACAAATGAAGACTTCAGACAAAGATTTAAAAATTATGCATTCAAAGAAACATGCTCCCTCCTGTTCAAATTTGTCTTTCCACATTGTCTTAACATATTAAGAAATCTTAACACATTAAACAGAAATTGTGCAATAATTTTAGAGATTAATGACAAGAGTGGGAGAAGACAATGACTTTTCTTTGAGAAATTATCTGGAGGCACTTTGCCTCCAGTCTCCAATTAAAAAGAAACCACAGAACACCTTTTATCTTCCCCTATTTCAATTTCTTCCTCAAAATACTGTGCTAAAGCAGCATCCTGGACCAAACAACAGGAATGAACTAGATAACATGAGCAATCTGGGTAATAGGCTTTACATAGTCCACAGAATTCGAGCATGACTGTGCTTATTTCACAAACGCTACATTACATTCTGAATTGTATAGAATATGTGCAAGAGGTGCAACAAACTGAGCAGAATTATGTATGCCTCCACGTGTATCATTCCCACCAAAACCAATTTTCTGGGCTATGTTATGGTTCTCCAATACAGATGTCCCATGCAAGCCCAAGATCAGCCCAACGTACCAGCAAGCATCCCAGAAATTCACTGCTCATACTAATGATGTGACACAGAGTTCACATGCATTTTGCAGGTCACCTTGCACATTGCTCTGATGTGGTTTTACATTAGCATTGGAAGGACAGTGAGATACAATATCAGATTGCAAATGATGATTGTGGCATTTAGGACAGTGAAGGAGAATGGGTGATTTGTGTTGTCTGATTCCACACAGAGATTACGGAGGTGAACTGCTACACACATATCTAGCAGCAGTTGAGCTGAGCCCCTACATCTTTCCCTTCATGCTTTTATTGACTGGACTCAAGATTGTACATTTATACACACACCTACATGTGTGTGCCTTATTAATGTATCCCCTCTGACCTGCCCACCTGTAAACCCCTCCTTTGTGCTCCTCTTCAGCCCCCCACAGGTCCCTTGGACAGGGCTCCTGCCATCTCAGCATCTCACCCTGTAGATGCTGCAAAGCAGTTCAAGGTCACTAGGTGGACAGCAGGCTGTGTGTTATTGCTACCATGGCAGTTCAAGTGGAAATATCTGTGAGGTTCTTCACAAGCCCAAAATTTCCATGAGGTTCACTTCCAAGCGAGTATAGAGTATATGGATAGAGTATGAAAACAACGGGGGCGCTTGGTAATGTTTATAGTTGTTGTGAAGGCAGCAGCTGAGTGAGAGCTCAAAGAGTTGGCACAGGATCTCCTCCTCCTCCAGCCTAGCAAGGAAAAGACATTACAGGAATGGGGGGGGGGAGAAGGCAGAGGCAGGGATTTACCACTGTGGAGGAGCTGAGTGCTTGAACTGTTACAAACATGCTGCCCATCAAGGGTAGGACTGCTGTTGGACACACTGACTGCAGTGATTTAAATGATTAATCAAATTTACAAAATAGGAAAATATGGCACCAAAAAGCTGTGACCCACCCACTCAAACACATATGTGAAACTATAAATCAAACACTAACTGCCCAGCAAATTGGCAGCTGGCAATATAACCTTACATGCAGTGCCAGCTAAAGGCTTCCTTATATGTTTCGGCTTAACTTTGTTTTTTAAGGTCTTTACCATAAAAGAAAAGCCTTAAAAATATATGTACATGCAGCTGAATTTAAGAGAGAAGAACAAAAGTAAAGAAACTCTAAGAGAGCAGCAACGCTACCCTGTCACCTATTATCTCCCACTGCCACCTTCCTGTAAAACCCCGGTGAAAAGACTAAAGGGAATTGGGCTCAAGCATCTCTGCCAATGTATCATTTAAACAGGAAGCACTTTCTGCCATGCAGTAATAAATGTTTCTTGCTGGCAAATTCACTTTTTTACCACCTCTAGCGTCTCACTAGGACTGGCGGCAGACAATTTCACCAAACCTTAAAGCCAGTCTTTTATAGCATCTACATAGTGTCTTCTATTCTAACAGTATTTACAGAAAACACACCAAAACCCCGACAAAACAACAAACCTTTCAAGTTCTCTCTTTTCCAGTGCCATTGGTGAACTTTAATGAGATTCGTGGTCCAAAAAGCGAGTTTTGTTCTGAATTTCCTACTGAATATATTGGCAAAACAACAGCTGTTGTACAGTGCTAAAGCTGTCTCCTACCCACCCCCTGCTTTGGCACCGCTTGCTTGGATGTGTTGATTCATACGTAGGAGAAGGGGAAAGCACTGGATCTACTGGCTGTAGAGCGTAGGAAGGAGGTGCGTCTGCCAGCAAATCTCTAGACTTTGATCACTCCTACTTATTTGCCTCTGTCTCTCTACTGCACTCATTTTGCCTACAGTCATCCCACCTTGGCAAGGATGTTTGCAAAAGCTCATAAGCCAAGCATAGTCAAGCCTAGTTAGTATAGAGATGGGAAACCTCCAAGGAAAACCTAGCTACCGCAGGAAGATATCCAGCTGGCATGCTGCTTTTGTTTTTTAGCAAAAAACAGTCACCCATCATTCTGTGGTGGGTGAAGGGGCAGGGATTCAATAGTGGGAAGCATTTTTTCCTTTCTTCTGTCAAACCAGAGCTTGGGCCACCTATAACCACTGAAGGACCACAAGAATTTACCTGGAACACTTGGGTGAAAAGAACTATCCAGGTTAAATGAAAATCTAACCTGATTGGTATCCTGCCTTCTTAAAATTATGCCTGCAAATGTAAAATCTAAAAGCCCTTTCCCGCTTTAAGATATTGAATGGATTTGATTCTCAAAGAAGCTACAACATTTCACCTCAAGAGAGTTTTAGTATAAAAAGTCATACAGGCTCACTAAAGGTTTTGCTATGAAACACAACACTTCTCACTCACTTTGCATCTTGTGTAGGCACTTGGACCCATGCAAGATGCAACATCCCACCATGTGTGCAATAAAGACTGCATTTCATTTAAGTGTCAAAAGTGAGTGCCAGATGCCCATAGAGTGAGACCCAGTGTACCTGGAGCAGTATTACTTAACTGTCTACGAGACATCAGAAGGTGGTCCTTGAAATGTGTGGAAACACATACACATGTTCCCGTGCATCTGGGAGGTCAGTATCTATAGGCAGGACTCTATCTGGGAGTTGATGCCCTATTTGCATTAGTATCTAATTAACATATTTGTAATCAGAGCAGCAAAACCATAATTTAATAAAATAATATTTAGTTTACAGTAAGTGCTGCATGTCTATCACACCACTGCCACCATTGCCTTCCCTGCTCAACAGCTAAGTAAACAACAGTGGATGCAATATCTATGGAGTTTGTTCATAACAGTAAGATGCCCTTCCTGTTTAAAAACGTGAAGAATCATTGCTCTAAAGAAATATTTGGGGGATGCCTTAGCAAAGGTTTTTGTTCCTGGCTCATCCTGCCAATATGAACGTCTCCCATTTTATGGGATTCACACCTCTGGTTTCTGTTCTACCACCCACAGTTACTGTAATTTCCTATTACTTCAGCATCCACCCACAGGTTCTCTGAAAAATATATTGGGCTCTTCAGGCACTTAGACACTACTGATGCAAAATAATTACATTAATATATATTTGCATATCCTGCCTTCTCCAGCAGCTCCTGAGCTGGGGCAGCAACAATCTGAGCTTTACCAAGAGTCGCACTGCGACCAACTGAGGATGCTACTTTGGTCCTGGTGGCAGCAGGAGATGTGTGTACAGAAAAGGCCAGCACTGTTCTTACTGGATACATTTTCATTTCCATCAAAGTGAGAAACATTACATTTTCAGCACAGCGTGACTCAGAAGCCCACTTCTTGATAGAAGTGAGACTTTCATTTTGGTTTTGTCTAATCAAAACCATGAAACAGCTACATTTCACCCAATTTGCTCAACACCATGTGAAAGTGTTTGCAACTGTAAACAAAGCATTAAAAATATCATGAAGATTAGCAAGGGGAAGATGGGAACAGCCTGGCAGGATGGTGGCTGACAGCTGATGTTTATTAGGACTGGATGGAGCAGTAAGTTAACAAAACCTGCCACTTCAAAACAACCAAAACCAAACATGTTCCGAGGATCTGAATCCAAGCTGGGAGGGGGAGGGGTCAACAGAGCAGGCAACCCCTCCCTGTGACTGCTTTGACAGCTTTTGCTTTAGAATATAGTGAATCTCAGCATACAATGTACCAGAGCCGCATTATTGAAACCATCACAGCATGTTGAGAGCCCCAGTACATATGAGGTTTATAGTAACTCCATATTCCTGAGTAGTTCTTATTAGTAATTTTACTACAGCACTTGCATTACAAACCTATTATTAATAAACTACCTATTCATAATGCAAGGGCACCTAAAACAACTCGATCCCTTTCTGTTTAACATAGAGCAATGCGAAGCATGGGAATTATAATGATATTATCACTGTTGCTGTGTAGTAGCGAGGAAAAACACTGACTTTCACTGATCTCAGATTGTTAAAATCTGTAAGTAATTAAAATTAATGTGGAAATTTCTGCTAGACTGCTTAAGAAATGAAGAAGCTCCTTGCTAACTCTGCTGACTCTGATGATAATTTAAAAATTTGCTGAGGACATCAGACCATGAGAAAAAGTGGCACATGCACAGCCTGCCATGGGCTGGCACACTCCCATACGCAGTATCGTCTTTTAGAAGCTACAATTTTCACTTGATCTTTTAAAAAGAGCTTTAGCTAAATTCCCAGTTGGGGGAAAAGCATTGATCGTAACATGCAAAACTTAATGGAAACAGAACTTTGACTTAGCGATACTGCAAGGTTATTTTAAAAATCTTTTTACTGGCAAATGTTGCTGGTTATAGGAAAATCTTCCCTTTTGTAGAAATGAAGAATAAAATTGGCGGTAATAAATTAACTAATCACATGAACCAGAACCACAAAAGAAATAGAAAAAGTAGCATTTAAGATTTACCCTCGCAAAAATCATTTGATCCAATTTCAAAATTTGGGCCAATTCAATTGGAAAGAGTGACCTGTTTTTGCTTCCATCCAATCAAGGACAAGAATTTCCAGTAGGGCAAGGGTTGAACCATTTTACTTTTAAGTTTATTTTTCCTTGTTGTATTTAATGTTCTAACCAGACGTCCTACAAAATAAACTACAACAAGCTCGTCTGGACATTTAATAAGGGCCAGATTCAGCAAACACCAGCTAGTAAATTTAGCATTTAATGGGCACAATTCGTTGGCCATATTTTATAAAAAGAAAGACACATAGTCAGGGAAGGCTATTACATGCAGAGACGTCTCAGAGAGAAATTGCTAAAGTGCACATCAAATTTCATTTATATGGTTTAATTCTTGTATGTGATAACTATATTGTGTAGAGACTTGCACCATTTCAACTTAACAACAACTATTTTATTTAATATTTCCAAAAAGATAATTCCAATAGAATTATTCCAGTGTGGCATTTTCAAACTCTGAGAGAGTTCACCCAGGGACTTTTTGATTTTCGGTCAAAGCAGGACACGGTAAAGACCCAAAGTACCCATTTCCCTTCTGAATGTCATTAGAGTATTTTTGTATTTTATAAAACTTAAACAATTAGATCATCCAGAAGATAAGTTTCTTCATTATTAGTAGTATTAGTAGTATTAATCTCCATTGGTCAAAAGAGCCAAGCTAAAGAAGGTAAAAAGAACCTAGCTAATACAAAGACATGAGGTTTCAGTGTTTTTGTTCCAAGCTGCATGGAACTATGGCTTTACAACTGGCCATGAAACCACACAGCTAATGTGGCCTTCAGGACATGATCCCACTCCCAGTAAAGTCAGTGGAAAGACTTCAGCAGTGTTTGGACCAAGCCTATTATATGAGGTGAATGAGTAATAAGAATAATACACAGAATGATTCACATTTAATAGGACTATTGTCAAAATACAATGGAAGCAGGAGTTTCAGATCCCTTGAATGTCTGTCAGTGCCCATTTTTTCGCCTGATTCTCCCTCTCTACTTCTTGCTGAAAACTAGATGGCAAAGGAAGAGCTGGCTCAAGCTACTGCAAATCACCAACAAATGACCAAACACACAGAGTTAAGGATGATGCTCCTTCCTTAGCATAAGCTAGGTTTTGCAGATCCTGGCAGGGGATAAAGAGAATGCAAAGGTGTTGAACAGGGCAAGGTCAGACCTGGGCATTGTGATCAGATGCTCTGGTCAAGACTTTGCACATACACTGTTCTGCACTGCCCCGGTGCATTCTTTAGTCAACCTTAAAGTCAATCTTAAAGTTAATCTTTTAGTCTAGTGTTGGGAACATGAAAGTAATGATAAAGTTTGCTCAAATCAGAGAAGACTGCAGAACTGGGCTGGAGAGGCAGTGCTTTCCCATCTCTCCCACTAGCAAATGTGTTTGCTAGTGTGAGTCTACACTGCCCCCCAAAAATTTGTGCCATAGTATCTGGGCAAATGGTAGTAAAACACAGCTCAGCTAGACATCAGATCCCAGGCCAAATGAGTAACATGGAATTGGTGTAAGAATAAATCTGTTTACCCATTTGCTTTGCTAGGATCAGAGTTATAAACGAGATGGTAAAGACCTTAAAAGGGACTTTCTGAATTCACTTAGGTAGGAAAAGAGTAAGAAAAGAGAGATTTTCATTGCTTACATTTGAAAGAAAAAAATACATTAAAAAGGAAGAACATAATCAAGTGCACTGCAATGGATATTTAACAAAGACATTCAAGGAATAACCAGACATTCTGCACCTTATACTGTTTTGACTTTTAAAATGCAGTTTTGACAATGCATTGCTTTGACCATCTCTAGTGACAGCAGGTGCTTATAGCCATTGCTTGTATTACAGCAAGGGCTCTTCTAACATCTGAAAACAATAAATAGAGCACTGCAAGGCAATCTATGCTTTCAGCTCTTTTTGATTTAACAACCCCAAGCAGCACTCCAATAGTAATACTGGAATAGGCAAAACCTGACATTATCTCATGTTGTTGCCATTGTCTAAATAAATAGTATATACTGAATTTTATAAAGAGAATATGAATAGTAACAGACTGTATAAAATATTTATCTATGATAGAAAAGGTAAAAGCCACATGATACACAAATGGCTAATGGTGATTTATATAAAGCTCACTAAGTGTAAATGACCCCACTAAATCTCATTATCCTAAGTACAGATATAAATTCCTAGGTGACAACTGAAATGTGGAAATAGCAGGAACATTATAGATCTCTAGTCTCCAATTACTCTAGGTAAAGTATGAAAGTTTTTTTTTTTTAATTAAATGACAAGAGCATCAGAGAAAATAGCAAGTAATATGGTAGGTAAAGACTTTATAATCTACTGCTTTGAACTTCTCATATTAACAGGAAGTGAAATCTGGGTCTGAACTCCACATAATAAACTTGACTTTGTTCCCACTGACATCAGCCCCAGTTTTGCTTCCAACCTTCATGGGAATGGACTAAGTGAAATAACACATGAAACAAATTACGCTAAATATGTATTTACCATATTTTTTTTAACACAGGCTTTCTGAGGTGCTGAGAAGTGATAGCAGAATTACTGCTGAGACTTAACAGTGACAGTGACTATTCAGGATATACACTCTCCTGCATGCATGTGCATACATAAACAAACAAAAAACAGGTACAAATTTTAATATAAATGCACAGCATTCACTCTTTTTAAATTCGTGAGACAGATGAAACACCTAGAACTTCAGTGAAAATGAACGCACGATCACACTATACCCCTAAAGGAGACTCCAGCAAGAATCATCACCTGCATAGACATCTTCCACATTAACAGTTAGGTTGCACAGATGTAAAATGTACCGGTTTGGCCCATTTTATTCAGCAGCAGCCCCATGAAAATAGCACTTATCTTACTTCATTTCCACAACAAGAAAATTTGTCTAACCTTGTCACCTAAGCACCCTTTATATCATATGCAAGGGACAGGCTCTTCCAGATGATAGTGATTAATCCCACCTCATTTCTGACATTTCTTTCATCCCATCATGCCTGGGACATCTGCACATGGAATGCAGCAAGTCAGAAGGTGTGCCCAGCTACACAGCAGAGGGAGGACTAAGGAGGAGAATCTGGCAGCTACTTTGGTCAGTTATAATTTGCCTGTGTTCACAAGCACACGTTTGTACAGACCTTCTGCATTGTTGTCTAGCCTGAGTAATTTTGCCTCGTCTTGTAAGAATCAAAGTTTCTCCTGAAGCCAACAAATTAAAAGAAAAAAGAAACATCTCTTTTTATAAGAAGAGTATAACAGACATGGCTTTTTTGCATTTCTTTCACATAAATCAGAGAGGAACAACATCACTGGGTTTCTGTCTGTATTGAGGCCGATAAGCATCAGCCTCTCCTGTCCCTCAAAATAAAGCGCGCAGTGGTATTTTTGTCTCAGTTCATATCACAGATATGATCTGAATTTTAGGTGCAGTAGAACAAATCCCAAAGAATTGCAGGAAGGCTACAGGTATGTAAACCAGGATGAGACCAAATTTTGCCTCTATGTATTCAACCAAGGGTGTAATCAACTTCTATCTACCTTGAGAAGTTCGAATACAAGACACAGCTGTCTCACAGATGCACACAGCAACCTCAACCTATATCTCATGTGCCACTGAGTCAATCTGTCAAGATCAGGATAAATACCCATGAGAAGGTTGCTTTCAATTAAAGTGCCTAACAAGCTCTTCCAGGTAGTTTCGAAACAGACACAAGAGTAATTCTTAAATTGAATTCCCTTCCTGGGTTAACTGCATTCTCCTGGATTAGCCTCTGGCTATCTGTATCTGTACCATACAAAGTTTGCGAAATAAACATCCAAACTCCCCATTTACCATTCTGGCTCTTATATAAACAAGCCTTCTTCACTTAATCACACAGATTGTTTAGGTTGACTTAGTCAAGCCAATAATCTGCAGAGGTTTATTCAGCTTTGGCAACCACTTAGCAATTTGCAAAGAAGTTTGGGGAAAATGAAGAGGGGTTGGGTATGTAAACAGGGCTTTGCTGTCAATTACAAAAGAAATTTGGGATTGCAAAGAAGAGCAGAGATCCAGCCCCCAGAAGGGACTTGAACTGCACAGCACCAATTGCTATGATAAAGGACAGCTCAACCTGAGCAGCTTTACCACAATTGCATTAACCTGCACCTCCACTGAGCTACGCAGAGGTAGCGAGGTGGGTGCTGCCTGCCTATGAGCTGGCTGTGAGTCAGGGCAACTACCGTCTGTCAGGCTAGCGACGGGCTTGCAGTCAGTTCTCAAAATATGATTTCAGGGACCTGCCAAATGGAGCCAGGGGCCAAGTCCCACTCGGTTGATGCCCCATTACTTGCAGACTTTTGCCTCCCTTGTTTGATTTTCCCTGAATTCTCCTTCCCCAGGGGAAACCTTAGGTACAAATGCTCCTGCCTGAGCAGATTTGAAGGGAAGGACCGAGTCAGATTTATCCTCCGTTGACTCTTTTAGCACACTGCCCTTTGCATAGGCCAATCACAACTGCACAATAGCAGATACAGGAGACACCCACTGCTTCAAGACTAAGTAACCCCCAAAACACCAGTGTGGTTCCAAGGACAGGAATTGCTCTTTCTACCTCCACACCACCTCACCACTGCTCACAGAGCCAGCACCCGGCACTAAGCTCCATTGGTCCTGGAGCTCCAGCAAGGGGAAAGGGCAGACATGGGGCTTCCAAACCTCCCACCATCTGTGCATCCCCCGAAGGGACAGTCAGCAATCAGGAAAAGGCACGGGATGACCACCATCTCTGTTTTTCATAAGGCAGAACTGTTGCTTAAGAGGAAATCATTTTATGGACCATCTAGGCCTGGTCTATGAAACCTTGGCAATGCAGTATTTTAGCCCAACTTTCCTAACTTAAACCTTTTGCCAACAACAGAGATGTTTCCGTGAAACAAAAGAAAAAAACACACCTCATGCATAGTTTAAACTCCCTTATAAAGGGAATGTTTTTGGCTTCTCTCCCAGTTACTCAATATGTGAGCTCTACAACTTGATCAGAAAGAAAAAATAGGGGAAAATAGGGCGACGTATTACAGTTGCATTCCTGCTTTTGCCTTTTGGGGCTGTAAGAAAGAACAATTCATGATTGTTCCAAATAACTATTGTCAAAATACTTTCCTTTTTTTGGCAATGTAGACATTAATTAATTACATCTGTGTGATTCAGGGGGGATCTCTCACTTGCTTGTAATACCTCTGTTACTTGAACTAAACATCATCAGAAAGACATCAGCCCCTGTAATTTGATTTCTGTGCTCATATTGTATATTTATTCAGTAGCTTTGCAAATAGACTTAAGCTCCCTTGTGTTGGAAATATTATTTACAGAATGCCTTATAAGGGAACAGTTTGAACAGATGTTTGCAAAACTGTGTGAAGTTAAGAAAACCAGAGACCTCTGGTTGAAAATCAAATTAAACTGCTGGCAACATCTGCGTAAGTTTCCCCATTTCCCACCTTGTACTAAGGTCTCCTCTGAAAAAAACTGAGCTGGGCTAAATCCAAAAGTCATGAAGAATTCCCAAGTCCCAGTCTCAGTCTCTTCATTAAAAGAGCAACTAATATAGTGTCCTCTTAGGGCAGAGGCTCACAGAGAGGCAAGCAGGGGATGCAGCCCATGCTTAGAAAGTACCAATGCCCTCCTTGTGCCTCTGGGAAAGATACCAGTAAAAAGGAAACTAGAATGAAATGATTTTTAAATGGCAGTGAACACCAGTTAGGGAGTAATATCTGTTGCTCAGATATTAATCAAAAATTAGGCTCAGTAGTCTAAAATACATATCTAGATTATTTTTGCACAAGGCAAACCAACCCAGGTATTAAGGATGAACTGCCCCCTGAAAGTGATTACAGCTTATAGGAGAAGTTTAGTCCAGATTGAATGAGACAGCTAATGCTAGGTGACAAGAGGCACACCTTTCATAGCTCAGCTGGCTTCGACCCTTAGACTCGTCAGTGACACATTCCATGCCCCAGTACCCCAAATTACACCGTCTAGAGGTCTGTGCTGTTTTAAACAGACATATGTGCCATAAAATCTAAGCTGACGTTAGCCTGCACGACATGACCTGATTTGCTGCTGTGCCTTAGCGTACCTGCAGGCTGACATGTTTTAATGCTTCACGTGGCCAAAACGATACAGTAGCTTTTATTAACAAAGTCAATGTCAATTCATGACAAAGAAGGTTGGAACTATTACCCGTACTTAGTTGAGTCCCTTGGGAAAATATCTGAACTGGTTTAGTAATTAATGGCTCACCATAATGCAAAACGATAACGAAGACAAGGGAAGCTTGTGAAGGAAATCACCCTTGAAATAAACATCTCCTGAGGAGGTATGTTTGTTGTTCAAAACACATTTTCCGCAAATAAAATCAAAACAAACCCAGAAGTTCTGTGCGGGAGGATAGGAAAAGGGAGGGGGATCATATCTGGCATTTACACATTGAAGCCCATCAAATAATGGATGAGGAATCAGAGCTGACATCATGGCATAACCAACAGTCTGGGACCTATTTGCATGTGTTTAGGAACTAAATTCTCCTCTGCTGCTGATGTCATTTGACAAACTTGCACTAGTGATGTGGATTGGCAGGATTTCCTTTTTTTCCACATAATAAACACCTATGGCATACCACAGGCCTACGGCAACCTGGGCATGTCAGGAACACTGCAAGGACGTGAGCTATTGGAGAGGAGAACAATTCGTGCTCCAGGGCTGGGAGCGATGCACAGGCAGGGAGCGATGACACCCGCTGCCATCTTCCGTATGCACAGGCAAGTACTGCTTCAGCCCACATTCAGCAACAGCAAACTGAATGACATCTATAGAGTCAACATATTTAGTAAGCAAATACTATAGCCAATATGGAAAAGAAACAAACAGGGTGATTCCTCTTTCACCCCTCCAGGCAAAATAGCTCAAGCCACATGAATGCATACAGCATGTAAACCAATTAGGCACGTAGTGCAAAAGCTATGGTATCCAAATACCCCTCTGCATGACATAGGAGTAACCAATGTTGATTTACAGTCACATTTGCTTTCCTGTGCAATTAAATGAATCAGTATTTTAAGTTTAAAAAATCAGTTAATGATAGAATTGAAGTTTACTGAGATTCTTGTTTCTTTATAGCTTTATTTTATGCATATGTACACAGTGACTATGTACCGTTTTTTAACATCTACTAGAATTATACACTGAAACCTTTAAACCATCCTGACTGCTTCGATTTCAGTGTGCTGTGACAAGGAAAAGCTATGTAATTAATCATGCTAATTCAAATGAGAATTACTTTTTGGTTGAACTAGTGTTTTTACAATTGCCTCCAGACTTCGTGCTTTTCATTAATACTATTAGTGCTATGGAATTACTTAGTCCTCATTTTATATGTGCTTTTCTGTAAGTCAACTAACAAAACTAATTAACAGCTGTGAAAGAGCATATTGACAGAATAAAAATATATACAACTGTTCTGAGAATTCTCAGGCTGAACCCTGTATATCATGAGATTTTCTTAGTACTCCAGGCCCTTTTCCCTAATATAAATAAACGTATGTAAAATTGAAGGTTCTTAAACTTGCCTTTAAGAGACCATATACTTCCTGAACGAACCATTTTTAAATTACACATAAACACATGTAATCAATCTTTACTATGCAGCTAGGAATTTAGCATATGGTTGGGGGCTGATGTTCTTGTTTTTTAAAGCAGGCACTTGGCATCTACAGATGGAAACGCACGAATAGCAACAATAACCTTTTTTTTGGTCTAAAGCAAAAAGCAAATTTTACAGCATCCTGCAATGACAGCACTACAGTAAGGGTTAAATAAATCTAAAAGCAGCGGCCGTAACCGGTGAGGCCCAGGCAGAATCTGGATGAACAGCTTCAGAAAAGCAGAGCAAAAATGGGGAACATTTTCTGAGTTTGCTTTGCTGTTTTAAAGATTACGGGACAGAACTGCACCTGGAGTAGACGAGAGCACGCTGAAGTCAACCAAACAGTGACAATTTACATTTGCCTTGGGAATGTAAAACCGCGTATGATTTGTGAGAGCAGCAGAAGATGTTAAGTGTATCACATGCGATATTTCCAAGCGCTCTCCGTTACTGTAATGCTCATACACAGCTCTTCCCAGATAACAGGCTGCTCCACCATGTCCCTAGCAGAGCTCTGATCTGCATGGCACGTGGGCAGAATACTGTGAAAGTTCTTCAAGCACTCCCAAGATGAGCAGGGGACTATAAGCTCACTAGAATTCATTTACAGCTCATCCTGATTGCCTTGAGGTGGGCTATAATGCAACAGAGAACTGTGCATCAGGGCCCAGGGACTTACCTCTGTGAGAACAGAGACTGGGCAGCTCTCATGTGCTACAACCCTTTCAACCTTACACCCTGCTCCACTGCCTGGGGGCACCGAAGTCTCAGGGAATATCATCTAGGCCAGGGAATTTCATCTGGGCACTGCTGCATCCTTCACACTCTGGAATCCCACCTGCAGCAACTATCTGACCTGCTGACCATGCAGGGTGTTGGTCAGAAGAGGGACAGGAGGGTTATGCAGCAACCAGGCACCACTAAATGTCGCTGTATTCCTCAGCAACAGTCTAATACCCTCTCCTACTGCACGATCAGTGAGCTTGGAGGACTCCAGTACACAATTCTGCACCTGCATGCCCGCTGTCATTACAGAGCAACATAACATACAGAGCCTCATGCACCCGATTTACAGGGATTTGAGAAGTCTATATAAATACAAAAGCAAATAAAACTGGGGAAGACAAAGGATGCAAGTACACATACTAAAAATAAGATTCCTCGAGGCTTCCAAAGATGCATTTAATGATTCTACAGAGCCTCATTTTTTGGAAGCTGCTATAATGCAAGCAGAAACAGATAGATGGTGCAGGAACATCACAGACCAAGACATATCCTGCTAGAAATTACATTCATTGATCCTGTAATAGTGCAAGTGATCACACTGAGGTAGGTTGGCTGGGTCTGTCAGGTAGACAAAAATAATTTAAATTGTCCTGGTCAGAGGCTGTTCCCAGTTAACACCAGTTTATCCATTTCCACCATTCCTCCCAACTTGGGGCATCTCCGTGAACTGCCTCTTTCTAAATTTAGTTCTAGATACCTAATCCATTAGTTTCTTCAAAGTTTAATTATTTCAAGGGTAAAAAAGAAAACTACTTAAAATCAGTGCAAAGAGGAGAAAAAGAACCTTTTTCAAAGTGAAATCAAAGCTGCAGGAACAGCTCTCAAAGCTGAATATTCCTGTTTATTTACAAAGTGGGTACAAGACAGACAACAGCAGTCTGAGACCTCCCTGGACACCTTGCCAGCTTGTTTTAACGACAGCTTAGGAGGACCACCCAGGCGAGGGTATCGTGGGCTTGGTGCCCATGGAGTCTTTGGCCCTGCTTCTAAAGCTGCCAGCTAAGATGCCAATTAGAGCCAGCAGCAAATCGGACACCTGTCCGAATGAGACCACCAACTAACGCTTTACACGCTGGCTCCAAAGCAGCTATCACTTTCCAGCTCGACTTCTGTGGGCTGGATTTGAACTACTGACCTGGAAGCAAAAGGCTCATTTATCCTTGGGCTGCAAGAGCCGGAATGCCTCCCCCTCCACTTAACGACTCAGCCTTTCCAAAGTCAGACAAAACCAGGACATAGACTTTTGGGAAAGAAGCAACGGCCACCAGAAAATATAATTAAAGTAGAACAAGACCATGCTTTAAAATGCACATTAGGACAAAGGGAGGTTTTGGCGGGAGTGAGGATGATGGGGGAGGTGAGGGGATGCTGACAGGTGGCCAAGGGCAGAAGGAGAAGGAAGGAGAGGGAGGGGAAGCAGAGCACCCGCTCCTTCCGGCAGCCCTGCAAGCTTCCTCTTGCTTCTGTCCCATAACATTTCCTCTCCTAGAATAGAGTCAGATGCAAGTTACATTAAAGCACAGAATTGGAAAGAAGCACAAACATTTACTCTTTTGTGTCACATTTACTGTGTTCTCCCAGTAAAGGCAGCTTGTACTGCACATCCAGCTTCCAGAGACTGAATGTGGCTATCTGAAGCACTATCAGGATACTTGATTTTTACCCACAGCTCTCCAGACACCCTTTTCCTTTTGCAGGGTCTTTATACAATTCTGTGGCTTTTTTTTCTTTTGCTTTTCTCATTTCTGCTTTATTTATTCCTCTACTTCTATGTAATTTCTCATCCCACTATCACTCTATCACCCAGTCTCATATCTCTCCCTCCCTCTCCCCTCATGCTGCCACAATCCCAAACTCCCAGCTGGGGCAGAGAGGCTGAGAAGTGCAGATGTTAGTATGTACAGACCAGGGCAGCAGCAGCTCTCAGCCTGCCATTTGTGGCTCCAACACTTGAAGTAAGTCAGATGTTGTGGGGACAGAAAAACAGAAATTAATGATGTTTGGGGAAAGCACAGAGCAGAGATAAAAGAGCCTCTGAGCCCCTATTTCTACAAGGCACACACACACGCACTATCCTACCTGGCAACCCAGGATGAACAAGGTCTTGGATCGGGTAAGTGAAAAAAGAGAAAAGGCTCTCCAAACTTCTTCATCTGCCTCACCAGCTCCTACCTAATATTTCTGTGCTGGGCAAGGACGAGGGCACTGAATGAGCCACAAAGTCATTCTAAAATTGTCACAACTTTACTTTGATAACACTTGTGGTTCAATCCACTGCCTGTGAGGTGAGAAAAAAAATCAAAGGGAAAAAAAAGCCCAATGTGTGAATAAATCCTGGTGCTGGCTTGATCAGAAGCTTTCTGCAGCAGAACATAGCACAGATTGTCCTGCTACTAGAAACATCAGATGGCATACTGTCTGACCTCAAGGTTATCAGTGGCTGCCTCAGCGGAAGAGTTTGATAGCTAAGATAGGAAGGGTTCACTGCTACATGATGTGGAAAAGGCGACAAGAAGGTATTTATATTTGGGACAAACTCATTGAGAACTCATGGAGCACTGGGAAGCCAAAGCAGCTAGAGGCAGTGTGTGATGAAAACAGAGCCCTTCTGGCTCCCACACTGGGAGGTGAGGCTGGGATGGATAGTCTTGTTTGAAATAGCAGCTGCTCCAAGTCTACCCAGGTTTGTGAGCTTGGAGAGCCTTGTGGAAAAAGGGCAAGAAGGGCTTGCTCACTAGTCAGGTTTTTCCAAGTTCTCAGAGCTCTAATAATGATGGTGGGTGAGGAGAGGCGATTTGCCAGTGTACCCTTGGCAGCCTGTTTATATGGCCTTTAAAGTTAATACAAGGAATGGGTAAAATATGAACTTACGTACGGATTTAGCAAATCTCACACTCCTTCAAACACCCCTTTGCTATGTCACCCCTCCACTGCTGAGCTCTCCAATGCGCCCACCAGAATCTGCCATACTGTACATTTGTAAGAGTTCCCACTAGGTACAGAGGTGATGCCAATAGGAAGCCATCAGTCTTTATAAAGTTGAGTCACATCTTTTCAAACGAATGACAGGGAAAAAGCCCTTTGATGGGCCAAATGCTGGCATAAATCCTGAACATCAGTGAGTATTACAAAGGGGCTGCTCAGGATTTATGCCACATAAGTCAGAGCAGAATGAGGCCTGATAACTGTTTGTTTTTTTTTAATGAAGGCTTTAAAATAAACCATATGGATTTTCACTTTTATTAAATGTGTAAAGAGGTCTCTGAAGAGCAGTTTGTAAAAGCAGAGGAAACTGTGTACTGTGCATCAGACCATACAGTAGAGCCAGGAATGCGTCTAGAGCCCTGCAAGAGGCATTCAGCTCTGCAGGCAGTGCCCACAGTGGCTCTGGCCTGGGCAAAAGCACTGTATTCCTTTAAGCACAAACTGGTGCACCATGTAGCAGAAAAGCTGTAGATTCAGCTGTGTTCTTACCTCACTTTCCCTTCTGCAGTGACCTCATCCTGTTACAATGCCACTATTCATGCAGATGGGGTAGAAGACTGCATACAAAAGTTTCATTTAGGCACATAAACATGAATATTTAGCCTGTTTGATTAGAAATGAAAGCCAAATACTTCTACTTCTTGCAATCTGCAAGAGACATTTTTTTTCTTAGTAATCCTGATTTTACAGGCCAGCATTGAAAAACAATATAATGAACCACATGTAATAATTCCTTTGATAATCATGTTACTATCCTTGTCCTCAGTGATCTCACTGAAGCTTCTTTTGCTTAAAAATATTAGCAAGAGAGGGAAAGATAGCAGATGCAAGCATGCACCAAGAGAAGACAGGAGATAGATTTTAATGTCCTACTGTTGAACTTTGTGAATCTTGGGGTGTGAGTGTTTACTCAATATGACTTGAATCAGTCACCTGGTTGGGAAGTCCCAGATGCCCCCAGTCCTGTGGTGCCACCAGAGAGCCATTCAGAGAACCTAACCCCAGGCTGTAATTATCTCTTAAATTAAGTGCTCCATTAACTCTATTAGGAGCTTTTGCCTCCTGATTTAGACAGGTGTCTCAAATCAGGCTATATAAACAAGCCCCAGTTTCCATAGCTAGACCTGACACTCCACCAATTTCAAATGAAAAAGATGAGCAATTAAATAATTTTGCACCCTATTTCCTCTGCTGAGCAGTTCTCAACCTTAGTCCCCTCCCTGCCTGACAACATCTCAGTGTTGATTCTGAACAACTCCATGGGGCATAATCATTTGTGTTGTCTATATCTCATGTACTTGGGTGGTTACCACTGCAGGGCTTAGGTGTTCTTACTGAATTGCACTGTCCATGGTCTTTGCTGTATCTCTTTATAATAAAAGAGTTTCTATCACATGCTGCCCTGTATAAGCAATCACACAACACAGCTGGTGGGAGCAAATCACAGGAAAACAGGACTATTTACAGTAATCATGACACTTGTTGCTGCTCCAGAGTAAGAGCACTCCAGTTTTGCAGGGATGTCCAGTAACACTTAGAGCTGAAGTTCAAATAAACAGATCACAATTTACACTCATAGTTCATTCACCATGACAACTATTCATGTGTGGCCTAATTATAAACATATTAAAAGGAACTATTTAATTTGACTTGGGTAGTCCTAGGGGTTGTTCCCTTCACTGATACATATTTTTTTTTGCCCTCTTCAAGTGACCCCTGATGCCTTTCTGTGCTCACCTCACCATGTTGCACTGTAACACGTCTTACCAAATTCACATTCTCCTTCAAAGGCCACATTTCCCCCCCCCCCCATAGCTGAGATTGGTCCCACATTTCTGCCTTCCCTTTTGAACGTTTCCTCGGTTTACATCCTTCTTTGAAGGACTTTAACCTTCATCCTCCCCAGCTTGTTAATGAAAAACAGAGAAGTGAGATGATTTTCTGTCCTGTGAGCAGTTCGGGGACAGAAATGTTCACCACAACTCAGGAACTGTGGTCTGTCAACACTTTAGGCGTTGCTTGCCAACACTGGCTAGGGAATCATCAAAATATTTTGCCTCTCCTCCCTGCTCTCCATCCATGGTAATCTTTTGCTCCCTTCCTAACTACAGTCTTGCATCCTTAGACAGCCCCACCAACACCTGGAATCCACCATATCCTTTGCAGCCAAATCCCAATCTCCTGAAGTGTCTCAGGGCGATGCAAACATTGCCCATATCAAGATAATAATAGCTAGCTCCCAAATGGGACTTTGATGTCCATGGAGACTAGCACCCAAAGCAGACTGAGGCTGACAATGGGTAAGCACCAATATGAAATATCCTGCTGTGATTCTGTCATGGTTTAAGCCCAGCCAGTAACTCAGAACCACACAGCCACTCAATCACTCCCCCCCTTCTACCTCCCTCTGCTCCTGGAGGGATGGGGAGGAGAATTGAAAGAATGGAACTCCCACGGGTTGAGATAAGAACAGTCCAATAACTAAGGTATAACACAAACCCACTGCTGCTACCATCAATAATAATAATGATATGGGAAATAACACGGGAAAATACAACCGCTCACCACCCACCAATCGATACCCAGCCTGACATGAACAGTGGTCTTGCCCTTCCAGGTAACTGCCCCCAGTTTATATAGTGGGCATGACGTGCTGTGGCATGGAATACCTCTTTGGTCAGTTTGGGTCAGGTGTCCTGTCTCTGCTTCCTCCCAGCTTCCCCTCTCCCCTGGCAGAGCATGAGACTCACAAAGTCCTTGGTCAGAGTAAACATTACTGAGCAGTAACTAAAAACATTGGTGTTATCAGGGTTGCTCCCAGGCTGAAAGTCAAAACCACAGCACTGCACCAGCTACTAGGACTGAGAAAAATGACTGCTACTGCTGAACCCAGGACAGATTCACCTGCTAAATCACAGCTCTTACATTTTTTGCTTCCTGTTTGCAGTTTTTCCACTTACTGTCAAGGAGAGACAGAGTTATGATGAGAAAAGAGAACAGCAGATTTGGACTCTGCAAAGCAGATCTGAGAGGAGATTTTTGCTATAAATTTGCTAGCCAGTTAATTAAACACATCTTTACAGGGATCCGAGTAGCTATTAATCTCAAACCAAGGATGTTTAGAATTTTACAAGCTATTTAGTTTGATAATTTACACAGACTCCTTCAGCTGTCTTGCTGAAGCACATCCACAAGTAGCATTTATGAATTCATGTTTCTGGATGGATTCTGCATCCTTTTACTCCAGAACAGTGACAGTGTCACAACTTCTGTAAATAGTCTCATTTTACTGTAATTTGCTCTCACTGGCTGTGTCGTGTGACCGCTTGTACACAGCAACATGTGATAACTTTTCTGTTATAAAGAGATAGAGTCACAAAACGTCCTTTTCCTTTCATGTTTGCCAGCATATGCTGAGGCACTGAGGGACACCTAACCATGTGGTGTCCGTTGCAAATCAGCTCTCCTTCTTTCCTGGCTAGCGGGAAACATTCACTGGCTCCTTACACACATTTTGGCATCTGGTAAAGGTTTAAGAATTCCTCATCTTCCACCCAGAGAATCATCCTTCAAATCGAGATGAACTCTCAGAAGATGACAACTCTGACCCAAAAAGTATTTCAAATGCTGCACTTTGCAGAACCCTGATTGTTGCAAGATTCCACTCTGATGACTAAGAGAATGTTTGGGAAGACCCTGAAAAGTGCAAAAATGAAAAATCTGGCGTTGTTACTCCATGTAAATTCATCCTTGACAGATTAGATTTTACCCAGTGGCACTTTCAATTACATGCCTCAAATAAGGTTTTAATTTAGATTTAATAAGACAGTTATTGCATGCTAATTAAATAGTAATGGATTATTAAAAACATATTTTCTGCAGGTTTAACAATCCTGTAGTATGCACATCTATCCAAACCTGAATACACATGGTTTTAATCAGTCACTGGAATTAAGTTAAAACATAATTGCTGAAAGTTGGAGTATGTGATTGGACTCAAGAAGACAATTACAGTATGTCTATTACACAAACATGGATTTGATGGAAGAATTAATAGGCAATAATTACATTTATCTGCTAAATAATTGTATTGATTTAAAAGTATGCCCGTGACATATGTATTAATTGAATTTAAGAATTTAAATGAAAAAAGGATATAAAAGCACAACTATATTATATTAGTTATATATATATTAGCAGACTCATATACAGGACAGGACAGTGAATTGCATTTCTTTCAAAAATTATTCTTAACTAAAAGACTTTTCAGTATTCTTAGACACAGATTTTTGCTTAGAAGTAGTGTAGTGCACTTTTTACATAGTGTCTGTTAACAAAAATATATCTTTACCACTTGCCAAGAATGAGGTCACATTTTCAGTCTTTGGCCAATTCCTTAGCCAATTGGAGTCTACTTCTGAAGCATGTAAAACTATTTATCTTTCAAAAAATCTGGCAGTCTCATTGAACACTTCTACACATATTGATGCATTAGGTACCCCTAGCAACCCAGTAAACAGAAAATAATCTGGAGGATTATCTGAACTAATGACAAGATTTAATAATTACAGGTATTTTAATTAGCAATGGTAAAGACATCCTTAAAAGAAATTGATTGTTTAGTGACCAACTGTTCTTTGTTGCTCCAGCTCACAGAAGTCACAGTAACCAGCTCAAGCCCCACTTAAGTCCTTACCATGCCTGAGTTCATGCCAAGAGGATACAGGCACTAGAGGAAGCCAGCATCCTGATACTCTTAATTAATACTTGGAATTGTAGAGTAACAGTTGCTGAAGCAAACTATATGCACTGAAACTATTACCAGCTTTTTAGGATATTTTAACATTTCTCTGCACTATTGACATAAGCCCACAAATATAAAGCAGTCAAGTCCATCTTTCTGCAGTGCAGGAATTACCAGTTTTTGTTAATCTATTCAGACTTTCTGCTCTTTGCAGATCCCTCACAAAATCTCTCACAGAACGATCAGCTTGGGAAGGGAATAATACCCTTTTAGCTGCATCAGCACAAAAGTGGAAACAAGGACTCTCACAGCAGGAACTCCCTGTTAAATACCCTGGCACAAGAGATGCCAGCATAGCAGTAGAAAACTAATCACATCGAAAAGGAAAATTCATTTGGTGGTCTCACTGCACACGTCAGTTGTGAGCACTCTAAAGCTGCTCTCTGGTTCTGTGCTATGGCAGCAGGACAACCACTGGAAAAAAAAAGGTGTTGCAAACCAGACTAGAGGTACCTTGGCAGGCTGTGTGGGTGAGCTTGCATTGCTCCTGCCAGCACTACAATTATTAGATGCTATCATCCCCCCTGCATTCACTAGTACATGCAAACTTTTAAAACAAACAAGCAAATCAACCACACAATGAAGTAATGGGCTGGTTTGCATCTCTCCTGGCATGGATACAACCTCATTAATCTGATAGCCACGCTACTGAAACCAAAGCACAGAAAACCCAAAGTCAAACAAATGAAAATGCATAGGCTTATTCTTGTACTCACTCTCCCAGACAGCACAGGAAAGGAGAGACACTACAGAACATTTGCAGCGGTATCTATGAGATGACAAGCACTTAAATCCATTCCACAATACAAGCTCAGAGCTAGCACTTGTGCCAAGTTTCAATGACATGCTTCAGTAACACAAATTGCTTACTGTTGGGCTTCATTTAACCATCCTTTTTCTAGCAGTTCTCTGAACTATGGATTCTTCTTCCCAAGAATACAAAAAGCCCAAGGTATGAGTTCACTGCTAAAGAACGAAAGCATCTCAGCAGCCCAGGCTGCCTGGTGATTTGCTGAGCTCCTCTGCGCCAGTTGTGAGTTTTCTTCTAATTTAACTGTTAAGGTTTAAGCTAAAAAGAATCCACGCAGTGAAGCGCTGTATCTGTGCAAGCATGATCCTAATCCAAGCCAGGAAAACCTCTCAAGTATGATTTTTTGTTGTCTAATTGAGGAAAAGTGGCGCTCCTAAAACACTACAGTGTTTGCAGTAAAGATTGAGGTTATTTGGGTTTTGTAGAAATGCTGTGGTTTGGTCTCACCTTTAGAAGAGATGTAACTAAAATGCCTTTTTTCACTTTTTATGAATCACTAGACAGGCAACAGGCTTTTTCCCACAGAAACCCACATTTGCCTCAGTGCTCTAAAGCAATCTGTAAAACTTGCCTCTGTCGCTGACTAATTATTACTGTTAAGCAAATGTTTTTCTAATGCTTATATCTGAAGCCATCTGACAAACTATAATTTGTGACCAGCCTTTGTATTTGGTAAGAGCCTAACATGGCAGAGTCAGAATCCATTCATTAGCTCTGGCAGCCAGCTCCAGCCTTCTGTGCAAGGAGCAAAGATTAATGCAGACATTGTACTTGGGGTGGGCCTCGTACTGCAAACCCCATGGTTTCAGCTTCATCTACAAATCCAGAATAGTTGGTGTTTTGTTGTTTTTTTTTTTTTTGCTCAGGAGTAACACTATTAGTGAGTTAAAGCAGTGATATTTGTAAAGAAACTTAACCATGTAAGACATCCCTGATTTTTATATCACATACATATAAACTAGGATATTCATCCTGTTTAGTTTAAATTATATGCTACTAGCTGTTCTCCACCCCTCAAAATGCACTGGGACAAATTTTTGATTGGAATGTGACTGACAGGGGTGGGAAAGGAAATGTTCCAACATAGTAATAACACCCAAATGTGAAATAGTAGCGTATTTCCAGCAAACAAATCGCAACTGATGAAATTCAGGCATGTCCTTTGCTTTGTCTTCTTCAGGATAGGCAACCCTGTACTGTACTTTCCTACATTTCCAGTTTGTACTTTGTGTTGTTAGCTAAGAATTTACTTCTGGCTTTTTGAAGTGGTTTAATTTATGACATACTTTTCATCTTAAACATTTGTTCCTTACTGTAAATTTATCTTTTGACACTGAAGCTCATGCTGTTAGGGAAAAGTAATTTAATTGAGCAATTTAAAGCTTGATTCCCCAAAATACTTGAGCACCTGCTTAATTAGATTCTGAAATCACACACTGAGGAAGCACAAAGACTCATAGTCTAACTGTGAACTGGGATGCTTATTGTCTGGATTCTTTATGTTTTAATTTCACCCTACATCTGCCATCTATTAGCCAGGCATAATATGTAAACAAAAGTAAACATTATCTAAATTGAACTGTAAATACAACACATGATTATTCTGAATTAAAATTTAGTAGATTGCAAGAAAATGAGATATTCCAAGAATATGATGCTTAAACTATCCTTTTGAATGCCCTCATTTAGCTTAAAAGCAATACAGAGATAGCATATCTCTTTCAGAGCTCATCAATGACACCAGACAGACTACAATGTCTTCAATAGCATCTTATTTTACTGAAACAAAAGGACTGAAGAAAAAGAAGGCATTCAACTCCATTCCTCCTTCAATATAGAAAATAAATATTCTCAAAAAGCATATAATTTGGAAAGAAATTGTCAGCAAATTATGAGCTTGTCTACAATTTCTTAAATTATGTGTTTGTTCATAATTTCTTTATGTGTGGAATTGATAGGAGTTACACCACTGCAATAAATTTACTTTTTCTCTTCCTTCTTCAAAGCAAAAGAAATTAAATTCCAGTCACAGTTATACCTTCAGGGAATCTAGGGTTTCACTAGCACAATAGCAGTGAGTTTATACAGTTCAAGACACCCCAGGAAAGCCATGAATAAATGCCAAAATATCCTATTTCTTTACCATGTATCTCGTAGCTTTATTTCAAGCAAACTTCATATACAGGTTCCTGTTACTTTGAACTCAGTTTGCAACACTTGAAGTGTATCTGTAAAGTCTAGAGTGTTCCCTTATTGTCCCTCTGCATGCACACCCCCACCAGTCCCTGCATGTAAGACTCCCACCATCCTAAACAGCCTCCCCCAAGGGTGGGGAATCTTTCCATTGCTCAGGGCAGAATTAATGTGTTTGGGAGGCCAAAAAAACCCACACCTTAGTGCTATCCAAGAATAATGCCCAAAGAAGTAATAGCTGCATCCCCTGTGGCCACACGAAATGACATCACAGGTCCTTCTAGACCCAGAGCTGCCGGTTCCCCTGGGCCTCGCCAATTCAGAGGTCTTCCTGAATTGAACATACAAGTGATTTCTGCCCTCCAAACATGACCAAAGCCATTAATCATGACCTCATGGTACACAAAAGGAGCAGAAAGAAATAGAAAGTGCCAAACTTATCTTTTAAGTGCCTTTTGCTCTTTCCAAGCATTTCTAATAGAGGCAAGACAGTGCCTAGTTCTCCACTCCTGTTCTTTTAGCAATCGCCAAAGAGGCTACACATATGTACATATCTACACATTATTACAAAATGAAAGGTAAGAGGATTGATCTAAAAGCATCAGAAGTCAAGAAAGCTGAGCTTTTAAGCCGATGAGGTGTCAAAGCCTGCTCAACATTTACACTGTCATAGCAGAGCTCAGAGCATGGACTTGCTCAGGAGTGGAACAGGGAGCAAAATTAAACGGGGAGGACCATATGTCCAGTGAAGTTCATAGAAAGGCTTTGTGCATGCCACAGTGCATCAATAATACACCTTTTGTTAGATATAATAAAGTCTTGGCAAAGACAGGTGATGACTCAGGAAGCACAAATAGAAAAAGTTCCTGAAAAAGTAAGCAAACAACTCCAGGCTGTTTCAAGTTTAAAAGAAATATTACCAAAAGCAGAAGCAGCATCTGGAAACTTGTCTCCCCACCACCCCAATTGAATTCTGACTGTGCTCCATCATTGCTCAGAGATGGCTTTAGCAAAGTCCAAAGGCCATCAAAGACAGTTTGGAGCTCCTATCCTCAGACAGCTCATGGATCATTTCTCCCCTGAGGAAGCTTCTGAATATAGAGCAGAAACACCCTTTACGAAATTTCCAGAATGGAAACCAAAATATTTCTCTGAGGCTGCTTTTCCTCTACTCTTGAGCTGGTAACCTGATGTGCACCTTCTCACTTGAACTTTCTTCTCTGGGCACTGGTGTAGGCACAGCCTGTTGGGTTGCTGACCAGGTGGAGGGTCTCAGAGCAGCCAAAGTGGCTGGCTCACCTCTGAAAGCAATGCAGGCAAATCTGATTGATTCTGCACTGTAAACAGACCATGAACACAAGACAGACACAAGAAGGTACCACATCTCAGCTGTCGGAATGTTCAATTTAGCTGCCATCCCAAGAGTGTGTCTGACTGTGCCTTAACAAAAAGGCTCCACCATGCTGCATGGGGGAGTGTTGAAAACCTGAGCCTCTGCAGGTGCTGTTAGGAGCTGACACAGGAGGCATTAGCTTCGACTGTGCTGCTGGGTCTCACATTGCAAAAGGGTGTGGAGATGGCAGCCAATGTGGAAAGCAGTGGTCAGCGTTGGGCGTTCTTCATCTCCTAAGCGTTGCTAATGCATGGTATTGAAAACAAGGTCAAATACGTGAAGTCAAAGTCATTTCAATGTGTTCTGGAGGGGGCTTTTACAGTTACCATAACTGAAAATGTAGCTTTTCATATTCGTTTGAAGAAAACAACACATACACTACTAACAACTTAGAGTCATCAAAAAAGACTAGGCTATTAATATATCACATTGACATGTCTCAGTAAAGCTTTGGAGACAGAAATAACAGTGGAAGACAGTCAGGTTTTATGGTGGTGGTGTCCCTAGGCCAAATCTATCCTTCACAAAACTGTGCTGACACCATTAAAGACACTCCAAGGATGAATTAGACTCATTACATCTTACATTACATAATGAGATCTGTACAGGGGAATTTCTTACAGTTTTACCATTATAGCTTCTAACATCAAATAGGGTTTGTACATCCCTAACTTAAAACAAAGTTTCCAAATTATTTTAAGGCAAACATCACCTAGACTACATAAAACTAATATATGAAACAGGTTTCCAAAACATACATGCTTCAGTCTTTGACCTGGGCTGTTTCACAGCATTGCTATCTGCTGTCAAATTGCAGCCAAAGTCTCACTCAAGACAAAACTGTACTTCCCAGATGGAAGAATTGAGCCCTAAGAAATGAGACCACAAAAGCTACTGATACCTAGAGATCTCCAGAGAACAAAAAGCAAGTATGGTCCCCATGGCCAACAACAAAATTAGACAGTCACACACTGAAAAACTCTTCCCCGCAAACCTATTCTAGCAAAATAGCAAAAGCTATTCTTCTAGGTACCAGAGAAATAAAATGCAAGACACAGCACTTGTCCTTCCTGCTATGGGTTAAACCTAGGTGAAATGGGGTATATCCAATGAACCTGAAGGAGGAGGTTTAGTAAGACTTCCTGTACAGTTGCAAGCCTTGTGCTGCTTTCGAACCTCCAAAATAGAGCTCATCTTGACTTTGTAGAGGTTGGTCATTCTCTCAAATTTGACACAGTCATAAATCCAAGACACTGTGTAGCCAGGCACAGAGTTGTTTTTTTTTTTTCCCAAGGATGAGAACACATCTGAAACAACACGCTTAGACAGTATGGTATTATTTACTTACAGCTGACTTAGGAGATCGGGTAGCAGCCTCAGAAATTATCCCAATTATTTGAAATTGCAGTATAGTGTAAGAATTCTGTCAGGAGAGATGTGCAAGAGGCAGAGCAGTGGGAAAAATTAAGATGGCTTTATTTTTTTTTAATAAAGCAAAACGAATCAAAGCAAGTATTCAAAAATAAGTTACTAAAAACCATTTTATAAACTAGCTTTAAAATCTCTTAATAGCATTAGCTTACCTTCTGTTGTGTCTGAAGAAATATATATGAACCAATAATGTTCTCATGAGATTTCATTACTGAAAAGGCTCATTAGAAAAGGCATTAAAATACTAATTACCTCATAAACTATTTAGTTGTGCACCCACTGGGAGAGTACTTACGAGTGCTCAAGCTCTTCATAGATCCAGCTAATCAATTAATGCTCATTACAGCCAGAAAGAGTATGCAGACTGCAGCATGCAGGAGAAATAAATAAGTCAGAGGTTAGCAAAGAAAGTGACTTGGCTGTAATTGAGCCTTCCTTTGTAACACAACTGTTGTCTGCTACGATTTAATTTTAATCAGCCTTTTTGGTACTTCTGGTAACGTGACTCTTCTCGATCCAAGAATCTCAGCTATTGTTATTGCTCCTTAAATTACATAATTTATTATGGGAGATACGTCCAATGCTACGTGGAGATTCAAGCAGACAGGTACAGTGTTCACTGATACCATGCTAACATTACTTGCTGAGTGTATCAACAAAGAGGAGAGGGGCTTGGGGGTGCGTCTCCCTCAAAGAAGAGAAGCAGCCACAGACACACAGATGCACTGCCAGCTTTCTGGCAAGTGCTCACACAGAAAGCAAAACCCAACACCAGCACCTCTGCCCAAGGTTCAGAAAGGGCCAGGCGATGTCTACCAGTGAGAACTGGGCTCTCATGGCGCTTCACAAACACCGTAGTGGAAGGGGTCCTGCTTTAGACCCCACAGGGACAGCACATACACTCCTTTGCTTCAGGAGCACCAGGACTGTGGACACTCTCTCCTCTCTGGACAAACCAACACAGTATCAACATGCGAAGCACCAGGAGCCTGAACAGAGCCTGCCGGGCTCCTCTCACAGCCTTTTGCCTAGCCTCCTGCAGGGAGGCTCCTGGCACATGTGCTGTCACCATTAGCCTTGCCTGGTCCATTGCTCATGATGCTAACATCTCACTGAGAAACAAAGGATGGAGATTGACCTGCAGGCAGCCCATGACTCCAGGCAAATGCCATTTCTCAGCCACATGCACTTCATGATTTCTCCTGTCCAGTAACAGCCAGGAGGCTGGCCATGTGCTTCTGAAAGATGTACACTTTAGGAAATGTAGCCCTCGGCACAATTTACAGCATCTCTGGTACATCCAGGACTTACTCACTGTTGCTTATCATCCCCTTCATACATGCAAGTCAAGACAGCTTCACTTTTGCTTGAGACCTTAAAAATCTCAGCAGAAATATCTTACATGCTCCAGAGAAACCTGTGTTCATAGTTGTTTTCACTATGAAGGGGCAAGCCAAAGATGAGAACTATGAAAATAAGGAACTTCAGAGCTACTTCATCCAGCTGCTCATTGCCCAGGTTGGAGCCCTAGGGTAGCCTAACTCCTCATCCAGGAGGAATGCGCATGCCAGATGGGTACTACTAGCTATGTTATCTGGATTATTGTGGGCAGTATTAAACTAGCATCATATATACCAGTTTTACTAAGGCTAGCATAAACACATCTTGAATTTTGAGTGTAGTAGAAATGGAAGTTCTACTTTCTAAAATATTTAAAATTGGATCAAGCTACCTTGTTTTCTGAAATGAAGCATTTGGGTAACCAAATAACCACAAATTTCACTAAGGGCAATTCATTCCTACTTTAATTCTCAGCACTGACACCACTATATACTAGTTTTCAGATAAACCCTAGATTACCTCTGGGAAGTTTTTATGCAACTAACTCAAACATTGCTTGGATCAAATCTCCAATCAAACTAATCCACTTCTAACATCATTTAGATGACTGACAACTCTGCAAATAGACGTAGCAGAACAAATTTCCCATTCTTTGTGAAAATGGTATTCATCCTAAATGTTTGTAAGTGTTTTTTAGATAACACACATGGATTTTCAGATATTTATTGTTCTTCAACATTCTGAAGTATTTCAGGGAAAGTAATTTCTTAACAAAAGATAAGGTAATGCATAAATAAATAGGCAAAGTTAGCCAAACAGGCATAGATAAGATTATGTTGCACAGTAAAAGTGCATGGGATGAAGGAGGGGAAAAACCCACCAAAACCACAGAAAAGAAAAAAAACCTTACACATATACATATGTGCAAAAACATGCACACCTGCAGACTTCCAACAAAGCTGGAGCTCTTTAGATTGTTAGCTGTTAGCATCACCTACCACTGCCTCTTGTTTAAATGAAGTGCTCAGAAAGCCCAGACTTTGTACACATCCAGATACTAACGTTTTGGCAGAATTTTTTAATTTAAGAGGATTCCTAGAAGATGAAGTTAGAGCAATATCTGTTACAAAAACCCAAATACATAGTTTTCTCTCTGACACATACACACACTGCACACCAACACCAGCCTTCAGAGCAGCTGCACACATCCGTCAGATTGAAAGCAGATCAGGACTTCACCCACCCTTATCCTGGGTATCTCCTGACTGCCCTGTTGGCAGCCAAAACAAAGTTCACGCTTAACCTCATGCTAAAGAGTCTCTGTTAACAGTTGGGGAACACGTCTATCCTCTTTGCATATATTTCTCCTGAACCACAGCAGCACATAAAGCAGACTCTAGTCAAATCTAGTAATGATGCTAGGTATTTTGGGAAGAAAAAAAAAAGCAGAAAGTTGGCACAGTAAGGCAAATGTCATACTTTGGTGTATAGTGGTGTTCTGTCAGAAGCCAGACATATTAAAAATATTTACATAATTTAAAATAATTTGTACAGGTCTAGTAAAGTCTATTTTGGGCTTTGGGCTTTAATAAAAGTTTAAACATTTGCTAGATCCCATTGGGCTTCATGTGTAACCTTGGCATTTGAGGGCATTATTGAGGATATGCTATTACTAAACTTTTCATATTAGTATGAGCGTGAACTGAAAGACCATAATAAAAATGCAACAATATTTCTTGCGACTTGAAAACAGCCCTGGACTTTATGTGTATTTCCAGATGGGAAACTAAAAATGTACTCTGTGTTTGTACATGTATACTTAGAGGTGGCTTTTAGCCTAATTTAAACATTCCAGAATAATGTGGCCTAAATACAACAACATGAATCATCCATCAGTTTCAAAGAAATATCTGGCAATTTTTCATTATGAACCATTAGGGACAGGTACCAATACTTGTCACTGGCTGATATAGGAGAGTCAAAAACTCCTGGTGACTGCTTGGTATGATGAATCAATTACAAAAATCTCCTGATATTACTTTGGGGATTAGCAAAAATGATTTCTCTTTAAATATTATTTAAATATTATGTAATGAACACCTATACAGCAGAAAGGAGAACACCTATAAAGCAGAAAGGAAAAATTAAGTCAGAAAAAGTTCATATAAGATGCTGGCAGAGTTGGCAAAACACCAATGTGCAAAAAGAAGAGGCAAAGATGTACTGTATTATAAATAAAAGGATAACATTAAAAGCAAAAGCCAAAACCAACAAAATGCTTGCCTGGCAGTATCAAACTGTGGAAGGGCCAGAGCTTGCCTAAAGGAAAATCTTGAGGTTCAGAAGTATAAACTAGGTTCTCAGTTTATGTAAAACCCACACAGTTTCTTTGAAGTCAATGAATTTACACAGATTTACAGCAGCTAAATTTTAAAAGCAACCTTTGACTACACCAAAAATGTTGCCTCTTAATTTTTTAAACCTAGAGGATTTTGAAATTCTATTTTAGGCTTCTTATGGGGCTTGTTTCATTTCTGAACACTTATTTTGGAAAAAGGAGAGGAGAGGAGAGGAGAGGAGAGGAGAGGAGAGGAGAGGAGAGGAGAGGAGAGGAGAGGAGAGGAGAGGAGAGGAGAGGAGAGGAGAGGAGAAAGGGGAGAGAAACAGCTATTTTGTTTTAACTCATCTCCACTAGACTGAAAAACAAAGCTACAGAAATCCTGGCTGCTATTTTTCTGTTTTACAAAAGCTTTCTTTTTTTTTTTTACAACATACTTTTAAGACCAAGCTTTCTGAATGCAAATGTAATACAACAAAGGCAACAATTCTAAAGCAAAATACTTACACACTGATATTGTAACTAAATGAAGAACTTGATACTATCATAAAATAAGATTTTTAGAACACTTTTTTAATAATGAGTTGGTTTCATTGTGACTTTAATATACAAAATATGGGGAAAAGTACTGCATCCATGAATTGAAGAGAGAGGTTTTGCATAAATTAAATTCTATATCTAAAAGATTGACAGTCTTTAAATCAGATCTTTAAAGTTCATCTTTAGCTGGTCAAAGTTCATGTTCTCTATGCAATACTAACTAACTGGAAATGATTCCCGTTACATCAAGTATTTTGCTGTATTCTTTGTAACATAAGTCACTTAAAATGGGGTGAACTGTCTAAAGTAGAGTAACTTGGGGGTGCCTACTCTGCTAGAGAAATTGCAATCAGTCCTCAGAACATGAGCAACAAGCTGTGAGTAAAGACTACTCAGGTCCTTTGTGGGGTCCGGTAAGGTGGGCTACACAGTAATTATGGTATAAGAATAATACAGATGGCAGAGGACACAACCAACTAACTATACTACATCCCATGCAGTCCAACTAGAGAGCACAGATGGGAAGATTATTCATAGTATTTCATACACTCAAATCTCAGATAAACATTACTGGCCAGCAATTTGCTAGTAAAAACCACAAGCGGAGCAAAGTTTGTTGTGTAAGTGTTTCCAGGGTGGGAGACCCAGCCTGTCCCAGTTTTTAACTTACCTCCCTGAACATAAATAAGAGAAGTTGCACTAATGAACATCTGGAAGACAGTATATAACCCTCCCACTGCTGAAAAGTGTCACTGGCTGTATCTGACAGAAGAAACAACGAAAGCTGTGAGCATTTCCTCAGACTGAACACAGCTTGTAGCAGTATTTCAAATATGCCTGTGATCTTAGAAGGAGCTCTACAGGGGTATTCATTAGTCCTGGTTTGGATATGGTTGACATTATGTGAAAGTAAGTGCTCTCCTGAGATTTCAGTGAAAGCCACGATGCCAGGGAAGCTGATCTCACAAGGCTTCCATCATCTCAGATGACAGAAGTCTCAGAAGATCAGTTATTTCTGTCATTCTGAGCCAAAATCTCATCAGTAAAGTTCAGGAAATTTCAGGGGTATTAAATCCAAACACAAACTGTCTCCTTCATTTGGATTTGAAGCCTAAATTTGAGCCTGCACCCACTGTAAGCTTGAGGAGTTCAGGGTCTCCCCAGTCACCCACTAACCCTGAAAAACCACTATATTTCAACCATTATATTGACATTACCAATATGAATAATTAATAGTAACTTCAAAAAATACATATACATAAATTGTACTCAGACAGAAGTTGTGTTTCCTGGAAGCGGCAGCCAGAAATTCTTCTGCACTTGTTTCAGCTCTTCCACTGACAAATTGTGTGGCCTCTAGTGAGTCACTTCACTTTTCTCTCTCAGTTCACAGTCTAAAATTATTTATCTCACAGAAACACTATCATAATTAATAAACTGCTTCATTAGCTACTGTATAGTTTTTAGAAAATGCTTTTTAAGTCTGTCCATAAAGAAAAGATTTATTGCCATGAGAATTTTGCTTCCAGCTCTTGTGTCCTTAGTGGTTAAAATACGGAGCTGGTAAAGTGTGTAACACCATCCCCTCCGCCCCAAAGTCCATCTCTTGTCATGAGCTGCACTCATACATTCCAAGCAAATGCCAGGCTTAATGTGCAACGGCCTGAAGTATGAAACAACTTCCATCATTCATGGCTCTTGCAAAAATCTTGGAAAGTGAAAGCTGTACATATTCCAAGCAAAAGACTGAAATATATCTATGCGAAGCAGAACTTCCCTGTAACACAACCTTAGTTTTATTTTTATCATTTCCTTTAACCCTGGCTTCACTATCATAAGGACTTACTTTTACTTGCACCAGCTCCCACTGACACACAACTTTACACAAACAAAACCTTTTCTGGAAGGGACGGCTCTGCACCAGACACTCGCCCTCATGTATATGGATGCATCTGACTTAAGTTTCAAAACCTTACAACACACAAAAGCCATCAGTTCATGTGTTGGGCTACATGATAGCTACAGCAAGCAAATATTAGGATTGTATTTCAATTACTGCTATGGTTACAAAATCAGGGTGGACACTGGAGGGAAGAGGAGAAAGAGAAACAAATCTACAAAGATGATAAATCCTCAGAGGAAAGAGAGGGTGGCGTAGAAACAGAGGGAAAGAGAAAGGATGAGGGCTGGTGGGTGGGGGATAAAGCGAGGTCATTTTAACACCCCACGGAATCGAGGCAAACAAAATAATAAAAAACCAAATTCTTCCAGGGAAATAGCATTGATAAGATCACCACAGGATAAAGTGACACAAAGAAAGAAAAATGCGAGGAATTGTTACAACTTGTGTCTGCAACAAGCGACGCAATTCGTATGCGCTTGGAAGAAGCAAGATCAAATATTCAGCACGTATGCACAGCAGCTATGAGTAACTGAGCCGCCATCCTTCTCTATTGCACTTACTGAGCCACCAACAGCTTAAGAAGAATTAGTTCCTACCCAGTCTAGTTCATAATCCAGAATTTAGGCATGACGGGTACAAGGTCCTGTTTCAGTACACAAAACAAAATATGATTAGCTTCACCCATCACGGTAATACCTTAATCCACAGCAAGGCACACTGTCTGCAGGCAAAGCTACTGCCTGGGGAGGATTTTAAAGCATAGATCAGGAGCACACTGAAAGGTTGGCTTTGAGGACTTTAGAACATAAGCGCAAATGTAACAGGAGATACAATTTCAGAACAGTGAGTTTTGTCAGCAGTTGCAGAAGCACTGTTTTTTTTTAACTATTTCACAGTCCCCTCCCTGAAAACACTTCTCAGTTACCAATGCAGGAAATCTTGTCACTTTTTTTTTTTTTTAATATATTGGAAAACTTTGCTTTGGACATTTTTTTTCTTAGGCTGCTTTCATTGCTTTATTGTGAAAGGCAAGATGAGCAATTGCTGTTGAAAGCTCTGAAGAAATGCAACATTTTTACTTCTGCTCAGTTGTCCAGAATCATACAAAGAAAAACCTTCTGGCCCTGAAGCAATGCATGGTGTTCTGCTAAAGCAACTCATTTCCCAGCCAGCTTGATAGGAAGACATGGACTTCAAATGTTTTATTACAGTAAACAGAATATCTTCAGTCATGAAATGCTAAACAGCTAAATCTAGAGCTTCAGTGGCTCTGACCCCAACTTGACTGCCTATGCCAGACTCCTGCCTGAAATCAGTATGGAAATCTCACAGACCTGGGCCCAAAGAGGGATGCCCTTCCCAAGTCCACCAGCTGTCCCAGGATAACACTGCTCTTGGGACAGTGCTCTTGCATCTGCACCCAAGAGTTACTGCAACAGCTGAGCCAAGTACCAAACCGGGATGGGGGGCAAGAGATTACTTCAGCCATTTCTCACTTTGCAGAAGTCACACCATCACAGCTCACAGGCATGGAAACACATGTTATTTGTAAAACAAGAAGGAACAGAAGACTCCCTCCAAACACAGGCCCCAACCTGTATCTGAGGAAAGCCATCCACCTTTGCAGCCAAGGCTTTGCCACTTGGCTGACATGCTGTGTTTCTGGACAAAGCAAGCAGCGCGTGTCTGACAGACATAGGAAATGCACCCAGGTACCTGAAAAGCCAGTCCTGCTTTTCCTCTCTGATGGAGAGCTGGGCAATGCCTGGACTGGGATTTTCACAGCCACCGGTAGGTTCTGCACCCTTAAGTCTCATTAGGTCAAATAAAAATTAGTGCTGATGACAACTGGCTAACTGCAATTTCTACCACATCTCTCCTCCTCCCCCAAAGCTGTCCAGCCTTACTAGGTAAATTACAAGGTTCAGTTAATACGGATATTTTACCATTATAAATAGCAACATGGTCATTGCCGGTCTGTTTTCTTTTCTGGCTATGTTTTCACTGTTACATCTGATAGACACTTTCAGATTAATTTGCTTATTATTACTGTTCAACCTAGTAATGTATACTAGGCAAAACCAATATCCCACAACCCTACATAGTTCTGATATGGAAATAATCTATTTCTTTTTTAAAGAGCTGTACAGATTCTATCAGGAAGACAAGCACAGCCAAGCCACTCATATTACATTTTACTTAAATTTCACAAAATTACATATCCAGCAAGGGGTGAATGGAGCGGGTAGAAGAAAAAAATAACAGGTCAAATTGAAAACTGTATTTTTAAGCTCAATTATTTTCATCACCTGCCTGCCTTTTATACCTCCTTTCAGAGCTCATAAATCTCTAAAGGTAAAGATCAATGCCCTGCAAAATCGAGATACAAGAGGCATCAGCTCCACTGAAAAGAACTGCTGTGACACAGCCTTCCAGTGGTTCAGTGCACACTATTTATCTTTCACTCTGGTAATCCACATGGTATTGCACTTCCAAGTTATAAAACCTTGAATACTTTAAAACTTCAAAAACAAACTGTAAGTAAGCAGTATATTAAGGCAAAGGCACCACCACCAATTCCAAGTTCATAATATTCTCAGCCTACTGAACCTCATGTTAATATGCAACACGTGCTATTCTGCATATTTTTACCATGTACACTTAGAGCTATATGTTTCCTCCACTTTCTAATGCAATACATTTTAATAAAAAATCAATGTGTGTTTTTGGTGGGCAGCATAAAGGTTTTATCCACTCAGCTCTGAATCTAAGAAGAAAGCAGTATTGATTTAGATGTTCGCTCATTCATTTACTAGGACAGTTCTAAAGCATTAAGTGATAATCTGACTGGGAGGCACACTGTGAGGGAAACTGAGACTATTGTGATAAATTAAATCAGTTCTGGAATGTCATCTACAATACTTTAATATTTGAAGGAACAGCCTCCTGAAAAAACTAAACCAGGAAACCAGCACCTTGGCTTTCTATAAATGCCAGGTAATACGAACTGATTAAAGTACACATAGATAAATAAATTGCTTATTATAGAAACATAACATGAATGAACCACATATCCTGTTTGTGGTCTGTAGATGTGCTTATATATCAGACAATGTATGCATTTATCAGAGTGGCTTTCATTTCCTGCTACAAAGTGGTTATGAACCAGTCAAGGGTGTGAAATCTTTTGCCATCTATCTACTTTCTCTAAAAACCCTGGCATCAGACAGTATCCATACTGGTATCATTTATTCCTATTTATTTTATAGAAGCAAATGAAGTCACACATGTCACCAAACAGCATTATGACTGCTGTGTGCCAAATCATGCTTGCATTGCTCAGGTACGTACTTCCATGAGGCCACAAGGATTTGGTCTCACATCTGGGTCTCACATCTAGAGGAGACTGTTCTGCATTCTTTCATGTAGGCACAAAGAAAATGCTAGTCCACCTGCCACGGATTTGGGCAGCTGATGAAACAGGCCCAAAGTCCCCCCAAACTTCTCTAATTACTGCAGTCATTAGCTGAAGGAAGCTTAGATGACTTTGTCTATTGCCTAACGTGTACATTCTTCGGAGAGTAGGGACAGTCAAACAGAACCTAAGCTGTGCTGGATGCACCAGCAGTAATAGCATTAGCAGAATCTGGGGAAATCTGAAATTCCTTCCTAATGCAGGATGCAATCTGGTAAATTACTAGGCACCCTTGTTTTCAACTTTATTAAAAACCACTGCCAGAGCATGCATGAAACAAAGTGATATAGTTAATAATAAGAACAAACATGCCTATAACAGAGATTATTCAGATTTAAAATTCATGAATTTACATGTAAGAAATAATTTTGCTCTGAATATTTCCTACATTTTTTTCTACTTTGTGTTCATGATGAGTATTGTTAATAGATTTGTATTCTTCAAAGAGGTAGCTAAACAGAGAGGCTTTTTACATCACATGCATGCTTAAACAAAAACAAAGTACAAAACTAGCATATAGAATGCTAAAAAACACTCTGCATTTGAAAAGGAGGAAAGGTCCTGGAGCTCTGAATAATGCCTCTTACTCTTAAAGAGTTAATGTATGTAGAATTTTTCTGGAAGAGCGGCAAAAAGCCCCTGAGAAGCAAAGGTGCTGCTTGTTCACCATACTGTGTTCTGGAACTGATTGCAATTTCTGTTTGAAAGGACTGTGCCTTCGTACGTTAGGTTTTGGGACAAACCCTGCTTATCCAGATTAAAAAGTAATTTGTATTAATGTACAGTTTCAGCTATTAAAGCACGGAATTCTCACCATATGCATCAATAATTTAATCTTGTTCTTAAGTAGCCTCACACTTCCAGTAAAAAAAAAAGGCAGGGAGTGTGTGGGGGAGAGCAAACTACAGAAACTTTAGTCCCCAAAACAGATGCCAGTTTTAGATTTATTCAGCCAAGGAGTATTTAGTTTGGCTCAGCTATGCTTACGTTGAAAAAACACTTGCCTATTCCAAAAAGTTTTTAACAAGCTCTGCTGCAGATGCTGTTGCCATTTGGCATGTCACCGTCACTGTGTGGTGCAGCAGAGAGAGAACTCTTGACCACAGGTTTTCCTTGGCAGGGGGAGACAGTGTTTTTGGCTATTGCTCTTCTTCTGGCCAACTGGCTGCATGTTTACGGAGTGTGGTTTTAGACGGGGTGTTAACAGAGGTTGGGTTAACAGCCTAACCCATACCAACAGTGAGGCAAAGGCATGACCTATCCAATCTAAGAAAACAGGCAGAATAAGCTTGTATATGTTGTTGCTCTCAAACCAGAGTCTCCTGCATGCACTGTACCTATAGACAATAAGATGTTTTTCTTTGCCTCAGGATAGATGACAACAACTTTAAAAGCTGTACCAGTCATGCAAAGTAGAAATATATAAAAACATGTGGTTGCTTAATCTTTGTCGGCTTGATTTCATTCTCTCACTCATGACAATTTTACCTTGGCAAAATGCCACTAAAAGAAGTTCAGTGAAGTTACTCCTGTTTTCCACTATGATGAGATATCTTGAGAGGATAAAAAGCCTACAGAGTTAAACTGCAAACTTCTGTCCTTGTGTTTCCACTAGCTAGGAAATGGCAGTTCTGAAAATGAAAAAAGCCTAAGTGTTTTGACATTGATGAACTCAGTTCCAGGGATATTAGTGCAGAATCCCTTCATCAGAGTGCATCTAAAACTGGGGAAAATTTATAAATGCCAACTTGTAGCTTAGTTTACCTGCATTAATACTACACCAGTACATATGCCTGAGATGTCTCAACCTAGTAAGACATACAGTAACTTTAAAAAACACTATGACATTTGACTCATATAAATAAATTACTTTTGTCCAAATTCTGACTCTTTTTTTTTGATGGTGACACTTTTGTTGCACTCAAGCAAAAGAAAACATTCCAGTTTTACACACATTGTTGGTCTGCTTTTCTAGCACTGCCATTACTCTGAGACACCACGCACCTATCTGGAAAAAACAAATACTGTGTGTACTCTCTCAACATCAGACACTTTTTACTTCACTCTTCATTAACTGACAATTTTCTTTAAGCCAGTTATGGAGCACGGGCATCATCAGAGAACCAGCCAGACCATTTACTTAAATTCCACTAATCTGCACCAAAATCCTATTTAACACAGTACGGATCAGATAGCCCAACCTGAACTTCAGTTCTCTCTCACCGAGAGTACTAGGACTAGGAACATCTTGAAAGTTCATAGACATAGTTCAATTTACTGCAGCATATTAAAAAAAGAGTATAACATATGACTAAGAATGAAGTAAGCAGTGTCTGGCTACATCCCCCACTGTCTGGGTAACCAGTACGCAAGAGTAATACAAGAAAAGCATTTTATTATTATTATTATTTTCTCTTTTTACCATTTTGGCTTCTGAATGCATTGGGGGGACTTGAGGTGAAGCACACGGATTATTGAGGTTTGGCCCCTGCATCCCCATGATGTTGGAGTTCATTGACATTTGTCGCTCCATCTTTTAAAAGAAAGAAAAAAAAAAAGAAGTCTTAAAAACATCTGGAGACATTTGCAAGAATTTATGCTTAGTTTCTATTTAAATGGACTCAGCTTTATTTCTTCAAGTCATGACTGGAAAAATAACAATCTGTGTCGTGAATTGCATGTGTGTATGCATGCAGGAGTGTGTTTCATCAGAATCGACCCTGAAAACTCACAGCCAATTATAAAGAAAAAGGTTCTTTACTAAACAAATGTAGCAGCCACCCAGGTTTGTGCTTTTTTGTAATGATTTTCTCCCTTTCAGTATAACAACAGTCAGAGTTAAGTGGTTTTAAAAGCATCGCTTGTATAAAGTTGTAGCTTCCCCTGTCAGTGCAGCTCAACTTAGCTTGTTAAAAACATAAATAAAAATCTACAATCTCAGGAATACGAAAAACGAGTTGGCTTTTTTTTTTAATTCACTCAGACTGCTCAGCTGAGAAGAGGTTTCCATGTGTCTTGTAAGGGAAGCTTTCATGTACTGCTGAGATAGCAAAAAACAAAGCAGAGCTCCTCTTGGCTATTCAGATCCCTTTCTGCAAGCCCTTTCTGCAATTTCACTAGGCTGGGAGGGAGGGATGCAATTTTCAAACAAAACCTAATGGTAGTAAGGCCTGGATAAAATAATTTCCTGGTGTATCTTCCCTGAAGAGGCAAGCTCTGTTACACTGCTAGTCATTGGTAGGGTTGATAAGTAGGATTATGGTGCTGTTTTCAACCAGAGCTGAGCATCCTGCCTTGCTTTGGACCAGTCCCCTGTGTCTTTGGCTCACAGAAGAAAGAAGGTTTTGAATCCTCTTGAGCCCTTCCAACCTGGGAAACTATTTTTTGTGCCCTTTAGTGAGGTCTTGGCTTCCACCCTCCATGATTCCAGCAAGAAGAGGTGATGGGTGCTGGGCCTGGGAGAGAGGACAATATCGCACTGCGTGCTGATGGGGAAAAGCTGCCTCTGCCAGGGTCCCTCACCATCTTCATGGGGCAGGAGCAGCTCCTGCTGCCATCTCTGCAGCCCTTTCAGGAGGACTTTGGGGCAGGAGCTGCAGCTGGGGCTGTCTTGCTTCTGTGTTCATGTCTTTAGGGGGTTCTCAGCTGGAGCACACCTGCTTGTCTGCACTCAGACCTGCCCAAAGGTCTCTCCAGCAGCAACCCGAAGCCCCTGAGCTTACACTGAAGCAGGATGTTTGCTCCATTTCAGGTTCCTTAGGAATCATGCCAGAAAAAAACTCCCACAGAGACATGTCTTGTATTTTTTTCTGTTGAACTTCCTGGTCGATATTCCAGGAAAGCCTTATTGACAAGTTACTAATTACTTGACTTATTAATGACTGCTCAAATAGCAGCCAAACCTGAATCTATGAAGCCCTCTGGAGTGTTTCCTTTGCTCCAGCAAAGCCAGAACAAGCAGTGCTTTCCTCCCTCCCATGGTCAATCACACTCAGGTTTGTCTTCCCAGACTGATCACCATGGAATGAAACAGAAACTTCTCCTGTCAGAGTCACCTCTTCCCTGTGCCATCCTTCCTCATCTCCACCCCCAACCTGCCCAAATGTATTATATTGTTGTTAAACTCATTTAAGAATCTGAAGCTACAATTGCAAAGCACCCCTTTGTCTCCCAGAAGATGGGAAATATTCCCATCTCTGTAGAGATGAGTGGAAGGTGAGCAGCGATCATGACCCAATTCTAATTAAGTGCAATTACCAGGCCAGAAAAGTAAGTCACATTTCTTTCTTGCTAGCTGGTTATCTTCAAAAACAAGAGGATTACTTAGAGTTCATTGGCATAATTCCTGTGCATGGCTTTTCCAGTTTTGTCTGACTTGAGAAAAATCTTTTTGTTCCAGCACAGACATACTGATCTCACCTACATGACCAAGTGTGAGAACCAGAAATTGTAATCTCATGTAAACTGTTTCTAATCACTCTCACACTAATTAACATGCCATTAACTACACCAGAAATATTCTTGTGTAAGATGAAGCAGTGAAATAGGTCCAGATTCCTCAACTCATCACACTTTGATTTCTTTAGAAAATCCTGCAGACTTTCACATCTGCATAGGTTGAATTGCACAAAAAAACCAACTCCCCCTGCTTTCCCCCCAAAAAAAACCAAACCAAAATACTTACAGGCATGAGTACAGCAGAAGATCCAGGCATGGTAGGGTTGGGCAGGGTGCCAGGCATAGAGGCAGGCATGGGCTGTCTTTGTCGGTTGTGTAGGTGCAGTAGTGAAGACAGAGAACCTGGGACAGGCCTAGAAGAAAAGGAAAGCAAGCTGTCATAGGCTGCGGAGACCAAACAAGCCCTACCGTGCCAGCCATTGCTAGGCACAGGCAACTCTAGACAAGCAGGCACAGATAATCCAATCCAGCATTTGTCCTCTCCTGCATAAATCAGTAGAACAGAAAGTTTTCATGAAGCAGATGAATCACCTTCCCTCTACTATTTATCGGTTAAAGCACCAGTATAGCTCATCCAACTGAACATGAATGTAAAGGTAACAGCCAGTCTCAGTCTACACACCTCTGCATCTTACAGTGGCTGGCAAAAGAGTTCTACAGACAAAGCAGGAAATTTTCCTGGCATTCCACATCAGTGCATTGCTGTAAATTCAGCCCTCAGGAACAAACGCATCTGGACGATGGACTGCAAACTATGACAGAAAATTAAACACTCTTAAACTAATTTTGAAGTTTTATCACCTGTAAATAAACTACTCTAAAATTATAATTTCATCTTGCTTTTGATATTTTCTCCTGCACAGCTCTACCAAGCCTTTGTTCCAAAGTAAGTTAGCAGTTACCAGGGCATAGAAAATGGGAAAAAAAGAATGAAAATTAGAAAAATTACATTCAGATTAAGTAGCTTGTAAAGGCAAAAAGTGCAGACTATTAAAAGGCAGAGTGAGTTATTTTGGCAAAAAGAGTTCAAAAGATTTAGAAGGATTTTTCTAAGTACAGCATAGGGAAAAGAGTGCAGGCCCACTCACAAAGAAGAATCATCATAAAATTAATGGATTAAACAAAGCCAGGACTGCTTTTTGAAAATAGCTTTTAAGAATGTGGTCTTGGGAGTAGTTAATCAGTTTTGAAGAAGGTATGAGTTGCTTGAAATTTGTGATAAATGTAATTTGCTACCTTTTCAAACAGCACAAAAATAAGAAAGCTTTCACATACAGTACCTCAACAAACATTGCTAGTATAAGTTAGTACATTAAATTCTCACAGGGCAGGTTGCTCTGCAGTATAGCATATGGTTTACACTGTTTATTAGGCAGGAGAGGTATGAGAAGGATGGGAGAGAAGGAGATATAGTCCACGAGCTTGAAGAGCCTCTGCAGCAAGGAGCATGGAAAGAGTTTTAAGATGTTTGGAGCCTCTAAACATCAGGGCTGATTATCAGCCTTGGCAGAAGCATCCTGTGCTTCAGTGATGAATCCATAGCTAGCCATAAAGCTTCAAAATCAGGCTGGGCTGGTCAGTGAAGCAGAGTCATAACCTCAGAGCTGTGAGGGAAAAGACAGTCAATTCTCCCACTTGGTCTGAACCATATCACACCCAATCAAAGAATCATAGAATAGTTAGGGTTGGAAAGGACCTTAAGACCATCTAGTTCCAAACCCCCTGCCATGGGCAGGGACACCTCCCACTAAACCATGTCACACAAGGCTCTGTCCAACCTGGCCTTCAACACTGCCAGGGATGGAGCATTCACAACTTCCCTGGGCAACCCATTCCAGTGCCTCACCACCCTTACAGTAAAGAATTTCTTCCTTATATCCAATATAAACTTCCCCTGTTTAAGTTTTAACCCATTACCCCTTGTCCTGTCACTACAGTCCCTAATGAATAGTCCCTCTCCAGCATCCCTATAGGCCCCCTTCAGATACTGGAAGGCTGCTATGAGGTCTCCACGCAGCCTTCTCTTCTCCAGACTGAACAGCCCCAACTTCCTCAGCCCATCTTCATACAGGAGGTGCTCCAGTCCCCTGATCATCCTCATGGCCCTTCTCTGGACTTGTTCCAACAGTTCCATGTCCTTTGTATGTTGAGGACACCAGAACTCCAGGTGAGGTCTCATGAGAGCAGAGTAGAGGGGCAGGATCACCTCCTTCGACCTGCTGGTCACGCTCCTTTTGATGCAGCCCAGGATACGGTTGGCTTTCTGGGCTGCGAGCGCGCACTGCCAGCTCATGTTCATTTTCTCATCAACCAACACCCCCAAGTCCTTGTCTGCAGGGCTGCTCTGAATCTCTTCTCTGCCCAACCTGTAGCTGTGCCTGGGATTGCTCCTACCCAGGTGTAGGACCTTGCACTTGGCATGGTTAAACTTCATAAGGTTGGCACCAGCCCACCTCACAAGCGTGTCAAGGTCCCTCTGGATGGCTTTATTGATAGGGCTTTATTTCTTGCCCCTCCAATTTTAAGTGATTCTGGCAATCACAAGTACATACACCCCTCCTCTAACTTTAGCTGTCACTTTCTTTTATCTAACGACAAGCAAAAAGGCCAAAGGCCTTGAACGATGGAATTCACAGCGATCGCTTATGGAGAACATCACACCGAGGCTCCCAAAGCAGAGGTGCCTGTCTTATGGCAGCACCAGCTTCTTCTGACCTACAGATCTCATCCTCTTTTGTCCAGGACTCAAACCATCTAATTATCTCTTCCCTAAAGCTCCCCAGTGTTTTCCATCATTAGACTGTCAGTTTTCCAACCCTCCTCTCTTTAAGCCCGTTCTACCCCAAAAAACATTTCTGTCCCAATAAATGCCACCTTGAAGCCCTTGCTCTGCCTACTCTCTTGTACGCAGACACCTCTGCTCCTCCCACCCAGCTGCCCTCAGCTGCCCTCTCTTTAGCAGCTGTGCATTCCTGAACCCATCCTTTTGTCTTGGCTCTGCATGGAGAGAAGTACCCTGTGTCTTGAAGGATGCTTTAAAAATCCTCCCAGACACATACAGTACTTATTCAGAAGAGGGGAAAAAAAACAACAAAACAACAACAAATGTATCTCAGATACAGACAAGAAGTTCTTCCCAAGCCTCCCTGGTTAACTGCTCATGGAGGAATATGATGTGCTTTACATTTTCATACCTCCCCAAAGAAACTCAAGAAATTACTCCCAAATACAGGGTGTAACCCTGTGAGCGGGTGCAAGAAGCACTGTGAGGGAGCATGAATCAGCTTCTGGGAAAGGGGACTCTATGGTCAGCTCAGCACAAGGCTAAGCCTAGGGAGCTGTAGCGCAGGAAAAATGGGCTCAGAAAACCTGCTTAAAGTACAGAGCCCCTGACCCATCCTACTCTCCACATAAAACACAGCTGCTCCATCTACCAGCACTCACTCACACAAGACAACTGACGAATCATTAGGACAGGTCAAAATAGCATAAAAAGCCAATTCAGTGATCCTTTGACAAGAAAAATGTGAGAAGATACCAGGCTGAATGTGAGAAGAATGATCTCAGTTTGGTTTCCAGAGGCTGTGGTGACCCCCACAAGCAGAGTTCACCTCCCACCAACTCACCTCACCTCACTACAACTACAGCCTGGCAGAGCAGTAGACAACAAGCTCAAACAGGTCTTCTCTATCTTGTACTTTTAAAGTCCACACAATAGCTGCCAAATGAAGGGTTGAGACCAGCACAGTGGGGCAGCTGCAGAGCAGAACAGAGTGTGCTGTATCCCCTGCCAGGGATGCACCCTGGGATTCCTCCCAGGAGAACAGGCAGTGAGGAGTGGACAGGAATGGAGAGAGTGCTGGTGCACCCTCCTGCCTGTCCTGGGACCAGAGTGAGGTGTGCACCCGCCCGCACAATGGAGCTCTGGAGCGCTCTGGGTCCACCAGCTTAGCCACAGCCTATAGGAACTGTTCTGGCTAACAGAAGCAATGCATTCAGTAAAAATATCACTTGAGTTTTCAGTGGGACCAAAGCAAAACAAGTGCTGTGACATACCCCCACCCCCTAAATTCATTCTCAGACTGTCCCACGTACAGACCCTTTGTACAAGTCACCAGTTTCATAATAAGCTTAGGTGTTAGGCTGTTTGACAGAAACTTATTTTGGCCTGACCTATGCAATTTGTGCAAGTGATTCTCAAGGGACTGCACGGTTTGAGTTTTGCTTATACGTTCCAGAGCCAAAAAAATTTCCAAAATTGCTTTAATGAGTTTGGGAATATGGGACTTGGGCAAAAGGGAATTATTGGTATTTATTAAAATGGTAAAGAAGCTTCTTTGCTGTCCCCAGTTTCACCTTTAATACTGTGCTTTGCTTTAGGGGTCTGCATGTGCTTTACACTTAGCTGGAGGAAAAAAGTCCTCAGTACTTCAGGTATTTTTTCTTGCTACACTCCTGCTAACCTGTTCCCAAGTGTGTTTTTTGCAGGGAGATGCAGAGCAGTCAGAGAAACCTTGTGCTTCCAAGCTGACCTTTGTTGAAAAGTCTGCACCACTCCTGCCACCAATAAAAGTGCTACATAATGCACACCAGATTCCACTCCCCATGGGGAAACTGATATTGGCCAGTACTCATGGATACTTCTATTGCTTCCACATTGAATACAGGTCATCGATTAGCATGCGCTCATGTACACTCACTTGCACAGAGCTCAGGGAATGTGTATAGCACAGAACCAAACCGGCTGAGATACACAATTTGTCTAAGACGTTTCTTCTTCTTCCAAGGACAACACAATCTCTTTTGTTGTTGCTTTCTATCCTGCAGCAAAGAAAGTCAGTGAGAGTTTGTAATTGTTATTTTTAATGTTGGAAACATCGACTCTGCTCCTCTCTTTGTAAATGCTGAGGAGGTGCTGCCTGCAGCCTGTCAGTCAATATTGCTGACTGAGGGATTTTCATTTCTTGGCACCTGTGCTGCTAAATAAATAGGATTGTTGGGCAAACAGCCCACAAATAAAGGACAGATAAGATAGAGAACTGGCAAGTGCTCAACCTCACTGAAAATCTGACCATCCATGCTTTTCCCCAAATATTAGAATTTTCATTGTGTTCCAGCAGGACGTTGCTGTTGCGCATCATGGGGTGGGGGGGGGGGGTGTCACAGTCAGCATTTGCACACTACCTCTTTGGTCCTATGTGTCCTGGATGAATAGCATTATGGTAGCTTAGTAAAACACCACGTTAGACAAGCTGCTGTAACTGACCACGTTGGCTCCTCTCCCTCCCTCTGCACGGTCATGCTAACACTGTGAGTCATCCTTACTAACATTTAAACAGATGGGCGGTACCCCACTAAGCCGTGGTGACTCGATCATGTTCCATCATATGACTCTACCCAATGATTAAAGATAACTCCATTAATGCAATCAAATATGTACGATACATACTTCGCTATGTGCCTTCTTGATTAATACCAAATATTCTGTCTGCTATGATGCAACACCTATCTGACCTAGTTTTCTAGGTTGTCTGATGACTAAACACTGCATTCACCTATTAAAAGAGCAGCCTTCCCTTAACTTGTAGTCTTCAAGGACAATTTCTGCACATGACAATTTGTTGCTGAGGTCTCAAGAGATTAGGATCATACTGGCCTAGACCATCCAGGGATATGTGTAAGAAGGACTGAAGCTATTTAAAGTATCACTGCAGTATGTTTTCTATTATGGTAAAGCACTCAGGGTCAGCATGGGGTCCAGGTAAAGCACTCAGGCCAGCACACGGGTCTTAGCATGACCTCTCTCCTGCTCCTTTCTCTCCTGCATGTAGCATTCATCTAAGGTCAGCAGGAATATCTACACCATAACCCAGTTAATTCTACTTCAGTTAGCTCTGGTGTGGGAAAAGTAAATCCATAAGTATATGGAGCTGCACTGGAGCAAAGGGACTCATCTCTTGACTTTCTCTGGCCTCCAGACCCAGCCAGCACACACTGGAGCATCTCACAGGTGGCTGGATGTGCTGTGGCAATTCGCCATGTTGGGTCAGCACTAGCTCAGGGATTTCTGCACCACACTCCAGTTACGCAATACAGACTTGCCCAGGCTTTCATCCTTTTTATATATATGTATGTATATACATATATATACGTGTATATCTATTTATTATAACAGTGCCCATAAGTCTTGGTTTAAAAACTGGGTGAGGTCCTGCCCCCAAAAGCTTATTGACCAAGGATAAAATGAGGAAGAGTGAGTGGAAGCAATAGGGAGACACAGGTAACTAAGGCAGCAATGATACCATTATGATCAATGGAGTGAGGAGCAACGACTGCGTACCAGCAGCATGCATCTTTTAAAGGTATGTCAACATGTGCATGTAGTTTGGGTGGCTGTCAGGCTGAAGAAACCAAGGAGCCTACCACGTTGAAAATGAGCAGTCTTCCACCCTGAATATGAGGCTCTGAATGTCTCATGGACAACCAGGTATTTTTGCAACTAAACTTTTAACTGCTAAAAAGTAAGCTCACTGGAGGACATGGTGCTACAGACCAACTGCAAACCTCTTCCATAGCAGCTGCTGAAGCCAGAGTACCGGACCCAAGTGCTGTCCTTGGCCTTCATTATTTGAAAAATTCAGAGGGCAAAGATGTGGAGGGGATGCTTTAACCTGAGAAAAGTGCACTGACTGCAGGGGTTGCCTCACTGCTGGCCTGCTGCTGTTTAACCTGCAGTGCCATTATTTAAGCCTATCAATCCAACTATAGCTTTCTTCGTTTGTGGCCCATTATTTTAGGTGTTCCCTCCGCCCCACAAAAGTAGGGCAGTTCTGTCTAGTTTCAATTCACTCATTTGTCATTCAGAGGAGGAAAGAAAAAAACAAACACAAAGGAAAGCAACAACAAAGCACCGGGCAAGTACTCGGAATACCTCACATAGTTGCAGGGACCTCACCTGACCTGCATATCCCATGTTTAACAACGTTTTAATCACTGCATCACCAAAGAGCCAAGCTTTCCAAGAAGTGGGAGGTTTGTGTCGCCAGGTTTTTCAGGGAGCCAAACCATATTCAGGGAAAAAGAAAACTGGCACCTAAAATTAATGGCTCTCTGCCAACCCAGTAAAGATCCTTGTTTGTGTTTCTCAGACAATTCAGACATCTGCATGATGTGGGTAGATTATTATTATCAGTAGCAGACATTTATACTGTGGTGGTGCCCAAAGGTCCCAGTAGGGACCGGGACCCCATTGAGCCTGGCACTGTACAAACACAGATAAGGGACAATTCTTACACAGTGTGTTTACAATGTAGAGACACAAAACAGATGAAAAGTAGAAGACAGAGATAGAACATAGGAGCAAATAAACATGCTAAAGAATTGAAGACAATTTATTGGTGCTCCTCTGGTTGCTTTTTTTTTTTTCTTTGTATGTTTTTTATTTAACTCGTATGCTCAAAATGACAGGATTGAGGAAGTTTGCAAGAGGAAGGGAGTAACTAAGATTGAGACACAGGAAGGGCAATACTCCAGAGAGGGAAAATTGTGGCTCATAACTCAGAGGATTTGGGGAGCATCCAGACAAAGCTATGGTTTCTGTAGAGGTTTTTAAACAGAGTGTACATGTATTTTCGCATATGTGTTTCCTTAAGATATTTTCCCAGTGTTGGACAAGGAGAAATTTCAGCCTGGGAAAGAGAAACTAGCTGATGGTAAAGACACTGGCAAGGTGAAAGTGATGCTTGACATTGTAATGAGAAACTGAAGGACTGAGATAAGATAAGGCTAAGCTGTGAAAAGTCTTAAAGACAAGAAGCTTGATTCAGAAGTGAAGGGAAAGCTCATGTAAGTGTTTGCGGAGAGCTGGCACAATTAAGATAACAAGCTATTCACTGGCACAGAGGTAGAAAGAATTCAGCAACAAGCATCACAAAAGGAGCAAGATGCAGCATACAGATATGAAATGATACAGACAAAGTCAAAAGCATGCAAAGAGATGCTACTTCTCAGTTCACATACCCTTGATGTCAAGTGAGAAGCTGTTCACTGGGAAAAAAAAGCAACTCCACAGAGATGCATTCTTGCTCACTTGCATAAAGTCACAGGGACAGAATATGTAACTGAAGGAAAACAATAAGGAGAAAAGAAAAAAAAAAGGACAGGGGATTGTAGCATGTACAGTAAAACACTAAAAACCTGTGGAAAAATGGCTCCAAATTTTGTTAAGAATTTTGTACTTTTCACCCAAGCTTGTAGGAGAAAAGCCCTGCAAATCAGCAGTGCCAGTGCAGTAATATGTTTAGTGGAACAAACTCTATTTTAGTCAATGATAAATCTTGCCTTTAGAAACTCCAGTTGTGCTAATGCCACCTATATTTGCTGAACACATGTTTAAGGAACCTCTGCAAATTCAGCATAAGTACAAGGACCAGCAGGTCCTTGGAAGCCTCACAGAACCCATTAACATTTGCCTTGTGGCTCTTACAGGTCTTAGAAACTGCTGGTTTCAATCTTTCCCTCCCTCTAAATATTTCACTGGGTCTTATTGCATGACCCATTGCAAGAAAAATAAGAAATGCTAGAATGGTTTCTTAGACTATAACCTCCTCAGAGAAGTTTACATTCAGCACAGTGTTATGCACACAGCTGGAACTCACAAATGATACGTGGAGGATAATGGCGTAGTTAAAGCAAAACAAGGAAACACTGGGAAAAGCAGGTTCAAGGGAATATATAGAACCAGCTCATGTAAAAGCACATTCTTGTAATGAAATTTAAAAAGTGGGATAAACACAAAAAACTGCAGGATAAACATAATTTGATCATAAAAGCAAGCAACAATGTCAAGCCAATTCCACTGTCAACATGGTCTCAGCTCAGACAGGATCAATCTTAATTCTTCAGGAAAATAAATGATTTTTCATCACTGCAAATGAAGGTGTATCAGCTTTCATTGAAGAAAAAAGCTACCAATAATACACAACATACCAATGGCAGCTGACTTAAAACCAGGAACAATAACAGCAATAAAGCTTACACAAATGCTTTCTAACATGTTCATTCTTTTTAAGGACCAGGCTTAAGACTTCAGCCTAGCAAGCAAATTAAAAAAAAACTTGAAAATTTCAGGCTCACTGAAGAAAAATGTCAACAGATTAAACAGCTGGAAAGAAACCTAACCCCAGCATTCAGATAAAAGTGACAACTGAACACCAAGTAACTTCTGCAACGTTTGTGCTATCTAAAGGTACTCACTGGCTCAAGTGACTCCATTGACAAGCAAACACTACTGCATTGAAAATGGCTTTTATTTGACCTTCATAACTTTGCATCTGAAGAGAATGGCAGGTTGCAAAAAGGATGGAGAAAAATCCCTTTTTACTCTTAAAGGGCTAGGAGGATATTTGGAAAGCTCTCTGTGAGCACTCATGACCAACAGATCCCTATACTGGCAAAATGGTAAAGCAAATATCTCAGAACTTTCTATTTATCCTTATATTTGTGCCAGTGCAATTTAACAGAAATAGTAAGATAAAAGGGCTTTGTAAACCCAGCTTTATAGTAAAAATGAAAAAAAAAAAAATAAAAGAATCTTTTTGAAGTGATTTATTTTTCCTTTTTTTTTGTTCTTTTTTTTTTAAACTTCCCAAACAAAGCAGAAGTTTGTCTCTGAAAATAAGACGGTGAATTACAGCAAAGTCATGAAAACAAAGAACCAACAGTTTCTCCAGTGCAGGCTTGTTACCATGAGCTAATAATTCCAGACTTTAAGCAAGCTGAGCCTCTTTTTTAATAACTGCATGCCTCTAGGCAAAGTATTTCTACTAAAAATTATTGAGGCATGGAACAAGGCAAGGTGTGTGAGCTAATGTTGGATTGTTCAGTTACTAAACCAACTCCTATAGCAATGAGCCTGCTCTGAACTGACAGATTATTTCTCTGTATACACTTGTATAAACACACTGCTTAAGGTCGAAATCTGTGTAAGCTTTCTTTTCAATTAAAATGTCAAAGATGACAGCACATGTTTTCACTATCCTCCACAGGATGATGAATGCCGCGGCAGCAGTTTCATGCCCCTGTGTTTCAGGGAAGTTTGCCTGCCTGGGTGTCTAAGAAAGATGTACTTGCTGATCTCCTGCGCCTGCAGGCGGACAGGGCTGCTATGGAGACTTCATGCTTTGGATAGCGTAACATCTCTTGACTTTTTCTTCCTCAACGTCCCCCCATGTGCCCCCACATCCGATGCAGTAAAAGTTAAAGTGGGGAGGTTGTTGTGCCCAAAGGGGTTGGGAAAAGGGTCCTGAATTAAAACACTGGCTTACTGCTTAAGTGACAGGCCTTAAATCCCAGGCTGGTTTTTGTTCATGGCCAATTCACTTCAGGCACCTAACTCGGGTCCCCACAGAAACGTAGTTGCAACAGAAAGACATAGTGCAGCCCAAAAGGTGCTTCCAGCATTTTTATTCTTTTTTTTTAAGGGATTAATCTGAATCTTTATATTTTTTTCAGCTCCATGAAAATGAATAGGTTTGTAATAAATTTTCATCAGTCTACAGCTTTGTACAAAGCCAAAGACAGTGGCTTCAAAGGTTGCTGGGTCTCCAGACCATGTTTCAATACAACTCATAGCACACATGGCCATAACATTATGGGTGAACCTAGAGCATCAATTTGGTCACAATTTTACTACAAAAAGACTGAGAAGCTCCGGGTGGAAGGGCGGCTGCTGGAGGATTGGCACAGGACTGCTACTGCTGAACCCAGGACAGAAGTGAAAACAGTCTCAGTGAGAGAAAAACACTCCTGCATCTGCCATTGGAAGAGTCAGTCTCTCTAATGCTGACAACACAACCGTGCTCTATACACTATGTAAAGCAGTCTGCCCATAGTCACTTGTGAGAAAAACTAATAGGTATATACATGTGACATGATTTAGTTACTGAGATTTCAATTCTACCCTCAACACCAAAAATACTATAAAAGTAACACATAATGTAAAGACTTCTAAGAAATAAGTTATGTAAGAAAACACAAACATGATTTCTTAAACAAAATAGCAAATAAGTAAAATAGAAAATTAGAAGCTTGGAAGTGTATCAGATGACAGAGTATTATGAAAAGTACCAGCAGCAGACCAAAATCCAGCCCTTTAACAAAATCCTTAAACAAAACTACCACAAAAGATACTCTGTACTCTTTAACACTCATTGCTTCCCTAGCACTTGTGCCATCAACACATGGTTCTGCATTGCCAGGCTCTCTCTACAGCCCAGGAAAAAGTTAGCACTTGTGCACGGCCCACCACAGTCACAGCCCCAAATGTGCTCAGTGTCTCAAAGCTGATGTTTTTTTCAGTGGGTGGCAGTGGGGAGGAGGGAGAAGAGTACATACATGAGGGTATACTCTCAATTACCTGTTTAGCAGGTCACCTCCAGGTATAAAAATATCTTAGAGCTGCCAAATAGATATATATCTTCAGTGACCTCTTCCCATCCCCAACCCACTTCACTGATTCCTGTCAAACTTTCATAAAGATCAAAATGAATATTTGCCATTTCCTGGAAGGAACCTTTGTACGCACTTAATCTCTTAAACATGCTAAAAATCCCAACTGACAGCTGTATTAGTACAAATGATGAGAAGCACAGGGAAGGGGTGAATCTCAAGGCAGAAAGAACAAAGTCATGGAGAACTGCTGCAGCTGCACTTCAACGGAGATAAGCTCCAAGCCAGCGTTGTCTGCTCTCATTATTTAAAGAGCTCATGTTGCCTTCTCTGCCTACATCTCAAGGGGAGTCACCACTGACTGAGAGCATCAGTCAAGGAAACGGTAATCCCAAACTCATCTACAGCATTTTTTACATAGCTAAGGCAAATTTCACTGAAGTGTGGAAATCATGTTAGCTGCTATTTGCTAATAAAGTCCCCGAGAACAGTCCCCCCAAACAATGTGCACCAGAAATGCCCCACAGCAATGACAGAAGTACTACAGGTAGTGGCTGCTAGAGATTTCATTGACACTTAGATGCCAACACAGGCCAGCAAAGGTTTCCAGCAGTTTGCAAAGGGAAGAAGTGATAGCTAGTAAAAAGCCACTGTCCACTCATGTGCAACCACAGATTCATGGGAAAATTTCTTTCTGTACACAGGCATGCCCACTAAGAGAAACAACAAAAAAGAACAGGCATTGAAATAACAGGTTATTTTATTCTTCCAATAAAGTGTATATTGTCATCGCAATTTCCAGCCACTATCCGTGCCCACTCCTTCCCTTTTAAGTACTGGTTTGAGCATGAACCTGCAGCTAATTTTGAGGTTGGACTTCATTTGTTTTCACATCAATGCAATTAATTTCCACTGGAAAATGCATCTCAGGCATTCAGTCAAAATAGGCCTAAAATAATTCTGAAAAGCTCATCTGTCTCCAATCTATATAATGTTTTAAAAATTGGATGCATGCCCTGCAATAACATTGCACTTCACAAAGCTTAAAGCTCTAAACTTGAGGGTATCAGTTACATTGAGACTGTAGTAAATTAAAACATCCAGTTTCTGGTTTGCATTGATTTATAAATATCGAGAAAACTACTATTGCAGTCATTACCACTTTGGTGCTCCAAGTTGAGTTTTCAGCAGTTCAGGGTTATTTTCATTCTTATTGTGGCTACAGTAGCCTTTCAAGTTATAGATCAAATTCCCAGATAATATGTAAATCTTAAATCTTAGTTTTAAAAATATGCATACAAACCAGCCAATACTAATAACAAAAAGCAGGAAGCCTATGTGGTCAGTCATGTCAGATACCAAGCACATTTTTTTTAGACTCTCCAGCTTAAAGCAGAAAGGATACTTACTATTATAAAATGTTTTATATAGAAACAAGTGGAAATGGGACTTTACTCGGAATTTGCTGTTTTCTTTTGAATCATTCTTTGGAATGAGAGGATCAGAAGCATATTCAAAACTTTTCTCCTAGAGAGCCTGCACATTAGGCTACCTGGTGACTTTCAAAATGTGCTTGTTTATGAGCAAAATATCACTGAGGAAATATAAAACTGAAAAATCAAGAGAGCTCATGAGCTGTAACTCAGTTAACACAATAATTTGAGAAAACAATAAAAAAAGCATGAACACATCAACAGCAGTAGGGCCAATTCTCAATGGTATAGAGCACACAGCTTTGCCAAAGACAATGGATTTAAACCAACTGGGAATCTCACTCATACACACACATGCACGCACACTCCATAAACACACAGTATATAACATGCATTACATCTAGCTGTAAAATAAGCTTTGACAGTGATCTATGTCTTACGCTTCAAAAGAAAATAAAAATCCCACCTTACACCTTACCATCTGTGGATGACTACTGAGGATTTTCTCCTGACCCCTGGTGGTGATTAGCTTATGAAGAGAAGCAGAAGGGTCACCATAATATTACAGCATTTCTTCTGAAAGCACTGGCCAAATTTTACCCTTGCTGCCCTTGATACTGTCACTGAAGCTTGTACGCTGATCTGCAACCCAGCTTTCTACTATTCTTTGCATTCATCATATTTGTCTTGTGCAGCAGGTACAGTACAGGTGAGAAACAAGGACCCTACTGGCCATGATGTGCTTGCCATTGAAGTTCACATGACTGCTGTTAATGCAATCACTTAGAACAGAATCACAGAATCAGACCCATAAAAATGTGTGACACCTAAGAAGATATTTTCCTAAATTTTATCCTGAAATGCTGATTGATGCATGTTAATGATTCACTACATTGCACTAAGGAAAAAAAAAAAAGGAAAAAATTGTACATCTTTACTTTCCAATTTGTACTGATGTTTCTAGTTTAGTGTTTCTCAGCTGTTTGGGGTTTTTTGGTTTTGGGTTGTTTTTTTTTTCTTGTCTTGAGAGACATGTTTCCTTAAAGAGGAAACATTCCCCCAAACCAGAACTTTGTGTTGAAGATTAAAACATCCACTGCACCAATTTAAAGTAAAGGGCTTATTAGTCAGTAGGCAATCGTACAAAAACTCAGGTCACCCTATCAGCTTCCAAGAGTCTGCAGTATGAACTAACACACTGTTAATTTACTTCTTTTTAATTATTTATTTCATGTCTTCAGCATGAACTGTAAGTGTTCATGCATATCCCATGAATAGTTTTGGTTTGCATTGTTTCTTTTTTCCTCCACTTTCCCCTTGGGAACCACTACTGAAACAGTGGTTTAGCAAGAAAGCTGTCATGCCATGGGAAGAAATACAGCAGCATTTTGATCAATGGAGTCAAAAACTGAATTAGGTGAATTCTGAAACTCTGAGAGTATTGGATAGATTTAAGATTTTGCACCTCGCAGTTTTCAGCATTAGAATTCAGCAAGGAGGGGTCATTTTCGCAAAAAAAATACCGAGGCCCACCAGGCTAGAAAGATCTTTCTAGATGCATTTGCATTGTTGAAGTAATGCCACTCATCTGGAGACAGCCCAAGTCTCCTGTAGACACACAGGTCTTCAAACAGCCCTTCCAGGAACACGAACGTCATTTCAACATGCACTGACTGCCCAATGATGCAAAACTAAACTGCAAAATACCACTTTTCAGTGATGTGCCACTACAGCCATTGGAATCAACTGCAGCATTTGTATTAAGAGTTTCCAGATTTAAACTGTGGGAACGGGTACCCTGGAGTTGTCAGTGGAAGGCCTCTGACAGTGTAATTTGTTTCTCCTACTGACCTGACAAAGCCAGAGCATGCTGACATTCAAGAAACATTAGTTGGGTTTGTTTTGTTTTTCTTTCTTTTTTTCTCTTTTAAACCGTTTTCTTGGAGCTGTTGGGAGGGCAGAGGAAAGGACTGTCAGCTTAGGAAGGGGAAGAGGCTGAAGAGGGAGAATGAAGACGTGCCCTTTTCTCAACGTCTCCTACAAGATAAGGTGTTTGTTGCGCTCTTTACTGAGACACACTGGTACAGTGCAGGTGAACGTGTGAAAAAAAATGTTAACTTTACCTAAACAATGAAGTGGCAGCTCCACTCCGTTTCAAACTGAGCTCCACTCAAACTTCGGATCTGTTACAGGGAGCCAGACATTGAACTGATCAGGTTAAAACATCTCAACAATCACATAAATAGGCCTGGTCAAAGCCTGTTGCATCACCTGCCTTTATTTTTTACTGTTAATATTTAGCAATGGAAGAAAGATACGGATCTGTGTTCTACACACTTGCCATCTCCAACAGTATGATCTCAGCTCAGAGAGCAGCAGGAATTTGCACAGCAGTGAGTATGGCCGATTTCCAGGGGTCGGAAGTCATGGCTTACTCACTCCACTCTGTGTTTTGTGTTGTTGTTCTGTTTCATTTTTTTTTTTAATAGGAAAGGCAAATGTGATGAACCTTAAGAATAGAGGCAAAATCAGATTGCAGGTCAGCATGTTCTGCATTTCTCCCCCTGGTCTCTCTATTTTGTGGAGCACAGATTTAGCCCTGGTATTAGCCTACCAGATAACAAGTTCTTAAAATGTCTCATACATAAAATTTGATGAGAAACCGAGCGTTTAGGAATAATGATTCAGATGTATACTTTTTAGACTAGCATGGAAATCTGCCTTTATCTCTTTCTCTATAGCAACAAACCATCTGAATCCACACCACACCTCATATAGATCTGGCCCAGTCTATGTAGGATATGTAACAAAGGTAGTATCTGGCTTAAGGGGAGCAGATGCAGCAGTATACATGCAAGACACTTTGTATTCGGCAGACACATGCAACCAGCTGTTTGTTCTTTAGCTTGTGGGCTATACATCTACTGGGACACCCCCTCCCATGTAAACCTTGCCCAGCTCCTGGTCTTATTTCCACTGCAAATTTATCCCTAAAGCCATGGATAAGCATAGTGTTTGGGGTTTAAAGTTAAGTGTCATTTAGTATCATTTCTTACATCTCCATACATTATAATGAGACCCTTTTTCACAGGGGACTTGGGATCTGATTTTAATTTGCGGTAGGGTTATGGTCACAATAAATGTCTATTTCAGATATTCATGAGAAATCCCTAATGCAAGTGGAAATAGAAAGTGGCTGTTTTCTTGTCGTTTCAAAGCCATGTATGTAAAACACACAGTACAGATCTGCTCCACATACAAAGCTATTATCAACCCAGCACTGCACCCTGGTTCCTGCCCTGGTAGCAGGCACCCCAATGCCAAACAGTCTCAGCAGGTTTTATAGCTTGCATAAGAAAAGAACAGGTTATGAAATCATTAGCACTTCATCTGAGGCTGCCACAGGGATGCCCCTCTGTGTTCATTGTGAAACGTTTCTTTGGCAGCTGCATCCAAGAAGCATATTTAGATGTTGCTTCTTCAGTATCGCCACAGACTGTGAAGTAAATCAGTACTTTCATGCTCTCAGCTCACATGATGGGGGTGGAAGTCTCTTTGCTGCACCTCAAGGCTAATTCTCCCCATTTACACATGCCTAACTCTAGGCATGAGGACCTCTAGGAAGCCCAGATGTCTATAATCACACTCCCAGCCTTATGCAGCCAGCACTGCCAAGGACTTGGGCCATGCCTTGGGAGGCTGGAAGAGACTTCAGCTTTGTCAAGCACCACAGGTTCCAACTCCCCTCATCCTGCAGGCAGCCACTGCTAGCAGTGCAGCTGAGGGCTGCCCTCCCCTTGGCTGAAGTCCTGGTTTGGGGTACAACGCACAGCCTGTTGGCACTTTCTCCTCTGTAAATGCAAGCTCAGGTGAAACTGTGTCAGATCAAGCAGGTGAAGCTGAACTTGTTTGCCCCTCCACAGGAGAATCCATGTCCCTGACAGAAAGAAACAAAACTCACTGCTGGTCACTGAGCAAAGCATCTAGATCCCTTTGGATGCTCCTTGGGACCCTACCTGTAAGGTTTAGAAGCCTGCCCTTGCGAATGACGCGAAGTAGAACCACCATGATCTGGCTGAAAGACAATTGGTGGCCTTAAATACCTAAGAATCCAAATCTTTTAAAAGGGAAAATTGTGCAGCTTGAAGGAAAACACTAGCACCAGGTGGGGAGGGAAACTTGTGAAATTTTACAGATTTGAGTCACCCAGGGATCTGGTCCACCGGTACTTGCAAATCTGAATTCAATCAGTTTTACCACCTGCCTGAGACAGAGCACCCAAAGAAAGGAGCTGCGTCAGGTTCCTGAACGTTAAGGAAAAGCTAGCTTGTGTTGCTGTCTTTCTGAATCAATGCACGGGTTCATGATTTAAGTAACTGAGGTACTGGGGCTTTTTAAAGCAGTGTAAGTAAATAGCTAAGCTTGATGTGATATAAAAAGCACCACAACAGAAAGGAGAACTTAATGTAGTAATGAAAATCACTTACCCTTAATCATCCCTGAGACAGTGTTTTTACAACGCTTTGTGATTTATTCAGCTAGCAAACATGCCTCCTTTGACTTTTCTAATAACAGGCCATCTTAGCCGTGCTTGTTGGGATTTGAGTTTGGGCTTTTTTTTTCAATCAGCATCTCAAGTACATTATTTAAATGTCTTTGATGCTTTTTCTTTAAAAGGATTTGTGAAGCAATAAATCATATTTATATGCAAAGGAGACAAAAAAAAAAAATCCCAAACAACCAAAAACTTTATTAGGAAACTTTGGAAAAATAAGAGGTTGGGTCACAGGTATGCAACCAGTGTCACACATTTCTAGAGCACATTATTGCTTAAAGACTTACTGAAGCCCACATTCATTGCTGCTGACAAGTGTGCCACTTAGTGTATGAGATTGTATGAAAGGTTGTTTGCTGCATGATTTACAATGGTGCCCTTACACTAAATAGGAAAGACTGTAAACTACCTGTGCTCTGCTGAGCAGCTACATGCTTCCTCTTTGCATGGAAGGGCCTCAGCCTTTGGCAAAGCTGGACAATTTCTCAAGTGAGTACACTCTTGTGACACTGAGGCTAGCCAGACCACAAACTATTTTATTATGTTGTGCAAAAAACCTATGTGCAAAAAAACCCTCTTTAATTAAGATAGAACAACCAGCACTGCGGTTGTAATTACCTTGGACTGCTTTACCCATGGGCATAATGAAATAAAATTGGGCCCTCTATATTTTTGTTTTTAAACTAAGTAAACCCAAATTAATTTATTCAACTCAAACCAGACAGGTTTCTCTTTTAAAGGAAGGCATATATGGTTGGAGGGGCTGGTGCAGGAGGCAGAGTGACATGCAATGATGACTGTGAACTGCAAACTGCTGGCAAAACATTTGGCTTGCCGTTGGTCCGTGGCCAGTATTTTCCTTTGTTAATGAATCCCACATCTTTTCTAAGTTAAGCGTTTTTTCTTCTCCCCCCTCATTTTATTTGAAACATATTTTAAATATTTTTGTTTTTATGATGTCATGGAACACGATACAGCCCCCTCCTAACCTCCAATATGGGAAAATCAATTAAAATCTTGACATTAGGAGCTATGATATAAGCATATGGTTCAACTGCTCTGACTTCTTTTTTTTAAGCAACACATCAAGGATCAACGCAAAGAGAAATAACCAAATGAGAAATCCACATTACTGAATAAAAATGATACCAACTGAAAGGGTATCACAGCCAGAACCTCGCTACTCACCAAACACAAAAAAAAAACCCTGCAACTCTGGCAGGTTTTGACAGACTTACTCTCTGTTTTAGGAATACATATTTTTCATTTGTGTCCTTTTTTGAGGAAAATGCCCATTTAAAAGAAGCCATCCTGAATGCTGCGTTTAATATTTAATGAATTTTGTCTCACCCAAAGTACCCTCATTTTATGACTTCAAGAATGCAACCTTAAAATGGAGTTTTATCAGCTTCCTCATTAATTTCTGACTCTTCCCTGAACAAAACAGAAGAAAAAATAATGAGGAATTTCCTATCACAACAGAGACATAATTTTCAAACACAATGATCATTTTGGGCATTCAGTCACACCTGCCCTACTGACCACCAGTCTTCTGGACTATGTGACAACAAAAACCCTTCCAGGTCCCTTTAGTATTTCAAATCATCAAAACCCCAGACAGACTAAATGATAAGTCACTGAAACTCCAGGGAATACAGGCACCAAACAGAAGATTTAACTCTCTATGTCACTGTGCACAATGTTCCCCCTGAAGCAAAAAGCTCTTTCCCAGAGGTCTTTCAAGACTGGAAAAGGTGTTACAGGCAGCTTAGAAGTAGAGAGTTATTTTTAACCTGTCACTGGCAAGAAAACAAGTTTTTTCAATCATCTTCTATGGACATCTAGTCTCCAATCCTGCGAGCATCTAGCTGCATGAATTTACATGCCCTCCTTTAATACACTTGAGTTTTACAAAGCTTGCAAGATTTCTTCAGCCACTGTAACTCATAGCTAGTACTACCGATGGCAAGGATGACGAAAGTATAGCACAGCGCACTGCTGGTCCTGCAACCCACACTGGGTGAGGACAAAGATACATCAGAAAAAATGAAGTTGCAGAAGCCTTCTCTGCACCAAGCCCCTTAGTTTTTATAGCATGAATGGTGCTGAGCTCATGTTCAAAATGCCCAAAAGCTTTTTCTAGACTGTCCTGGTATCAGCTCAAACTCTGGAGTTATATAAGGTTAGAGACTTCAAACATCTATAGTGTGTGTGCAAATTAAATATAGTCTATCACAGTGAGTTCACTTGCATTGTTACTGACGTGATTTATGCAGAAAATTGCAGCCAAGCTCAAAAGCTAGAGCTGAACATTTTTTTCCCCCCAAACAGAATATTTACCAAAAGCAGCACTTTCAGCTTGAGAAAAATTATTAAATTCACTAATAAATAATATTTAAGAAATCTTGTAAGTGGAAAAGACCATACATTTGGAAAAGCAGAGGGCTTTAACATTTCTAAATGTTCCAGCTTGAAATACCATGTTAATATGGAAATTTATCCCGCTCATTTTGAAGAGTTAATTTTCTTGTAAACCTGAAAACGTCTTTCCTTTTCGTAAATTTATTTGCACAATTGAGAATTTTGTCATATCAAGTTAACCTAAATTACTGTTTTTAATTTCAGTCACTAAGTCAACAAGTTTGTTATTCACATAGAACTAGTTACTGTTACAGCTCACCTGCCACGAGCACTCCAGTGTCACAAAAGAAACCTTAAATGTCAGTTTTTCCTTAATTTCCTGTTCTATTGAAAACAACCTAATATTCCAACTCATTCCTCTCTCTTAAGTCTTCTCCCCCAGATTTTTCCTAAATGATTTTAACAGCTAATTAGAAACCTGAACATCAATATCTACGTATTAATGAAAAACAGAGCACTGGTGCTTTCAAAACTATCTTACTTAAAGACTAATTAGGTTCATTAATAAGTTAACCAGGTAGGAATGCTGTTTTCAAGGCAAAGAGAAAATAGTACTTTCTACAGGAAAGTATGGGACTTTTTGTTTTGTTTTCCAAGGCGATTAGCTCTTCCAGCCAGAAAGTTTTTACCACACGTTCCAATTCAGTGATTTGCTCTCTGTCTGACAGTACTGCAAAATCATCTTTGACATTTACCAAAGTGTCAGGAACAGCGTTTTAAAAGGACAAAGCTTGTCTCGATTACAAGAAAAGAAGATGCAAATAAGGTGAATGCATGGCAATAAAGAACATGCCAGTGGACTAGTGAGAGCCAGGCTGCGTGCTCTAGGACTGCACTTTTGGAAAGGTCATAAATATGAACAATATCCTTCTCTAAGCCTTTTAGCTCAAGATGAATATAATATTGAGTCAGCGTCACAACACAGGCTTTTGTCAGTGAAAACTGATGTCCAGTGACTGTTTCTCAGTCTTTATGTTATATTCTATGATAAATTATTAATTTTTAAATAATAAAGTAACTGAGCATGCAGAAGGGCAAAGCATGAGTTTACATGTGATATTAGTGACAGCATATTGGATAGTCATTAGTTAATGGAGAAATCCAAACACAGGATAAGGTATGCAGGGAGTTCATTGCAAAAACACATTAATGTGCCATTACTTTTATAGTGGGAACAGCTTTTGATAGCTAAGTTCCTGTAAAACATAACTTTGAGCTTACAGGGATGTTAGCAAGTGGATCCCTCACATGGTGATGGACAAAGATTGTCTCCTGATTTTGCAAAGCATGCTCAAAATTACCAGAAATGTCCAGAAGTTTTGTTTATTATGGTTTAATTCCCCTATTTTTGTAAAAAAAAAAGTGGACCAGGTGACTGGTTTGGAAATATCTCAGTGATGGATTTTCTCATAGCATTTCAGAATCCTCTTGTAATTTTTTACTATAAGCATAAAACACAGATGCTTAGTTCAACAGGAAACAAGGTTTCATTCAGCAGTTTATAAACTGAAAAGATATTTGGCTTCATTTTGGCTCACATTTCAGCCAAAAATGGCTGGTTGTCAGGATTCCCGTTTTATCTTTGCATTTTTATCTGGCATCTCCTAAAACTTAGGTGACCATGACCTTCAGTGCAGTGAGAAAGCAAGGAAACAAAGCACCTTGAAGCATAATTCATTTTCTCCCCAGTACCAGCAATTCAGAGCCCCCAGTTACACTTCCTACATGAGGTGCATACATTCTTCTCAAAACAAGGCTGACACAAGCCGACACAGGATATGCTTTAGATGACATTATGTTCTTATCTTGCAGTTTGCTTTTCTCATTGCTTTCTTCCTCATCAAAATTCTTCCTGCTTCCCCCCCTGTACAGATAGCCAGGGCTGCCATCATGGGCCAGTGCAGAACCAGAGATCCCTTTCAGTTAGAAGACACCTCTCTGAAGGTCACCTTCTCCAACCTCTTGCTCCAAGCAAGGCTAACTGCAGTATTAGATCAGGCTGCTGGGGGCCTTTTCTAGACAAAGTGTGAGCCTGTATCAACCACCTCTGCAGCCTGTTGCTGTGCCTTACCACATTCCTCCTGCAAGGAGCCTTTCCTTGTTAGGTCCCACAGGAATTCCTTCACTGAAACTTGTGCTGTTGTCTTTTGTCTTCAGGCTGCAAAGTGAGGCAGACACTGTCTCCTCTCTAACTACCCTTTAAGTACCTTAAGGTTACAACTAGATCCTCTGTAAGCTGTCTTTTCCTAAGCTAAATAAACAGAGTTCACCTGCTCTCTGCTTTCTTCAACCTAGTGAAGATGTCTGTAATGTCATCTGTCCTCTGTGCAACTCACCCACCTTCCTCTGCTACAGTGCCTTAAGTCTTTGAAGGCTCACCCAGGAACATATGTGCAGTTCTGAGGTAATCATTTGCTTGGAGTTATTCTGAAATCCAAACAGATTTCACCTTAAACTGACCAAGACTTTGGCTGGGTGCAGAGATTTTTTTATTCTCCCCACAATAGAGAAGATCTTTCTAAGTAAGTCCTCTGGGGATCATTTGGGCAAACCCAAATATCTGACCCTGAGCCAATCAGTTAGTTATTATATCTAATGTTTGTCCTATTTGATAATTACTGTCTGCAAGAGACACATGCCAGTGTGGAGGTACTGCCGGAATCCAGCACTCCTGCTCTCAATGCTACACGGGGAAACAGCAGAGTCATACCCTTCCTACATCCAGCTCAATCCAATCTACGTTCCAAAAAGTCTTCTTATTGGAGCATTGCTCCAGTATCTCCCTAAGATAAAAACCTACCTTTTAAGGAATAAGAAAAAGGAGATATTAGATAAAGTTTCTGCTGGCTGTGCTATCAGCCAAGAACTTATCTCGGGCACCAGGTGAGACCTGCATTTAAAACTCTGAAGAGTAATATGTGTGATTGCCAGAGTATTACTGCCTGGTTTATCATTTGCTACTCTTCACACTTTCTGGGCATTTCCCCTCAGAAACAAATTGGAAATAACAGAACCATTTATTTAGATGAGACACTAGCCATCAAACAGAAAATGAAATAGATAAAGCTTAATGACCTTTCAGGGCACAGCAAGTGAGAAACTATTCTTCTTTTCTGAGAACTTTTTTAAATAACAAAAAAAAAAACCAACTTTCTCAGCAAAACCAGCTAGCAATTTGGAAGGGAAAGTATTTTCACTTGAAACAATTCCCAATTTCCCTTGAAACCATTGTTATTTGTCAAAAGCTCAGATTTTAACAGTTATTGAGCCTTGCTGGAAACTTCAGTCAGGCACATTTCACTTTTCTAAATAGATCTTTATAAATCCACACTTTTTCCAACTATCTACCTTTTTTTTTCTGTAATATTCACCTATTTTTTTTGCATTATATTTTTATAAATGTTGCTGGTAAGGCTTTGTGTATGCTACAGCTCTTTCCTAGGGCACTACAAAGTCTTGTCAAAATAGTTTAAACAGAAAAAAAAAGGCTAAATTCATTACTAAAAGGAAATTTGCTACATACTGTTTTTTCACTCAATATATTACAATTATCTACTGAACTGCAGTAGCTAGGTTTTGCTCTGAATGGAAAAAGTTCCATACTGTTCAAGAGCAGCAGGTGAAAAGCCAAACACTGATACAGAGCAATGTCACCCTATAACCATTGTTTAAATTTTTGCCCTAGATTTTATTTCTCCTTCTGAAAAACCTTGAAATGCAAAGGAGAGATGAGGGGTGCTAATACAGTTTCAGTTTGAAAAGAAAGAAACTGTCATTTAAATGTATATACCCACATCACTGCCTTAAGTCATGCAACTTGGAATGTTAGTCATGTAATAAATTATTTCTGATAGAATTGCTTAGGAATAACAAGTTAATTTTGTCTTGCAGTCTTAAATATATTGGTGCACAGGACACACTATACACACATAACAGATCCGTGCATACAGAGACTTCTGTACTAATCTGCACTTGGTGCAATACCTCTGTTTCATTTGAATGGCCACAGGAGATATTTGTCAATGCTGGACTCCAATGCCAAGGAATCTGTGCATTCAAACAACCTGTAAACTGAACCTTAATTTAGATTTTATTTTGATTTTTCAGCCAATCCTATTTCTACAGGAATTTACAAAAGAAACTCACTTATTCAAAGTATGTCAGAAAACTAAAAACTGTTCAGAGCAATGAGAATTCCTGCAATACTGTGAGGCACAACACAAGAGAAATACGGCTCATATTGTTCGCTGCAGTGAAAGAAAAGTTTACTTTGATCTGGAAACCAAATGACAACAAAGAACACAGAACTGGAACTTCTTTTTATGTGATACTGAGAGCCCTTAAACTGAGGTCAAGGGAGGATCTGGTCTCGTAAGATTTTTCTGTTCTGGTTTTTAAGACTCAGTTTGGAAAACAATAGCTAATGTTAAAACTGACATATAAAATTACTGGTGTTGATGGGCTTTTCCAGTGTGGTAAAACATCCTACTGGTATTGTTTTTGACAGGGCTTGTGATAACTAGTTGGCATTTAGAGAAAATGTAATGAACTTTTATTACTATTATTTTGCTGCTGCTAACGGGCATAGATTTATTGATCTCCAGAAAATAGCACTCATCTGAACCACATTGCCCATATTCTTTACAGTCATGGAGCAGCATAAGAGCTGTAGATACCTGCAGTAAAACCCTCCATCTTGATATTTATACGAATACCTCTTGTATTCATACTAATAAAGAGATTTAATATGTTTGACTAATGGCTGCAATTTGGAAAACATTGTATGATGTTCTTGAATGAAAGATATGTTGAAATAAAGACCACAACGCATATACAGTCTGCGCTGATCTGAGAGACTACAATTCTCACTCTTGACTGACAATTCTGACTCTTGTTTTTACCGAGCAGTGTCTAGTTTCATTAGACGATGTAGAAATCTTTCAGTAAATTAGGAGTGAGATTTTTTTCAGTACAGTTATTCATTTTAACATGTGATGCTGATGCTACAAGGAAACATCAGGACATAAAATCAAGAATGGAAGTGGGGATGGAATAAATAGAGTTCTGTTAAGTAAATGAATTTTCCTGGTTCTGTCAGGATCCAAAAGCCCTAAAAAGCAAAATGTGTATCACTGGGGCTGAAAAATTTCTCATGCTATTTGATAATCAAGGCCTTAAAAATGTGTTTGGAGGAAGTGGAGAGGGAAGGTGGCAAGCACCACAACACAGAAATTCCATGCCACGTTTAAAAACAAACACAAGCACCCACGTAGAGAGGAAATCATCCATTAATAAGGATCCAAGGTTCATCAGTCTCTGCGATCACTGTGGCTGAACAAGTAGTTTTTCAGGAGGGCACATCCCAAAGCTAGAGATGTTGAAAAATATGTAGGTCCTCAAAGGAATGAAAAGTTTTATGGATTTTATCCAGAATCCATCAAGGCAGCACTCCTATTCACTGCAATAAGCTTTGGACCAGGTTCAACATCCAGACGTAGTCCTCCCTCACTAGAACTGGCTGGTCATGTCGGAAACTGTTTGGGCAAAGTACCCCACCCATAAACAGAGAACTCGGGAAGGGTACATGAGCAAGCAACAAATCATTTGTCTCTGCCAAGATTAGGGGTTGTGTCTCCTACTCATTCACCCTCTGAGACAATAAAATGAGGGCTATAGTAAGTAGCATCTCCGAAGCAATCTAGAAAGGAATGCCACATGAATGAAAATCAAGAGGACAAGGGTTCCTTCAATTCTGATGTTCAAAGTGGAAGAAATGAGCAAGCGATGGGGTACAGAAAGCTCCTAGCAGACAGATGCAGTGTTTCCAATCAGATCTTTTCTCTGGGATCATATAAGTAGAAAGAGGAATAGAAAGAAACTACAAACGTGAGTGTGGAGAGTTCCACCATGGGAATTGCCACATCAGCTAGGTGGAAGATAGAGATATGCAAGTCCATGTGCAGGAGAAAGAGAGCATAAACACAGTTAAGTGGATATTAATGAACACTAAACAAGGATGGCAAGCCTGCTCTGAACTTACAAATCACATCCGCATTAATACCAAATGAGTTCATTAAGATTAACATTATTATGATGAGTATCAAAGGGATTAAAAGAGATTATGGCAAATAAGAGAGTCAGATAGGAATGAGATGTAATTACCTTCATATCTGGTTTATCTATAGCTGCAGAGAAAGACCCAGCAGTCACTTCACACTGGAGGAACCTAACTCACATTTTGATCTGAAGTGTAATTTTCGGCAAAGCTGATCTCAACGGTTTGGGCAGAACGCGGCCCAGGCATGTGCAGGATGAACAAAAGAAGGGTGGGAAGGCGAGCAGAGAGAGATGGGGAAGAGCAGAAGAGGCCCGCTCCTGCCCCAGCACCCTCACCCAAGCACAGGACACCCTCACCCAAGCAGCTCACCCAAGCACAACCTGGTCTTTGTGCTTCCTCATGTACAAAATGTGATGTGAAGGCTGCCCTGTCACCACCTCTGCCCAACACATGGCCTACTCTGACCCCAGCACTCACCACACCAACTCCAAAAACTTCATTTGGCTTCACAAATATTAGACAAGTCTTCCAAAATGAATGTCTAAGGGAAATAATCTCATTGTAGAACTAGGGGTAGGGTATCACATTCACTGAAGTAAAACTAAACTGTCTGATTTTTACCTCTTGCTTTGCAACTGCAGAGCCAATTCTTTGGTGCATGCAGAGACCAGCTAAGGAGCACCAAATTATGGCTTAAAATCACACAGTTTAAAAAGCAGATATCCTGCCAATGCACACATTCAACAATGCAGGCGGAAATGTTACTTGGGATCTTGGTGGGGAAAATTTACTGGTACTCTTCCAGCCAGGCTTTGAGAGCAGATTGCCTTTCTTCACAAGCAGACTGTAAGCAGTCGGCTCTCTAGTGCAAACATCACTTCCCAGCTCGGGTGTGTTTGGCCTCTGGTTTGTCTGACAGGTTACATGTGCTTCTGAATATATCTGCTGATGCTCATTTTCAGAGTGCTGTTAGCATTTCTTCTGGCTGTCATTTAAAAATTAGGCCTAAAGATATCATCCCTCAATGAGAAAATCCTTTTGCCAGAAGGGCCACTTTCAAATGCATTGGGACCTGCTGTCAGAGTTGTCGGCCACTGACCACGGAGATGCAAGAAAACCGGCATACCTGTACACTGGCTCCAAAGTAGCAGAAGATGGGCAGCTAGCACTGGAGGAATCCAAAATGGGAGCTACTTTCCTTTTTTTGTTGTCCAAGATGAATGCGCATTTCAAAAGCACCTGTCAAGCACAACCAAAGCTGCCTGGCTCTCCTCAGGATACTTATACCTCCTTATTTATATGCTTTGTTGCTTCAGTAGGAAATGTCTATACAAATATATACACACATACACACATGTGTGGGCATATGGAACTTACAATTGCAACATTTTGAGAGAAGCTTTTAAAACCGTCTTTTCTGTGATGCTGTGTTGAAATCACTTAAGAAGCAGAAGTTAGAGCTGCAATGCACTTCTGGAAGGGAAGAAGGATTTCCATTTTTATACTTTCTACCTAATTTTAACAGGTATGAACCACCAGGGTGGAGAGATGAACTTGCTCTTTGAAAGCTGTAAGCACAAGGCAGGGTCATCAGTCTGTTCACACTGACTAAAGCACCAAGACGTTCTTTGCTGTCCTTGCACCCAGGTGAAATGTTAATAGCTAGTACTAGACAAGTAAGACTCCGATCCCCCATGGAATGCAACACAATGACCCAAGACTTCCAGACCATGCTGCACAACCTATTCGATAGACATTTTTGTAAGAGAAATAGCAACGATGCATTTCTGCATAGGCAAAGATGGAGCGTGACAATCTGTCATCCTCTGCCCAGTATCTTGCCAATATGGCTAGACACTATACTAGGACAACGCTGATGGACTTTTCCCGCAGAAAGTCTCCATCCAGAAAAGGCAGGAAGGGAAAGAGCAAAGACAAGTCCATTCCAGCATCTGAAGCAGGCAGGCAAAGGGAAGAACCTACTCTGCTTTACTCTGACGGTCCGTGGAACTGCACTTCCCAACATTTCTAGGAGAAAACATGAGTCAGAAATCCTATGGGAACTCCTGCAGCAGCACAGCTCCCTCCACAACCCACACATCCTCAACAGAGCACTGCGCAATCTAATCCATATGGTATATCTGCACGGCAACGTGGGCCAGAGCCGGGTGCGGCCTTATGTTAGGCTCTCAAATGATAAAAGTTTGGCACATGAGCAGTTGTTTGCGCTTGAGCAGTTGACTGAGGAGCCTGGAAATCAGGGCATATAGGAAAAACCTGTGAGTGAAGCGTGGGGATATAACAGCTAGACACAAGATGGTTTGGCAGAGGGCTAGTGCAGGGAAGGGAAGCAGGAGCTGGTCAAGGGCTCTCATCTTGTTTGGACAGAGGTATGAAGGTTTTGCCATCACAACAGAATAACACGGTTTGGTATTTTGCTCAGTCAGGCCCCAGTACAGGTTGTAAAATACAAAGAAATATATCACCAAATCCTTAAGCGTGTGTTTAAAGCTATATTTACTCAGCCACGCAAAGCTGTGATCCACTGCTGATCCAGTGGACATCAATATAGTGCTTCCCTCCAGGACAGAAATTCTCCGACGGGCAGTTCTGAGAGCAGCATCTTAAGAACAGACAGCTCTTGACAGAGAAACCTTATGCAGAGCTCCTCCAAGCAGAACGGGTATCCTGAGGACACCAACACACACCTGGTATCTCACATTCATCCCACATCTAAACACAAGGAATGCCCAAGCAGGGGCTTAGGCAGTATTAAACTCTGTGTGGCCCACCCTAAGGGTAATGTACTCATGGTGAACTTGGGGAAGAGGTACCTTTTCTCCCTCCCACCCAGACCTAGAGGCTGTTAGCTACATGGAAAAAAGGCTAAAAGGTCTGTTAGAAGACAAACAGACATAAGAAACCACAGTGCTGTGTCCCGCAAACGATATTACTTTCCTACTATGCGACTATTCCCAGGTAGATCTCAGGAGCAGAACCATGACAAGAGGGGATCTGCCATGCAAGGTCGGGACTTCAGCAGTCCCACCAACAGCGAGAGAGCAGCCCATTGAACAAGCAATGAGCCCGGGGCAAGCTAAGGATCAGAATGCTGCTGACAAGTGTTAGCCATGAAACACTGAGGATCCTCAGGCTGAGTTTTATGAACTGCCTCCCTTAAATGCTTTATTTTTACAGCGGATTTCCAACAGTAGGAGCTTTTACACTCTCCTAGGCAGAGGCTGAACTGCTCTCTTCGTACCGTTTCAAATTCGCCAGCTACATCTGAAGAACCACCCGTTTTTGCCTTTCTCTTTTCTTTTTGCTCTCACCAGGCTTTTTTGTGAAAGAGACACCCAGTTTCAAGCCATTTAAAAAATATCAAAAAACCCTAGTGGAAAATAATTTGCAGCTGTGATAATATCACATTTTTTAAAATATCATAATATAGTTTTAATAATAAAAGATAAAAAAGGGGTGTCTGTGAATAATTAGAGAGTGCAGTCTGAAGCCAGTTACAGTCACTGCAATTGATAATAAACTTAAAGCCCCTTGACAGCAGGTAAATGCTTTGCAACCCTGACCCCCTTCCTCTCACATTACTTAACAACCCTGCAGTTCCAGCATTACATCACCGTCCAAGTGATTGGTTCCTGCATTTTAACTCTCTCCTTGTCTCCTCCGATTAGGAGCACCACCATGATGGGGGGGGGGGGGGGGGGGGTTAAAGAACCAAAACACAACAAACCACCAAACTTTTCTCAAGTTTGCTGTGCTCCTTTTTTTGGGGTTTGGTTTGATCGAGAAAACAGCTTCTGCTGCTAAGAGGCGAGGTTACACGCACCAGAAAACAAACTCTTTCGAAGTGGAAAAGAGAGTGGGAAAGGGAGACTAGGGAGGGGAGGAGGAAGAGGAAGGCGAGGGGCAGAGAAAAGTATATAGAAATCAGAAAAGGAAAAGAAAATTAAAAACAAACCTCATGGACATCACTGAGCCTGAATTCCCTGCTGAGGTGCAGAACATGAGAGCCCTGGAATGAGTGTATGTAGAACTTGAGCCAAAGCTTAACTAGCCCGAGTGAGTCATATCCTTCCCATTTGATTCCTGTCCAAATGATGATGTAATGCTCTGGCCCTCTCCCTCGCTCGCTCCCGCTCCCTACACTACCTCCCTCCTCCCCTTTTCTCCTTTTTAGCTCAGTGCTGGTGAAGTCACCATTTAAATCTGGCAGAGCTGAAGCAAAAACTTCAATGTAACCAAAACAGCCCCAGGCCAAGTTCCAGACGTACTGAGACTCGGTGGTGCAATTGCCATTGGAAACGAGTAAACAGAGAAAGAAACAGTGCCGCCTCTGAACGGCCTGCGCAGCTGCCTGCGGATCACAGGAAAACCCAGGGACCCGACTGACATGATTGACTGGGGCTGATCAGAAGATACTGCACACAAACGCGCTCGATCCGGAACGCCCACATGGTCCCGGCTTTAGGAAGATCCGGCAACTGGAAAAGGAGGGCATCGAGCCGGAGACAAGGAAGGCAGCTGAGAAGCTGTGAAACGGATGCAGTGTGTTGGCGTGGGTCTGGGCAGAATGAATAGCGCTGCTTTTGCAGGTTATATGTTAGACCGGGATTTCTCTGCCTTAGCCATGCGGGGCTGAAATCGAGCCCCGCGTATTTGAAGGATAACTACAGGGCTGTTTCTTGATACACTTGCAAATGCACAGGTGCAAGGCACTTTCTTTCTCTGCTACTTAAAATGTACAAGAAAAGTCCCAAGCCATAAAGCACTACAAGTTTACAAACTAACTCACTGCACTGCTGCTGCTATTGCCTACCCTGTGTTTAAAACAATGCCTTTCTGGTGTTTATCTCCCAATTGTGACAGTCATGATTTTTTTTAAAGATAGAGAATGTTTCTAATTGAAACTTATAATAATTTTGCATGTGCACAAGCATAAGCTATTGTGGTGCAAAGTGCGCTGCTCCATCATATTGCAGTTTCTAATTCCTCCTGATGTTAAATGCTACAGTGACGGTGGCTGAAATACCTCCTGTGTCCTCCCCACAGAGGGTTTTTTCACTGTTCATCACTCACAATTAATTATAGTCAATACAGTACAAAACAGTTGCTTCACAAAAGAATGCAAGTCCTGAGCAATAATAATACATGAAAATGTTTAAGCAGACATACCATCCCTCAGCAATACAAAGACTTACAGCTTCAATGCCAAACTGCAGAGATGTAAGCATTGATGGCACCTGAAACTCTGGAGGGGTATTTAAAAGTGACTCCTTTCTTCATAGATCAAGAACTATTTTACAAGGGCTCTTCACCCTCTGGCTCTGTGTGAAATTCAGTTTCCTGACAGTCTATGGACACACCTATCCCCCAAAATTCAGAGAACAATAGGAAAACATCAAAGCAAATGTGTTTTCTTTGCCTCCTTATAATGATGTGAGTTTATGAAAAAAACAATTTCTATTGCCTAGCAGCATTTTAACAAACAGGTTCTTTTTTTTTTTGTGTGGATTTATTAATTGATCAAAGCAGCAATGCAACAGAGATTATTGCTGAGTACCAAAGTCTCCTCCTAAGGATATTCTTATGGTTATAAATTACCTTTGGAATATATTTCTATGGATCAACACCATTAGCTTCAGTCACACTTATGTGAGAGCAAACCAGAGTCACGGTTTACACTTAAATTCAAGTTGTTTCAGTCATGAGTTCAAATTGTTTTTAAGGTATATATGACTTTTAAAGACAGAATGAGAGGAGGGGAAAGCCAAGGGTTTATCCTATTCAATTAAACAACACAGTTCTCTACAGCAGACTGACCTGCTGGATGACATCCTCAATTGATATTGATGCTGCAGCCACTCAGAGTGACACCTTTATCAAGCAAGGCAGCTCTGAATTAGAGGTGATCAGCCATAATTATTACTGGCGCCACTGAAGCCTGTGGCTTGACAGCATCAGATGTGGTTGTTACAAAGTTTGGTCCATTGTGTCAATGGCCTGTATAACTCATTTATGTCTGAATTACCAGCTATTGATTTTTTGTCTTCTGTCATGTAATAAAATAAAAGTTAGATCATGCCTAAAGCTTTCTTTTAATTCCAGCCTTGCTGATGGTTTCATTTTAAGCTCAGCCCACTTCTCCCTTTCCATTTAAAAAAAAGTGGCTTCCAACCCCTTTTTCTATGCATGTCTAAGAGGTCATCTTCCCTCCCTCCTTATTTTGTCCTCTTTCATTTACACTGCTGGATTACATAGCTTCTGCTCATCCAGTTATGCCACTGGCTTTGCTATATACTCTGTCATGGTCCCAGGACAGATCCCTAGCTCAGAACAGCTTCAAACTGATGGGGAATTTGGCTGCAATCAAAGCACAAACTTAAATCCCCAGGCCCACCTTTGGAGGTAAAGAAGCTACTACCAAAGACCAAATCTATTACCCTAGGGAACCCAGGTTACACTGGGTCTGCTTATGCATTTACATCCATTCCTGAAGTCTTTGTCAGTGAACCAGACTTTTTTCAGCCTTCTGAAAGAACCACACTTGCACCAACCCGCTGTATTCAGAGCAAAATGCAACCAAAAAGATAATGCAGGAGCTACAGGGTATTTTATTATCTTCCTGGGGCTTCAAGGCCTTGCCTGGTAACAGTGTTCTTTCAGTAAAACCCCTTGGTTTTTCAGAAGCAAGAGGAGACCCATTGTCCATCTGTGAGCATCTTAATCAAAGTACTACAGGAGTGACTGTGTTTGTATGACAGATGGCCCTTTTAATTATTACTAGCTTCATAGACACAAAGTCAGAAGAATTTAACTGCCTTGAAAACAGCCTTTGTCTTTCAGAAGATAATTCCAGGAGTTAGAATATTTTCTGAAACAAAAAAAAAGAAAGATCCAAGCAGCCTTAATGGTCGATCATTTCTAAATTACGTGATCACACTGAAGTCCCACTTCAAGAACCAGATTGCTTTAAAACAGAACTCATGCTCCAAAGGAGTTAAAAACTTATTTGTGATTGCTGGTAGGAATACAAAAAAGTTCTTTCCAGGCAGGTATTTCCAAGGCCTATTGATTTTTTTTCTTCCCCCCTAACAGGAAACACTGTTTTCCCATTTTCCTTCCTGTGACAGGCCAGCTAATGATAAAGAATGTCCTGTGCTCAGAGGAAATTCCACTTGCATGCAAGAGCTCCCTCTTTATCTGTTTACTTGTCTATCTTTTCTTTCTCCCCCACTCCACCCCCATCCTTAAATTTCCATGTTCAGCCACGCTCAAGAATAGGGTTGTTGTGATGTGAGTTGTGGGATGTTTTAATTCTAATGGGATCCTTCTTCAAACTAGCGCCCTGGCCAGCACAGTTATGACTCTAGCTTAGCTGTCTAGTTCAGGAATGCTTGCAACACCCTCCCTGCAGCATGTTTCATCCTTGGGGAAAGGGTGGTGGGGCACACCACAGATGTTTGGTGTAAAAGAAGCTTGACAAAAATCACTGCTTCTGCTGAATGTTTCCAGTCTGAACAACCAGAAAGCTCTGAATTTCGAGAGCCCAAATGTCAGAGCTCACTGGGATTTATCTCAAAAGCATATTGTAACAAGGAACTGGGTGTACTAGAGTTGAGGTTGAGAATGGACAAATCATCAGTTCTACATGCATTTTAGGTGAGTGTGTCACAGCCAGCCTTTGGAACTGACGTGTGCTTATTTCAATCAGTGCCCCAAAGCATCAGCAAAGACCCCATGGATGAAAGCAATATAGCCTGATTATTTTTTTCTCCATTACTTGGCTCTTAAAGAGGCTTGATTAAGAAAATGTTCTGTAATAATGGTCCTACACTCAGGAAAGTCTCATTTTCATTCTGACATTATTTTTCATTTCTAACCCAAGAGCCTTACAATCCCTGTGGAATTAAAGAGGCCAGATAATTTCAGGGTTAAATAAGCTTTAATGACTATCACATGTATGGAACCTTAAACCTAGTATTAAAAATTATTTTTTTAAAGTGGCATCTCTTCCTTTTTTTAATTTAAAATAACCATCCAGGTGGTTTCCTAAGGATTTCTTTGCAAATTGCTTCCAGCGAACTTTTTCAGTTACAGACCACTGCAAACCCATGTGGTGGTATTCAGTGTTCAGTTCAACTTGGGTGTCCCATAGACAGAGGGACTGTCAGAACAAGTGTCTGCACAGAGAGGCTGTGAGGTCTGAGTGGGCTAGCTGTCACTAGCAAGGACACAAGAATGTATAGGTCCACCAATTTCAGCAGAACTAAAGCAGTGTTAAGAGAGGATATTTCAAGTTGTTCATAAGATAATGGGACACATGTTCCCAAGTCAGGAAAAAGCTGTTCTCCTTTAAAGAGACTTAGATCAAAGTGCTCAGCATTGAGCTCTTTCAGAGGCAGAGCTAGTTTTTCTAAATGGATCCTATGAGCTAGATGTACCCCTACGTACACACACATGCACAAATGTGCCACTAAGATAGAAATGCCGTACTGAAAATATTTAAGGAAGAAGAATCAAGAGAAGTTTGGATCCAACAGCTCTGGAGATGGAGATGTGCAATGTGCATGATGGCCAGTAGACTTACATACAACATTTTAGCAACAAATCTTAACCCAAATCCTCAAGAACAATCTCAAGGTAAGAAACCCTTCCCCGGTAACGGTTCTAAGCACGTCAGTGCCACTTGGGATTGATGGATTTTGTGCTGGGGCACTCAGCTACTAGGAATAGCCTACTTATTATATACTCGCCAAATAGCCGTGGGCTAGTGATGGGAGGATGACCTGGAAGTTAAGATCTCTGTATCCAATTACATACTGAGTCATACAGTCCAAGTAGTCAGCTATTTTATTACAGCTGCAAACCACAAATACCGAAGACAAATAACATAGCAATTTATGCAAAATAACCAATAATACTTTACATTTTGGTAGAACTTTTCACTCTGAAAGACCCTAAGGCACCTTGCAGGCCAGCCGTAAAAAGTCATGCAATGCAATCAACCCTTGACACGGGAGAGGGGCAGCTGGCCAGCAAACAGCACAGGAGTGCACAGGGTAGATGCTTCCTAAGGACAGAAGTAAACAATTTTTTTTAAATATGCTGTGTAATCTTTATATGTTCATGCATAATGAACTGGAGGTTCCCTTCCCCCAGTGTGACTCTTAATTACTCTTCTAATGGATAATTAGAATGTTCTCATTGAAAGTGAAGCCACTGCTATTTTTAGAGTTGCTTGAAGAAGGTTTGCCATCCATGTACCTGAAATATTTTGACCTCAGATCTCAGATATCTTAATCTTTAGTGTGAAACTTCAAAGGCTTTATCTTGGACCCAGTTTAAAACTTGTATCATATATAGCCACATCTCAGCTTTTGGAATGGAAAAAAGGACCTGGTTCTGATGTTCTTTCCCCATTGTGCTTCCAACAGGCAGAAAAGTAAGCTGAAATTGCAAAAGCTCAACTAAAAGAGCAAATTCATATACTGTAATTAAATATGTGCTGTGAAGCATAGTATGGCGAGCACTGAATGATAGTGCAGATTACAACTAAAGCAAATTTTAGTGTTCTCGTAAATTGTCTTCTTCATGCATTTTTGTTAGTCCTCATCTTTATTTTTTACCATGAGAACAATAATTAATATTCTAATGAAACTTAAAAAAAAAAAAAAGAAAAAATAGGCAAAGATTTGGAACTCTGTTCCAATTGGAATAGGAAAGTGCTGGGACTCAGATAACCCCCATTACAGAAGCATGGATATACACTGCTACCTGATAAAAACGAACACAAGGTAACTTGGTTTTCAAGATCCTCTTTTTGCTAGTAATCCAGCTGACAGTACAATATTTCCTTCATGGAAACAAACAGCTGTAACTGACCACTAAGAAATGTTTGCTGGACTCTTGCTGGACAAACTGACTTAAGCTTTACAGTTCCATGAGTTACAGAGCCAAGTAATTCTGGTCATCCTGGCTCATCCACAGGGATGATCTGAATTTAATTTACATCCAGCATCTTAACACCTAAACTCCAGCCTCATTTAGTACAGAGGACTTTTCCAATATTTCTTAAAAACCAAAGAAACTCTGCAGCACAGAGACAGATGCAGCCACAACTAAGGACCAGCCTGCAATTCCCTGTTTGCAGTGACTCTCTCTGAAATGTAAAGTTTCCAGTGTAACAACAGCCATAAGAATTAAAGCTCTATTTTGATAACATAAAGCCATTGCATGGTTAGACATTTTGATGTTTATTTTAAAGGGGAAAAACTATTCTTTTTCCCACTTTTTTTTTTTTTAAATTGCAGTTAAACAGGAAATCCTACTTCAGTTTCCTCATAATTTCACCAGTCACAGATTCATTATCTGAGAGATCCTGTCTGAAATCAAGTGAGGTCCATCTCTATCCACTTTTTTGTGGATATTTACATACTATGTTTAGCTCTCCACTGCTTTTCTACAGGAAAAGTATGGCTATCTGTTATTTCTAAACATATTAAAACCAAACAGATCTCTCACAGACACTCAAACAGATCCTTTCTGGACTCTGAAAGGAAAACATCTGCATTTTACTGATATCAGTGTCAGAGTTACACCACCAGTTTTACTGTAATTATAAATGAAAGAGAAATTATTTCTAACTTCACTTTCACACTCTGTTGTTCAGGATGCTGTTTTGCTTTTAACACCAGTTTCTATGAGTCAAAACATACAGCTTTCCTACTCTTGCATAAAAATCCAAAACAAACTCCAGAATAAAAAATCCTAGCTACAAAACATGAGTGTACACTGCAACACTCAGTGGTTAAGCATGTATTCCATACAAACTGTGCCTGGATTTACACATGGAGCAGTCATCTGCTTGCATGCCTTCTAACACTAGCCTGTCCCTGCCACTGTACAGAAATCAAATGGTTGTGCTTGTCCTTAGTAACTGCAGCCTATGCCAGTGAGGCACTTCTGTAAATTCTGTATTAGAAAAATTGCACCCTGTTGAAAAATGAACCAGAATCAGCTCAATTTTAAAAATCCCAACAAACTAGATTTTTAAGCTAAAAAAAAAATTTAAAAAAAATTTAAAAAAACCCATCCTGTAGAAACAGGATAAACAGATGAAAACATTGATGATTAACTCATCTGAGAACCTGCAGAGTCCACTCAGAGCCCAAGATTGCCTCTATCGTAATCAGACACCTCTGTGAATATGGCTGAATAGTTTTGATATAGAAGAAACAGTGACGAGATCAGTTTTCCCAGTTAACTTGGATGCGTCCCTTTAGTTTTTAACTTTCCAAACCCCAAGCCTTTACTGTTTCTCTCTTGTCTCTCTTTCACTTTTTTTTCTCCTTCCAAATAGCACAAATTTCATTTCTTAGGATTTAGAAATTTTCTACTGTTTTCATCCCTCATGTTCAAGCTTTTGCGTGTTAATTATTCTGCATGGAGATGCCAATCTGAATTGAGCTTGAAACCACTTCAGGGCTTATATATTCTTGTAATTGCTTCATAACTGGAACATATGTCTCATCACCCTGCACGTCAATAGTTGCAACATCATTTTCTCTGGCTTTTACCAATGCAATTTTAGCTCTTTCATATCTGTCCAGACTCCTGATGCAAAGACCTTTTTCCCAGCCCTTTGTGTTGAACATGCTAATTTTCTCTAGTATCCCTTTATCAGTTAAGTCTTTCTTCCTGAAGTCACTTTCTTTCGAGACCCTTACCAAGGAACCTCCCCCATCTTCCCTAGCATGTTTTCATCAGTAGTAAAAGTTAACTCCAGATCAGTCCACCACACCAGTCTAATACCTCCCAATGCCTCTAGAAAGCCAGCTTCCTGCTGCATCATTATTTAAGAGTGCTGGTATCTAGGAAATGAGCAGACCACCACCACAGGAGCTTGCTGCTACTCCATGACCACTTCCCACTGTCCCTGAGCCCTCCTCCTACATAGCTGTTTCCAGATGATGAGCTCCCAGCTTCTTCTTCTAGAAATTTTTATTAGTCCCCCCAGGCATAGCCTTGCATTTTTTAATATTGAATTTCATTCCATTGCCATTACTTCAGTACTCAAAACTCATACAGGGCTTTTTTTGTGTGTGTTGCTTTTTCCTTTTCTTTTTTTGTATGATATCCAGGTCCTTCTTTTAATTGCCAATGTCTTCAAACCCTGCGTCACCAGCAGTACTTATTATACTTGCATTACCGTCATTAATGAAAACACTAAACAAAATCAGGACTGTACTGAACATTGTGTAGCTCCACAAGCAGCCTCCTCCAATCTGAGACTTTCCTTTTCAACACCACCCAGTCTTTTCCCCTCCAGCAACCCCCATACTTAAGCATGCTGAATGAAACCTACCTGCCCTATTTCCTAGAGCAGATTCCCCCAAGTTAGCTGCAGTTGTTGAGCAGTCCGTAGCTGTCAGCAGCTTTTACAGAGTGGGAATTTGTCAGCGTGAATAACAGTGCAGGACGAAGTTTACCCTTATTTACTAATTCACAGCCCTGCCTGAAATTTCTCTTGGCTGACAGAGCAACCTTTTGAAAGCTTTGAAGCAGAGAAATGTTTTAACTACAGTAGGGATAAGTAGTACTGATACTACTGAAATAATGTAAGCAGTATTTCAGATGTCTCCTGACTCTTAAACTTTTATCAGAGAAATTTTACATCTGTGCCCCACGGACCTGAGAAGTCCCTGTGTCACTGTGTGCCATTCTGCTCTGGTTACGCTCGTTATTAGGTGGTATTGTTATGTAGAACTTTCGGTGTTCCTAAAAGGGATTTCAGGAATGCCGCAGCAAAAAACAGATGGTTTGTTTACCTGATTAATGCCGTGATCCGTGATTACAAATCTGTCTACTGTTGCTTTCACAGGAAATTATTTCAAGAACTTCACTTCTGGGTGTTGCTTCACATCCAGCACCAACTCCACTGTAAATTCATACACATGATTTATCTGGTGGCCAGCATGTGTGGGAGGAAAGATCTAGGAGTCCGACAAAACTCCTCACTCCCTCTAACTTTCAGGCCATCAGATGCAGAAATTTAGACTGTTACACTCCTAAACTTGTTTGTAAATCCTCAGCCAACGCAAACTATTAATATTGAGCTAAGTGAGTGCAAAATGAAAGTGATTAGGCACATCCTTTAAAAAAAAAAATTATACGCACATGTTTTACTAGCTCTAAATGTTAAACCAGCCGATTACATCATACCAACACAGTAAAAATGACTCCAAAGTAACCTAGGAAACTGTTTTTACTAAATAACAACTGAGTCCTTTCATTTAATCTCAATTCACACAAAACGCAAGTTTAGTTTAATCTCCCTTCACGCAATCTTATGCTGTATTTCCACGCTGTCTGTTCAGACCAGCTGGGATGCTCTTGCTGTTAGTTCGTAGGGCAAAGCTCTCTAGGGACTGCAGCAGGGCTTTCTTAGATGAGGGGCCCTTGTCTGTTGTAAGTGCTATACTTGGTGGACTGCCAGCAGCCCCAAATTTGGCAAGGTTCAGAGCACAAGTTACAGTCCAGTTGCTTGATTATCATGAATGTTATTATTTTTATTGGTCGGTTAATATGTGTTCACTTTGCTGTGTTTTAATTTTGCTTTGATTGTCCGTGTTGGCTAGTCTGTGCCTCCAGCCTAAAGAGACATAAGAATGGGCAGCCATCACAATCATCATCTAACTCTTACCCAGGATCGCTTATACAGTTCTTTTTCCTCTATGTTTTAGAGGCCACGTAATGAAATCTCTATTCAGTTGCATCTGATTCCTTAGCTGATCAGCACTTCCATAGTGCTCAAACAAAAAGCTATTAAATCTTTGCAAGTACTGTTGAAAGAAATGGAAGCTGCAGGTGCCCAAAAGCAGCTTCAGGGATTTAGTCAAATGGGAGCTGAGGAGGTAAACACAAACCAAAACCAGAATTAATTCTAGGATGTGACTGGTGTGATTTTACCTGCCTTACTGCTGTGCTCATAATACGCATATGTAGGGGAATATATCTCTCAAACACACACGTAGATAACAGATATTATCGTGTAGAAAGCATTATGTATATATAATAAATGTGACTGTAAAAAAGATAATGCTGACTTAAAAGCGTATTGCAGGATGAATGACATTAAAACTTGTGTTTACAGTTGCATCTTCATTTTCATTCTATCTCCCTTTTTTAGATACTTTCAAAACCTTCCAAAACTTTCCCTTTTTAGGCTGAAATACTGCAGGCCTGGTCTTTGCCAGATAATGAATATTTTACAAAATATTTCCTTAAACCATTTTGTCTGTTTTTTATAAGGACAGTGAAAACTGTAAAGAGTTGTAGTCAGAAACCCTGGGAACTGAGAGTTGAACTTTGCCATGAAAACAGTCCACTGAAAAAAATGCTTCAGAGGGCATTGATAAAAATTGCATTTGATTTGGTGAAGTCCTTCAAAGTTTTGTTTTGTTTAGGCCAATTATGTTTTCCACAAGTTTTCTTGCTAAGTTTTAAATCATGCACCTAAGAAAAACAACTCTATTTTTCATTTCAGCTAACCTGGCTTACATAAGAAATTTATAGGGAATAAGAAAAAGGTCTGTAAAGTGCAGAGTGCTAGTGAATTTAGAATGAAGCACAGACGAGAGGCAGACTGATATACCGTCTGGAACTAGGCTCAGGTCATTCACAAGAATGTTTTCATATAAGAGCTTTCTGTTTTGTCTTCTTCACACATACATTAGATCTAATCTGTTGGCTCTCCTAGTCTATGATACCAATTTTATTCTTCCTGTTCTCACTTACTCAGCCTACTCCAGGCTACATTTGTGACCTCCCTAGTCCTTCTGCTCCCTTCCACCCCATCTCTTCGCTTGCAATAAAAATAACCACCATATAAAAATACCCTTGAAGTCTCATTCTTCTTTTTCCTGAGGAAAAACTCCCAACTAGTACACCAAACCACTGCTCTTCTTTCTTTTCAAATCCCACTTAACTCATGTCCTTCATATTGCCTATCTACATAGAACTAATAAGTAGCATAACCAGCACATGGGGCCATCTGACTTATTTTCCCTGCCTAAACATATTTCCACTGAGCTAAGCTTTCTTTCCTGTGTACAAATCAGTTCTTGCTCAGTAGTCTTTGCCTCTCACTTAATAGTCTTGCAAACAAAACTATCTCATTTGGAAACAGCCAGGCCCACTGTACCTTTACAAACTCCTTTAAAAAACCAAGGTTTTAGTATGTGCCAGGTGAAACTGTAGGCAGCAGGTAGGAAATGGACTGAAGAGTCATAGCGAGGATATAAATAGAATAAAATAATAAGGATCCTTTTTTCATCAGAATAGTCTCAGTGACTGAGAAAATTCAGATTTTATGTTTTACAGTCCAAACTGTTGCTAAAAATGTTTTTCAAACATTTACCACAAGGTGCCAGCAGTTCTTTAATGCTTTTTTATTTTCAATTCCTGCTATGTATACTCAAAGCAGGGGTATAATGAAGCAGAGAGAGCGAAATCATAAGGGGTATTAATGCCAGGATCAGAGACCATTTATAGAGAGCAAGATCCCAGGCATGTACTAATACCTTCAAAAAAAAAAAAGAAAGGTTTAGTAATTTGTACAGAGGTAGAAAGCACGCCAGTTTGTGGTGGTTTGGGGTTTATCTGTACTTTTGAAACCAATATATATAAGAAGACTTAAACAATCCTGCTGTAAGCTACCTCCTGGAGGGGGTGTGTTTCAACTAGAGTGAGAATATGAGGTGTGTTATGCAGAGCATTTTACCATTTGTAAATTTATTAATAATAAAATATCAATAAGGACTTATTGCAGTCAAGTGGAACTGTATTCTGTTTAATATTAGCCAGATAGTGTTGATCCTAGTACTCACTACGATTAGATTTAAACAACCATGCTGGTGAGGATTTACCAATATTTAAGCATCAAAGCTGGACTTTTGACAGTGAAGTCAGAATAACTCAGTAGTGAATCAGCAGACCTTGAAAGAGGCTGCCTTCCCACTCTTTTATTATATTTTCAATCACATAGCTATAACATGAAAGGTTATTATAAAAATTACCTGAAAGTGTCCATACATGTTATATACACTCTATTGAGTCTCAATATTTTATATATATGCAGTTCTTTCCACTCAGGGTCACAAAGCAAGTTACAAACAATATATGCAGAACTAACTTGAGACATTTAATGCAATAAGGTCTCCCTTCACAGAGATACATGACTAAACATCCCCAATGAGTAATATGGCTAGCAGCCATAACAGCCTCAGGCTGTGATCTGGTCTGCTCCCATAAGCTAAACAGCGTTGGTCTTGGCCAAATGCATTTGGGAGCCCTCCAAGGAAACCCCAGGGTGCTTCAGGAAGCAGAGCTGGTGATTCAGTAGGTGGCACACTTCCCCTGGAGACAGCACTGAACCAACCACTCCAAAGGAAACCTTGGTAGGTGCAACACAACCAAATGGGATTTCGGGTAGGATCTCTCAGCTGAGACTGGTCATTTGTCACACTGTCATGATTTATTAGTGATGGTATGGATCCTGCAATTGAAAACAAAGAAATCACTGCTGCTGAGCAGTTCTCTCTCTGCAGAGCTCCTTCAAGCTTGGAGAAGTTAAAAGAATTTCTTTCTAGTTTTTTCAGTTGGTAAACATTTTGTTTCCAATGGGAACCATCTGTAGGTGCTGCTGGACCAAGCACGTTTTTTACCTCCTAACCGCATTTTTAAATATAGGTGTGTGAATCCCTTCCTTTGCATCAGTAGGTCCCATCTGAAGTATCACATCTGCTTTTAGGTGCTGTTCCTAGCTAAAGGTGGGTCAGCTAGAAAGAACCAGTTGGACAGCTAGGTAAACTCTTTGAAGTCTAGAAGAGTAAGGACAGACCAAGCAAGCTGGTTAGTCTATAGAAGACAAGAGATGGTGGACATAATATATTTTCAAATACATAAAATGCTGCTGAAGACAGAAAGAAGAAATAATATCTTTCTTGCTATCTGTTTTGAGTAGAACAAAAAATAAAATGCATGTTTATTTTTGCATCAAGGAGGTTACAAGTTAGACTGAAAGAAAAACTTGTCTCAAACTGCATACAGTTAAGCACAGCAATAGGATATGTGCTCTGCATTTCTGGAGGTTGTCAAAAACACATTAGAGATATTTCTGTCAGAAATGATGTAGATGTTACTTAATCCTACTTTGGGCAGAGGATTAGATGAACACTTGAAGTCCCCTCCAGCCATATAGCTCAATGATTCCGTAATTTTTATGAAAGCCAAAGATTTATAGCTTTGGCATTACAGATTTCTTCCTATTTATATTAAGTTTAAAATAATAAATCCACCCCATCAAAAAAAAAAAAAAAAAAAAAAAGCCTCAACCACATCACATTTGATTGCCTTAAAAAACTGTGCCATGATTTTGGGCAGCAGAAGTTAGACATTCTTAAAAATTTTATGCAAAATGAGCCTTGTGATTTTGCCCTTCTTTTATACAGACATAACCAGAGCTTTCCACTAGTGTTTCCTTGAAAAGTCACAGAGAAGAGCTGAATTTCACATCTGAGCTAATAGGCAATGCCATGAATGATGAAGAGTCTACTAACACCTGGTGAAGTGTCATTTCTTATTTAAAGAAGAAAAGGGGGGGAATAGGGAAAAAGGAAAACATTCCTTTTGCACGGACCGCAGCAAACACACCAACTTTTCCTGGAGGCTTCCACATTAACTGGGTACCTGTTTAGCTGCTGAGTTAAGGGCAGTTTGGGTCTCCCCCCTGGAGCTTTATTTATGGTATTAAATGATAACCCTCGTAGCTGATGGGGACTCTTGCGCCCTGCATTAAGAAAAGCTAAGGATGAACATAGTGCCAGAGAATATATTGCTAAAGTCCAGCTTAAACACCCTTGAAACTTCCCTTTCTTTCTCTGTTTTTATTTTTTTTATTTTTTTTTTCTCTTTATTGAACAAAAGCAAAAAAAAAGTACAAAGCTGCTCAGTAATTTGGATGATCTGGGGGAAAAAGTTTTTGCCAAGTTATTTCTTAGGGAAGGCCGTGTGGGTAGATCATTGTCACACTGGAGAGAGATGAAGAGGCAGCATATAAATACAAGAAAGGTTTAAAAGAGCCTGATCAGTACTGGCATGTGGCTCTGAGAAAAAACATGCTTTTGGGTCAGGATGCTAAGTACTGGGGTCTGGGGCTGAAGAGGAGAATCCATCCTTGGTCCTTTGATTGTTCCCCATGCTCATGAGAAAAGGGCTTAATTTCCTGCAGTAAAAATATATTCTTCAAAATATTCCTGATCTCTACAACAATTCCTTTTCTAATTCAGAACTACAGTACAGTCCCTCAGGTTTTTCTTGGCAACCTGAGTCAGAGCAGACAAACCCCCTGAATATCAGTATATAAAATTTCTTATAACCCTTAAAATGTGTTTTTCCTACAATTTAGGAGAACAGTTTCAAAATGTGGATAGGACAACATGCATCCGCTAATTGCCTTTGTTAGTTTGCAGGCACATAATCAGATTTGTTAGAAAAATAGCCTCACAGAAGAAGGCATAGTTTATTCTTCAATGAATGGCTCTTAACTGAGATTTACAGTACAGACAGATTACAAGCTTTACTTTCTTCACAGAAAGAAACAAAGAATGGAGCCCTTCTAAGCAAAATATTCAAACAGTTCAAGAGCCTAAAGAAAGAAAAGTCTCTCTTCTTGGCTAGGCACTTTTGATACCTTAATGACTGTAACATTTTAACAGCTGTGGGAAAACTGACGTTAAAAAAAAACACCCAGCCCAGAAACATGGTCTGTGTACAACATCTTTGAGCTCTTACTTTTTGCTAGCAATTTGGATTCATTACTGTTTTAAGGAGGAAGGAAGGGAGGTAGAAGATCCTGAGAGTTATTTCTCTAAATGTATTAGCCAGAGATTTCCAAGCATGATTTAATATAACACAACGTGATCCTCAAAATCTGACTGATGGGTGAGATGTCACCATTTATCCCTTCATTGAAATTCATGCTCCGACACAAGAGGTCAAAGCAGGTATTTGAGCAATCTTCCTTATGAAAATGAGATAACCTCCTTTCATCCCAAAGCCCGCTCTGATCTTGCTCCCCCCTCCCTTCCAGCCCCATGCTAGGCAGCAGCTCACGGTTACCACACTGTCACCTTCCTTTTGAATTATGATGCTCTGAAAGAGCGCTGGAGTATTTAATAGCCTGAGATCACAGGCTCTCCTGACACAATACTTAACCAGGTTCTGCCTTTCTTTCAGTGTGCTCATTATTTGCACATGGTCTATGACATCCAGGGAGAATATGTTACCACAGAAGTTCTCTTTTCTCCTACTGTTTGCTCTTCCATTGTATTTATCTCCCTTACCTGACAGGCTCTTGACTGTGCTGTCAATTTTGTCCAAAAAAAAAAAAAAAAAGAGCATTAGAGCAGATCTGGGAGGCCATGTTCACTAATCTTTTAGGAATCCTAAGGTGCTCTTTAGGATTTAAAACAAACACTTAAGCCTGAAAGTGACTTATGTTCTGAAGCTCAACAGCCACCTCTTGATTATCCCATTAGAAATCCCTCAAAGTCTGTGTTCAGACTTCATCAGTCTCAACTAGTCAGACCTCAGGGTGGAGAAATGGACAAGATGAGTGTTCAGAAATATTGCACAGGGAGATACTGAGCCAATGTCTTGTGGTAAGAGAGTTTTAGGGGAGTAGTTTTGCTTAATTACAGCCATATTAAAGCTGTGCTTTTGGGAGGAATATCAATAAGGTAGTTAACAAGCTGAGATACAGAATGCACTTCTTTTACCCTTACAGGCTCTGACATCCCAATTTTGTTACACATAAAAGGGTTTGCTGTTTTATTTCTAATATCTAGCTTCTTCTCCCATCTCCTTTCCTTGTTTGGATAGGACTGAAGAGCAAAATAAGATTTAATTATTTCAATATATTATTCTTTTTTCCCTAGGAGGAAGACCAGCAATTATTAAGTAAGCCATACAGCTGTCCAACATAGAAAAATCCACTCCTTTTAATAAAAGTTCACATGAAGACCACAGGTATATCTTCTTGTGCTAATCAGACAGTCCTTTAGGGAAGACCACAGCTCTGGATCAAGCAGCGTTGATGATTACCTGATCAGGACAGTTCTAAAAACATCAGTCTTGGGAGATAGTCCACATCCATAGGAACATCCTCTCCTTGCAGCCACCCATGTATCAGTTAACAAACGTAGTTACTTTTCCAAAACACAAATGCAAGCTCATGTGACTGCTATCAATGATAATTTAGGTTGCTATATTCATCTTCTTTCAGAATTATTTTGCAGTATATGGTGTTAATTTTCTAACATATGCTAGATGCTTAAATATCTGAAACGATGATCTCTTTATACCAGGGCAAAGTTCTGCAACTGAAGTAGTCAACAAAACAGCTCTTTCTACATTTATCCACATTATCTTCTCTCTGTGTGCATGCTCCATCAACCGAACGCATTTTCGTAAATGAGAAATGTTTACTCCTCTGGCTTCAAAAACTATCCGAAAATTAGGCAAAGGCTACAAGATCTGACATATGGACTGTTATTTTAAATCTTCCACCTCAGTTTCAAATCAGCAGGAAAGAATACTTCACGGCCACCTCCCCCATGAGCCTCCATCATGCACCTGACTAGCATCGGCTTCAGTACCCTACAGAGCAAAGAAACAGATGACTGCAATAGGGCATTGAATTTGAAGACCCTCACAGAAGCCTCTCTCACTGCTATCAGCCCAGCCAAGTGGCATTACAAAGTCCGTTTCCCCTCCTTTGATACCAAAAAGTTTTTTCCCTCACTAATAGCTAGAGAGGCCTTAAGCATCATGCTCAAATTGCCCTAATCTCACTCTGCTCTCACCCTTTAAAATCACTGTTAGTGGTTGGCCCCTGGCAACATAACAGCATTTTAACTCTAACTTCCATGCAATAAATAGCTCAGATTTCCTTTAAAAGGAGCTCATACACACAACAGACTAAGGGTGCACAGAAGTTTTATGCATCTAGCAGTTTTTACATATTTCACTGTTATTCATTTAAGGCTGACCAAGTGGTCCTCAGGGGATAGCATGCACAAGCATAACATTATAAGTGTTAATAGGAAACGGATCTGAACAAAGAACCGCATTTCCCCATTATATTGTGTTTCTGCTTTAGTACATCATGTTAGTTTCCTTCACAGCTGGCTAGCTTGCCTGCTGTTTTAGGGGCAACTATCATTTGTTCATAACTTTCCTTTTTTCGGTGTATTTTATATGCATGTATAGGTATGTGGGATTCTTGCTTTGGTTTTAATACAAATGGCTTATCTTACAACATGCTTTCTTAAGAAAGCTCATACCATAGAATGGGTAGCAACTCAAAAATGACAACAGAAAAATACGACCTGTGCTGACATGCTGGGGAGAAAAATAGAGTCCAGTGAGCATAAAATGTGATCAGAAATATAAATCAATTAATTGGTTATTAATACAAACAAAATAACTAGAAAGGTGCAAGGTAAATTCTTTTGCTTTTTTAGAACAACTCAAATTTGCTTCAGTAATACCCTGTTGTTTATGAGCCCTTGAACTAATTTCCTCCCTCTCAATATGTATGCAATTTATCTTGCAGAATAGCTTTACCCTTCTAGTGGTGGAGGAAAAAGTCCTCAAAATAAGCAGAAAGAATGCCAGAACATGCACTTGGGACCTGCCTTGTAGAAAGTCAGATGTATTTTCAAAGACATCAAAGCAGTCCGGTAAGTATGCGTTCTCCTGGTGGTTCTGTGGACAGTCACTTGTGCAGGCAGTGGTGGAGTCCATGTGTGGCAACACCACTGGCTGCTCATTCTCCAAAAGTGACTGGGGCAGCATGCCTAAATTGCTTGCTCTGGTAAGAAATGGCTAACACAGATGTACAAGACCAACAATATACTGACAAATCAATGACTATGCTTCCACACTTCAATATATGATGTTTCAGTTACAACTGTATTTTTTGCTTTATTATTATTTTAAAACCTTGTACTTGCTGGGTTTTCAAGAAATGGGTACCACCCTTTCCCATTGCAGTCCGCAATGAAGTTACACCCAGAGCATGACGTGACTGCAATTATTTTCTCCTGAACATAGGCTATGTCAATGTGCAACTTGGAAAAGAGAAAGGTCTTCCTTATGCTCAAAGATTTTTAACACCACATTTGTAGCAACACATTTTCATAGGAGCAAGATTTATTTCTGCCTCCAGAAAAGTTCCACTAAAGACAGAATCTCCCAAGCTCTTCAAAGCAACATTCAGTTTCTCAGCTCTGTTTCAGCCTCTTTAATACTCTGTAAAGTCCAAGGTGTGTGCTTTCCCCCACGATCCTTGCTTTTAAAGATCTATTTCCTAAATGAGGCATGACTCCTTTCAGGATGACAGCTTGTAAAAATCACTTTAGGGTATATTTTCCCTTTTAAGGGAGCAGCTTAGCCACTCCTTTATCCCCAGAATATGGACATCCCATCCCTGCAGGCAGCAGTTCTCACCAGCAGTGTTTCCCATTCCTCACATCTGCTTCTGGGAGAAATCCCAGCCACATCAATCAGCCTCATACATGCATAGACTAGGCAAAAACATTTGTTGTGCTTTCAGAGCGTAGCATCAGGAAAGATATTTAGTTATCTGGGAAGATATTAAGCTAGAAGAACTGTTTCATCCACATTGTCCACCACAAGGTACCATGGAGTCTATCTGATGTCTAAAGAACCCACACCGATATTAATAACAGTATGGGTAAGGGATGGTTAAAAGTATCTTGCTAAATTTAGGACTAGAAAGGGACCTTTGAAAATCTTGAACTTTTGTAATTTCTCATTTTCACAGAAAAAGTTTGCTTTCCACAAGAATGCTCTGATTTATTTCCCTAGCCCAGCAGAAAACTTACACTGCTGGGTGTTGAATAAGAAGTCAGATACTCCTCACCAAAATTTTTTGCTTTATTTTTTTCCTAAGAAAAGTGTTTTTTCCCTTAGAATACAGGGAAAACACCACTCTGCTGAGACAGCCTGGTTGGTACCATAGCTCAGATTCAGCTTAGGAAACAGCACTGTCTGGCAAGTTCTCCAAAACTTTCTTACAGTTAATACTTGAGGACACTATTACCTGTCATGTGTGCTACTTTGGAGCATTAGTGATGCTAATAGTGATCCTATTACAGGGTTTGCAGCACCAAATTGCTCATATTTCAGTGTCAAAAGGATCTTAAATTAAACATGCATAGCTCAACTGCAGTTTGAAAAGCGTTTTGGAACCTGAAGTGGCTAACAGAAGTGCATGGAAAGTACAGTAGATATTTGCACTTAATTCAGCCAAAATAATTTTCTTTTTCTTTTAAGTATCAAGAATTCATTGCACTAGCAACTCATCTTTAGAGCCAATGGTTTGATTATGGATTTTTAAAAAATATATTTATTTTTAAATGAGTTGACATAAAGCTTGCTTAATTACTTGTGGAATAATTCTAGAGTTCACTATGATTTTAGTGAACTATAGAATGGAGAAAGAAGTTTGTTATGAACTTTTCTAAGTTCCTGTAACCTGACAGAGCAACTACTGATCCACTTGCTACAAAAGACATTCAAGCTGTTGCGCTCATTTTCAGCAGCTCAAGGCACTTCATTTTATAAAGAATAAGTAGCCAATGAGCAAGAGGTTAGTGGAAAGAAGTAGCAGTCAATATTCTTCCTCTTTTCCATTATGTGGTTAGCTAAAGGACCAGGTAGGATAATTGAAAGCATAATATGCTGTGCTATGCAATGCATTGCTTAAGTTAAACCTGGGCTACATGGGTGATGAGTTAAGCCCAGGACTACAGCCCAAGTGATTTCAGCCCATCCTTAACTCCAAACTGTACAATTATCTCACAGAAGTCACACGATCTTGAATTTACCTTTTAAAACAATCTTTAGAGCAGAAAATGTAAAGGACATTGGCAAAACAGGAAAGAATACTTTCAAAATAATGAGCAAGTCTATTGTACCTTTTGGAGAAGCTGTATCATATGATCCATCATAATTAGGTAAGTTAGGCACCAACTTTTTAAAAAACAAAAAAAACAACACCAAAACCAAGGGATCAAATTCAGAGATGCTTAACTTTCTGTGTAAGTCCTATTGACTAAAGTCACTGATGAGACTTTTATAATGTGCATAATTGCGAAGTCTGACAAGTATTTGGTAGCTTCACATCCTAGGCATTACAGAATCAAAATCCTTTCTGAAAGCCCTCTGAACTTCATACATTCCTCAGATTCAGCATTACAAATTCTCAAAAAGATTCTCACCTTACAGGACGTAACATGAGCCAAACTGAGCATAAAATCTCATTCATACATTTTCAACAGGCCTCAGTACCTGCTTTACAATTCTGCCTAGAGCTTTAGTAACTGCTACCAGGCACTTTGCAATGTAACAATGGCATTTTAAGAGAAGAGCTGTAGGGAAGACATGCAACTAAAAAACAAAAACAACCAAAAAAAACCCCAAACCAATCAAAACCCTGTCATACTCAGTAAATTTTCAGATTTGAGTTTTCTGCGACATGTATGTTTTAAGGCCACAAAACCTCAATAAGTCTCAAATATGAATTTTACAAACTTAAAAGATGAATGAGATCTAGACTTTATTGTAAAGACATGCCTGTTTTTCTACAGTGACAGTTATCTCTAGCTTTATGATACACCAACAGCAATGATATCCAAACCTACTTTCTGTATGACCATTTCTGTAGTTCCCCAAACCAGTACCTGCTTTCCACTCCCTAACATGTTACCTCCTTTTACCCATATTCCTCAGAAAGCATCAATACTTTCACGATGGCCAAGGACAAACCACACAGATTCTGTTTTGTTTGTTTGTTTTTCCAAAAGGATCTCCCATGACAATCCTAATCACAACTATAGAGAACATAAACACCACCACACTTTAAGAAGGTATCCTAATTATTCCCAGTGAGTTCTGTTTGTCAGACACTGCTTATGTTACAGGGCCTAAAGGCTCTGAATACAGGGGCTCCGTTACAGGGCCTAAAGGACAGGGGCTGTCTGTATCATGTGTTTTCTACACCACCATGCACTCATGGTGTTCAGTACATTACTATTATTTATACTTCAAATTCTTAAAATTTGCTAACCCTGAAGAAAAACACAGACATACTAGAATTTAATTTCTTCTTGACTATCACTCTTTAAAGTTGATTTTCCCATACTTGGGGCTGCTATCTGTGTCCCTTTTACCTCTAGTTGCAAGACAGCTGTCAATTTCTTCCCCAAACCTCAAAATAGAGACTTGATATGGCCTTAACATTACTTCTTGTTTTAATCAGCTTGGAGCCTGAGAAACCCAGCCTAAGTCCTCCTGGGAGCACAATGAGCTGCCTGTGGGCCAGTGGGCTAGACCTCATCTAGCTGTCTATCTGATACCGTCTTCTACATTTCTGTGTGAATCAGTGCAGACGTGCTCTTTTCGGTGCATGCCAGAGCCCTCCAGCACAGCTGTGAGATCCGAATGATCTTTTATAAAGAAAATACAGAGTGGGTAAAAAAGAAAAGATACATTAAAAGATACGCACGCAGGCACAGGCACTAGGTGGAGAACAAAAAGCGAGCAGGACCTGGCATGACAAGGGGGCACATTTGAGAAGTATTTCCAAAAGCATTCTGTACAAAAATTGGCAGCCATTGTTATCCATGGCTGCAAAATGTTCTAGTGCAGCCTTTGAAATTGGGCTTACTTTTGGAGTCCAGTACATGAGACAGTCAATGTATCTCAGTACAGGGAAGCATGCGGTTGGACCACTGCCTACAGAGGTGGTGGCAAGCTGACTGGCATCACATTGTATTATTTCATTAGCAGCAACTACTGGTAGTGCTCAAGCTGCACATGACACTGTCTTGTCCACATGTTATTTTTTGCCTATTCATTAAAAAGGTGATAGGTTCAGAGTAGCTTATTTATAAGCATGAGAGAGTCATAAACCAGGGGAATATACCTGCTCAGTAAACAGCCCCAAAAGCATAATAATATATAAATATTGATATAAAAATATAATATATAATAACTAGCAGTTTATCATTTTGCTCAATCATCATTCAATGTGTGAAAAAAAAAAGATTTACAAACATAATAAAGCAAGAAAAACATCTCCCAGCATATTTCTGTGAATGTGTGTGTGACTGCACTAATAACTATGCCATCATATATCCAACCAGCCAGTTTAAAATGGCTGATTGGTTCCACTATATTACACAGGAGACCAACCAGCTAGAATTTTGTAAGATGAAATATTCAAACAAAAATTCAGAGCCTCAAATGACAATGAACTACCCCGCCATCACTATAACATGAGACAGATGCACGGTCTGAACTAGACTTCAGGATGCTAAGGGTGAAATAGTAGGAGGTATGAACTGAGGCTCTATTTTGGATCATTTACGTATTAATCTGGCAAGCTGTATTTGAAGATCAGTATTCGCTGATCATTTAGACTAGCCATTTATCCTGCAGGATATGGAAAAAAGCCTAAGCTGCCAAACATGTTGCACAGCAATGATGGGGAAACCTTATAAAGAAAGAGATATTGAATATATGTCGGTACACAAAACACAAACATGATCCTCATGCATTGATAGCTGAAAAGGCATGTCATAAAATTACAGTAAAGAAATAGCTTAGACATGACAAATAACTTGGTTTTAGAAGTAACAATTTCAAGGGAGAAATCTACACTGATGCCAGGCTTGGACTCCTTTGGAATTGGAATTGATCCAAGTAATTCTCACCATAGTCTTGGACCAAGTCTCTACTGCAGTGACTGTAACTCACAAAGGATGCAGAGTCGTTTTGATGCTATGTAGGTCAAGCTCTGTAAGCAACAGAGTCATGACAGTAAAGAGGTTAGTACGAACTACTTCCTTGACCTCCATGTGGCACAGCCTGCAGAGATGACAGGAGCTCAGCCAGCCTGTTGAAAGTAGCATGAACCACAGAATGGGTGTTCCCAGCCCACAGATAACAGTCGGAGCTGGACAACAGCTGCAAATAGTGGAAAAGTGAATCTTGCAGTCATCATAATTCATAGCCTAGAAAGTCTAGTTTATTAGCCCAGGTCTGATGGCCAACTATGTTCTAACAGACTCAAGGAAATCACAGCATATGACATTATGATTTCATCATATTTCATTAGATACTGCACTGCTGAGCAAGATCACATTTTTGGCTCAGTGGCCTCCTAGGAAAACCAAACTGCTCAGTGTTAACAATTCGGTCAGTAGCACTCTACCTTCTGAGTCAAAACTGGCCGACTGTCAACTGACTACAAGTCAAATCCTTGTACTGGCATTGGGGTCTTTTTGGCAGGGCTCTGCAAGATTGCATTTGAAGTTCACACCACTTAGAGTGGCAATTATGCTCTTCCACAATCATTTTTCATCAGACTAATGATTAGCACTTTATTCTCAGTGTTAAGCTACCAGTTCAGATAACTTTCTGTCTTCACAGAATCCTGTAGATAAATTACGTACAATATTACCCTTAATCCCAGATTTTAAATTGTTGATGCTGACTGGCCTACCAGAAAAATAAGTTCTGCACATGAGATAGACAGATATAATTCAACTTAACATACATCTTTGACAGACAAAGGAGTTCAGTGCACAGCCCAGCTTGTATTAATATCACATGTGTAATTCAGTGGGTCAAACCTCCACCTGTTGCACATGCACTAACACATACAGGCTTCCTAATTCCCTATTTTAAAGCAAGCGCAGACGGACCCCAGTAGGCAGGGTTGAGGTAACTTCATATGTAAATTACTTGTGCATTTCCACATTCATTTCCTTTGTATACAGTCACAAACTTTTTTGATTTTAACTCAATCCAACAACAAATTTTTTTCAGCAATTAAGTAAAAAAAAAAAAAAAATACAAAATCCTGTCAAATATGTTCTTTGTTAAATAAAAATGTTTTTGTCTCCACAGCTCATTTTTTTTGGATACTGAACAGCATTTGCTCTCTAAGTCACATAACTTTCTAAATAAGAATGTTTTCTTCAGGTCATAAATAATATGAAGGGACATGATGGCTCAAAGCCTTTTAAATGAATGTGTGTGTAAGAGGCGCAGAAGAAGGAAGCATTTTTTTCCTTATGATAAATTAAATGAATTGTAATCATGGACTAGAGCACAGTAATAGAAAAGGGATGTGTAAAGATGTCAACTAAATGCTGACTCAAATCCTTATTCTCTTCTGGATCTGAATAAAATATCCCTTCACTCTGTGATTGCATAGCTGTGATTATCTGCAGCATAATCTACAGTGACTGAATGAAGAAAACACCTACAGGAAAACTCTGCTTTGAAGAAATAACCTGAACATTTCAGTAGAATTGTTGTGAAGTAAAATAAAAGACTGCAGTCACCTTCCAATTAGACTTTCTAAGTGAGAAGAAATGCTTTCAGATAAGCATCAAACAGGATTATAACAGAAGAACAAAATAATGTCACGTGGGAGTTTAAAAGAAAACTGGTAAAAGGGCAATTAAGCCATATAAAGATGTCTTACCTAGATAAGCATGCATGTCACTAAAGGCTCACTATATAAACATCGTGACCAACCATGCAAAAACATGGTTAAAAGATTGCATGCCTTTATTTTAGGAAGCTTTGGTTTATAGAATCCTACCCTCAGTCTGGTTTCATTTCATTTCACCAGTACTCCCTTACTTCTTTCTTACAGATTCATATCTGCAGGTCTAGCTCATCTTTTTTGGAAAGCTGTTGATTGATTTTCTAAGCACATAAATACATTTCAAAATAAATGGAGAAAAAGAAAACCATAAAAAACATCGAAGTTCCACAGGATATGAATGAATAAGCTTGGAAACAGAAATTAGATATATAAAATAGGCAGCAGGCTACTTTTTTTTTTCACTAGCAGAAAGACAATTTTTACAGGTTAAATTAGCCAGTGGGTGGGTTTCCTACTGTTCCCTACATTCAATAGAAGTACTCTCAGAAGTGAAATTAAAAAAAAATCATAAAATGAAATAGAAGTGCTGTGGGATTAGTGCAAAATGTGTTTCTTTGTTCACAAACTTTTACTGCCTGTATAATTTCATACAAATTAAAATGAATTGTATATTTTGTTTCTCCAATAATAAAGTAAAATAGTAAAAAAACAAAAAACTGTTAATAGCTTCTTCATACACAGAGTGCCATTTATTTCCTTTTCTCATTTCTATTGTCAAAAATGACATAGTTTCAATACTTGGTGCTTTCAGAACAGTGCATGTGTTACTCACCACTGAATGTGATTTGATGCAGGTACTAATAAGCACGTTTCATTCAGGTCCAATTGGACAGTTGGGCATACAAGCTTAACTTTGCTCAAGGAAATATCGTAACTGAAGTTAGTGAATAAAGCAGAGTAACATCAGTACAAGTGCACAAGTACCACAACCTTTACCATCTCACTAAGTAACAGTGCAAGTCAGTAATGCAAAAATTGGAGTACCTTGAGATATTTGCTTGGCATATGTGGAAAGATACTTATTGGAAAATAGACTTATTTAACTTGCACAGGCCCTACTACCCCTCTTTTTTAGGCTTTCCATGTAACACATGGCAGATGTGTTTTCATTGTGGTAGACTTCCCTAGCTGGCTTTTAAAGATATTGGGGATCCGAGTACAAGATGGAAAGTGGGCCCTAACACACACAAATACCAATGAAAAACCATTTAATTGCGACTTGAAAGAAAATGTTATTTGAACATTTAGTTTTAATTTGGCACAAAAGTTTAATGTTAATGGATAGACGCTTTTAAACATAGAGGCATGGCAACTGTCTGAGCCTCTTCAGCACAGTAATGGTAATGTCTTGTAGCCACTATACCTCCTACAAGACCAGCTTGGCTGACACTCTTTGATATCACTACTGATTAGATTTCTTTATGTCTGTCCTCTAAACCACCATCCTTTCTCCAACTGCTATTAGCCAAAGGTCTTGTCCTGCTACAGCGACACTGCTCTGGACCTAATGGACTACTTAATACATAACAGGAGACAGATTACAACACCTGAATAAAGGATGTAAAATAAATGGAAGGCGAGTAAAAACTCCACAAGACCACATTATTCTCAGTTACTTTGGCTGTAAAAGTACACTGAAACCATGTCTTCTTCAAGCTTTAGCAGTCAGATTTCTGCTAGCCGTTTAACAAACAGCGTTCACCAGGAAATGATAGCACATACTAACCCTCTTTTCTCTGGGAAACATAATTCCTTGTAGGGTCTTCATCGTTCCCAGGAGCAACAAGAGAGCAGGCTTGATCCTGTCTTGCTTCAACCAGACAGCTATTTCAAAAGACTATAAAACCAGCCCTCCAGTCTCCATGGTCTATTTGGATGCAACAGCAGCTGGGCAGCCAAAGGAGTCTATGGCAGAAAAGTCTCCTTCCATGTCCTCACTGAGCCAGTAGAGGAGATGGATTGCAAAACCACACAACAGAAAAAAAAAAGAAGGGTCCTTTCAGTCAAATGGTTTTGTCTAAGTGCCCCTGTCTTGGTGTCTTAACACCTTCCCAGCAGAGTCTTCCAGCAGAAACAATATCCCTCTGACATGAAGAAGGACTGTTTCCTTACTCAGCTTGTCAATGACTTCCACACTTATTATCTCTTTCCTGCTGTTTAGGGAAACATGCAACAAATGCAAGACCAGGTCTGCACAGACTGCAGCCTAATTTCCTTGACTGAACTGACAACTGTTAACCCGAGGGAAAGCACACAAAGTGAGGGACTTCATAGTTTCAAACAAAAAGGAGCCAACCACCTCAAAGTCCAGCTGCACACTTCAGGCAATGTTTGAGGTACAAGAGTGCTAGATTCACATTGCCATTTGAGGAGTGTCCTTCAGAGAGGGAATGTTCTTCCTCCATGATGCACATGGGACATGATGGGGCACGGCTCCTCCAGCTGCTGCCTCTCTGTGTTCAAGGGGGAGACGAAGCAAGAGCATCTTGCCTGTCCCCACTTTTAAGGTAGCAATTGTGCCTGGCTCCCAAGAGGACTGCACAAGGTCTGGAAAGGCTCCTTATACCTCCTTCTCCATCACGCATCCTTGTAAGGCCAGATGGAGGCTGGTCCTTAGCTGAGGATTAGCAGTGCTTAAAAATAGAAGCTGACACGTGCAAACAGAGAGAGTTATAACTACTAAATTCCACTGTGAAAAGAAAGTGTCAGCTGGCATTGCTGGAGCTTTGCTGTATGAGCAAGAAACATGTTGGGATGTCAATCCAAGCACCATCTCCTGTCATGGCATGTAGATGAACAGTCCTGGGAGCTTGGGATGTACTACTGTAAATGGCAGTAGAGACTGCCATGTATACTGCTGCTGCATTGCAGAGTAAGCAGGAGCTCAGCAATATTAGGGATGCACTAACATCCTCCATGATGGCATACATTTAAATATTGAATACATTTTGACAAAGATGAAAACCATCAGAAAATGCCCATGCAGCTGCACCATAGAACCGTAGCTGTGAATACTACACCAGGTAGAAATTGTTAATAGTTTTTAAAGATATATAGAAATGTAGGATGCCTCTAAGTAAATAGCCTAACTTTTACCTTATACTAACATAACTCCATTGGCTTCAGAGAGTTCCACCAAGCGCACACTGGCGTGTTTATTATTACTTATACTATGCTGGTGTCTATAGGTCACAAACCATGAAGACATGAAAGAAGTATTCCCAACATCTGACATCAAGCGAGAGAGAGAACGTCTGGCCCTCTGACCCTACCCTCAGGAATCAATAATCAAGAAGCCAGAGATCAAACTGGGAGCAGTAGCAGAAGCTGAAAATACTTTAAAAGTAAATAATCTGTTTACTCAGTATGGATACTTATTTGCCTTGTTCTAAGGTTTTAGAAACAAGCGCACTGTGTCAATACACCATTTGAGATTTTCTGTTTGAATTTAAAATATTCTGTGATAATAAAGTTCACTTTGTTTCAAAATGAAAATAAACATTCCCTAGGATAGCAAGAATTCATCTGGAAGTTGGTATCCTGGTCTGAATTTCCCTCTTGTTAAAAATGGGTGAATGGCTATTTGTAGAAAATGAGCATGAGAAAATAGTACTTCCAGAAGCAATAGCACAGGTAAATTTCTAAAGTAATTCTATTCTCTTGTCCAATCTTAGTAGCTAAACTAATAAAAAGCACTTATATTTAGGCTTTTATCTTATAATTGAATGCAAAATTTCAGTTCTACCTTATTAAATATGGCAACAGATACACTTTGGTATGTTATCTAGACAACTAGAGAGGAAGTACTCTTTGATTTCACAATTTCGTGCTCTCTGTAAGCAGCTTGATCTAATAGTCTTTGGTTACTTGCAACATATGGAGAAGACATAGCCTTTTGAATGAAAACAAGGCAAGCTTTCTCTGCAATTCACGTCTGGTGTACTGGAGAGACAGCAGCATCAAGAAATCCTGTGAGGATGGTAGCTGAGGTAGTACTGTCCAAAGGTGGTAGCTGCATTTCAAGAGATACTGTTCCTTTTTCATCTACACATCAGGGTTTTGCATAGGCAAAGGGTCTTCTTGTAAGTCCAAGAAAACCCTTGCCTTGCAGTAAGCCGTGGGAATGGCTTATCTAAATTCTGTGATTTAAAAATTGAGATCCACTCTGAACAGTATGCACTTGGGTGAACTGAAGTCAAAAGGCTTTCCAGGCTTTCTGAGACCAAAATGCAGCTTACCCCATAGACAGCACAAGGGGGTGAGGGGGAGGAAGACAACACAAATGTCTATTAAGCACTGAAATGTATCTACAGCAGGAGGGAGACTGTTTTTTTAATCTACCAGTTCATATTACCTTGGGCTGAAATCACACCAGGCTGCAAGGTCAGAGGTGGTCGGTAGCTTAACAGACGACCTTAAAAGGGCTCTGTATTTTAAGAAACGGCAATGGCAATCCAGCAGGTGCCAACAAATCTTTCTCCTCCACTGAGAGATTTTCCAAGGATCTCACTGACCAATTTAAACTGCTGGTATTTGTACGTGGGAAGTATAAGCTCATACACTGGAATCTCAGGACTGAGCAACACCCTTCCACCTCAGTTTGTCTTAGAATCACCTTTTGCTGAGGAATGGCTTTCTAAGACCTGTAAGTAGTTAACTTAAGATATAACTGGATGTAAAGACTTATAAATAAACTTCTTCAACAGGTACTCAAAGAAGTCCTGTGTTGATAGAAACTCTTTCTTACAAATGAGTCACAAGACATTCCGAAGCACTAAGGAAATGGCTGAAAGCAGTAACGCAAAATCCTAAACTCCTCTCAGACTTTACCCACCAAATTTACTAAGTCTTGTCTGAGTAGGGGTCTTCTAAGTAACCCTCTATAGTGTTTTCATCCTGGAAAAGATGGATAATAAGAACAATAATAATAATAATAACTGTACTTTCAAATCTGGACAGCTCTCAAAAAGATATGAAGGGTAATTAGGTCACCTCTGTGTCCAGCTAATCTCTTGGGAGAAATCCTTAAGCAGTACAATGAACAAGAGATCATCTCCAGCATTTTCAACTTGAGAGCACTAAAGTCACATCTGATTAAAGTGCCTAATTTTTCCATTAGGAGATAATTATTGTCAGGCTGCTGAACAAGGTGTTTGTTTCCATAGTCATTATACCTGTGAAACTCTTAAATCAAATTAAGTTTCAGATTCAGAAAAAGCCCTCAGAACACCAAATAATAAAGTAAAATTTCAGCTTGACCTATAAAAAATGAAATTAAATAAAAAACACAAGTCAGTAAATGCATGATTCTGTTGTGCCAAACCGTGTGTTAGCTTTAGTAACAGTTTCTCACTTTCTGGAGTTTTAATTATGACTCAAGGGACTGAGAAAAAGGGAGGGTGGGAGAGAATGTAACCTTTAACAGCCTCACTGGTTGCTGTCCCTACCTTTACTGCTGTTGAACTAAAAATCTCCACAGGCTAAAATTCTTTACATTGCAAATAAAATAGTTTTTCCCTGGTTTTTATCAGCTCGGGTCCCACAAGGAACTGACAGCCGGTTTATGTCAATGAACAAGAGTTATTGTTTTCAGATAGTCCTTGTTCCCCCCCACACACCCCATGCAAAAAATGGTGGGGAACTGAAAGCAAATGTTACTAATAACAAACAGAAGGCCCCGAGGTTGGGGGTTCTACTAAAACAGCATTTTGGGGCATAACATATGGTACAAATAGGTTTGTGGAAGATGCTTTTCCACTGCACTTCTTTATTGAAGTCATTCATCCATGTCACTGACGCTAGACCTACCACCATGAATCTGAAGTGATGTGACTGGACCGTCTAAACCTCCAATCTTTCTTGGATTCAACCATCTATGAAAGGAAAGAGCTGTGTATTTAGAGGCTGAATCTCAAGAAGATAACAACACACTTTCTCTCTGCCATGATACAGTAGTTCACAAAAGATCTGGAAGAAGATGGGGAAATTCATTCAGGCCTCCTCCTGCCAGATACTTCCTTCTAAGGTGCTTGGTGCTTTCAAAATCCAGCTTCAGACTCTTTTTCAAGAGATTAAAAGCAAATGCATATAGACTAAAATATTAGAAACTCTTGTACCAGCTTCTCACATCTGGGAGCAACCTCCCCTGCCTGGCTTACCCATTTGGCACTACTGATCTTGTGAGATACTACTGTGCTAATCTATTTAGTTTGCAGAAGAACAAAGTAAGAGTCTTCACTGGATTCCCTGTGACCCTTGGGGTCCATCCCAGTGTGACTGAGTGATGACCTTCAAGTAGATACTCAGCCAACCACTGTTACGTCATGCATGTGATACAGTATATAAACAACTGGGAAGCCTTGAGGATGTGTTCTAACCTATTGTGGGACAAGTTAAAAGCAGCATTTCAACTAGAAGCAGTTCAAACACTGAGTCTAGAATGTCATGTGACTCTTATGGGCATGAAAGGATTACTATTTCATTGACTAAGCCCTGTTTCCAGCAGCCACTAATAAACCACAATGAAATAGATAGTAAGTCAGGTAGATGACAGATCTTAGAAAACGAAAAGGACTATGATAGACCATAGTAGTACATGAATATTTTCTTTCTGTTTACTGAAACCCCCTAATTATATGCCAGGGAACTATTTCATATACAGCAAGGAAGGAAAAATCTCTGGTAATTTCCTTACTGAAGCATTTTAAAAAGATATTAGAGGTAGTTATGACCTTTAGTCGTGTCTCCCAGAAGCTTATTCCTGGACTTTGAAAAAACAACAGTCTTGCTCTCCCCTCCACCCTGTTTCCTTGTTCTGCTGTGTGACCATCTTATCTCAAGCATTACAAGCCAAATCTGAATGGGAGCTATATTCTCAGTATTGATAATAGAGAATCTCATGAAGAAGCACTGAAATCTTAGCAAAATTATTACTTGGCCAACACTACTTGGTCCAACCCTAACCATTCTATGATTCTACTATGAAAGATGACCCAATGTATTCCTAAATTCCTATGTAGAGATTCAACACATTATGAAACCTTGAGAAGACATAAAAGAATGAGAGATAACATGATCACTGGGCAGGGAGAATTTTAGATAAAATTCCTATTGATTTTCAAAGTATATGAGCTTTTATGTACCTTCAGCACCTTTATTTAAAATGCCCAGAATAATTGAAGATTTTCATCATTTTTCTAGGGCATTTGGCTTGTAGGTTAAAATAACAAAACGTGGTTTTCAAAAATGGAAAATAAGTTTCACCTTATCAAAGCTTTTTAAATGCTTCATAAATGCCTTCATTCTCCTAGATCAGCATTCAAAACATCACACATTAAAAAAGAAAGAGAGAGCGCTCTAGAGGACTCCGTCCATCAGTATTAGAAGATAAAGTTGTCAGTTAGCTTCAGATCTGTTGGTATTGTCACTGAAATGAAAGAATTTCTTTGTTTGTGCAGTGTTGTATTTTTAGCTATATTGAATAACTGTAAAAACAATTTTGCAATATCCTCCCTCCTCTGAAAAATGCGTATCTTTGTTTCCCTATTTTTTTAAAGAGACAGAACTGACAGGCATAATTTTAAAGGCAAAAGATTTTAATCAAGAACAGAAGGACACAATTATTGGGATGGCAAAGTTTAATAAGAACAGAAAGGTTCACATTGCTGTAATGAAGAAAAAAATATATTTGCACACTATAGCAGCATAAATTTGAAGTGATAAAATTGGGTATAAGGAAAAATTCTGAAGCTCTGCTTAAGAACTCCAGTAAGATCCATAAGAAGTGTGCTAGCATATCTATAAAATAATAAAATTCCATGCTGTGGGTGAATAAAATATAAAAGATTAAACAGACTGTATAAACAATGTAATGCATTTCTGAGGTTTAGATTTTTAAATACGAGCTTTCTGCCAACAAAGGTGATTTTTTTTTTCCTGCTGTCTCAACAGCATCTCTGTTAGCCAGCTGAACAGTCCTGTTTATTACCATGTATCTGAGAGCAGCATGTTTCAATGTAAGTGGAAATGTCAGTCAGTGTGTGGCATCGCGGATCAAAGCCCTGCCTCGGTACATGTACCTTCTCATCTCTTCTCATCGGGGCTTCCAATTTGAGATGGAACAGAACGAGTGCAAAGTCAGCTTCAAACAGATGTTGTAAAATGTCTGGTGGGAACAAGCTCCCCTCAGGAGCAGTCTGATTGTGTGGAATAGCATCTGTTAACTCTCATTTGAAAGTCTCTACACAGGAAAATCAGAACACAGCAGAGGAAAAAATAGTAACAGTAATGGAAGAGATGGAGCAAAGGATTGAGGTGTGTGGTTTTTTACTGAACTGCCCATTCTTTTGTAATATTCAGCATGCAAAAATGTATTTAAAACAAATGATATTATTCAAATTGGTTATTGCAGGTAAAACCATGTCCTTGAAGTGCTCATAAGGCTTCTGTTCAGACTACTTTTTCACTACTTGTGTAAAAACCCAAAGGTCTTCTACTTTCATTTACCGAACAAGACTAAAATCCTTTTAGAATCATATTCTAATATTGAAGTCAAGAGTAAGTCAGTGTTGCCAAAGTAAGCATATGTGTTAAAAAATAGCTTTTTGTAGTATGCCAAAAGTTGAGCCCACTTGTTTTAAGATTTTTTTTTCACAGGTATATTTCCCAGAAGGCATTTAAGTACGAATCACATTCATTAGATTCACACACAAAGGAACAATCTGATTCTAGATCCATGAGCATTTCTGCCACATGGGTGAGATTCCTTGTTCCTTTTAACCCTCATATCAATACAGAACTCATTTCTATCTCATCTTTCCACCTTCTTTGTTTAGAAGCTTAAATTTTTCTGTTACCCACTGTTTTGATTGCTGATCTTTGTCCAGCTTTGAAGAAGTGCTTCTAGCTCCAAAGCAAGCATATATAGTAGCACTTTAGCACACTGAAATCAACAGCCACTGCATGTCAGCTAAGGAAATAATCTATATGCCTGGTTTTCTTTGCTACTGGACTCTCTCTGCTCACATCAATACCATTACTAATGAAGGTAAGGGATATGTTTTGTTATAGAACATCATTATAATTTGATACATACAGAAGCACAGATCTATGCATCTCAGTCAACACATAAGAAATTGAGCAATTGAAATTTTAATGACATAATGAGAGAGAAATCCCCCCGCCAAGAGGAGACAGGATAGCCATTTCAGAGGGAAAGCCTAAGCTACAAAATAAAATTCATTAAAATTCCTTTCCCTCCTGGCTGTTACACTCTCAGTACAAAAGTTAGCTGGGGGACCTAAGAAACCCCATTCTAAACATTATTAAGTAGGGGGTGCATAACCTAACTTTGTGTAAACCAAACTCAAACTAATTTCTACCTGTAGAAGATCTTGCCCTCTTTTCCTCTTAATTCTAAAAGCCATTGTGGTGTGTTGACCCTAGTTGGATGCCAGGTGCCCACTAAAGCTGCTCTACCATTCCCCCTCCTCAACTGGTCAAGCAAAGAGAAAATATATCAAAAGGCTCATGCATCAAGATTAGGACAGGAAGAGATCACTCAACAGTTACTGTCATGGGCAAAACAGACGCGGATTGGGAAAATTAGCTTAATTTATCAGAGTGGAATAATGAGAAATAAAACCAAATCTTAAAAAAATCTCTGCCTACCCCTCCCTTCTTCCAGGGCTTAACTTCACTCCCAGTTTTCTCTGCCTCCTCCCCTCAGTTGGCACAGGAGTACAGGGACTGTGGTCAGTCCATTACATGTTGTCTCCTGTCACTCCTTCCTCCTCAGGTGGAGGACTCCTTGCACTCTTCCCCAGCTCCAGCAGGGGATCCAGCCCATGGGAGACAGTGCTCCACAAGCTACTCCAGCGTAAGTCCCTCCCATGGGGTGCAGTCCCTTAGGAACAGACTTCTCTACCGTGGGTACCCCATAGGGTGACAAGTCCTGCAGCAAACCTGCTCCAGCATGGGCTCCTCTCTCCACAGGGCCACAGCTCCTGCCAGGAGCCTGCTCTAGCACAGGTTTCCCACAGGATCACAGCCTCTTACGGGCATCCCCCTGCTCCAGCATGGGGTCCTCCATGGGCTGCAGAGAGACAGCCTACCTCACCGTGGGCTGCACCACAGGCTGCAGGGAATCTCTGCTCTGGTGCCTGGAATACCTTCCTGCCTTCACTTCTTCGTAGAGTTGTTTCTTTCACATATTCTCACTCCTCTCTTCATCTGCAGTTGCTCCTGCACAGTAACTTTTCCCCTTCTCATCTATGTTACCTCAGAGGCACTACCACTGTCATCGATAGGCTCAATTTTGGCCACTGGCAGGTCTGTTGGACACTGAGGAAGCTTCTAGCAGCTTCTTGCAGAAACCAACCCTGCAGCCACCCCCAAAAAAAACCCTTGCCGTGCAAACCCGATACAACCATTAATTGCAAATAATGGATTTTCCCAATCATTATGGTTTCTGTTTGGCAGAATATGTGAAAAGGATGCGTAATCACAGACCTGTATCTCAATTTGGCCTATGATAATCTTCTTTTTGTTAAGGTAATAATGATAATGCAATAAATTAAGTCATTTGAAGCATGTTTGCTGCAGGGTGCTTAGACTAAGCTGATACAATACCCTAAAGGTATTAAAAAGACAGAAGCATATTGAAGGGGGGGCTTCATAAACACAGCTGTAGCACCTCCTTCCAGTCAAGAATTCAACACAGCACTAGCCAGACTGCTCAGCTGCAGACATCAATGTCCTGTCATTAGTCAACTTCAGGAAATATTCAGCATTTGTTACCCAATCTGCAAAGACAGGAAGTAGAGGAAATGGAAACGCTGGGGGAGGGAGAAGGTTCTGCACTTTAGTAGGTGATGGAAAACAGTGAGAACATTACTGCTCTGTTTGTTCAATCTAGTCATCTAGGGACTTCTAGAGGAACAAAGAACTTTATCTCTTTTTGTAGGAATAAACATTGCAGAGAAAACATTTGAAGACAAGTTTTGACCTGAGGACGACACAAAGGAAACCCCAGAGCCAGGAAACGTAAGCTGTGTTGCTCTCTTCTTCCAAATAGTCAATGTTTTAGACTTAGCTCCACTTACAGGGAAGAATATAGATCTAAAGCCTATTGAAGTAAGTGGAAAGACTCCCATTCACGTCAACAGGCTTCAGATCAGAGCCAGAGTAACAGGTAACTACCACCACTTTAAAAGCTGCCCATAGTCTGAAGATTTTAATAGACTTTTTTCCTAAGCAAGCCGTGAAGCTTATTAGTGATGCTCTAGAAGTACACCACAGACAGAAAAGGATCACAAATATTATCAAATAGATCACTGCAAGAAACAAAGATAAATTCCATAGGCTTAAAGCACTAGCACACGGGTAGCAACTGAATTTTGACCATTGAAAAATACCACAGTCTAGGAAAGAACAAAATATTCTTTAAAGAGTTCATAAGCTTCCTAACCTTCCCTCTCCTCCATTCCCATCTCCCACTGCCTACAGTTTAAAATACAGACAACCTTGTAAATATGTTAACTTGTTTCAAACTTCAAAGAGCTTTCTTTTGCTCAGTTATTCCTCACTTCCCCCTTTCCATTGCCCTTGTTTAGAGTTTAATTCACCACAGTTGCTGGCTTATAGCCCTGACCTCCTTAAACCTCTGTGATTATCCTCAAAAACCAAATTCAAAAATCAGTGTAGTATGTGACAGGAAGTCTTAATGAAGAGTGGGCAGGAAGGAAGGTGCCCACACTACCCTGAGTGGCAACCATTGCATCATGGAAGCTTTAGTCCTCTGAAGGGGAAGCTGAATTGCTTTTTGAGGGATCTTAGTTCCCATTTTTAATTGTGCAGAGGGAAGGAGGTGGTTGTGGTAGGCCTGTTGGTATATACGAGAGGCAATGGTGATCAAGAAGGATCCCTGGATGTAGTTGGCCACAGAGCACACATGTGAAATCCCATTTCAGGAATTCCAGCAGGCCTGGTATGCAGAGGCATACCTACAGTTTCAACACAACTCAATAGAAGCTCCAGGTGTTCACCTCCTTTTGAAGTCATATCCTAAATATAGATTTGAAAACCCAGTGTATTACCACACACACTCCTAAAGCGATGCATCAGCAACTGGTACGAGATAACACTACTCCTCTCAGGCTCTGCTGTCAATTCAAATTCAGTTTGGATTGGTAACAGCTGGACAGCAGATTGATAGCCTCATTTAAATGACTTCTCACAGAAGCAATGCTATAATAGGTATTAATTAGATTCTCTTGTGGGGATACACAAAAAGACTAAAAGCCTGGAGAGAACATTATCTCTTACAATTAGCTGAAAAGAGCACAGGGAGTAAACTATAGGGATAGCCTAAGGACAACCCTAAAGCAGCCAAAATTCCTCCTGGGTTATCTGCGAAGCACGTGTTGCATGATGCCCAAGTGCTTCATTCTAACCTCACTGACTGCTTGTCAGCATGTGGCAGCATGGTCCTCAATCCAAACATGCAGGTACTTAATACCAGGACAACTAGAAGGGAATAGCTTCTGCAAGAGCCAGTGGCATTACAAAAGGCTTCTATACAAGAATGCAAATCCATATGTGCTCTCCCTTGCATGATTAAAGGAAAATCTGTACGTTTTTGTAGGCATTCTGTTCTCTTTTTTTTCTAAGGAAAACAATAGCTTTCAAAAGTCGTATTTATCAGACAAATGTGTCTCTGCACTTCTGTTCATGATGAAAAGGTAGACCTGGTTTTATTTCCTTCTTTCCCTTCCCTTTCTTCAAAAAGGGAAGGGAAGGGAAGGGAAGGGAAGGGAAGGGAAGGGAAGGGAAGGGAAGGGAAGGGAAGGGAAGGGAAGGGAAGGGAAGGGAAGGGAAGGGAAGGGGAAGGGAAGGGGAAGGGAAGGGAAGGGGAAGAGAGAAAAGAAAGAAAAAGGAAAGGAAAGGAAAGGAAAGGAAAGGAAAGGAAAGGAAAGGAAAGGAAAGGAAAGGAAAGGAAAGGAAAGGAAAGGAAAGAAGGAAAGGAAAGGAAAGGAAAGGAAAGGAAAGGAAAGGAAAGGAAAGGAAAGGAAAGGAAAGGAAAGGAAAGGAAAGGAAAGGAAAGGAAAGGAAAAAAAGGAAAAAAAGAAAAAAAAGAAAAAAAAAAAAGAAAAAAAGAAAAAAGAAAAAAAAGAAAAAAAGAAAAAAAAGAAAAAAAAAGAAAAGAAAAGAAAAGAAAAGAAAAGAAAAGAAAAGAAAAGAAAAGAAAAGAAAAGAAAAGAAAAGAAAAGAAAAGAAAAGAAAAGAAAAGAAAAAAGAAAAAAGAAAAGAAAAGAAAAGAAAAGAAAAGAAAAGAAAAGAAAAAAAAAGAAAAGAAAAGAGAAAAGAAAAGAAAAGAAAAGAAAAGAAAAGAAAAGAAAAGAAAAGAAAAGAAAAGAAAAGAAAAGAAAAGAAAAGAAAAGAAAAGAAAAGAAAAGAAAAGAGAAAAGGAAAACAGAAAAGACTGTTGTCTCTTTTCATTCCTTTAAAAAAAAATTAAAAATTGCTTACCAGTTGCAGCAAGCTCAGGCTGTTGATCCTTAAGCATCTCCCTAGTATTGAAAGTGTTCACAGGTCAAGGCTGAAGCAAGAGTTGCCACAAGAAGAGGTAAAATTAAAACTAACCCTAACTTGTGAGAATAATAATTAGGTATACCACCAGGATACAAGAAGGTATTGTTGCATTTTACTTTTGAAGTAAGTCTCGTTGTAAGAAATACAACGTAGTATAACAAGAACTTCACCAGCAGCAAGATGAAAGGTGCCTTTTCAGAAAAACATTAGTAAATCAAGGCCTACTGAACAATCACAACTACTACTTCAAGGCCAGGTTGGACATGGCTTTGAGCATCCTGGTCTAGTGGAAGGGGGGCTGGAACTAGATGATCTTTAAGGTTCCTTCCAACCCAAACTATTCTATGATGATTCTATAAAATACTGCTACAGCATTCTTCACACCCTTCAACAGCACACCACTCTCAGTTAAGACAGAGTGAGGGTCACAGGGCTGTATTCAGAGTTAGGGCTTTTGGGGTTTTAATTAGATTAATTAGGTTTTCTGTCCCCAGTGGATCAGCTGCATAGAATCATAGAATAGTTAGGGTTCGAAAGGACCTTAAGATCATCAAGTTCCAACCCCCCTGCCATGGGCAGGGACACCTCACACTAAACCATGTCACCCAAGGCTCTGTCCAACCTGGCCTTGAACACCGCCAGGGATGGAGCATTCACAACCTCCCTGGGCAACCCATTCCAGTGCCTCACCACCCTAACAGGAAAGAATTTCCTCCTTATAGCCAATATAAACTTCCCCTGTTTAAGTTTTAACCCATTACCCCTTGTCCTGTTACTACAGTCCCTAATGAAGAGTCCCTTCCCAGCATCCCTATAGGCCCCCTTCAGATACTGGAAGGCTGCTATGAGGTCTCCACGCAGCCTTCTCTTCTCCAGGCTGAACAGCCCCAACTTTCACAGCCTGTCTTCATACAGGAGGTGCTCCAGTCCCCTGATCATCCTCATGGCCCTCCTCTGGATTTGTTCTAATAGTTCCATGTCCTTTTTATGTTAGTCTCATGCACTGTATGGCATCCAGCAGTCATCCAATCCAGAAACAACCAGAAACATCTAAGCACTAATTGGCATCTGGATGGAGCTTGCCTGAATGTTAGAGGTCTGCAGTAGGTAGGTCCAGGGACTTCCTTGTTTCTGACAGTATCAGCATACTGTTACTTTGCCACGCAACACCTTCTTATTATGAACTTCTTTAAGAATGCAAAAGACAAAAATTAAAGCAAAAAGAAGAAAAACAACAAAAAAACCTCTAAAGGGGAATATGCCAGGTAGCGGTGATGTTGCATCAATCGGAACTCTCTGCAATATTTACTGTCCTTCCAAAAGACTAAAAAATGTCAAGTAATGTACAATGAAGCACTAACTAACCACTTCTCTCAGGTAGGACTGAGTGAGCACAGAGTGCACTGTGGTGCTCCCAACCACTTTTGAGTAGAAAAACAAAGAAAACCATTTTCAAAACTGCTAAATGCTGAGTGACAACACTATTACGACATAGATTTTGATTGGAATTCTTTCCTTCCAAACACATCTTCCCTCTTAGAAAACAAAAATTCAGAAAGCATATAGGAGCAAATTCTTCCACCCCTCTGAGTTGAAAATTACCTTGTCTCTAGGAAAAAAAGCAGCAAACAAAACCTCACAGGACATGGGAGTGTCTACATTTGCCCATTTTTTCCCTTAAGCTCATCACAAAAAGTTTGCAGAAGGGTGCAACAGGCATTCAAACAGCATGAAACAACTGTCAGAGGGTCCTATATTAAGGATCAAGTTGAAAGGATATTCCCTCTAGCAGCATATTTCGGTTTGGAGCCATCTCTTGATCAGAAACAAATGCTCCCCATAGGATCTGTTTCTTTGAGATTCTAAAAATAAATGGATCTGTAAGTGACTGTATTGTAGCACAGTGAGTCAGATCAAGGAGTAAGAGCCATTTTTAGGCTATGAAGTAAACCTTACCCTGAACTAAAGGCTATCTCTGTAGACAGAAGAGACAAGTTTTCCCAGTGTAATAATCTGGGGACATGGAGGAGAGGGAGAAAAGAGAGAAAAGACCTTCCTTATGTCAGGGGATGGAAACCAGCACTTCTGAGAAATGTCTTGCTCTTCTATGGTGAACATGCAGCAACAGTAGAAAAATATAACAATAGTGATAAATAAGAATAATAACTAATCAGTCTAAGGTTCTTTAAATTTCATTAAAACTGAAGATACAACGATAAACAGAAGCAATGCTGTGGCAGGAGCTGCAATGAAACAAAGGCAAAGGTACATGCACAAGGCAGAGGCCATGGGAGACACAGCGGGGCAATCTCTCCAATTCTGACACAAGCCTGTGGCTCCTCATTATTCTTTACTTTATTTCTTTGCTGTTGGTCTGTGAAAGATTTCCCTCTCCTGTCTTAAATAATCCCTCTTCAAAATGGGCAGTAATGTGTGTAAGCAGGATTTCAAGCATGCAAACATGTTAGAAGATGTATAACCTGGCTCATGCTTGCAGAACATGTTTTTACACCTTTTCTGTGGCAATCATTTCAGTATAAGTATCAGAAATGAGGCATTTCCATTCTACCACTAACACAGGCAATACCAGTATTAAGAGACAACAGTTCTTCAGCTTTATTAGGTTAATAAATGGAAACCAAATCTTGTGACACCTGAGAAGTCATTTCTGTAATCAAGGCACAACTTGTTTCTACAACAAACGAAAACTGTATCCTTGGTTATCATAATATGGTATTCATTGCTGTTATAGGAGACACCATAGTATACCTGATAATTACCAGAAAAGAGTGATTATTGCATGTGACTACTTTGTGACTCTTGATAAAAAGGTTTCAGTTTGCAGAACCGGGTGTACTGTCAAAATCCAAAACACCACTTGAACTTCTCAACAATACTTCTTCAGATCACCTAACATGAACATACGCAGCTTTTGCATAGCAGACTGTGGCACAGTAGTTAACATATTACTAACTTAAAAAGCATATAACTTATTGTGTTCATTTACAAGAAAAAATGTAATTTCTCAATACATAAGGATATTGGAAACTTCATGCAATGTAGCCAGTTTATATATGACCTGTATTTTTAGATCCAGAGTGTTTTTCAAAGACTATGAACTGCAATACCGTTGTCTGTAATTGAAGAGCTATATACACATATTTAGAAAACCACAAGGGGGGACCAAAAGAGAGAAAACAAAAGCTAGCTTAAAACATCAATTTGGTGCAAGGTCAGTTACCTGTCTCTCAATCAGGCAGTGATTTAACCACATGCTAAGTATTCACAACCCAAAAGAAGTTTGCCAGAAAAATCACCTTTGTCAGACAGGCCAGCAGGATTTTGGTTTAATATATTGGGAATACTGCCAAGTGTTTGTAGGATAATTCAGCATCCTTCTGTGCTGATGTAAGCACAAATTAAGCATAAATTGACATGTAATTATACAATGGGAAGCGCTGAATGCTTCATCGTGAATTAAAGCAACAGGTGCCTACCATATTTGCACTAACAATTATTGAAACTTCTAAATTTTACAGAAAGAAACCTGAAAACTGTGACAACCTGTAAAATTTAATAAAGAATTCTGCTTGGAACACGAAATGTTCTATAGGCCAGATTTTTGTATATATTTAAGAACCTTTCACGAAACCAAAATGGTGTAAATGGGACATTAATACAACAGAAATTTTATCCCATAGGTGAATTCTAAAAATCTGTAGAGAAGTCACTAATTGTGATTAAATGCTACAGTTCTTTGAACAGAGGTTTCATAAGAAATACTTTTATTATATCAGGTGCAGATTGCCCTTCCCTGGTACATTTATTGATGCATACTCTATTTATTACAGAGTTATTTTTGCAAGATTTTTTTAATATAACTTTTGAAGTTTGATGTTAAAAAGAAAACCTGACTTTTTGTTGTTACAGCTGTGATGTCCAACAGTCATCCAGACGCCAATTAACATTGGTTCACTTACACAGAACAGAATGATTAAAAGAAAAAAGCCAACACCTTTCTTGATCTAACTTGTTGAGAGCAGATAGGAGATATGATTCTGGTAGCTGGCATTAGGATTTTGTTCATATCTGACACCAACTACAGGCCAGATAAGTCCAGCAGTTTGGCTGAATTCCTTGTATGACACCAAAGTAGAGGAAAGGTTTGAGTAACAGTTTATTGGCTTCGCTCACAAGGAGCAATGCAGGCATCCAAAATTCTCTCTGCATCCTCAAGTTAAAGCATGTGTGAAGTTTTAATGCTTCTTTTACTTACAAAAAGGCTCTGAGCACTGGGTAGCACCAATAAGAGAACTAAAAACAGCTAGAACTAAAAAGCATTTCCTAAGGAACAGTTTCTCAATGCCTCTGATCTACAGACAACATGATACAGTGATGTTCTGCCAACAACAAACAAGGGCTTCCCTCAACATTTTCTATCCTGATAAAACCCCTTGAGCTGAAATGCATTTTGGATGTCATCTCCAAGTCACACTAATGGAGACATCCCACAGCTCACACACTGTGAAGCTCCTCTATGCAAAGACTCAGCCCCCTCAGCTCCCACATTTCAACTGATTCCCGTACTGTTTCCTAAAAAACATCCCAGATACTTCTGTCACCTAACTGCTAACCCAGATTTCGCTTCTCCCCTAGACTCCTGTGTTGAGGAAGGTGATGTGCACCACTTTCATGCACATAACATAAGTAGGTCAGAACTGCCATGGTGACAACAGGATGACATCTCCAACAGGGAACCATTGGTAGCATTGACATGTATAAGGACAGTACACTGTAAGCACTACATGCGTTAACCATGACAAGCTCCAGTTGAGTAGTTGCCATTTTCTGACCTAGCACAGCAAAAATCATGGAGCTGTTAACCGATACATCCCATGGAAGAGAACATGATATTGACTGGCTTCCGAGACTAAAATCCCAGCAAAGTCTGTGTGAATGTTTTGTATGTCTTCTTTTCAAAATAGGCTGCAAGCATTCTCTCCTTCTTCTACAAATGTATTTTGCATGTCATTTCCCATTAGTAGTAATTTCCATTTACTTCAAAGGATTCTCGATAGCTTGCAATGCAATGATACAGGTATATATGCAGGAAAGAAGAGAAAATATAAACGTCTAATTCGCATTGTTATCTGGGACAGTTTCACAGCGTCAAGGGCAGCTTGTAGCTCTCCTTGACTGATTGTAAGAGTTGGAGCAACCACTAAAATGTCTGAATGTTATTGTAACACTTAGGATGTCATAGGCCAGCTAGAATCACACAAAGTCAAATACTAGTTTTTATTGCCAGTACATTAAAAGCCATAATCTCCAACAAACACACAGTCTGGCACAGAAATAGGCTTAACAACAAAGTAGAGGCCATTTTCTTCTGGCATCCAATGTCAATTTAACTAAAAATACACCCTGTGCATCTCTGTACAACTAGGCAGGTGGTGGGAATTAATGTGATCAAGCGTTTTCTCATGTCTACATCCATGGGATGTCTTTGTTATATTACCATACTGATTTTATACATCTCTTCCAATCGTTTCTCCTCTCCAGAGTATAAAGTAAAGCCTTGAAAACATATCTCTATACTATAGCCAGCTGCTTCAAGAATTCACATTCATGAATTCTTTGTAGAACATCTGTTGGATTTTCAGGGAGATACTTTCATGGATATGAAGAAAATGGCCACACAAATCCAACTCGAGAGACGTTATAGGTAGACTGTAACCTAAGATTTTAATGTAGCATTCACTGCTCTCATGTCCTCTCTTCTTCACACACAGTCCCCCAGGAAAACATGCATAACTTCAAATTCAGAGTTTATAATTTGAATTGACCTCCAGGATCCTGAATACTCTTGATCTTGAACTCAGTCAGAAGCCAGTTGTGGACCATCATAAAATTACTACCCACCCAAGGAGAAATGCTACTGCACAGACTGGACATCAAACAATAAAAAAATACAATTGCTCCACTCAAACAATCCATCTTCTTAATATGCCTGCCCAGCTGTCACACAACAAAACTTCTAAAAATATTTGTTTTTCTGATACTGACCGCACTATCCAAACTCTTAAGCAGATTTCTCTCACTCCGAATCAATATAATCTATATGGAATCATAGAATAATTAGGGTTGGTAAGGACCTTAAGATCGTTTAGTTCCAACCCCCATGCCATGGGCAGGGACACCCAAGACTGTTGAACCTGGCTTTGAGCACTGGCAGGGATGGTATGGGATATGTAGTTATCTCATTCTGAATAATTGTTACATGTACTTCTTCAAACCCATATAGGAAGGTTAGAAGCATAAAAGGTTAATGCTTTACATACACCATGATAAAAGCATGAATCCCTCCCAGGGCAAAAAGCCAAAGTTCAAAACCAGATTATGCTGTTTACCCTTTAATAACCCTGTGAGTGAGGGCAGTGGTAGTGATAAAAGAAAGCATTAACTGTACCTAACACCAACCAGCAGAAGAAACAGAATTAAAGCTGGACCAGATAACCACAGGGTGATAAACCACAAGTCAGGAGTGTTCCGAAAGGGTGAAGGGCCAGGATAATTTCTTTAAGATCCTCGGGCACAGCTGAAAAGTCTTCACTAAGGAAAAGCACATGGCAAGCAGCATCATGACCATTATAGCAGACAGCTGGCAACGAGCAGTGCTGGAATTATGCACAGCTCACCCATGCTTAGATGGGAAGAAAATAGTTAAAAAAGAAATAGCTTTTGCATATCCATCCTGAACTGCACTACAGGGTCTTCAGGTGTCATCTATCTGGATTTTGGCAAAGCCTATCCTGCTTTCCCTCTGTGATTTTATGAAATAAGGCTTAAAACTCAGCACAAGCAATGAGCAGAACACCATGGAGAATAAAACTCTGAAGGGAGAAACTATCAGTTAACATTAAATACTTCTCAAAAAGTCTGCACAGAAGCTGAGCATGCAGAGGGCTTTATGACTGCATCATGTCTTTGCTCAGTATTCACAAATATGGGGAAGTAATCATTATTTATAAAAATCCCATAAAAGGTATCTATTTTTTTTACTCCATAAATGAGTAATGGCTCGATCATTTAGAACCCATGAGTCATAAGTTTTCTCTTGTAAATAGGATAAGATCAAATCCCATGGCAACATGTTCAGTCATATTTAAGTCTTAATTGTGTACTTTTCCCCTTTCTTCCTCTGCCTTCCACCTTTAGAGCATTCTCTGCCCCACACTGTTCTCTAATTTACAAGGACTCAGTCTCATCTACAATACATCAAAACACAGACCTTGATTTTTTCTTTTTTTTAAGCAAGGAGGTTAGGGCAAAAAAGATCCCCAAACCCACACCAAGACCTCTTTACTGGAGTCCACTCATTCAAAATGCTCACTGTCCTGCTGAATTTTTATGCAGTAATGTTCCCCCTTGTCACAGGTAATGACATGTCAAATCTGTTTGGTGGTATTTTTTGTGGTTACTGTTATTTCCCACTCCACCCCTGTGCAGGAGAAAAGGACAATTGCCTGCAGGCTTTAATTATGATGCAGTAGACACAGGCTGCTAGTGAGATACTCTGTGTCTATAAGGTAATAAAGAAAAAAAAATCTTGAGAGAAAATATTTGGATTTCATTGCTCCCTTGCTATGTCTATGCTTTTGGGAAGAACAACCAACAGCCCCATTTTTCAATGCCATTTGAGGAGGGTTGAACACACAAATCCCATTATTGTTAATGGGATTTGTGCACATAATTCTAAATACTTTGAACACACTCCCGTGAAGTTTCTCTCGACCCCTCAAGAAGCAGGAACAATTCTACGTTATTTAAACATAATCTCACTGACAGGTAATTTTGTGACACAAAATTTATTGCTGGCTTGTCCTTTGAGGGCATGTTTCACCATTAATGTTTCCTTTTAAAAACTCCAGCATACATTAAATGCTCATACCAACCTTCCTGGTGTTTTCCTTGGAAAATCTTGCTTTCTGTGGTATTTCACATTATCCAAATCCCTCTTTACTTCCCCCTCCTGCTCTCTGAATACTCAGGACACCCTGGAAAATGAAATATTTGATCTCCAAAGACCCTACTGGTCAAATATTCTTTTAAATAAACCCTTTACAGTATTCACCTATTACCTCAGACATTCATGTGGTATAAATTTTAAATAAACGTCTACCAGCTTGCAATTGATCAAGTGAGCTAGAGGCCATGAATTTAACATGACTATTCCTGCAGGCTGCCTCTTACAACCTACCATTTGCCACTAGACTTTAATGCGGTCATTAACAAAGCAAACCACAGGCTTACGGTCCTACAGGCTAAAAGGCTATCTTGGATATCAAGATACTCTGCTTTAACTTTCAGCCCTTCTGTAACACAAATGGCTTTAGCTCATCTGCATTTATGCCAGTGAGTCATTTGGAGATCTCAGGCATACCTTTGAGATGGTGAATTGCTGAAACAGGTCATGCTATCAATTAACACGAAAAACAAAGTAATTTCCTACATGCTAAAAGACGATGGGACTGGAAGGAGGAAATTAAAAATGCCATTATGTCACATGGCCCAGCAAGGCTGGAGCACAGCTATTGCTCAGATCACAGTCATAACACATTAGAAACGTGCAAGCTAGGACTTGATCATGGAGAGTTAATATACATCATCATTACCTTAGAGGGAAGGCTCTCAAGTTCTAATAAGAAAAGTATCTGATGAGATGAAAAGTTAAGAACAGAACCTACGTAGCTAACCTAAAATACTCAGGGTGTTCTCATGGCTGCAGTGCTGGAGAGCATTTCAACTGTCACTCTGCCAAGGATGTCCAGTGTTACTCTGAAATAACTGAAATCAGCAAATGGTGACAGCGTGATACTGTACTTATGGTCTCTCCAAGAGACCTCCTTCTGTTGTTGCCCAGGCTTTACACCACTGTGGATCCTAATGAGAGGTTTGCTTAACTGCTGTCTTCACGTTCAATTTAAAAAAAAATAAATTTTGCTTAAAGGATTATTATTAATAGTATCAAGAAACTGCCCCAGGGCACAAGCCATTAACTGCTTCAATACTGTGTAACCAACTAACAAAAAGATGGTGAGGTAAGCATACAGTGGCACAGGGAAGAACTTGACTTCACCTGCAGAGAGGACAGCTTAACAAACAATATGGCAAAATGGGACTCCTCCTAGATCTTCTCTCATGAAAGAGCAGGAAACCATACTCCAGTAGAGCATATTTAAAAAAACATAGTCCCATTTTCTAGAGTACAAGCAAGGCTTTCGTCAGTTTGAATGCCTCATTTCCCCATTGCCAGACACTCTTAAAACCAGTTCTGGCAGCTGAGCTGTGTCCTGCCCTTGTAGTTGTCCCAGCTCTTGCCCCACCACCATGCATTGCTTCTCTGCAAGACGTGAAGGAAAACTCCACTGTAATCCTACCTAGATGTTTCTGTTCCTGCTGCCCAGAGACCACTGGAAAGTGGAGGTTATACTCCTCAGGCAAAGTACGGTAAAGTCCAAAAAAGTACCAACTCATGTGAGAGAAAGAATTTTACAGGTTTGCTGGAGGGACTCACATTGCTGCTTATGGCTTGAGGAACAGCTGCTGCTTCTGACTCTCAGAAATGCTGGTACGAGCTTTATAAGACAAATCTCATACCAGGCATTGGAACTAGATACAGTTGATTTTACTAGATTGAATTTAAACTTAAATCTTCCACTAACATAAATGAAAACAAGGCTAAGTCCACAATTTATTAGCAAGACATAACACTGAATAAACAAGTAAAATACAAAAGATTTTATGACAAGATGTTTCCTCCTTTTTGGGAAAAATTGTTTCCAGATTCAAACACATCACAGTAATGTACATTTCTGCAGTAAAACCCATCTGAGGATCTTAACTGTAGCCTGCTGGCAAACCTGTTTTCCAGAAATCATTGCCTTTCCCATTTAAAGGGAGTCCTAAAAGGCTGACTCCAGAAAATCACACAGTATTTCCATTCTATATCATCTTGATCATCTCCATCATCACCACAGAACTATTAGTGCATGCACACACACACATGCAAAAGCACACCAACACACACACACATGCATAGGAACAACTAGGGCAATGGAAAATACATTCCATCTTTGCTCACTTATTCCACATACAGGCTAATTTCTAAACCACAGGGGAGCAAATGTTCTATAAAGCCCTCTTATCCTACAACTAAATACCCTTGCTAACGAAGAGTTAGCAGCACAGCCATAACTATCAAAAGCGCTAACTTTTAGATTAGTAGCAGTTGGCGACTCAGTCATCCATTTTTCATTTTAAGGACACCTTTTTAAGACTGCGCTCTTATTTTCAGGAGGACTATAAATGCACTTCTCATGTTTTTATTTTATTTATTCTGCCCTGGGGATTTGGGTCCCTCTTTGCAAGCCATAAATTTTTCTTTAAATCTTTTTGGTAATAATAAATTTTAAATCTAATCGGACAAGGGGAGCAGGTCTCCTCTCCAAGCGTTTTGGCAAAGCATCACTGCTACACGGTGTTTGTAATCAACTTGTGGTCACTAAGCAGAGTGCTAACTACCTCTGCAAAAATAGAAAGCTACATGTCAAAACACGGCTCTCACCCCTCTGCTCTGCACCACTCCACCCCCCACGGACAGCCCCCTTCCCCTCACCACCATATAAATTAGTATGGAGGAAGGCAAGACAGAAAGACAGACAGACAGAAAGAGACACTGTGGCAGCTTTTAAAATTGTTGCTGTAAAGGATTTATCTGAAGGTCTGAAGGGACAACACTCAGTACTTGACAGAATGAGCTACAGCAGTTAGTGGGGGAAGATGGAGGAGGAGGAGAAGGAGAAGGGAAAGCAGCCTGGGAGGAGAAAACCTCGCATCTAAAATGCTCTTGGAAAAATTCCAATTACCAGTTCAGAACAATGTTGACATTTAGCCTTTTTCTAATCAGCGTTGTCTGTCACCCAGGGCAGAGATTCCTGCGGTATGACGGAGCTCTTCTACAACTGCTCCTCTCTGCCCTCTGCCACCGTCCCACCAGCACTCAACCTGGCACCCTTGTCCCACCCCACAAGTTTTAACTCCCTAGCAGTGGTTGTGGCCTGGGGCCCATGTGTATGATAGAGTACAGCACAAGAGTAATAGCTGCCTGAGTGAAGCTAAACCACCGCTGATGCTCTGCAGTTGGGCTCCTGAAGGAGGGCAGAGTAAGTAGAAAAAAGTTTCATTTTAAGACAGGCTCTGTTTAAAGAAATTCAGTAGATGCCGTAAACTAAGATATCTCATATGGCAACCAAGCCCTTATAGAAAGTTAAATTCAGGTACTGGGTATTAATTTCAACAAAGCAATGTTGTAGAAATCTGCAGTTTCACCTGTTTGTTTACCTGTTTCTGGTTTTGAGCAGAAAAAAAGGTGGGGGGGAGATGACAGAACTTCAGGAAAGAAAGTATCTAATTGCTATTAAAAACTATTTCTATAATTAACTAATCAATTCAACACTCTTTGACCTCTGACAAGTTCAGTGTCATTCACTGTGCAGATCAGAGGAGCACAGTGCGTGGCTGAGCTACATCATTTTTTTTCCATCATCACAGAAGAGAAAAAAACAGCTTGGCACAAGCTAGACCTAAGCTGCTGTCAGCTCAGAAACATCAGGGCTGGAAAAGTTCAGAGAGCACTGTGAAGCAGGTACTGATAGAGCAAGATAAAGTGTGCTGCACAGTGATAGCCTGCTTTTGTTATCCCAAAAGCAAAGATAGTAGAGAGGGAGGAAAGCACTGCCAGCACAAGGCAATATGCTCTGCAGCAGGTGGCTGTCATCATGGACACTTAGGTACCAATCCCACTGACACGTCAGAGGGAGTTCCTTTGTAACAGGACACAAAAGATTTTGCTTTCTAAACCTTTACTGCATTACCCTGCTTAAAGACAGTGGTTAGGCAAGTGACTGATTTAAATTCAGTTCTCTAGCTGCAGTGATTTCAACTGCACTAAGTTTGTTCATGTGGAAGTAGATAAGTAGGTGTGACTACATGAACATCAAATTAGGTAAAGGCAGGATTAGGGTTATAAGCAAATTCACTTTCAGAAGTTATATAGGAATACAAAAAATTAATTTTCAGTGAAATTAATAACTTCTTAAAAGCATTGTAAAGTGTCTCAAGAATATCCTTCAATTCAGTGTTTTGAAAGACCTCAGGCAGTGACACTACTCACAGGTAAGTTTGTACATCTTAAATTATTGCAAAACAGTAGAATATGGCTGTGAGGTAGTAAGTTACTGCAGCTTTGACTTTGCTGCAAGCAGGTAAGTACTGCTGCAAAGTCAGCAGAACGGGTGAAGTCTGTGCATCTGAAAATATTTGCAATATCCTGGTGAGATATCCTGAAACTGAAAACAGCCAATTTCAGCTGCATTGGATCTGGACATGGACCTAGCTCTGGGAAAGTCTGGAGGAAAAAAGCTCCTGTGGAACATAAATTTGCTACAGCTTCAAAAAATCGTTTTGACTTAAATGTTTCACCATTTTACACTTGATTCCCTTCTTCTGACAAATGTCAGCCCATGAAAAAATTCTTTTGGAGCCTTCACCAAGATTTTGACAAGCAAGACACAAACCAAAACCAGTGAGCCCAGTTAAGAGATTTCAAGCAAAATATCAGGCACAGTTAGAGTTACACAAACAGTGTTAAACGGGCAGTGGTGGTAAACAGAGGAGAAGGAAGTCCTGTACCGACTTAATCACAATCTTCAGACATAGGTCCTGATGCTACAATAAGTACCACACACATTATTCCTTGACTTGGGCTTTGGGGAAGGGAAAGAGTAGGTCTCAATATGATTGGAGAGGAAGAAGTCAGCTGTGGCAAACTCAGTCACAGCTCAAAAGTAATTCTTTGGCAGAACATTGGTTCTTTAAAATTTTAATTTTGTTCCCAAATCAAAGTCACCTTTTAATAAAGTTTCTAGAATTCATCTTCCACTTTCTAAAATTTAAAACAGTAATTTAGTTTCATTCTGCTCAGGATAACATATTTAATTCCATATTTTCATTTCTTCCAACTTTCAGATTTATCAACCCTTTAAAGAAGTAACCAGAATAAAACAAAAGAAAAAAGCACATCAAAGGCACTTGGAAGAAATCCATATCCTGATTCCAGCAGAGAAGGGCAGACACAAATAGAGAAGAAATGCAGCGGGGATTCAGGGAAACCTGTCAAGGACAAGATCAAGAAGTGTAAGAAAGTATCTATGTCCCGGTGTCAGAACTGATAAAAAATTCTCTTGACCAGTGACACAGCCCAGAAAATCCTGTGTCCTGTGCTATTTTGTGTTTCACAGAGCACATTCTGTTTTAAAAAAAAAAAAAAATAAAATAAAATTGTGGTAATTCTGCTAAAGAAAAATTCATTTATGCAGCACAAAATGTTCTTGTTGGGTGCACTGCCTTTTAAAATGCAGATGACAGTGCTCAGCTCTCACAAAAATTGATGGTCTTGGTAAATTTGATTATGGCAACTTGCTCCACAAAAAACGATATAGTCTGTGACAGAGAAGCCCTAGCTATGCTGAAACCAATAAAGTTTTGTCATTAGCTTCACCGGCACTAAGAACCAGCTGAAGAAGTTGACTTCCAAATTATTTCTTCAATCAAACACTGAGATATTTATTGGATCTACATTAGTTGTCCTTCAGAATCTCCACACAAGTTTTAACACATACACTCATTAAAAAAGAAGTATTAATTTATGTCCCAGCCAAATTTTTTGTAATTTCTTTATGCATTACTATGCGAACACCACACACATGGGACTTCGCTTTTCAAGACTTTTCCAAAGCTGAGAGGTGGAAGCCTTTTACCATGTGTTTGCTAGGAGGCTGTTCCTCTCTCCCACCCATCCCCAAAGGCCTGATGACTCTCCCACTCAATTCCCCTCCAGCCAAGGGAGGTTGGACGCGTGTCCCTCGGCAGACTGCTGGTGCCAGCGTGTCAGCCAGGCCACGTCCCTCCCTGCCCAAAGGGGTAGGCTGTGCTCAGCTGCAGCACTCCAGCCATCCCTGCGCCAGGGCAAGGATTATTTCCAGTCTTTTTTTCCCCCCTTTTTCTTTGAAAGACCACATGTTAAAACAGGGTCACCATCTTTTCTATTCTGTCATGTCCTGCGGGTTGAAAGCTCATTAACAGGGGTAGGCAAATGAACAACAAAAAGCAAGCACCCAATTTCAATGAGATCTACCTTTCATGCCAATGCAGATGGCAGACAGGCTTCCAGTAGAGTTCCAAAGACCTTGGGAGTAGCTAACATAATTTATATTCACCCCTCCCTGCAACTGCAGTTTACCACTGTTAAATACAAAGAAAATAGATACACATCCTGCACTTGCAGAAATATCAGGAGTTAAGAGGTAACAGCATTTGTAACGCACATTATTTTCTTCATGCATAGGTAATTGCTGGTGAAAACAGACATCTAGGCAGCAGCCCTTCCCCTAGCCACAGATCCCTTAGCAGAGATGGAGATGGCTGCCACCACCAGTAAAGTGAACCCAGAAACTTTACTGGAAGGTCTACACCAAAACTGTAGAATAGCATCATGAAAACTCAGTTAAGTCACACTATGCAATATATCTTTTTCTATCACTCATCAATAATAATTCCTTTAGTTCTGCCATTTGTGAAGAAGATGTGAAAAGCTACACAAGTAGAGCTGGAAAGAAACTATAGTAGCAAGACAGACATTGAGAAAAGAGGTAACTGAGTAGTGCCAAGATGATAAGAGACCGTTTCTGGCCTTCCATTATTATCTCTTCAGTTTGAATGTTAGCATTACTACCATGAGCCTCAACACGACTTTCTTTTCTTCAAATACCGGCCGGTGCTGGAAGAATTTAATGCTCCACTTAAAAAGAAAACTTACATTACTCATGGACAGAGAAAGCCTTGATAGCATGACTTGAAAGCATGTATCAATGTACCCCACAAGATGAAAAAACTTTTATCATCAATTTTACTGTTTGTGCCTTACTCTTGATTAGAGCCAGAACAATTAAAAAAAACACTTTTTTGCTCTACTTAGAGAATTATTGAGTCATGTTTTCAAGATTTTTCTCTGATTGTGAGAGTGCTAAATGTCTTGAAAATGGGAGATAAACATCTACAGGTGCAGAAATGTGAAAGCTGGCGCTTCACTAAATGAACCCTATATTATGAGATATGCGAGGAAATCACTAGTGGGCAATGCTGTGACAAGGTGTACCCTAGTTTGGGCATGCAGCTCAGATATCTTTCTGAGAGCTCTTACATTCTCAGTTTTGGGTTTGTTGGGTTTTGGTTTTTTTTTTGAGATCTTGCATACAAAAATGTAATAGCTATTCTAAGGTTGTTCTCTTTACCTTTATTGTCAATACAAGTAAGCATTTAAATGACTAGGCAACACAGCCATTCAAGTACCCAACATCAAAGCAGTACTGCAGTATTGCAGCCTGTATTTATAAGCCCTTCATCCATTGCATCATGGCTTCAGCTGAGCGTGAGCTCTTCTCATATTCTCATGCTGGTTTACTATTTCTGTAACGTACAGAAATAGACAATGGACCACATTCAATCATATTGTTTTTTTCTGTGGGCTGACTTTGGCTGATTTTGTTGCACTATTGGCAATTTTACTTATCCAAATATATTAAGAAAGAGTGAGAACGTAAATGATTGATAGCAGCTCTTATTGAAACACTAGCAGTGTTAGGAATGAGTGCGTTGATCCAAAATTCAAGACTGTGACAAAGAACAAGCACAAGGGAGGATCTGGCTCCTGCCTTCCTTTTCAGCAGATGCATCCTTGGGAATAATTTGAATATCATATTTCAGCCTTGTTTTGCACACAGAGTAGAGTGGAAAGTAACTGCTGGTTCTGTATCGAAGGCAGGGGGACAGTGGGGAAGGCAGGGGGTACAGTGGGAGAATAATTTTGCTAATCCTTCATTTCAGTCTCACTGAGGCTCCCTATATCCATGAACCCAGAAAGGACTATTGCCTGCTTCCCACGCTGAATGACCTGACTTTACGGGAAATCTTTGAAAGGCATTTCTTTCAGCACCTTTCCGATACTGCCTTTTGGCAAGTTGTCCTAGCTGAGTCCTAGTGCATTTAACCATTGCATTGAGACACACAGGTTTCTACAAAAAGAGGAGGAGGTTTCCTTCTTGCCTGAATGCCTGAGCTCAGTCTCTGATTTTTATGTGGAGGGAGTGGTGATGGGGTGGAGGGTGAGAACCGATAAATGCATATGGTTGTGAAACATTTGGAAACACTTGAGCACAAGCACTGTTCTGTTCTTACCCTCTGCTGCTTTCTCCCAACACAGAGGAGTGGTGGGTGAAAGGCTGAGATGAACTCCTGAAGTTTCCACTTAGTGAAGACAAAGAGACAATTCCAGGAAAAGCCCAAAGAAAACATCTTTTTTAGCTTTTTTTCCCATCCTTTCCCCTTTTTTTGAGCTCAGCCATCACCCTATGAAAATACGTTTGGATTCATTGTTCTTTCCCACTTCCAACATAAACCTTTTTGCTTACTGCTAGTCCGAAGCTGGTATGTCAGTCCAGTGTACCTCAAGTGCATGGGCCCTGCTCCCTGACACTTAAATTGGTGCCTTAGCCCCATCCCTCCTTAGGAACGTAAGAGAAGAGGACACTTCCCTGCTGGGCAGCAGTGTGGTGAGTTAGCCTTGCTGCCCTCTCTTCTCCAACACTGGTGCCTGGTGTGGGGTATATGAACTTGAATCTTTCTATTGTTTGAAAGGAGTGAAGTGCAGCTGCCAGCATTTGGTTTTATAACCAATACATTCATCTTACTACAGAGGTAACAAATTCACAGAGTCCAAAGCTGCCAGGTAATGCGTTCACTTGAGCCTTTCTCCTTCTTTTTTTTTTTTTGCTTGAGATTCTTTTTTTTACATTTTCCTTTCTCCCAACTTTAAATAAAAAAGCATTCTTAACAAAGTGGGGTGCTAGACTACAACACTGCATCACTCTGCAGTGTCCTAATACATGCAGCATTCACAAACAGGCAGATACTTGTGTGCAGCATCCCTTGGGAGGGAGGGCTGTGGAGTGAACCAGGTCTGTATTGTACAAAATACAGCCCCCAAATAAAATAAAGCCCCCAAATACCCTAATGAGGAAGTAGTTCAGTAATTTCTACCTGGAGTGTATTTGAAAAAGATAGGAGACCTCATACTCAAGTCTTACTGGAAATCCAGGGTCTGTACCAGTGCAGCATGTTCCCACTTCTCCCAGGCTGAAGTGCACAGTCAGCACTGAGATTCGCTCCAAGCCTCCGTGGGGGACTTGAACCCCTTCACCTACTGGGCCAGAGAGGAGAGTGCAACCAAGTCCTTCTGACAATAAAAATAGAAAGTATTCATAAGATTAATTCTCTGGCACCAGCAAACCCAGGATCTGTTTCAGACAGAAAGAGGATGCCTGTGAAAAAAAATATAGTGGTGACAAAGGGTTAAATAAATGTGAACTGGGCAGGATCCTGCTACTTGATTCTTTTCTATTGTTTGCTGATGAGGTGCATGTACTTGGCTGAGCAGAGAGAGAAGTCTTTTAAGGGGACCCAGAATTTGGGAATACACTGCTTTTAAATAGGGAAAGCTGATCTTTAGAGATAGTGTCCCTCAAGACTTCTTTTTTTAATAGTTCAAGGCATCCATGCTTTATGTAATCTCAGTTTTAATATCAGCAAAACTTGATTGCAGAACCTCTAAAATGAATTTGTAGAAAAGGAAAGTGCAGTCTCCTTGTTTTAGTAGTCTTGAAAAAAGCAGGGAAGGGAGGAACTGACCACCAGCTGGCTAAAGGCTGGCATAGCAAATAAATACTAAAGAAGGTTCTCACACTGGTGTAAATGCTGCACAGACTGTTAACTGTCCAACTGGGGACATCTTGAAAATGATGCCTCCTAGAAGTGGATTATGACAGTGGAGCAGTTGGTCCTGTTTCCAGAAGCAGCAGCCTGGCATTCCACATTTAATGTAAGAAGTCATGAAGAGCACAGAATTAAAGCTGGTAACTCAAAGGAAATGCACTCTCCTTCTTAAGGTTGCTACACTTTCCTAGAGGGACACCAGTAAAATAGACAGGGTGACCAGCAAAGGCACTCTGACAGCCAGCATGTCTGAGAGGTCAGATTTGATTGAGCACTTAGTCTTTATCCATTAGCAGAAGCTAATAAATCAGGAAGACTAGCAATAGCCAAGAAATAGCTGTGTCTTTGTAACATAACCATGTCTTAAACCAGATTGAAAGGGCTCCAGGAAATCTGAGGGCTCTAGATAATACTTTAGATAATGTAAGAGCTGCTTCCCAATGACCTATTTGATAACCTTCCCCACATGAGGACGTTTACGGGCTGGGTGGCAACTAAGATGTTTAGCTACGCTGAGATGACAACTTTATGAGGTAAGAAAAATAGCACAGCATTTTATTGTTGTTGTCATCGGATGTGGGTGCAGCTTTGAAAGGTTGCTGCAGCGGTTCTGTCAATAGGACTTTTTGGAAGTAATGATTTTTCTGGTTAGGCCCCAGGCTGCATTAATTGTTAGGAGGGTGTTATTATTCTTCATCTGCTGTTAATAGCTTGTTAGAAAAAAAAAAAAAAAGACATGAAGTGTTCTTGGAGCAATCTGTTCTAAGAGCCTAGAAAGAATACTAGGTGGAAGTTATTTCAGAAAGGTTTTGACTTTGAAGGGTTGCTGGACAATGTAGTGTTTCTCTTTGGTGTGTCCCTGCTCATAAAAGCTGGGTATTTTCAGGGTATGGCATAATGGATTTCCTCTCCTAGCCCAAGGGGAAGCTCACATTTGTTGGTATGAGAGCACATGCAGTACTTTTCTATAGCCTAATAAGTTTTCCATCTGCCCCGTGAAACTGTTGCAGGCTGACCACTGAAGGACATGGAGGAGCTCACGGAACTCAGCAGGCTCTTTCCATTAAGGGGAAGCAAAAGGACTGCCTTCGGATGTATGGGGAATCTTAATTGTCTTCCTTTTTAAAACACTTTGTCTGATTTTGTTTGCATGGATATGCCTCCAACATTTGCTGTCATAGTGATACTTTTATCTGTTGCATGTCCAACTCACCCCATTGAAGGAGGGGGATTAGGGAAGTGTATTGCTTTCATTTTACTTCTGTTTACAGGCAGTATGCACCCTGGCAGTGCTTCGTAACTTTCATTAATGAAAAGGAATTAGGATGGAAAGCTTCCTCAGAGTCTGTCTGCCAGCAAGACAGTTTGCATAGCCCAGTCTAGGGAAAACAAGGAAAACACACACACAAGCACAAAAGATGATGAATGAATGGATACCTACTAAAGAGACAGAAGAAAGCATGTAATAGAGAGATTGAAGACAAAGGAGAGAATTGTAGGCTTGTACTTCTTTTGACATGAAACTCATTTTTTGAGTATTTTGCAAAGAATGGAGTCTGTTTTAGAGTCTTTCGTGGATATCATAGTACAATTAATTAACCAGATTGAGAAAAGAAAAAATAACCAAAGCATAACACTTTTTCAAAAGAAAAATCAGTGTTTGCAGGGTTTGTGAATGTCTGATTCAACAGGACATTAACAAACACATTTTAATTGAAAAAAAAAAAAAGAAAGAAAATTGAATTCTTCCTACATTTGAATATGTTGACTTTTTTTAAAACAAATCTTAAAGTTTATGAGCTCTTGTTTTACCCTGATTCTGAAAAGTTAAAGGAAATTACTTTTAGTTATGTTTCACATGTATATTAGCATTCTACTGCTTTTACAAAACACATCTGATAATTAACTCAGATGTAAATTTATTTTCTATGAATCATAGAATAGTTTGGGTTGGAGGACACTTTTAAAGAGCATCTAGTCCAACCCTTCTGCAACTGGGGGGGTGGGACTAGAATACTCAATGTCTGGGGAAGGTCTAGCATAAGCATTCTGGTTTTTCTTACTTTGTTTAAAACATCTTCTGAAGTACATTTAGCTCCCAGGAAATTAACAGTACATTATTTCAGCTGTGATTACACAAAACTGTCATTCTTCTCTATTTCTGTGGCAAAGAATCATACACTCAGAAAAATTCCTGTTTTTTAGTTGCATCACATGATCAAGACATATTATCAGAGGAACCTATTTACTTTAACATTCCTGTAAGGTGAGGAAGTATTTCTTCATGAACTAAGAGAGGACAAGAACTTTGCCAAAGATCATAAAGAAATCAGTGGTGAAAAAGAAACTAAAGTGAACTCTCCTAGATCCAGGCCAGCAGCTAAACATTTTCTGACATTGCCTTTTGTCCAACATCCAGTTCATCTGTTTTTTGATGGATTTTCTGTTGTTCTTATAATCAGAACTTAAGTGCTTGTTCTCTAAAGAACTTGACAAAGTGTTCCGTTTTTCATAGTGAGAGTGATAAAGGGCAATGTTACAAGTAGCAGCCATTTTCCTATTTTAACCTTCCCAGGATATACTCCTCCTTTCCCACTTCCATGCAAGCCTTGAACTACCCTGCTAAGCCCAGTATGTAACAAAAGTGAGAAGAGAGCAGGGAGTACGCCTCCTTCCACTCCACCAGTTCTGGTGCTCATATATAGAAGTGTCTGTGAATTGGTGCTGATGGAGACTTTCTTCCATACTACCACTCCTAAGAATTAGCAACAGTAGCCCCAGCTCCCTGCGTTAACATTTTGAAAGAGCTTGCGCTTCATGAGCAGTGCATCAGCCACTGCCTAGCAATAGTGATGCAAGGGATATTCCTTTACAGAAAACAAGTGTTCTGCTATGTTTTTAACCTAGATTTTTTAAAAGTAAGAAAATCAACACAGATCTTTGCTCTATTAATTGTCTGCTTCTGGAAAGTATGCATGAGAGCAGATCTTCAAGCTGTTCACCCCACAGGGAGGAGGAGAGCTTTTGAATTGTCTGTGGCCTGTGGAAAGAGCAGCAGCCACAAAAAAGTCTTGGTCATACAGAACTTTTGGTTCCATGCCAAATTGAGAGCCTTATGCTTGAATGCATTCGCTGCCACATGAGCCCCAAAAGCTTATGGGAAAGCAGGGGACAAAGACAACAGAGTGGCCAGCTCCACAGAGGGAGCAGTGAGGAAAGCTGTTTACACAGGCACATCAGGACAGCTGATGGGGGAAAGGAGCTATATCCACTCAGGATAGAGGCGGTGCTCTGAATTCAGGAAGCAAGGCTCTATGCCAAAACAGAATGGCACAAGTTTTGCATTTCAGTGTCTTGGAAATACTAGAAAACATATCTAGGAACTTCCTGGAGCCCTAGGAAGTTCTTCCTTTAGGATAGAATATATGCAGACAAGAACTGGGGCCCTGATCTCTTCTCCGAACACCAGGAAGACCTCCCAAAATCCTGGGAAATCACTGTTATGGAACAAAAATGAGGAAACTGATCCAAGTGAATGGTTCTAGTGTTAAGCAAGACAGTCATTCTGCTCCCTTTGTAAGTAAACTGCACCATTTTCCTGAACTTGATGCAGGACATAAGCATATTTGGCACTGTGTACCTCCAGCCAGGTCTTCTGTGGGCTCCATAACTCATATCCAGTGTCTTTGTTCAGCAAACAGAGAAACTGCAAACACACCAATCTGCACCAGTTGAACCTCTATATGGTCCACGTGTACAGCCTATCTAATGTCAACAAGGAAGGAGTACTGTGAACAAAAAGCTGCACACGCATATATAGGTTTTAAGAAAGGGGACTGCAATTAAAACACTTATTTTCTTATCATCACACACTCATGATCTTATTCTGCCAAGTATTTTAAATGTCAGCTCCTCAGGATTATCTCAGAGCTGTATGACAAATTCCAAACTATATGCATCAGCAGGAATATCAGTGGTTCCACAGTGCATCCAGACTCACCCTGAAACACCGCAAATAAAACATTGTGGGTTTAAGACTGCTTTCTAAACCAAACATTTATTCTAAAAGATAAAAGAGAATGGCTATTGTCATGCTAAAAGCTGAGGACAAAATTACTATATATATGGTAGTTTTTAAATATATCACTCATATTTCTTTAAGAGGAAAGAAATTTGGCTGTAGTTGCAATCAGTCTTAATTCGTTCTTTATTGCTGCTCTGGTTCTGTGTTATTTGAGCTGGTTTAACTGTTAAAAGCGTTTCAAATGTTCACATGGTCTGCATTAGGTTACAGAATAAAAGTAAGTACAGCCCACCAAATGTAACTTTCTGAAATGTAAACCACATGAATTTGATTTCTTTGTGGTACAACTTTAATTGGGTTCAGAGGTCTTTTGGTCTTACCTGTCTATCTGTTCTCTGATGGCCCAACCTGATAAAGCTAATACAAAGAATCTGCGAATGTGATCCAAACTGATTACCCTCAGTTACAGTACATGACTTTATTCCTGACAGTAAAGGCCCTTTAGCCTAGTTCATTTTTAGGCCGCAATTTTGAACCCTAGAGCCACCACTGAACTGGGACTAGAAACGTCACAACTTACAGTGAAAGATCATGTCCCCTTGAACTCTGCAAAACTAGAGAACCAGAGGAAAGGAGAGTGTCTAGGTGCAACTGTAAGTGATGCAGTGTTAGAAGAACTGCATGAGCATGTGCATATGCATATACCTTGCACTGTTACAGCAAATGTCAAAACAGAGAGCGCATCCAGCACACACTGCATGATAGAGAAGTAACTGCAAACAGAAATTACAGCAAAGCCTCAAATCTCCAGAGACTGATCTTCAACTGATTTTGGATTGTATTTTTTTTCCTTTGACAATACACTACATTGCCTTAATGACAATGAGTCGTTATTTGCTCATCAACTCTCCTCTCTGTTGAACCATGTTGTGCCATATGCCTTTCTGGAGTCAAACAACAGTGCTTCTGCTTCCTACCCAGAACAGCACATCATATCTCAGCAACCACAAGGAAGGCATCGTACAACAGGTATACTCAGCTCATACCCTGTAACCCAACTTGTAAACAAAGACTTGTATCAGCTTGTGGGAGCAGATCTGGAATTAAGTAGACAGCTCAGGAGAAATGGAGGGAGAAAGGGAACAACAAGCTGAAATTTTAGAAGTCCCTCTGCTAGGGTAGCTTGTTTTCTTTCTTTTGGAATAGACAGCCTCAATGTTGAAAAAGTAGCATGAAAAAGATTCACAGTGCTTATAGTTCTTGGAAGAAGACACTGTAGAAAGGAACACTCAGCAGATCCAGTAATAAAATAACACAATATTGAAAATTACTCAACTGAAGCTTCCACTGGAATTCATAAGTTTCATTGAAGTAAGTAAACCAGTAACAAGTAAAAATATTACAAGTCATCATCTAGTTCAGGCAAATTACATTCTTTTTTCCCCACTGGAAGGGGGGGGGAAGAGGAAGAAAATAGACTTTTAAAGCCAATGTAGTAAATTTTTTCACATTTTTTTTTTTATCCTATTCCACCAAAGCTGGTATTGTCTTTGTCATTTTTCTACAGTTCTGTTACAGACAACTGCTCTGTACCAGTAGAACTCTTCTCCCAAGTAATTTCCACTGGCAAACATATGAGGACTAACAAATGAGGTCCCTTAATTAGTTCCAGGTTTTTCCAATAGCAGTGTTGGCAATACAGTTTTTCGCTCTCTGTCCATCATACAAATAACAAGGCACAGCCTGTAAACATGGCAGGGGTGTCTCTGTTTTCCTTTTCATATACCAGGCAAGCAGGAGGAGTAAGAAGGAAATGTATACCTCAGTGGTGGGGTTTTATTATCAACTTTTTGGCTTGAAGTCATTTACACTCTCTTCAAGAGCACATCTTATAGATCCATGACTTGGTCATACGGAAAATTGAACTTTTCCAAGGAGGTTTCCTCAAAAAAAAAATAAAATTATATTTTCCCCTTAAGGTTTGAAATGTGTTTTCTTGCTTTTCTTCTTAAGCTCTGTTTTCCTTTATATATGGTGTTTTTGCTTCCCTCCATATTTATGGCTTCTGCTTGTGTCCAATATTGTTTTTAGCATTTGCTTTATTTAGGGCCCCACAACCCTTGATGTTTCATTAACGTGCAACAAAAAGCTCCATGCTACTAGGCTGTGTACAGAAAAAGACCAGACTGGAAGGGACCCCAGCTTTCCCCACAGAGAAATATAGTTCCACTTGACGACTTCTGGAATGAACTTTGCCTATTATGTTTTATATAGAATTTGAATAAATCCTCTGAGTCACAAATTTCTCATTGGAACAATAGAACTACATAGAGGCCAGACGAAAATTTGGAAGCAAGTATGGATTTTCTTCCCTGTTGTGGAGCCCAGAATCCATATTTTTCTCCACATCCACTTAGTATGGCACTCACTGACTGCTTTCGTCCAGCTTTCTTTGCTACTTCATGGTAGAAGTATTATTCTGCTTCCTATTTTATTTCCCTAGGGATCAGAAGTAGTTCAAAGACACTCTAGGTCTCTTTCCTCTATGGGCCTGGAATGGACTGCAGAGCAAGAAGAAATTAAAACAGACTAAAAAGGAAGTTAACTGTAAAGATGTGAAGTTTTATACACAAATCTTTGGTGTATGTATTAACCATCTCTGGTATAACCTACTGACCACATATTTTCAATATGGACTTAGTTTAATACCTGTGCCATATAACCTCAGACAAAACCACACTAGACAAGCACAAATTGAGATAAATAATACGAAATTGGTTCATATTTGGTCTCCTTTGTTTACCAGTTCCAGTTCACATCTTCAAATGTTGTAGCAGTATTTCAACCAGAAACAGCCATCCATAACAGCCCATTGAGTTTAACAAAGACTCTAGTTTCACTGAGTATTTTAAAACTACTGCTGCCTTTTGCCCACTTTCACAATACACGCTCACTTGTGCTGCCCCAAAAAGTTACACCAACAACTTGAAGCGGTAATGAATTAATGAAGTCCAGCATAACCAAAGAGAGATTCCTTCAGGCATATTAAGTCCATCTCTCCAGGGACAGTTTCTAGTAACAGCACAAAACACTTGCTGAGAACACAAGCTTTATTCATGAGCATATCAGGGAAGCTTTCTTCATGCAGCTCTGCCCAGATGCTCCAGGAGAGCATCACCATTCAGATCTGTGCACCTCATAAACCACTTCCTATGCATTTTGTAGGACTGTACTGCATACAAGCCAGGGATATGTGTTAAGAGAATCCATCTGTCAGAAAAAGAAGACAGATATTCAACTGCAACTAGCTCTTGCTTCCACAGTGCTTAAAGGACCAGAGGGCCACCCAGACAGCACCTTGCATCTGAAGGGGAGCAGCGTGGTCACTCTCTAGACACCAAAGGCAGCAGCCTATCTAAGATAAGACAAGCAACATCTGCCATACAAGGACTAATTTAAACAGAGAAGCTTTGATGATATGTTGTATAAATGCCCAGCTACAGTGGGAAAGTGGGTGCTCCCAGCAGTGTAAGCTTCAAGGCCAAGCAGCTGAGATTTAACTGGAAACCCAATAACCCAATTCATTATTCTTTAAGACACTTCTTATTATGTTATCTATTTGTATTCTTTTTAGGTCATCTTACTTCAAAAGTCGGGGTTATCCTGTCATTGCCTGGGAAATCACAGACATTTTGGGCGTCAGGAATTAAAAAGTATTAGTCATGTTTAACATATCTGACTTAGAAATTTCAAGACCTGGTTAGAAGTTCCCTGAAGAAAACTTAAGACCAAAAGCTACTATTTTCATTACAGAAATCAAGGGACTAAAAGAACCAGAATTTCTGTCTAGGGTCATTTGATGCTAACCGTGACCTTTTTTTTTATCTGGAAAAAAAAAAAATCAAAAAGAGCATGAGATGGGGGAGAAGGCAAGTACGAAGACACAAGCAAGAAAAAGCAAAAAATCAACAACAGGCACAACTTTTTTCTTCTATCGGATGTTTGACATGTACACATTGTATTTCAATTTGCATACTTAAAAAAGGAGTAAGAACATCACTTTGAGCCCTTACATTTACAGCACTGGCCAGCCTGGATGCTATAGTCAAAAGTAACATAATATAAATCAGAATTCCCCAGGAAGTATATACAATTCTCTAACAACTGTCAAATAAGCTAGGGGTTTGGATTTCACGCATTTGGAGAATTGTCCAGTGAAAACATTTTATTACCCCTCCAAGTTTTAATGGACCCTATCAGAACAGCTGCGATTCACTTCACTTGCAGCAGAGGAAGCTGGTAATAGCTCAGAGATTGCCCCCTTCATTTCATAAACCAATTAGGACTTGGATCCTACAAGCAGAGTAACACAACCCCTTCTTTTACTGGCAAAATTCCACTTCATTCATGTGAGCTCAGAGTAAATGTCACTGTTGGCAGAATTCAGATGCTCATAACAACATATGTTTCTAAAACACATTTTCTAATTTGTTCCTTCTTCCAAGGAACACTCTTCCTGCACTCATCAAAATGAGCACGTCTCAATCTACCTGAAGGCTTTGTCTAGCCACCAGTTCCTTGTTCACCTCAGAAATTTTTTACTAAAAATTGCTAAGAGAATTTTAGATTATGATTTACCACGTGAGACTTTGCTAGAAAATCTTCAAAATGACAGATGTATTTAAATCATTTTTTTCTTCTAAATCAAGCAACATTTCATTTGTTTAGAAGAAGTTTTTTTGGTGGTGGTGTCAGATTTATCTATACTTTTGACTTAAATTGTATTTTTTTTGTGTTTTGAGGTTGGGATTGTTTTGGTTTTTTTTTCAAATGCATATTTGGCCTGCCAGTACATATAAATAAAACCATATATATGCCTTACATGGGACAATACTGTACCACTGATTTCTAAACCTCAAGTTGTCAACTAATGGGGAGGTAAAATAGGATGGTAAGGTGGTAAAATAGGATCCATACATTTTACACATAGTCTGTAATTTATGCAATTTCCCTTAAAGCTATTTTTCTCTGAAATACTGTCATTGGTTTTCAGCCAGTGCCAGTTGGCACATCAACGACAACTCTCTCATTGAAACAGATACAATTTTATCAGCTTTTTGCACATAATGCTCTTCATTTTTTATTCATTCATTATAGCCATTGTGCCACCCCCAACAAACATTTAAGTTCTTCTCTGAACTGACATGGTGTGGGGCAGCATCCAACCTTTGCTATTTCTCTGGAACATCCAAATTACTCTCTTAAATATAGAAGAAAATAAAAAAAAATTAAAAAGCCTTACACCAAACAAAGCCTATATTGTTTGAGTTAGTGTTGTACTGTGGCTTAGTTACCTGTCAAACAGACTGACGCTTGGATAAAACACATACTGGAATCATGCATCAGAGCATGTTAAGTACAAACCTGTGATGAAGAGCAGAGCTATGCAATTTGGGCATGCAGAGCTCTAATGATCATTTCTGGACTAGGAAAGCTCAATCAGTTGCATCAAACCCACTGCAACTCTGAGATTCTCTTCCATTCAAAAACAATTTTACATCTGTTTTACTTCCAAGAGTTCTATAAATCAAATCATAAATTTTGATGTCACCTTTAAAGATTTATACGGTGTGTATTATTTACATAGATATATGTCAGGTACATAAGAGATACCAACCACTAAAATTGAGCCATTAATGCTGTATTCTCCAAGTCCAGTATATCATATTTAAGTCCTATTTATGGCTTACTCTGATGCAAGAGCCAGTCTATGCCTATGAAGGCTCAGTATTTCTGTTCAGGTACAGTAATGGGTGCAATACACTATTCTGACCTGTCTTTCCTATAGTTTTGGGGCAGAATAAGCTTTCCAGAATGGAAAAGTCATGATCCATTTCTTAGAAAACACTTGCATAAGAATCAGCTTTTGTGGTGTTGCTGCCTATTTGAAAAAACCATCAGGAGAGGGAGGGGGCTGGTTTCTCTTCATAACAAAAGATAATAATCCTAATAAGAGTCAGTGGCCAGCAAGTCACACAATATCCTTGACACCTTTTTTTATCTTCTGTTCTTGCTGTGAACAAGCAACATTTCTAATAAGCTTAGGACTTTCGTCAAGTAGAAAGTATGAGGCATAAAATACTCTGTTCATTAATAAATTTAAGCACTATGTATAACAAGCACATAACTTTAGGATAACAGTTGACTTCAAGTTAGATAATAAACACACTAAACTTTCTCCATTCCTTGTTGACAGGCTATTTATTACCTGGCTAATGGTTCTCCTTTCAGTCCCCTGAAAGTCATCTTGATATATGTCAGTACTTTCCAACCCTTCCCTAGACCTTACAGCAAGAAAGAGTTTCTGGAAAGGCATAGGAGTATATGGTTTGAGATAGAAGAGAGATGTCATGAACAATCACCCCTCTGTGCTATGTCTGACACATAGACTGGTGCTGTTCGCTCTTTTTCTTCCTGACTCAGCAGTGTCAGGAGAGATTGAGTCAGCAGCTCCTGAACAGGCCGATGCAAACAGCAACAGGGGAGGCTGGGGAGCAGACAGAGCTTCCAAACATCACACAGAGAGCAGCACAGTTCCATCTGCAGGTCAACGTGCAGACCTAGGCAGTGGCTAGCTAAAAGGGGTGAAACCGCTTGAGAGGATCCATCAGACTCCTTTACTCCCTAATCACCCTGCCTACTAGCCATGAGCTATGAGACTTGTTTTTGTGAATCGCTCACTTGTAATAATTTCCTAAGTAATTCACCTCAGCTTCCCAGAGACTTGTGGCTGTTGCACACATTTGGCTGGATGGGATTCCATGTTAAGGTTGGCTAAGGTCAGTGTGGTAAAAGGGACTACAGAAAACATGTCTTAGCATAAACAGAAGAAAAAGAAGCAGGTTCATTAAACAGGAAATAAAGCCCACCTTTGAGTACAAAGACAGGGGAAAAAAATACTGGGCTAAAATGACACAGTCAGATGCTCTTTCTTCCCACCTCTCCATTTTCCTCCCCTTCCAGTGATGTTCTTGCATCCTGTAAAGCCAAGGCTATGGAATGGACCTGATCTAATAACTGAGAGGTTATTTGATACTTCATCTCTCACTGCACATTTCTTCTCATCTCACAACATACTGTGGTGTTTCAGTTCAAATACATGAGTTGTAACAGAGGTTTTTATCCAGGTTTCCTGGAAAGGGAACTGGTCTTTGAATTAAATAAAAGCACATCATTCCGTGGCCTCTTTGATGCCATATACTCCTCCAACTTACTAGGAGCTTAAAGAGAAACTTTATCTGGCAATGTACAAAGACCCTTCAGAGTTACTAACCTATTCCAAATGCCTTCCAGAACTAGCTGCATTATGGAAGGGTTTCTACCTGTGAACATCTCTTACAGGAGTCTCTTCTGTTTCTTTGAGCTATAAAGGATGACAGCAGGATACTCTGAGAGCTGAACCAGCAGCTACAGTCTCAGATAGCTTGCTGCTATGGTAAAAACCCTGTGCTTGCCACCGAGGAGCCTTTTTCTTCTGCCCTCTTAGGTGCCCCTGATTAAGACTACGTCTGAGAAGATTTCTCTTTTTCCAAATCCCCAAGGCAGTCACAATGAGTCTGTTGCTTTCCATTATGTCACTGAACCTGGGTTAGTCCCATGTGTGACAACCCTCAATCCTCTCGTGGTCCCTTTCAGCTTCAGAGCTGTACCAATAAGTTTCAAGCTGGAATAATTAACAGTTATATCTGCTACTGGCTTGAAAATCAGCAGCAGGTTACTTTCTCCAGCAGCGCTGAGATGTTCAGCTGCAGCTACCTACAGTCTTCACTGGTCTGAAAAAGACACCTTATCTAGCAAAAGACATGTCCAGATAAAGCAACCAATGTACTGTGCTGTCACCAATTTGTCTGACCACACTTTTCACATACGTTGCTGAACTTGGTCACTGAAGAAAAATAGTTACTCAAAAAAAAGCAGACCAGCACTGCTATTGTACAGCCTAGTTCACAGTCCCATATCTTAAGCTGATTCAGCCTATCTGCTTTTCTATATCTTTGACAAAGGTATGTCTTATATCATTTTTTTCCCTTCCTCCATATGCCTTACTGTTTTTCCTCCATGTATCTTATCTCCATATGATGTGCTATTAATCAGCCAAAGACACCCTTCACCGCTAAGTGTTCCTCAACTGATTTTTCATCAGCACAAGTAGTTACTAGTTACAGCATTCCTCCCACATGTTAAAGGCTTGGAGGGCAGGGAGGAGGTATGGCAAGGAGGTTAGAGACTGCCTCACCACATAAATACTATCTGGGCCCTTTTTTACCAACCTGCCAGTTTGCTGTAATAATACTGCTGTTGGTTCTCAACCAAGGTACATGGTGGGAGGAAGTGGGACTGCACCCTGTCTTATTTTTTAAGTTATTAACCTTCGTGCTCTTCCCTTTTTCTGATTAATCTGGCTGGATGCCTGTTCAGTAGTAGCTGAAGCTTAATAGTTGAAACAATGTGTGTATATACACTGTGCCAGTAAGGCTTGCCCAACAACACTCATTCTGTCATGTTTTCCCATGCCTGTTGTCAATATCTCATTTTATACGCAAGCCCCCAGAGCCAGAGTAGGGCACAGGAAAAAAGAGAGGCGTGGAGGGAGGGAGAGGAATGGAGGGAGATGGATGAAAGAGAGAAGGGGAGAAGAAAGTAAGAGAAAATTACATCCCTCGGGAATGTCAGCTGCTGTGAACTCACCCGCTCCTCACCATGAAACAAACTGTGTGTGGGCACAGGTGGGTCCCATTCCCTGTTACCAGAGCACAGCCTACAAGCAGGGTCTAAATGAGGACTTTTCATTGCTGTTCCCTGTTTTTGTTGGAGTAAGGCCATCACAAACATTTGCAGGTGGCTTGGCCATAGCCTGACACTAAAATATTTGTGGTTGTGATAAAAATCAGAATATTGCTACAAGATGGTTCTATATAACCTTTAGGGCTTGATCCTGCTCTTACAGAACTCAACAAGAGTTTTACCCAGTTGCTCTCTGTTGGTTTTATTGCTCATTAACAGGCATATTCCCTGGCACAATTCTCCATGGTAAGGACTCATCTACCCTTTGGGGCAGCTTCAGATGTTTAAAACAAAAAAAAGGTGGGAACCCAACCCAAAACCACTGATTTGAGCACCTCAGAATTTGGGCTTGTTAAAAAGCTGAACCATCTTAACTTTGTGTGGCCAAACCAAAACCACCAAACTTTTCTGAACTCAAAACATTTTCTGAACCCATCTGCATTTTTATTCAGTTGCCTAATACCAAAACCATTGTCCAGTCTGTATTCCTCATGAATGAGCCTTGGGTATAATTCTTAGGACTTTTAGAAGGATAAGATGAAGATAAATGGAAATGACAAGATATGTTCTTTGAATAAATAAAACAGGCACCACAACAAAAAGACTGAAGGAAAAAACAACAAACAACAAGGATTCTCAACACTTTGGCAACAAGATGAAGCTGAAAATGCAGCAATTATCTCCTAGGACACACCATGAACAAAAAACAAAAGCTCCTAGGAAGAGGGAAGAATGGTGAAGAGAGTATGCTGGAGGTCACACCGTAAGTCTCATTCACATACCAGCTCACACAGAGACTAAAATGCTGACAATTGCTTCCCAATAGAGCAGCTTTAGACTCAGACTTAGGAAATGTTTGCATGATTCAATCACAACGGAGAATTAAGATATGTCATGACAAAGTTTCCCCAATGAGACATTCACCACTGACTAGGAAATAGGTTTTTTTATCCTCAACCCCTCCAAGTTTGGAGATTCTAATCACCATGGCCCTGAACCAACGCAAACCTAAAACCTGACTGACAGGGTCTTGCAAAACCACATGCAGCTTTTTCCTCATTATATAGAAACAATTGTTTGGAAGCCAAGTACAGACCCATATAAAATACCTCACCACTGACTATTAAAAGTTGGTTTTGGGGTTGTTGATTTTTTTTTTTGTTTTAATTAGGCTCATAATTACCACTAGACCTATTAAGTCACAATTTGAACAGGAGTTCAATCATCCTTAACCCAAACAATGGCATTAGCTGTTTTTCTTTCTAAAACTGTAAAATAAACTGTTTCTTCCTTTCTCCCTTTCTCCCACCCCCATCTTTGAACAGAATGGGATATATATAACACAACATTTTTTATTCACAGGCAAAGAGTATTGCACTGAAATCTCAGTGAACACTTTGTTTTGTCAATATGTAACAAAGGCACATCTATCAAGTATATTTACCTGACCCATACTATCAGATTTCTATACTAAGAACCAAAACTTGAAATAGTAGTAAAAAGGAAAATAGAGGAGAAGGAGCACAAAATGGGGCAGTGGATGGAATCAGTGTCCTGTGCACAGCTGGGCAACCCTTCCAGAGCAGCCAGTGCCACAGGCTACCCCTGCCTCCATGGCACTGGGAGATGGAGAGCCAGTGGTCTACATCCTCCCCCAGCCACCAAGAATCTTGAAATAAAACTCAAGAATAACTGGATTTTGAGTTTTAAATGCCAGGATTTAACTTTTCAGCTTTACTCTGAAGAGGCTCGTCAATTATTTAGACAATGACTGGGGATAGAAACTGCTTTTGCACTTGTCATATAATAAATGTGACCAAATTACAAAAGACAGATAATGAATCTAGACTGTGTCTTCTTTCTTAGTCCACTGATATATCTTCTTATCCATTTGTTTTCATTCATAAACACACACACACACACCAAATTCGGAGTTGTATGATGAAAAACTATACCCTCAAACCATCTGGGCAGTTTCTGTATAATTAAAAACAGCTTATTATGACTTATGAGGACCTCATGTTTGCTTGAAGTAACCATGTGTACAAAACATGGATGTTTTTGTTCACACAGTTCTCCAAACAGGAGCACACAACTGGCATTGAAGCCAATACAATAAGCATCCATGCTGTCGATTCATGGGAATAAATATGGATCCATCATCATAAATTGAACAACTGTTTGCAGAGGTCTCTGTGACAAAATTCATTTATCTTTACGGTCTTTTTATTTTGTCTTCCAGCATTCCTCAGTTAAACAGAGTACGCATAAAATAGCCCAATCCCACTGAGCACACAGAAGGAAGTGATAAGATTAGCTTCAGAAATACTCTATCTTTCTTCCCAGAGCAGTCATAGAAACAACATGAACTTCAAATGTAAGCTGATAAAAACAAAACTCTGGATGGAGAAAGCAGGGCTTCCCGGCAAGTAAAGCACTCTGCCCTTTATGAATCGAAGTGTGAGGTTCAGAGTAGATGTAGTAACCTGGCCATTCCCCTACAGTCTGCAACACATTGCAGGGGTCCTTACTGCATGCTGGCAGGATCGAGAGCTAACTTCTCAAGAACCATGAGAACAACATCTGGTCTGTGTGCAACTGAACCTTAAGAACCACAAAAACAATATCCACACAGCTCCTGGAGCCAGAAAACTACAGAAATGAGAACATGGAAATGGACTCACCCAATCTGTCGATTTGTGGAAGGTGCTTGCGTAATGACCGAACTGGACTGTGGAGAAGGCATGGCTTGTTGAATCACAACGCTGGTGTCATGGTTTGGCATCCTTGTATTTGTCAGCTGGTGAGATCCAGGTCCTGCCATTGCTACTCCAACTGTGTTATGCATGGAGATATTCTGTGGAAATGGGAGATAGTGGAGGAAAATTAAAATAAAATAAATGCTTTCTCTTGGTTTCCTGTTCTATAGGAGTACAACTAGAAATCTGAAAGTATCAACAATAGGAAGTTACCAGCTCCTGATAAATGCCAAGTCAATAGAACTTGTAACAAAAAATGATAAAAAAAAAAGAAAAAATAACTGTTTACTTTTACAGGGCAATATAAGTGGAAAAATACCTGCAAGTTGACTAATCACTCTTCTGTGATTCAGATTCATGATTTATAGTGGGGATACTTAGCACATATTCTCCTAACTGAACAAGACATATATTTTGTTTGAAAATGACTTTTGTGGTAAGTGCAAGGCACCTTGATTTACTACATGGGTGTTTACTGTGTACTAGGTCTTCTTAGACTGACAAGCAAATCAAGTTTTATAGTCCCAGAGTAACATACAGTGCATGGTACGTCATGAAACAGCCACTTCTATTAGCCTCTATATATATTTTGCAGAGCAATAGTATCCCAGAGGCCTAGAATAAAAGCACTGTATTTGCACATATATAACCTTTGCTTCAGGTAATTTGGAGTCCTTAAAAAGTTCTTAAAAAAAAAGTTTACAGATAACTCATAAGCACAGAGTGAGCAAGTCACAAGAGACAAGGATACCACTAAGGAAGGAACTATGGAATAAAACTTCTGTTACACCTGCACACACAATACACACTGCTGCTAAACCACAGGGTTTGACTTGGCCCATGTTTAAAAACAAACAAATCTCTCAAACCAGAGATAACCCACAGTGTAAACATACGAAAAATATGGTAACCTCAAGAGCATTATTTTTCCTATAAGGCATTAATGTGTGGATTGTTAGCAGTAAGAGGAAAAGAAACTTTTACATCGTCACCTCATACTAGACTAAGGAAAAGGAAAAACACACACCTTTACACCACACTTTGCCACCAAGACTCACACAAAACATCTTCCTGACCACTGCAGTACTCAGGATTGAAAACTAAAGTTAAATTTCATTTAGTATTCCAATTTATGAGCAATTTGTGTAGTAAACACATAGAAACCATAAAATGTTAAATAAAGCTGGTGAGAAAGGAATCTCAGAGCTCTGACTGAATGTGGAGAACAGGAGAGATAGGCAACATACTGAATCCCAGACCTAAAAGGAAGATTGCATTCTGAACCAGAACAAGAATAAACCTTCTAAATGACATTATGGAAAAAGAGCCGATCATTAGAGGACCTAACATTGAAAGCCTCAGCTGTCACCCCCCTGTCTCCCAAGTCTTACATATCTCAGGTGATCTCCCAGGCTAGTGTGAACACAGGAATCTCTCTGTTTCTTTTAGAGGAGTTGTTCCAGTCTTCCTAAGCAGAGAGACAGAGGTACTGCCTGCAGCAGCATCATTCTAACTGCAGCCACATGCTTAGACCCAGTATGAAGACTCAGCTCCAAGTTCCTCTTCAACTAAATAATTTACATAGTATGAATCAGGTCCAGTATTCACTTATTTTTCATAGATTTTCATGAATTTCTCCAGATTACAGACTCCAGACCACAGATTTCCAAGAGCTATGAACAATGATCTGCTATATAGGACAATCTTTAAGGAAAAGTGAATGGCGCCATGAGTCCACGATGCCTGGGAAGGGACAGGGTGTAAATCCATCATGAGCTTTAAACTAGTGGTACCCCAGCAGTTGCCCAGATTCTGACTGGATTTTGTTGTACCATGGCAAGGTAGAACTTAAAGATTTTATATCAGATTCTTGTACTCCTAGATTCAGTATTTTAATTTTCTTCTCTTTCTCTCTCCCTTTCCCCCTATAATCCCAGACATCTCTAAGGTACAAATTGTATGAATTATGATGTTATTGTGCTTGCACAGAAGACATTATAATTGTTCGCTTACATGCATAAACTTGTAATGGTGTTTCAGAGTTTTAATAATTTCCAGTAAGCTATCTTTTCAGAAAGTAGGCTGAATATGTGATGCATGGAAAGCAAAACCAGAATGAAAACCTGTCAATGCATCCACATGTCCATTCTTCTCAGTAATGTAAGCACTGTTGTTGGGCAGGACTATAAAATTATACTATGCTGCCAAGAAAAAGCCTACGATTTCCCAACAAAATGTCAACCTCAGCATGACTCTCAATTCACAAGAAAGGGATTTGGCAATCTCAGAATAATTTACATTGGTGAGATGCTTGTGAATTTACAGAGAAGTTCAAGCAAGTTCATACTTAAATGGAAATGTGTGTGCTTTGAAAGATGGCAGGAAGGTAATGCACGATAGATATGACACTAAGCCTATCTGATCTAGTCATATGCATCATGACATGCAGAATGACTCTAAATCACCAGCACAGCAAGACTAGGCCCATTGCATGTGTCATGCAGACGGTCTTCAGAAGAAGTCCTAAAACAGCCTTGTTGTGTTGAGCTCTGCACCTAATTCTGAATGGATCTGGATAGGACATTAATGACCTCCTTGCAGAATCGACTTTGGGCCCTTATAGGAGCCGGACAAATTGGGCAACTTTGGCCGAATTTATAGTTGAACTGTTAGTTAGCTAGGCTGCTTCCAGCTCTACTTTTAAGGAGTTCTGCATGCTCTTCCATCAGGGATCCAGGAGGAACATCTCACTTTGACTTGCCTTTTCATTCTCCTCCAGCTCTTGAGACAATGATTAAGATTAACTGATACTAGATGGGGAGCTCCCTGCACTCCAATTCAGAGAAGTCGTCAACAGGAGTGATATTGTGGGTAGAGCTCTCCTGCTTTTAGCACTCCAAGACCCATCCATACTCCAAGAAGAGTATGACACAGTCTTCTCAGAGATCTTCACAGCTGTCCTTCAGCATTAGAAGAAGACATGTGAGCTTATTATTATTCATTTTATTAAACTGAACTTAAATGTTCACACAGGGAACAAGCCACCTGCATACCAGGAGCTGTAGAGACATGAAAGACATTGCCTGTCCTTAAAATTCATTTAATGTATCTTAAATAAGATCCAATAAATAAAGAGGAATTTATTTCCTCTAGGATTAAGTTTCATCCTCAAAGTTCTCAGTCACTCCCACTGAAGCAGAAAGGAGGATTATAACACTAAAAAGCTTTTGTAGAAATGCTTGCCTTGCCCATGTGCTCATACTGTACTTTCCAGCAGTATTTAACATTCATACAAATAAAACAAAAAACAACAAGCTATATCCACAAACCTCTTTTAAATCAACATGCTCATTCTCAACCTTTCCAGCTGCAAGAGGAAAGAGATCAACATCAGCTTGACTTCTCCCCAGTTACACTGTATTCTGCATTTTATCTTCAAAAAAACATTTGAGCATTTTTCTCCCACATGCAACCATTTAATTTTGGATAGGCAACACACTTTTTTTTTCTTTCTAAAGGGTAAAAACTTCTTTAAGTCATGCTTCCATGTTCTGGTGGAGAGAATTACACATCACAAGAACACACACCCTGTTGGCAAGCACAGCAGAGAAATGACGGCTCCACAGATACAGGCGAAATACTCCCCATGACTCTAGGCAGTCACCATTTCCATTAAACCTTGGTTCTTCCAGAGAAACACCCATCCATGACACAGAGCACCACCTGTATCACATATCTCCATCAACTGAAGGCAAAGGATGAAGAAGATGGAGCCATCCTTTAAGATCATTGTAATCTCTTGAGTTTCAAGCAGTTTGTTTGTGGTTTTAGACTATAATAGCAGGTTTCTGAACCAAGGCCAGCTTATATTTTTTTCCTACTATTCCTTCTTAACTGTGAGGTTTACTGAAAATTACAAATACTAGTTTTGTACAAACTGAAAATTTATTCAGGATTGTTGTGAGAGAGCTTTTAGATCACTAGAGCTGCCACCTATAACCAACTGTACATAAATATGCTTTGCAGACTATTATATAAGTTCTAAAGTAAGAAGGCATTTGGCATGAAAAATGAAAATTCAATTCATCTAAACAAAGACAAAAGCACTTTCTGGCATTTTTTCTGTTTTCTGGGGTATATATAAATATAAATATAAATATAAATATAAATATAAATATAAAAAAAAAAAAGTATTTTCCCAAACAGCAGCTTTGTGTATTTTTCAAATAATTTAAAAGAGAAAAAGGCATCAAATGAAAAAAAAATTTTAAAAAAATAGTTAAATGCACAGGAGTATTTTAGAATTCCTATAGCTTGGCCTCTCACTATATATTTAACAAGGATAAATATTCTAAGCTGCCCCACTTTCAGGCATTTTATAAGTTATGAGGAAAGAAAACATGTATTTCTAACCTGAAGTCTTCTAGAAGGCTCTCCAGACACACAGTATTCAGGGCAACCAACAACACGTTTAAATGGCAGCTACATGTGCACATTTAAGTAGTGTGCAGTAGCATCTTGCCTGATTATGGAGGTCATAATTTCACCCACTGCACATGCTGCGTACACAACGAAAGAACCTGCTGGCTTAAAAACTTGAAAGACATTGTTGTAAAGAAAATTATAGACTAAATGTGTCAAATAACACAAGGCTTCAAAATTATTTTGATCATTTACAATCTGCATCAAAATTAGTGAACCTCTATGGATTCTCTCCCAACAGAAGAAAACAATCATCATAAAACCAAAGTTATCAAGTCTCCCCAGAAACATCACCAACTCATTTATTATCTCATTATTCAAATCGATGTGCAAGGAAAACACACTCACACCAGCCCATCACAACTGCTAGTAGCATGCAGCGTCTAAAATTCCATAAGCACAGAACTAAGGTTGCTGTCCACCCAAGGCAAACAAACATAGCAGAGGAACTAGAGAAGAAAATGGAGATAAAAAATGAACTAATACAGTTGAAGGATTACAGGAAAAGGAAAGACTATTGCGAAGATTCAAATTTAAAAAAAAAAAGGAAAAAGTTCCATTATGTGAAATATGGGAGAACGTAAACTTGGAAGAGACTGAAATGCAATACCTTTTTTAACCTGTAACATCTGTATAGCTTGAATGAGAAAAAGCACTAAAGCAGATAAAAGGACACAGAAAAGAATTGCTGGAAAATGCTGTGTAGTAACATTAAGTAGAGGGACAAAGCGCTAGAAAGATCTTATTGCAGACTGCTAAAATCTATTTAACTCCCTTACTTGGCGAGAGGCATGAAGTCACTTACAAGGTTGACACATGAAAATACAGAACTGATGCCAAAGGATCTATTCCTCAAAACACTTCAAAGAAAGGCAAATACTCACTTAACAGCTACTTAATAAAAAGGGCACATTTAAAAAAAACAAAATGCCAGCAGGCATGATATATCCCAGAATGCAGAAGGACTCTTCCTGGCCCCCCAAGGCCTATCTAACATCTACTGCTGAACTGGACACAGCTGGCTACGCACACAATGATGGAGACTCAAAGGCCAGAAGCAGTATGAGTATATCTGACTTCTTGAACCCTGGGCACCACTGCTCAATCAAATGTTATCAACCTGATCTCCTTAGGGGTAGAAACATAAAGAAACATTAAACTCCTTACTCAAAAATGACAAGTAATGATAGGCAGATGGGGGAAGAAGGGAAACACTGCTTTTACAGAAATCATAAAGCTTTGAATCTGTACTTATCAGTCTCGACCACTGGTTTCCAATTTTTTGGATCACAGACCTCTGTCAACCCTCTGAATTTCTCACAGAGCACTCTGTGCTCTTATCATAAATTGTGTAATTAAGGCAAGATGGTTCCACAGACCAGCTGCAGATGACTTACCACAGCTTTGCGACCACCAGCAGTTCACAGACCAGAGTTTAACTGCCACCCAAATATCGCTTCAGAGCACCGTGTCTAGAATTTCTGAATTTCTTGACAAAAAGATAACATTTCTGAAGGTATCGACAGGCTTCAGTAGCCCCAGTCCTTTTATTAAAATGTCTTCAGTCTTCTGGAGCCCTAGTGAATAATTACTGTTAATTAATAGATCAGACTCCTGTAGTGGGGCTGGCAGGAGCTTTGCAAAATTTTATCCTAAATATCTATGCTGAAACATGCAGAGAAATTTCCTTTTGTTTTCAGTTAGGATTAATTATTCTTATATGTAGACATGCTAGCTGATCCTGAGGAGGCACAAACAAAAAGAAAACACCTCATCAATCTTTTTATCCTGTTTTCTGTCAATAGCTGTTACTATGTTATCAGAAAGACTGTCTGAGATACACTGAATGATGCAAATGAAACCTCAAGTCCGTTAATCTCCAGCAAACAACACGCTGCTGCTAAGAAGCATGGCACAAGACACAGGAGAGACATATGAAGTGCTAAGCCAGCTATAAGCCATCTCAAGGCTGCAGCAGTCACTACTATAACTCGAAGTCCCAAGAACCCATTTAAGCCGTACTAATCCTCTTAAGGCCACTGCCTGAAGGGTGATAGCCCTGCACAAAATCTTCACAACACAGGCACTTTGACATGCCTCCACCTTGCCTCTGCCCCTTGGGTACCCAGAGTGCACAGTCATCTCCCCTGGACTTCTCCTTCCATCTTCTGGGGAAACTGCACATGAACCTCGCCAGGGGCAAGTTAAGCCTCCTTGCCTGTCCTCCACTTTGGCTGCTGGTGTAAGCAAATGTTCTGACTTCTCTGATACTATGAATGAAATGCAAGAGATCTAGAATGTTTGGTCTTTTATCTTAATTTTTGTGACATGATCTAATTACAGATGATCAGTGGTGCCCTCTAATTATCAATAAAAATGAATACTGAAAGATGACCCTTGTCTTCCATGGTTCCCTCCCCTCTTCCCTCACTACCCTCCTTATGCCCTCTTCTGTATGCCTGTTCAGACTATGCTTTTGACATATGAAGCCTTCGTTAAATACACAGTAAGTAATATATGGTACCAGATGTACCCACGATAAACCATTTACTATGGTAGGAGATGCATGGAATGTATTTTAAAGCAAAAGAAAATTTTGTGAGACTGATCTCACCAGAGTTTGAAAGGAAATAGCTTTTCTGCTGGAAAAGATGACATCAGATTGCATGCTTATGCTTATGTCCTGGAGTTTCCTATAGATATCTCCCATTTTCCTCAGGGTTGCTTGTTTCATACACAATTACTTGCCCAAGATAGCCATTTAAGAAACATAGCACAAAGAGCCTCTTCTGTTCAAATAAATGTCAGTAACATTGAGTGTGCATAACCCAGTTGGGGTCACTCAGGGTGTTTTGCACTGCTAACGCCACACTACGTCTTGCTAATTGGGAGGCTGCAAAACAGAGGGAGCACAATCGGCTGCCTGCCTCTACCCAGTTCTGTCGTACTTTATGCAAAAGCCATAAACTGACTTTTTCATTTCTTCCAAGTTGCCTATTGTGACATTTATAAACAGGAACCTGGCAGCATGTCAATGGTGCAAACTGATTTCCTTTTCTAAATACAATTTAAAAAAGCAAATAAACAAGGTTATGCCTGCTAATGAAACATTATATGCCATGCTGGAGCTAGTTTTTCTCAAGTGTATTCTCTAGAGCAGATGGAACACCAATAAACACAAAACAACAAACCCTTTTATAAAAAGCATGTTTGTCAGAAAATACATTCTCCATAGAACTTTGTCTAAGGAAAAACTGGCTTATATCTGTAATGTTATCTTGGGGACCCAATTATGGTCCCATTAGATTGCTGTAAACAAGGGAGCTTGCCATGAATTCCAAATGTAGAAATGCTAGTAAGAAACTTGAAAAGGAAGAAAAGAGATTTGCCAGTATACTTACTAGGTGTAATTCCTAGAGGCCTGAGTTGAAATCAAGGCCTTATTGTGCTAAAATCTGTACAGACACATTGATGGGCTACACTTGCCCACAAGCCTTAGAGTCTGGAGACAAAGCAAGGAAAGGGAAAGGAATTAAAAGAGAGAAAGTGATTTGTGTAGCCAAAAATCAAGATTCAATGGAAGGGCTTTTTTCTCGCAGGTCAGTATCTTAGCCATTATTTTACACTGTTTCTTTGCATCTAATACTTATCCATGAATTCATAAAACCAGAAAACTTTATTAAAAAAACAAATGCAAACAAAACCCAAATATAATTGTAAGCTCTACTATGGTTTTTTTCCAGCACTATCATTTCATTTTGGCAAGTCAGACAGAATGCATGTACAAAGTGGGTACTCAAAGAGCCTTCTCAAAGTAGGTGCATGTCAACTTTTGCAGGACAAGCAATTAGACATCTAAAAGCAGCTGCCAGATCTGGAGGCCAGTCATAGGGTAGTTGAAAACCTGGCTTTCCTTTCTTTATTGTAAAGAGTTTTGTTTTTATCCATCATGAAACAGAAAGCTGGGGGGAGAGGGCGGCAATCCTCCAGGAATTGCTTTAAACAAGCCTTTGATACTGCTAACTGAAGGCACTGGGCTTTTCAACATTATGCAAACCATTTATAATCTGTTAATAGCAAACTCACAGAGACAGCGCTTTGGCACTTAAATTTGTTATATTTTATTTAAAGCTTCTTTGAAATTCTCACCATTGATTTCACTGGCATAAGTTATCGGCATCATGCATGAGTTACAGCAATGGCTGCTTGACAGCATTCAATGACCAGAACATTTTTTAGACCAGTTGGTAAAGGACAGCATAGATGGTAGCAACAAAACAGCCAGTGATTTTCCATTCAGGCAGTTTCAAGCAGAAAACCAGCAGGCTTAACTTTTCTGCTAAGAAGTCAAGTGGAAATGCTGCTACCCTGGTAATAAAATGCATTTCCTAAATATTCTTTTAGCCCCAGCCGACTGCAACAATGTTGGGCCAGGCTGGCTAGCAGTACATGGGGACTAAAACAAAATGCTGGGAACTATTGAGGAGTCAAGGCCAGCCGTGATCTCAGAAAGCACCCAGGCATACCATTTGCTACATACAAGGGATCATAGGTCAAATCAATGGAGCAAGTTGACAACTGAACTGGTATGAAAACAGTTTTGGTCAGCAAAGATCATACATGGAAGGATACCAAAGCATCAAGTTGGCATCAAGTTAATTCACCAGACTTCCTGGGAAGTAATCACAAAGGTAAGCATGCAGTTTCACAGCATTCACAGTTGTTTCAGTCAATTGTAGGTTGATGTTTTGGGAGAGGAGAGATAGGTTAGTCTAGATCTTGGACTGAAAGAACTCAGAGAATTAGGTTCATCAGTTGGAAGCATTCAGACAAAATTAATAATCTTTGTAGCCTTAGAGTTCAAAATGTTAAGTTTTAGAAGGCAAACAGACTGTCTACATACAAGGCAAAAAAGGTTAAATACACTTCTAGCTAAGAAAAGTTCACTTCCAGTGAGTACAGCAAAGGCTACAAAGAGGTATTACAAGAAATCCTCAAAGATTCTGCCCTTGTCCATCTCTGCCTTTCAGCAGATTTCAGCAAGTGACAGACAGGCAGGAAAAAGTACTATCGAGACAAGGAGAACAAACATGCTTGGAAGAAAAAGAAACCAGTAGTGGTCCCCCTGCAAAAAACAGAATTGACCATTCATTGATGAAGGCATGACTTCAGTCTTGAAGAACAGCTTGCTGGGGATAGTTGAAAGAAAAGCTTAGAAAATAAACGAAGTAAGCAAGCTGATGTGAAGTTGGGACATACAGTTTCCCAGGACTGGGAAAGCAGAGAAGGTCAGAAATATAACTACGTGGACTCCAAAGGTGTTCTGCAAGTCAGACACACCAGGAACTGCATAGCCATCCTTTTCCACACTGCATGACTTGGAGTAAATTATTTTGCATTCTTCTGCTTTACATCTAAAATAGGATGAGTACCTTCAACAGCTACAGAGTGCTGGGATCTGACAAGAGAATAGCTTTTGGAGACAGCACAGTATACATAGGAAGGTAATATAATATAGCAATGACAGAGCAGAGTCTCTTAGGGGAGAGAACAATCTCATGGGACTTCAGAGTAGCATGCATTTGAATTTCAACCTCACAGAAGTGACAAAAAATCATAATAATCAAGATCATAGAACCATAGAATCAACTATGTTGGAAAGGACCTTTAAGATCATCAAGTCCAACCTTTACCCCAGGACTGCCAAGACCACCACTAAACCATGTCACTAAGGGCCTCATTTACATGGTCTTTGAGCACTTCACTGACAGCGATTTCACCATTTCCCTGGGCAGCCTGTTCCAATACCCAACTACCCTCTCTGTGAAGGAATTTTTGCTAATATCCAGTCTAAACCTCCTCTGGTGCAGCTTGAGGCCATTACCTCTTGTCCTATCACTTGTTACTTGGGAGAAGAAACTGATCCCCACTCTTTTCAGTAGTTGTAAAGAGCAATAAGGTCCCTGCTGACCCTTCTCTTCTCCAGACTAAACACCCCTAGCTGAGCCATTAATGAAACAAGGCAGGCATGCATCGTTGAGGAGCAACCTAGTTGCACATGGAGAACAGTTATTCTCAGCACTCACCTCCACACAGCAGCTTTTGCTCAGAAAGTGGATGTCAGTGAGATGACTACAACCAAAGCAACTTGATACCCGAAGGCTGAGGGACAGAGGAGATGATGGGGAATGCCAACCTGGCACAAGCAGCATCACAATTGTGTTCTCAAAAGCAGCTATCTAATAGGGTATCAGCATTAAAGGAGAACCTATTACTCTTGAACACAACACTGCTCTTTTTAAACCCACCTAACTTACAGTTCGGTTGGAAGCTATAATCATTTCACAACACGCAAAAACTACGGCTGCTCTGGAGTCCAAGAATTGCTGCCTGTTTTTTCTTCACCAGAAGATGATCATAGAAAGGACTGTGTTTTGGAAATCCACTAGATCACACTAAGCACAAGGAAATAGGTTTTCTAGTAAGATAGTGCTCTGAAGGTGATTCTGTGCTTGTTTTACCCTGTCTGCCAGTTCTCTAGGAAAATTACAGTGGCAACAGCTGGTCATAAACAGTATTCTAAAGTCTTAAGCTGAAGATACCTGTTAAATAGCATAACCTTCAGTATTCCTGGTGATATATAGGAAAAGGCAGTGCAATCCCTGTGTGATATTCTGAAAGCCACTTTTCAAACACCATGTAACTGAATGCTTGAACTCATTTCAAATACTTGGTGCAGATATTGTCAGATTGGAGATCAAAGGCTGAACACCAGCGCTGTTTGTGACCCAGTGCAAGGTCTCCTTCAAAAGATGGGACACCACCTCACATTTCTGGAAAAAGTTTGCAGAACCAAACCCAGTGAGTCTGGATTGCTAGAGCTGGCCCAGAATTTTGCCCAAAGTTTCACACTTTTAGAAGATCCAAACAAGGAAGCTGATGAGTTTGTCTGGAATTACTAATTGTGTCCCATGTAGTAAGACCAGAAATTTTAATCCTCCCAGATTTAGTGGGTATTGGCAGGGATCAGTATGTAAGTTTAGCATTCTTAGAAAAGCGATTCAGCAGAGAAAAGGAAGGGGAAGAGAGAAAGCAAAGCAAGAAGAAAGAAAGCAAAGCAAGAAGAAAGAGAGAAAGCAAAGCAAGAAGAGAGAGAGCAAGAAGAAAGAGAGAAAGCGAGAAGAAAGAGAGAAAGCATGAAGAAAGAGAGCAAGAAGAGAGAAAGAGAGAGATGTGTAAACTAGATGTAAACTAAATAGGCTTGAAAGCAAAAAAAATTGAATAAAGATTTGTGTGATAGCAGAGAACATTCTTTGTTGTTCTTTTAGCTGATTTGCTTTAAGGCAGAAATATGATATCCTGAATTTTAATAAGATATGGTAAAGAGTCTGTGATGTAGGGAGTCCAAAATGATTATCCTTCCTTCAAAAAGGACAGACAGCGTACTACCCTACAATACTTGGTCTGTCTCTTCTTACAGTAAACATTGCTAATGCTCCTGGAGAGGGGCTGACCTTGCCAGCCAATTACATTATGCTAATTTGTCTGTTACTATAACTCCTACAGAGGCATTCACAGCTCAAAGCAAGACAGAGATTTATATTGTCTCTTCCAAGCTGCAGACTATGGACGTTAATCTCTTTCTCTCTGTCCTTCCAGTTACAACTCTACATGGCAATATCTACATGCAGCGCCACTGCACACTCAAAGCAACAGTTATTGCCAGCTTTATTCAACTTAAAAGACAAGCCAGGGTCTTACCTTGCCCTTTTAATAACTGTCTATCTAAGAAAGCATATGCTTAGTAATAGCTGTTTTCCTATGAAAACATATGGTTTCTCATATGCTTTTGAAAACACCACAGGAATGTGTTCACTTGTTAGATGCTAGTGCCATGCCACTATATCAAGCAACAAAATCACAGAAAGGAACTGCAATAGTTTTCTATGCTATACTCATGTATTACAGAAGTATCTATTATATTAAAGCAACAAAAAGTCATCCAGCTGAAAAGATTCAATGTAAAAATAAGACCCATAATTTAGGAGTTATGTGCACTACAATGGTATTACTTACAGATAGGATCAAAACATTGGTCTTTTACAGAAATAGCATGTAGCAAATAGCATGCTTCATATGAGCAGTTTACAGTTCATACTGTATCATGAAAAAACTCATCATGAGACGTGGCTCTTCCAACTGCTGGAAAGATCAGAAGCTTCCCTAACATCTTGCTGTTGAGATATAACAAACAGAGTATCAAAAACGATTGAGTATTGAGTCACAGCATTTTATAATAAACTACTGTCCATCAAGTAAACCACTATAATGACCTTTACATGCTTTTCTCCCTCTGTAATATTTAGGGCAAGCTAAGAGTATTACCATGGACAGTTGCATGTCAAAGGAGATAAAAAAGAAGCTAATTGTTAGGCTACTTAAACTCAGATGTGTTCATCTAAGGCCAGGCTAAACTAAAAGCTAAATATTTTGGCAAACAAAAGCTCTGGCTGTAGTTTTGAAACTGATTTCAACATCAACTGATGGGGAAACTGACATAAAAATGCAGAAAGTTTTCAAAGTGCTAAAAAAAAATGGGGAAGTTACAGGTCAGCAGGAAAACAAGAACAACTCAAAAACATGGCTTATGAGGTGGTCTTCAGAAATTTCTCGTTGGCTCTAAAAATAATTCCACTGAGTTGTTTGTAGAAAAGAAAGAAAAAAGTAATACTTAATCAAGTTTATGCTCCAGCATCAGCATCATCAAGGAAACCACACAAGCTTTACTGTAAAACCTTACGAACATACCAGTATCTCTAGGTGGTATTCCAGTACTTCACACATAACTCCAAAAATTTTACACCTGTGTATTTATGGCAGTTAAACACAGGGTCACACCAGAAACCCCCCATCACACTGAAATGTTAGTGGTTTATTACCTATTAACAGTGAGAGGGCACACACAGAAGTCCATACAAATCTGTGTCGCTGACTTTACAATTTCCAGCAGATCATGTTGCACTACTGCCTGCAGTTAATGCCCTGAGCCACGGTCTGACTTTTAAGAAGGTGCTTACACACGTGGTGCACAGAGGTCAAGAAAGCCAGCAAAGAGCAAGAACTGGTGAAACTCCTGTGACAGCTTGAGGTATGGCTCTCACGTGTCTGGTCGGCCCCTTTCTGTGGGTTATGATTCCCCCTGTGCAGGCTGTGAAAGGTAACACTTGCCGGTTGGCACATATGTCACAATGAGGATCTAGTATTTTGCAAACTAGTGGCAGATGTGCAATAAACCTATATGGACCTTCTTTCTAAAAGCAAGCAGCAACCAAAGACTTAATAAGATGCCCTGGGCATAGGAGACACAAGAAAATAAGCTGATTCCTTATGCAACTCTTCCTACCAGTGAGGAACTAATGCACCAGGGACAAAACTAAGAAGCCCTCAGAGGAGATTAATACAGGATGTTTCACTGGGAATGTAGTGACAGTGTCTGAAAGTGATATAAGACAAGGGAGGGAATGGAAAGATACCCTCATCTGACAAAAGGACACTCTGCTGTTAGCAAATTGAGGCATAATCTTGTTAGCCTAGTCAGACACCACAAGGAAATTATGAAACCAGCTTTCAATACTAACCTCTTAACTGCACCCAGTGCTCTCAATCCCAGAAGGAAACTGAGAGCACCTTTAGCCTAAGCTGACTCTTTCAAATTTAAACAAATAGCAAGGTCAAGAAGAAAAGAGTCTGTGTCATGGAGGCAAAGAGTTTGTGTGTGGCACCAGTCAGATCTGCAACATACAAGTCAAAGATTCCACATGAATTCAGACTCACTTCTTTTTCTGTACACTAAAGACTCAGAGGAAAGCAATTAAAAATAAACTAAGGTATAGTCTGCCATTCAGAAGTTTCTTATCCAATCAAAAACAACAGTAACATACTCTTGTTTGACTTCAATTTGATACCCAGTTCTTCACTAGAAAAGGAAGAAAAGGATGATTTACAAATGCATGTCCATTCTTTCCAAATGTATCAAATAGCTTTGTGTGATAACAGGTATTTTCAAAAGGCACAACAGTGTGAGAAGACTTAAATGTACATAAAACAAAAATGAAATCAACTGCTTAAGATATCACCCAATACATAATATACAAAAATTAATAATAATTATTTATAGAATTATATTGCTCACCTACATTTCACTTCAGAATCAGAACTGGCTCGTCCATGAAGCCAGTTAATTTCCTGGCAGCAATCAACATGTATTTCTGAAGTCTCCAAAATTTAAATTTTTTGTTCTTTTTCCAGTTGATGAACAAAAGGAAACTGCTCTTCCTACATAATTAACTTAGCTTATACTCCTACCATGAACAATCTATACAAAGTTACATCTCTCCTATCTATATGACAAAGTTTCATCTATGACTTTGCTATGAATGGGGTAGGGAAATGACACTGCAGACTCCAAAACCTGCGGCAAAACTGACCTCATGCCAGAGGTGACCTAAGATTACCTCATTTTACATACAGATAGCCCCTATTAAACATTTTCAAATGATTCAGTAAAAGAAGAACATAGTATGAAAATATGAAGCTTAAGCTTTCCAATCAGTTGAGTAGGTTTACATGAGCAGATTTGGTCCCTTTCTGAAGTTTTTAGAATTTCTCCATTAAAAGTATAACTTCTGGTTATCCCTTTTTCTTTTTTCTTTTTTTTTAACTATTACTGGCAGAGGCTTATCTGCTTGACAGGAGAGAGGAGCACTTAGAATTACCAGAGTACCACATTGCTTTACATCCCAAAAAGGGAGAGGGTGTCTGTCTGGCACACCTCATGGAAGTTGAAGTGGCAGGGATCTGATCGAAACAATTCTGTACAGACAGCACTTAAGTTTCTTTAGGTGCTCAGCGCTTTCACCCCGTATTGGTAGTCTTTCAATGCATCAAGTCTGGAACAAGCAGACGTTTCTTTATTTTCTTGGAAAACATGCTGTGGTATTAGGTTAGTAATTTAATCTTCTTGGCAATATAATAGTTATGGTATAATCCCTCACGTTATAAAAGTAATTGCCATAATCATAACCTACATTCAATTATTTATTTTGCTACAGTGCAGCTGTAGTGGTTTTTCCACTCCCAACCTGCTGTCCTATCGATGAGGAGACAAGAAGGTGCAGAAAGCAGAGATCAACAATCTCGACTCCAGCCCATCCCTCTCTCCTGCCTAATAGCAAGTGACTCCCCATCCCAGTTAATAAAGAGCTCCTTGTCCCTCCATTATGCAGTGTAATCTTTAAAAGATTACATTCTCATTTGGGAATGAGCCAAGAGCCAGTGGGAAATTCTCTAGTAAATTGGATAGGGAGACAACAATATGAAGGGCAGCTGGAAGGGAGCACATTTTTTTCAGGACATTCCTATTCCTGAGGCCCTCCGGCATCGTTAGAAGTCCTGCAGTCTCGGCTCTTTTCACTGCTTCTGTTGTCAGGATAACGCTATTCAAGAAGGGGATACAGATTAGCTGTTTTGAAGATGGAATGTGTGGAAATGAATATTGAAAAGTAGTAAGAAAAGAAGGGGAAAGCCCAATTATATTTTTAAGTCTTACCACCTTACATAAAAACAAGTGAAAAGCGCTTTGTTTTTAAACACTGTATTAAGTGCATCAACTACAATAGTATAATGGAGGGGGTTTCTTCCATGTTTGTAGAAGACAATTTGAGCACACCATCACTAAAAGCAGAAACGCGTATTAAGATGGATTTTGAAAGGAACATTTCCCTCACTGCCTCTTTCCCCTTGCCTACACCTTCCAAGAGATGCCTTTGCTCTATGGAACCTACTTTCCAGCCCACCCTACCTGTCATCCAGGATACAGAAAACCAAAACAACACAGGACAAGAAATGCTATCCCACTTATCCCTCCATATGGAAAGACGTAAGTGAATGAGAAAGGCAACTGGATTTCTATTGTGGGTTTGTTGTTGGGGATTTCCGTTGGTTTGTTTCTTGTTTTGGGGGGTGGGTGGATTGTTTGTTCTGGGGTGGGGATTTTTTTGATTGTTTAAGTTTTTTTATGTATATGTAAAAAAAACCATACTTTTAGCATTCTTTAAAAGTATTTTCTCAAGAACTCACGCAATTTTATGTATCCAAAAGACTAAATAGGTACCTCAAGTTTATTTAGTCAGTAATGGCATACTTATACTCCTATTTTAGTGCCACGTTTTGTTTAGAAAATACAGAAATTTCATTTTAAAAAAGCAAAGAAAAAAGCTGCAACATTACTTAAAAAAAAAAAAAAGGAACAGATCTTTTTAATTCCTCCAGAAAAATAATTTTTTACTATCACATGAAATTCCAATCATTATTCCTTTCCATGTAACATAATTAAGTTATTTATTAAGAGGAAGTAAAAAGATAGTTGTCACAGCAGGGTATCAGAAAGATTGATTTTACCCTTAAATTACTGTTCAAACAACTACAACTTTCTGCAGGACTCAAGCAACAAGAGTTACCTATAGGCCACAGGAGGCAGTAATTAAAATACATTAAAAGAGAGGATTGTTTGCAATTTAAAATCATAGTGTCAGGAAGTCCTGATTCAGCAAACTATCTCTATTCAGCAAACCCCTACACACATGCTTGAAGTTAACCACATGTTCAAGAGCTATTGAAGTACATGGACTTTGGCCCCATTTCAGAAAATCAGTTATATACACATTTAACTGGCTGAGATGGATGAAACAAAGAAAAGAAATTGGGATAAGAGAGCTGTACCTGAAAAAGATCCAGCCAAACAATAATCCACAAAATAAGAACTTATGTGCAGAGGTGTAATACCCTTAATAGTTTTCCTGAAACATATATGTTGGCATTTACAGTTGCATGAGTTTACTGTACTGGAACAAAAAAATAGCATGGGTGGGAAGAGAACTATGGTAACTTTGTCATTAGAGAAACAGACCTTACATATAGATGTTCACATCCCAAGGGGCATACACATAGATCTCAGAGATAAGACAGGAGTGTGATAAGAGAAATATCATTGTATGAAGACCACTGTAAGCAGAAACAGCAGCACCCATGGTGACTTTGCCTCTTTTTCAGGGTAAATCTGTTCTAATACCCAGCATCAACAGAGCATGTTCATGTCTCCTCTTCTACAGTCACATCCCTTGACATCTCAATTCAACATTAAGAGGAAAAACTAACTCAATTTGCTTGGGTTGGGTATGGGGAGAAAAGAAAATGGAACTTTTCACACACTTCTATCTCTGTTCAAGCAATTCTGCTAACAAGTACAACACAGGAGTATTTTAATGCCCCTCTTCTCAGAAACCAAAGAACAGCCTTTTTAATGTCTGCCTCATGTGAGAGCTGTTCTCTCTTTCATTTATATTTCTCTCTCACTTCCACTGCCTCATGCTAGCCCCTCAGTTTTCTTCATGTCAGAGCAATGCTACTTTTTCTCCTCTTCTTGTGTGAATTTTCCTTTCCATTTGCCCCACCAAGTCTGACCTGGGGTAGGAATAAGTCCTTTATATAAATAAAATGCTTACTGAAAAGTGATGTGGAATGAAAGTACCTCCATCATCCCACACACTGCACTTGCAGGCTACATAGCTTAGAGTTTAACATTGTACCTTAATGTTTTTTACTGCACTTCATTTTGCAGATGTCTTTTATTTAGAAGGGGAATTTCTAGCCTTTAATAAGAAATACTGGAGCAAGCTACAAGTAACGAAGAGAGAACACAAGGCTTACATGACAAGCCAATAAATTTCCCTAAACACTACATTGTGCATTTTTACTAAGACCCACAGGAAAAAAAAACAAAACAACAAACAACAAACAAAAAAAAAAAAAAAAAAACAGCAAAACCTTCAGAAAACAGATTTCAAAATAAAACCAAGCATAAAATCAAAAGGGGCAGTAGTCATTTTCTGGAATTCCAAAGAAAGAAAAAAGAAAATACTTCTCCAGGCTCACGATAATTCTCCTATACCCATTAAGTGCATTTCTCCTTCAAGAAGATTTCTCTTAATAATGGTATGCCACAAATGATCATTAGGCAGGAAAAACGGGTCAGGGCAAGGATAACAAAGATGAAAAGAAAACTGCTGGGAGTTCACCTCTGCTGTTTATTTTGATGCACACTTAAGATTCATGTCGGACTATTCTATTCTAATTGCGTTCAAAGATTCAGTTCTCTAAAGAACACAAACAAAACTAGCAAGGGCCATCAGCCAGAACAAAGCTTTCCTCACAATCATAAAGTAAGGTCAGCTTTTGTGTGTTCTTTTATATGATAATATCAACTCCTCTGTGTTGACTTTTTAATTTAAAAAAAAAAAGGAGAAAGTAAAGTTTTTTTAAGACTAATGGCCTATTTCAGCAAAGGCAGCTTTTTTAACGTGCTCACACGTTTTCTAGATTCTTTTCGCTCTGCTTTCCTTATCAAGTATTTTAAAGCTTTTACACCTAATCTAGGTTAGCGCGCTCCGGTTAGCAGCTTGTATCCATTGAAAGGAAAGGCAATAATCCATCTAGGTTTAGGGCATTTCCATAGAACTGATGCAGAGCTGTGTCAATTTTAATGTCATGCTACGGAGAGTGCATGCAGCTCTCTCCACTTTAGAGGATTAAAAGTGACCTCTCTTACCAAAATCAATAAGGGCAGCTTGCTGTGACTAATAGGTTGTAGAAATTCAAAAGAGACAGTTTGTAACACTGAGTTCATTCTCCCTGTGTCGCTCCCCACCCAGCCCCAGACTGGCTGGCAGAGCTGCACTTTGACATGAACATTCACATGGCGAACTGATGTCTGTTTGCTTCCCAGGGACCAAATCGAGCCACACACGGTTTACTCACATTTCAGGGAAGAAAGAAAGTTGATATTTATTTGATAAGAGTGGATATGTCAATTTCTGTAGAGAAGCATGTGACAGAGCAAATAGAGTAAGTTAAAGTGTACATATTTTTTCTCCCAAGTATGGTTTTTAAAAGGCCCTACTTTTATATATTATCAGGAGATAAACAAGTACCCAGATACTTCATATCACTTCACCACCATAGGGGTTTTTTCCTAGTCTCGGAGCAAAGGCTTTTCTCCCTTTGGATCTTTGCGTAGTTATAATAGGCTAAAAATTGAAATTCCATTACACTCAATGGAGCTGCCCCAAAGATACGTGAAGCTATACATCCAACTCCAGCATTCATTAACTGCCATGTCATGTGCTCAGTTGTTCTGGCTTCTCTTCCTCCACTATTCCTTTTGTTACTCTGAAGTACTTCAAATTTAACAAAGTTTGGGGGCTTTTAAAAATACAGTAACTTGGTACAGTACTAGAAACAAGTCATGCTACAGAGTGCACACAACCGATGTAAAGCAAGTTTTCAGTTTTTCAGTTCCATATTTTTTGTAAGACTAAAGAATACCAGTAACTCAGATCAGGATCTCCTACCTTATGGTGAAAATACCCTTCCTGGATATCTCTAATTTCTAATTTATTTTGGTAGAGTTACAAATTAAAAATCCTTACTCACAATTCATAGCTTGTGGACATTTTCTCCACGTAACAATCACCATCATTGTCTTTATGCCAAAAACCAAGACTCGCCTTGGGGGAGCAAGGGAGAAAAGGGGCTGAAGTAGTGGGAGGAACCCAACTGTAAGGGTTTAGGAGTCCCTATGGAGGTTTATAAATAGACGACTGCCATGTGCAAAATGTGAAAGAAACTCACTCAGCATAAGAGCTGTTGCTGTTTTGAAATCTAACTACATCCATTCAGGCAGTAGACAGAGTTATAAACAATAAATCAAGAAATTATTAACATTTGAATTTTGGCAAGATAATAAAATGTGTAGGGGCATAATCAGCAAATAATAGGAAAGATCTGCAAGTGAACCCACCAATTAATGATAAATAGGACTTGGCATGGAATAACTTTACCAATGTGGATCTCATTAGATGGCCATGGAACCTGTTCCTGCAGCAGCCCTCTCCAAGTGAGGGAAAGGTGAGGTAACCAACATGTCAGTGTACTCACCCCCTTGCAGCTCTCGGCCTTTGGGATTGTAACCACCTGGGCCAAAATGACAACCTTATGCTGCCGTAAAGGCCACGCCATGGTTCTCTAGGCTTTAAGCTATAGGTTTCCTTGTCTCAGCTTTTGGACCTTTGCTCTGCAGTTCCATCACAACAAAGGTGACTGAAAACACACAGGTTTGTTCACTCTGGAGAGTGAGACTCCCTCGCTCCTCTGTTCACCTTGCTTTATTAACAACACCTCTCAAAGAGGAGAATGCCCCCAAGCAAGCAATCACTTAAACAGATAAATAGTTCACACACCAGGCAGGGGGAATGGAGAGGGGGAAGAGACCCTGCCTTATTAGACTGGAAACAGACACACCATATTAATACAAAGAATCAGCATATGGTTCTAATAGGGTTTCTTAAAATGATTTATCAGCTGTGATTAAGCCCTCAACCAGCATGTCTATCTTCATAAATAAAGTAAAAGTGCACCTTGCTCTGAAATATATCAGCAGTATCTGATTACCTACCCAACTATATAGGCTTCAGTCCACTCTGGGGAGCAAAGAGCTCATGTTTTATAGCAGAGTGTATGCTCTAAAGACATTGCCAAGATTTAAGGACTTTACTTAAGAGATAGCCTTATAAAAATGCCGCTACAGGGAAGCTTTATCTCTTCATCATGTGCCATCCACTCCATGCTGCTGAAATCTCAACTGGCAACAAGAAAGCTGTGCCACTGAAAACATTCATAGGAAGACCAAGGCAAAATGCTCAACTATGCCATGGGGTTGTGAAAGAAATGTCAGAATGCAATCAGGCAGGCCTCCTTTTTTGGGGGTAGCCAAAATATACAAAACATAACAAAACCCCAAACATTACAAGAGGGTGACTCAACTTCTTTGGGACAGAGACAATACAAAGCAGAAGGAAAGTGGACTGTCCTGCCTGAGCTCTGCAGGATGATTCATCAGCCGGAATTCTGAAGAACATGGAAGGATTATGCTTAGGGAGGGTTAGCTCAATCAGAAACTTATGCCTTCAAGAACTGACTTTCTGCATGACTTAGGCACTTACTGCTGAAAAAACAATCAGGTCTTCTCTCAGAGTATGAAGATCTAAACCCATAAATCCATTCAAACACAGTCCATTGCTACAGAAGATAAGACAGACCTGCCTGCCAGCAGAGGGTAAGACACTGTACTGTCAGTAACGAGCCTAGGTTAAAGCCTATTCCTCTCAATATTTCTGCAAGGTCATGATAAGAACTCTGTTGTCCTGCTATGTTTTCTGCACCATTAGGCAGAAAATTCCCTTTTGTAACACAGTTCAGTGTGGCAGCTAAGCATCTGAACATAGATACGCACTCAAAACAGGACTCACAAAGTCAAGGGACTAAAGTGCCAACTGCAGAACTGCCATATAAAATACAACATGCCACCACATGTCTACCATCAGAGCTCTGCAAGTCAAGAAAAGCAGTTAAAATCTAGCAAGCCTACCCATCTGGAGAGAGGAGGAGAGCATTCTTCCTGTCTTTAGCAACACTGAACAACAGCTGATAAATCTTTAACACACATGGTTTGTGGGATGCCCTATGCGGAGACCGAGGAGATATGGAATCAATCCGAGGCTCTGCCACAGACTTCCTGTGCAATTTTCAGCACGTCACTTAAGTCCAGATCCTTTATGGTAGCTCACCAATTCGCTTCTGCTTTATTTCAGTGAGAGCAATGCACCAAAATGCCTTTGAAGGTGTCTATCAATCTTCTGAGGCCACATTGCTGAACTTATTTTGGAACCAAAAGAGACAGAAAGACGCTTGCTTGGTAGAATGGAGGAGAGCGCCCAGCTCCCCTGCAATTCTCATTCCATGTGTGCGATTCCTTCAAGAGCTTGGTGCCTCACTACAAAGAAGCTTTGGAAAACAATGTTCTGTGGAACCTGTTTTTCCTTAGAAAATAAGAGACAAAGCATTTACCTTCTCCATAGGAATGCTGCAGAAGCTAATTATGAAGGAAAAAGGGGGTTTATAAAGCAACAGTTAGCCCATAAAGCAGATCGACAGCCTGCTGCAATTACTGCATATAAAACTTCAGAATAACCCACTGGAAAAAACTCTGATACAGAGTTATAATGTATTCTTACATTATTTTAATGCATAACACATAAGAAGTGCTATGCTGTGAAGATGCACACATCTTAACAGATACAGATGTTATATCCCTGGCAGTGTTTAAGGCCAGGTTGGATGGTGTCTTGGGTGACATGGTTTAGTGTGAGGTTTTCCTGCCCATGGCAGGGGGGTTGGAACTAGATGATCTTAAGGTCCTTTCCAACCCTAACTATTCTATGATTCCATGATTTAGAGTATAGGCACTATAATGAAATCTTTGGATGTGGGGTGATATTCTGGGTTTTGATCTCAAGAGTTTTGAGCTGTCACCTTGACAACAGCTTAACTGATTGATAAAGTGACAGCTTGAAGTTATTACAATACCTACAACCACGGTACCCTGGTCCCTAAGCACTATATTAACATAAATCATTCATAGTGTTATTCTGTATCTGTTACAATATACCATATAAAATACTCAATCTTGGTGGAAGAATAAGAAGTCAGAGGGACCTTTGACTTGAAAAAAATATGGACTTCCTTACATCATATTTAGACAAATGCAGGGAGAATGCATATATGTGTATTTATGATTGCATAATTAAAAAATAAAAATAAAAATTACCAAGCATTCAAAGATAGGTCTTTGTTTTCTTCTGCTGTACAGACTGTCAGTCGAGCCACAAGTGCACAAGGAACAGGCTTACAAATTTGTTCATTTATATTACTTCACTAGTGAAATTCAGCTGTTTCAGAGCACTTGCCTCTGAAATGTCTACCACCACACCATTCTTCTCAATGACCCCACTAGAGTTTCAGAGTATTCACAAGGGAAAACTGATAGCTGCAGAAGCAGGGTGCGCACTCAGAAGTCATACTGTTCTACACCAGCACACTGCAGCATTGACACCACCTCCCACAGGACCAGGCTTGAAAGGAAATCAATCTGCAGGTGTCCTGTCCTGCATTACTACAAAACTAGACACAAACTGTACACATATTCTTGAAGCACAGCCCTGTGATGCACATTAATCATGTGAGGAGGGAAGAAGTCAGACAAGTGCACTCCTTGGGAAAGAAGCTGGTTTTCATAAATGGCCGGTGTTGAATTTTATATCCACCAGCCATGCCAACCACCAAAATGAACCCTCCATCCTTGTTCTTCTCTTTCATCAACAGAGTGTGTTGCCAACACTACTATATAGCCTATTACAATTACAATACAAGCCTCTAAAATCCAAACATTTGTGCGATGTGTTTTATCAACATACAGATATCTTTTACCTTTCATATATGGGTACCTTATTGCTCTTTCCTGTTCAAGAGTTCCATTTACTGCACTGCTACTGTATTGTCAATGATTAAATGTGAGCATGAACCTTCTGCTTTAACGGAATGATGGACCAGATTAAAACAAGGTATGAAGTGTTTTCTGATGTCCAACCAACACAATTCTTGCAACTTCTCCTACTGGGAAAGTCAAAAGATTTCAAAATGGCACCTTCTGCAAAAGAGCAGCATGTCCCCCAGGGGCCGCCTCTGCCCCCAGTGACATGACTGAACAGTATCAGCCCCTTTTTTTGGTTGGTTAATTTAAATTAAGCTTCAAAAAAACCAGCAGCAAACCCTACCAAGTTTGTGCAACAGAAGAAATGTTTATTGGGTATTCTTATCCCATCAGATTTAGGGGAACTGATTTGGTATTTACTTTTTATCTCCTTGTTGCAATGTAAGAGGTTTCCTTTTAAAAAAACACTTAAACAAAAGCCATCATAGTTTTTTCTGCAAACTTTTTAGAAGGCAGAAGGGAAGACCTGTGGGACAGGTTTAAATTTTATGTAATGTACACAAGGCGCAGAAATCACGTTAAATTTTTCACCAAACTACACTGCTCAAGAGACAGATTCTGTCTCTTCCATCTTGCCCTGAATTAGGTCATCTTACCCATACTCATAGGCTACAGCACAGAGCTGTGACTTTCAGAAAATATTTGCAAGAATTCTCTCCTGGTAGTCAGATAGTCACTGAGTTCAGCACAAGTTTATACCTTTCACATACACATCAGACTGTAGCATCATCCCTTGTTTAACACAATTAGACTGGATATCCAGGCTTTTGATCATTGTGTAGACTGAACTTATTCAACCACCAAATGCTCTATATTTGTTTTTCTTCTATTTTTTTACTGGACTGCTTCAATTCACAGATGTTTTTCTGGCAGTGAGGGGCCTGCAGTGGGATAGTATACTTAGAACAGGAATATTAAGCCACGCAGAGGAATTGCTGGCCATGAGCTTCCTGAACTGACATTGAACAACCCACAAAAAGCATTGAGAATAGCCATTTTCCTGACCCATTTGCACAGTTTACATGTTATCTTGAAGCACTGACCGCTGGCTAGAAGATTTCAAAGTTGCAGGATAAGCCTCAGAAAGTGATGCATCCAAATTCTAGCATAAGCAGAATCTGATGAGAAAATGCCTCACATTTAAAATACTCGACTATTTCAGAGTATTCTAAGTGCTATACTGAGCATATTTCCACTCTTTCTCATTTCATGCAGGGAGGTCAGGCTAGATGCATTTTAAGGAAGCAGGTCCAATTAGTTATTCACAAACAGATCCGGACCCTTCCCATCTTTGACATTATCCTCTCAGCCTCAATGCTCAAAACAAGATGCAACAGCAGGGCCTATCCAGTAGCAGCAAAGGTCATGTGTTTGCATTTATAATCCACTACAAATGCTTTGGACACTTAATGCTCCCAGCAGTGTAAACCTAAAACCTGCAACTAGTAGGCTAAAATGGTCATCTGATCTGGCAGCACTACCTGCCTTGTTGATTTGGGCTGCAGATTTTGTCTAGGGCCAAGCTGCCAATTGCTGCCTGCCTCAAGTTCACAAAAGCTGTAATATTTACATCTTTCCAAGTAGAAATACAATATAGGTATGCTTTTACCTGTGCTAATCTTGGTGGTGAATTTGGCAGATAGGATGCTTATGACAGGAAGAGTGCCATCAAGAGGATATAAAAAGCCTCTTTCTCACATGCTTATCAGTATGCTTGCTGCTGATCTATAGCATCCTTTGCATTTAAGGAGTAGGACTTTCTCAAGCTGATGAGAAAGCTGCAAGTATGCAGCTAATACTTGATGGTAGAGGCAACAGAGGAGCCAAGCAAACTGACAATCTCACTTCCATTTATAACTTTATTTTTCTCATTTCAATTTAGATCCTGGAAGTAATCAGCATTATTACTACTTGCATCCACTCAGTCCCCAAGCAGAGGCTAACCAACATATACTTTAAGAGATGGTCCTTGACTCATGAGTTTACAACTATAGGACATATCAAGTATGGAAGGCAGAAAGATAGAGTACTCCCACTTAACACATGAGCAAATATGGCATAAAGTTGTTAAGCGATTTGTTCCCAGATAAGCAGCTGGGATATTCATGCAAGTGCTTTCCTCTCAATACTACCTTTACAAGAAAAGGTACACACGGTGTTCCTGAAACTGTGCGCTCAGTGCTTCACAGTTAATTTGGAATGTCACCAGTTCATATAACCAGCTTAATCACAGCAAGTTCTCATGGATTATCCATGAGCTCCTGCTCAGAAGAAAAAAAAGAACAAAAGAAAGAAATAATGCAGCCAATTAAACTTTATCCTTTGAGTTTTCAAATGATGACTCAAGGAGGAAAAAAAATAGAATGAGTGTTTTTCTGTTAGAAGATTTCAGCATCAAGCTGTGTGCTAAGCCACAGCAATATGCTAAAATAAACAAAAGTATTTCTCTCAGAGTCCAGAGAAATTAACACAACCAAAAATATTTTTGGATTACTTTTCTGAGCCGTGAGTAAGATTTCCATGCAGCTAGTCTTAGTCTGCAAGGCTTGGTAGGTCCAGTAGGTCCATTAGGCTAAAGCTAAATTGCACTCATATTCTAGGGACAGGCTGTTAGAAGCATTTTGTTAGCAATAGCTGCAGCTTGAGGAGTCCCTTTCTGTCATGGCCTCTGTCTCTTGCATTTGCGTAAAGCCCTACTGAGCCCTGCTTCAGATTCCTCTCTGACAGTCAGTGGATAACATAAGAATGTACATACAGCAGATTAATTGGAAACACAGAGCAAATGTTACAGGTTAGTCAGCTAGTCAGATTTTCTCCCTTTTTTTTCTTTTTTTCACCCCTTTTTTTTTTTTTTATGATTTCCCTTCCTGACATCACTCATTTGCTCTCTGGAGATCACCAATGGCAGCTGCAGGGTCTGGTAGGAGAAGGGCAAAATAAGACTTCCAGAGGCTGACAAACAACTGGAATTATCAGGAAACTTGATGCCTTTGTCTAGGTTTTAATCAGATTATGCAGCGACCACTTGTAAACTGAAATGGACTCTGCAACATCAAGAACTGCAATCTGTGGCTAACTGCGCAGAAGTCTACATCAGTAGATTTCTCCTCACCTCCCACTTGTGCAAAATAAACACCATGCAGAAAGAACTGCTTAGGAATCCTCTCATTTGTGAAGAAGTAGCAGCGTACAGAAATGTTCCCCTTGACTCTGCCTAAGACTCCCCACTGCAGCACATAAGACACAAGTTTTAACAAGCTAAATCCAAAATTAGACACACTTATCCTATTACGCGGCTGTTTCCTAACATTCATCCTGCACACAAAGCTGTGAGGGCAGTCAGGGCTATTTTCCCAATCCTGGACCAAAACTTGGACTCTCACATTTGGACACTCCTTTCCTTTGTTCAGCATACCATGCTGCTGTTTCTCCCCTCTTCTCTTCTACCTTTCCCAGTCTCTTTCTTTACAAGCCACAAATAAACCATCCCTGGACTTATAAAGCCAAAGCCAAACCACTCCTAGACTCCCTTCCCACCTTCTTTTTACAAGCCTTGCATCCCATTCTGTACCTCAGCAACCAGCTTTACCTCTTTTTCTTTTTTCAAAAAAGCCCTCTTGGCCTTTACTTTGCAGGTCTCAAGATCTTTAAATGCTGCTACCTCCAGGGCTTTCATAAGCCCAGCAGCACATATGCCTCGCATGTATGAATTTTGAGTTGGATAGCAATCACCAACAGGCAAGTGACAATGACAATACAGGAGCCATAAAAAATAGGACCTACAGAGGAAGCCCTTGCAATTGGAAGCACAGACACCCTGAAAGGCAAAATAATGTTGAGGCAAGCTAAGAAAAAGTCCCCTCTGGCTTCAGCACCATAGCTGCTTCGTAGCAGCCTTTTCCTACTTCTAGTCTGTGGTCCCGGTTAATGTTCAAATTAGACAAATAGAGATTACCGTGAGAACTAAGCCAAATAACACACTGTTCAATAACTGGGGAACTCCTTTGGCAGGGGACACATTACACAGGAATTTCCAAGAGCCACAGAAATGGGAGAGGGGAAAACAGAAACACAAAGGGAACGTTGTGAAGGGGAGGCAGTGGGCAGGTTACTGGAGGGCTGCAGGGAGCAATATGCTGATGTAGGAAGTTGCACATTACTCGTGTTTTAGCCCTCAAAAGCAACCAGAACTTTGGATCTTATTTGAAAAGTTAAAATTTCATGCATTAGCTCTTGCTGGCCTCCATAGTGCATTAAGCTGTTTTACAATTCCCTGAAAATTTTAACAGTTCTTTGGGATCTCTCAAAATACCTTAACAACCTTTGGGCACAAGAGTACACTTAACCACGCATAAATATATCATTCAACCAAAACTTACAAATACTAAAACTAGAAGAATACTAATTGGGAATGGGATACATTATCTACTAGGTATTACAAGTTAAAGTTTCTCGCTTCAACATAAATACTTTATGAGAAATACAGAAACAGTAATGATGACAAATAAATCCAGGGCCCCATCATGTTGCAGAGGAAAGAGCAAAACTTTTTTTTTTCCTTTTTTTTCTTAAGTAAATGCTCCTTCGTTTTCCACATTTCCCTGTAATGCATTTGAGCAAGTTTGCAGTCCTCACTTCAAAGATGATATAATTTTCCCAAGCCTTTTCCTCAAGAGGTGTGTGGTTTGTGTTACAGTTTACTTAAAAGCAAAGACTTGGAATCAAACCCTGGCAAACACAGTTACACACTTCTCGAAATGTAACGCTGGGTTTTTTCTGGTTTGGGAGGTTTATATTTGTCAACTGTTTCAATAGTTTAAAAAGTATGTCACATCGTATAGTGCCACCTAGTTTCTAATCAAAAGGTTACTACCAGGTAGCAGAGCTCAATCTGCTTTCGCAGATAGTGATCTTGAAACATGTCCTTTAATATTTCAAGAATATAAAAACAGGAGGAAGGATTCAGTGTGCTCAAACTCACCCTTTTGTTGTTCTCTTCTTCTTGTGCCTTCCTAAACTCGTGTTCTAGGGAGCAATCGATGTCGTTGAAGAGGCCCACTTCCTCACAGTTCTTCAGAAAGCGTGTTGGTGTAGGAGTCTGATCTGAGAATATGACAAGAAATGATCATAGGTATTTAATACTAAAAGGAGGAGGAGACAATTATATTGCCTTCCAGGGACAGAGAGGCTCTAGATAACCTCTCCACCCCTACCACACCATCATTAAAAACGAACCACACAGCACTGAATTTCAACACAATGCACTGCAGACAGCCAGTGTTTGCCAGCAGTGTCCGAAAACACACAGCACTGTTCATCATTCAACCAGAAAGACAACAGGCCAGATTTTCACAAGGCACATAACAGAAGTGCATAACCTTAAAGTGTGCAAGTGGTCATTGTAATTGATTATAAACCTTCAACAATAGGTGCATGCAAAACAATGAACAGTGCGTATCACAAATCACATTTACATCACAGCACACAGGTAACTGCTGCAGATACACGTTAGTTAACACCTCCAAGTGCTTGAAAACCACCCCAAACATACACATTCTTTGCAAAACCCATGAAGTTAGCCACAGTGAGAAGTCTGCTTCTAGCAGAGTTTTTGAAAGAATTAAATGACATTTAGAAAAACCTATGAAATGTTAAACTTTGACCACAAAGAAGCATCCTTATGTGTTTTATACCTCAAAGTGTAATACACGTAAGCCAAGAGATTTGGAGTCAAAATATTTTTAATGCATGCCTTCATCTCTAGGAACTCTTTTGCCTTCTCAGGAATAATGTGGGGAAGGACAGTATTCTCTAACACCAGGCAGCAGAGACTCAAGAAAGCACAAGGTTTTCCCCCCACCTCTTCAAAAACCTGTCAGATAGATGAGCTACATTGCCCTGTGGACTGTATTTTCAGTGATGACCTTGGTCCTTCTTCAGGGACTGAAAGTTCAAGACCGAACTTGGGAACTCCTGAAAAGTCAGCTCTGAGGCACCTCCATTCGTTCTTAGGCAAGTTCTTAACTATTCCACCTCACCTTTCCCATCTCCCCCTCAAAATTACAGTACAGAGCCATATTAGCAGAAGCAGGGGAAAGTATACATGATCCTATCAGCTTTACACACATTTAAAAAAAAAGATAATAAAAACCTCTTTTCTTACCTGTTGGTTCCTTTTTCCCAAGCCCCCATTCCAGCTCAAGCTGCTTTGTGCCTAATTTTATGGGAAGATTGGATTCACTCTCTTCAAAAATAATCTGCACAATCATTGACAACTACCCTATTGTTTGAAATTCATTCTTCACAGAATGAAAACTCTGTCGTACTAATCCCAGTGGCCCATGTTGGGCCAATTCTGACCTCAGAAAAAAAAAATTAAAAAAAAAATTCTTCCCACTTCATTGAGTTTGAGAAGAAAAAATTGGTTTCTTGCACCTAGCTAAGCTGGGTCAAGTTCTAATGTTTCTCCCTCGATCAGCATAGAAACACACAGCAAGCCCTAAACAAAAGGCAGCACAAAAGCAGCGCATACAAATAGAAATGCAGTTTTCACTTGGAAACTAAGAGGGAACATCAGCCTCCTCCATTATAAAACCACCTGTGTCAGGTGTGGCCCTGCAGTTTTGAGCTTCTCAAGTAATCAATGGGCAGACACATCCATTTGCATTTATATTCCTGATGGAACATATTGGTGTAACATAAAAAGCAAGTCCTTAAAGTTAAAATTCTGCTTTATTTCTTTTGGCTTGAGCATCCTACGTGTGAGCTTAAGGGAAACAAAACTCAAGTGTTTGGGAATGCACACATATTTATCTATTAGTTTTCACAGCTAACTACTGTGTTACCAGAGTCAGAAACATAAGACTTTCCAAGAATCTTGAAAGAACTTAGCACAAGGAGCTGAGTCAAGGAGGTGCTGACATTGATGGGAGCTGAGGACACTCAGCACGTCACAGGTTCATATACTAAACAAAGTAGCGCCAAACCAGTCTCTAGGGTAACCTCACTGAACTCAGTAGATTTACACCAGGGTTGTGTTGGCCTTTGGACTGGAGTTTGTGCTGGAAATAAAGTGCACTAAAAAAGCAGGAGAAATATATTTGATTTCCAAAAAGGATTAAATATTACTTTAGTGAGCAACGCAACTATTTTGTAGGAAAACCAAGAGAATCATTGCCAAGTTTCCCTGGACATAAAGGGTTTGTTAGTATTTGAATGACAGGCAAATACAGGAAACGTTTTATTTTTCAAAGTGGTATATCCATATCAAATAAGCAAGGTACCAATTTCATCACCAAAATGAGAAACCAGGTTTTCATTAAAAAGTTGATGGCACCACTTTCACTGAAATCAAAAATCCTATTTTTTTTCCAGAGTCGAAAATCTGGGGACAGAGCAGAAGAGAAGACACTAACATAGAAGAGGTTTTGTTATTTTCCATCAAGGTACACAGCTGATAGAGAAATTAAGCATTACTACAACAGCTATATTAGCTCAGAAGCATCTTAATGGGTAACAAGGTGGTGCTCAGGCACATGTAGCTGAAGTTCCAGATCTGTTCAGCATCTATTTCATGAATGTTAGACAGACAAAAATAATCTCAGTGAAGTAGCAGTGAAAACAAGCAACCCAGAGCACAAATGTGACTTCAAATGCACAAAGGCCCCATCAGCTTTTTCTGTACATGGTGAAAGTATATCTTCTGCACTAAAAGCAGTCTGAGATAATCAAATGTGTTGCCTACAGCTGATCTTTCCAATCCACTACTTTATTATCTAAAAGCATCAACACTGATAGATTAATGACACCTTTTACACCACCTACATATTGACATGGTGATCTTAAATTACTACCTCAGTCTCCCCATATGGTTACTATAGTTTCTATGATCCAGAATGCAGTGACAGGTATTCACAAGCAGATTTTGTTAAAACAGGCAGCCCCCCTTTCCTCCCAGTCAGGAAGGGAACACACCACCAACCACCTGGCCTAAACCCCATTCACAGATCTCCTGGAAGCCAGCTCAGTCAGATGCAAAACAAGAGCTGCCTTTCTACTTTAAAATACTTCATCCTTCAACATCCACAGAAACCACCTTCCACAACCACAGAACTTCTTTGTTGTATGAGAGCAGAACTGATAAAGATCCAGACTTTCAAACATTGAGACTTTACATATTACAGTAGTTATACTGCAAATACACTACACTTGCTGATTTCAGGACTGTAGGGCTACCAAGTCCAGTGAGCTTTCTTTGCTCCTCAGGAAACCAGCTATTTTGCCTCTGCAAAACACTAATTCTCCTTCAGGAGGTGAGCAAAGGGGTAGCAGAATACATTACTCTCAACATCACAGTAACCCTTTAACCTACATTAGGCAAGCCTTTGTGGTTTAACTGAGAACAGTATCACAAAGGAGACCCTAGCATAAGTTGCATATTCAGGTCTCCCAGAATTAATAAAATATTCCTAATTCTCAGCACTTAAAAATGCATTAATAGTTCCAACAGCTTGTGCCTGACCTCAGTGCTCCCTGTTGGTACAAACAAACCTTTTGTTGCTATCACCAGCGCCCACAACTATTGCAGGCTCACTGAGAACAGGGCTCTGATTTGTTGTACTTCAGAAACTGAATATGACAAACGCAACTGGACCAAAACTCAGACAGATCTAGCACCGTGCTCAGCATTCCTGCTGAGGACACGCATTGCTGTAAGAAGCTGTCCTGCACGCACACTCTTATCCATACAACCCAGCACTTCTAATGTCACAAGCTGCATTTTGGACTGGGCAGCTTGGGATAAAGGTCTGTCTGGGTTAACCCTAGGTATCTGGCTGTTATACTGACCAGCCATTCCAACCCAGTCCCGTACTTCAACATGAAAAAATCTCTCCATCCCCAACTGCTGTTATGCTTTGAGGTATCTACCTTTAGCCAGCTGTCACTTCCGAAGTGAAACTGTGTCATCTGACAATTACTTAGGAAGTTAACATGGATCTTGCCTTTAGCACCAAGTTGAACACAGAGCCTGTCAAGCTTCAGACTACGCAATATATACTCTCTTCAGCCTATTATTTAGGTAAATAATTTGCCTCTCTAATGACACAGTCATGTCCAGAAAGGCTGCAAGAAACATTGAGCTTAAATAAACATCAATAATGTAAATAGATAACATGAAAGACCCAGAGCAAGATCAAATGATCTCACCTGTGCAGATCACAAGTTAACCTACTGTATCTTATAAGAGAGGATTTCAGAAGCACTCAGCAACCAGATTCTGACCAGAATCTGATATATTGAGTGCATTTTGGCTGCTGACTGTTTTGAGAACCTGTTCTCAATGTCTGAAGTGATGCCTGATCTTCTAGACCAGTTGAAAAATGTATGTTGTAAGGCAATGGGAATTTGAAGTCTTCAGTAAAGTAAAAAGATTCCATTATATACTCATTATGATTGGTGTTGCATGGGGGTTTCATTGTACTTTCGGGGGGGGGGGGGGGGGGGGGGGGGTAATTACAGACATAATAGCCTCAGAAAGGACAATTAATCTCAATATAGTGCTTTGAAAACAACAGCTCAGGAAATGCAACATTAGCTTGCTATAGAGAGAGTTTATTTGAATCATCTAGAATGCATTTTGTAAAACTAGCTTGGATCCTAGAATTTAATCCCTCAAAGCACAAATGAAAACATTAATGCATGATACCAGTTAAAAGTCCCTGGAGAACCAAAAGACAGTTATGTGAAGTCAGCTTTGATTTAAAAAAAAGAAAAATAGTATTCCAATTCAGTAAAAGCTACCCAACAGCACAGCTCCACAGTGTGTAATTTGATTCTTCTTCTTTCAAAAGAAAAGTTTAGTCTGATGTGCAGTAATAACAGGCATTTGGCTTGTTCAGCTGCGGGCTCTGTTGAAGTTCTATACTTACCCATGTTATATTTTCGTACAACGAAAACAAAGTCAGAGCAATAGGGCTAGCACTGAAATTTGCAGGGCTGCCCATCAAGGAGCCACAAGGAAAAAAGAATGCCCTGAGAATTTCTTTATTAATTTGACAGGTTACTGTCCAAGATCACCCAGAATCTCAAGGTCACAACACCTCAAGCAGGTGATGGAAGAGGAGATGAGTAAGAGGCGCACCTAATTGTACCTGGTGGAACTGCCCTCACCCGGGGGCTCACAAATGAGCTTAAAGATGCGCTGTTTGAAGTGCCGGTTGGACTTCTTCTGGGGCTACACATACTGAGTCCTACACATCCATAATGTCTTCTGGTTACTCAGAACCTGACCAGTTGCATTTTAGAAGCAAACAAGAAATCAAACAAAATTATTTGTCCTTATATCCAATCATTTTGCATTCCACAAAATTCATGCCTAGATAAACCTCCCTGAGTAAACCACAAGAAGGAAAAAGTTTAGTGAACTAAGGATTATGTATGTTACCTCACTGAAACAAGCATTGCCTGGGAAAAGTAATACATTTGCACTACTTCTAGCACACATACTTTTTCATCTAGAGAAGGATGTTTCTATCATCTCCACTGCTTTACCACCAAAAATCTAGATTGGTCTGGCTTTCAGTAAATAGTACCGTGAAAAAACAAGGTTTCTTTACAGATAATTCTGCATCTGCTAGCAGCACTTTTGGAAGGACTTCCCCCGCTCCAACAATGGTATAGCTTCACCCCTTCCCAAACTTGATACCACAGGAATTCCAATATCCGCAGCTCCCAAAGTTCAGTTCTGTGTGGCTTTTAATACTTACCTGGAAAAGAACAATCTGTCCCACAGGCATTAACACATTATTTCAGTGTTAAAACAAAAAAGTTTTGACACACAATGTATTACAGAGTTTCAAAGCAATGCAATCTTCAGTTAGTACAACAGCAAAAATATTACATTTATGTCATCAACCTAGCTACAAAGTTTCCTGCAATGATGACTAGCATGCAAAACTTACAGAAGATATTCTGTGTTATCTGAAACAGCCCTTTTTTGGCTAGGAAAGATGGAAATGGAAACCATCAGTGACTCTCTATCCATACCTGTATCAAGACTTTCTAACAAGCAAAAAAAAAAAAAATATATATATATACAAGCACAAAAAAAAGGAACAAATAACATTAATTCCAAAAAAAAAGAGAAAAAAAGAGAAAAAAGTGTCAAATTACCCAATCAAAAAATCGCTTGCATTTTAATGAAATGCCTTCAGGAGACTTCCCTTCCATTTATATAAAGAACAGAAAGCTCTTCAGTGTATGCAGGTACCTGGAGTATCTGAATTAGTCCTAGAGTCACCAGATGTAATAAAACTTATTCTTCTTCAGACAGCATGAAAAGAATGGAAGAAAATATAGTGGAGCTAATTTATAACAAGGCAACTCTTGGGTAGACATACCTGATAAAGCAGCATAACACCAATAGTTTCAATCGGATTACAGAATCATGTTTATTAAACGTTAACGCTCCCTACCTAACATGTAACTTTACATATGATATAACTTTGCCTCTCACTTATGAATTGGTATTTCAGACCTCAGCACAGCTTTCACACAAGAAACAAGTTGCTACTTCCAAAGTAGTATTTTGCTTAGTTGCTAAGACATTGGTACAAGACCAACAGACCCTCAGTTTTAGCGCCTACCTCCAGTAATAGTTTATAGAAGATATGCTTAAGTGTGTGTTACATATTACTGATATTATGCTGATTCCAGACTGGAAACAGAGTAGATCATTCTAATGGTCACCTGAATGCATACAGCCCACTGTTTTGCATAATTACTAATAATGACTGGATAAAACACAACACATTAAGAGATAGGATGCAACATACTGGAGAAAAGGAGAAAGTCTGGCTGCTAGGCAGCCTAAGGAAAAGAGGGTTAAAAAACACAGTGCTAACACAGCACCTGGTTTATTACAGGGCAATTGCTGCTGCAATTCTTTGAACCTACTGATGACAGAAAAAAATAAAAATAATAAAGTCAAATAAGCAAAAATGCAAAAAACAAGAAGGAAGACATGAAGACAAATGTCTAAGAGAAAAGTCTGTCTCTTTTCCCCATATATCATTAATTTTTCATTATGAAATCCAAGAATAAAACATCTTAAACTTTAAGGTATTTAGATTTCCCCAGGGTTTTGGTGGGTAATGAAACAACTATTTTTCAATGTCTCCCTGCAGAGAGCAGATGATCTATGATGCTTCCAAACTAAGGACTGCAAAATGCCAAACAAATCCACGAAACAAACACAGGAAGAAAAATCAATGCATGGCAATACCAGGTTCCAAGCCATCGCAGTCAGATGTACTTGCAGCTTTTTACTCTCTTATTACTACAGAGGATTGTCATGCACAAAGCACAAAGAATACATCCATCAGGAGCAATCTTGGAGCCTTTCTGGTCACAAAATTCTGCATTTCTTTATACTTAGTTAGTTAACTCTGGGTCTAGGGACTCCAGTAATGGTCATAGTGGTGGAAGCCAGTCAAAGCCTTTTGCCTGGGAAAGCAACCCATTGGAATGAGCAGGACAGCTAAATCATAGCAGTTGTCAAACATAAACAGAGTATTCTACCCAGGGGACTCCTGATGACAGAACATATTCCTTAGAAACTGCCCCGAGCAAAAGCCTTGCCAAACAGAAAGCTGTAACAAAAGCCAGCACTTTCACAGGGTGAATGTGCCCACAGCATAGATGTCTTCAAGCAGTTTCACTGCCAGAGGACATGACCAAGTGCAAGAGCAGCATTTTCTCACTTTTGCTTGCAAATGCAGGATTCTGTGGGCATAGCTGGCCCACAGGTGATTTACAAGCCCTACTCTTTGATGTGCTGTGTACCGTCCTTTCCTAAACTTAGTCCACTATGGCATTTATAAGTGTAAGAGAGAAATAAATTCTATCTGGGACAAGGTCTGTTTGATTTCTCAGTGGTTCTTAAAGTCCCAATTAAAAAAAATACACACACAAAAAAAAAAAAACCCAACCCAAATATGTGCAAGCCATTGATACACAATTAAAATTTCAACTAAAATGGAAGTTGTTTATCCATAAAAGAGTTAGTCTGCTGGAGACCCTTTAGTCATCATGTACTTTCACTTAAAATGGCACAATTTACCTTGAAGAAGCCCATTTCGAAAGATAAGTATCAAACACTGGTTAACATATGTACATTTGCATCATAGGTTTTTTCTACAATTACTTTGAAACCTGAAAAATCCCAGTGATATTATTCTTAATATTACTACAGCCCAAAGAATATACACAGGAAAAGGAATAAGAGAGGAGAGAAGCAGTGAGATTAAGGCTAGCTTGACTTTTCCCAGCACTTTCCAAACGCCAGCAAGCCAGTGATGTGTGGCTACTCAGAAAAGAGCACAAAAAGACTATATAAGAAAAACCTACATAAGAAACTGAAAGATGTAATTACACATACTACCAAATAACCTCTGTGTATAATGAGGGAAGTACAGGGAGAGTTAGTTACCTTTAGAGGAAAAGTATTGGATATTACCCACTGGTTAACCTTTCTGGTTATGGCTATTTACAGGGGGCAGGTCTTAAGCCACAATAAAGGTGGCTCATATGATGTGGCCTATTACAGTTGCTGAAGTGAGCCTGTCAAACTTAAGTAGCTAGTCTTGTAGGAACAGTACAAATGCACTTCATTAACACGGTCACTGCTGGGCTCCCAGGTGACATGTACTTAAGTGCCTATATTTCACTGGCATGTTGACACGGGAGTCAGTGATAGAGCTGCCAGCATGGCTGAGGTTCAGCAATGAGAATTCTCTCCCTCTCATGCCAAACCTGTGGGAAGACATAAGAATGGCAACTGTCTTTTTGTTCAGAGATAGGCATCCTAGTTTATTCCATCTCTACTTGTTATTTAATTGGAGCTGAGGCTTTTTAAAACCAATCTTGGTGGTATTTGGCCAGTAGCTTTCCAGTAGGAGTCATGCTTTCAACATCATCTAAATAGTTATCTTGACTCTTGAATTCACGTCTTCTTACCTGATAACATATTATCTGTTTTTATTGAAGGAAACTTCAAAGTCATTTCATGTTTGTGCCTGTGAATCATCAGATGATCCTCTGTTGGAAAACGCTGTCAGGCAAACAGAAAGAGAGAGAAAGAGGAAGAGAGAAAAAAAAAGGAAAAAAACAAAGAAGAATTTAATTCTCTAATAAACTTTTGGCATTGGACAGAATTTAAAAATGAGAGAGAGAAAGAAATGTATCCAGCTAGAAATGTGTCCAAATGGCACCAGGAACAGAATATTTGAAAATGCAAGTGAGCATGAGTAACAAATCACTGTACTCTACTTAGAAATTTATTTGCTGCAGTGCTCTATGAGGTTGCAAACTGCAAGGTGTCATGCATTTGCCTGAAAAGGTTGCAGACCAAGTTTTGAATTCTAAGGGTCTCAAACACCCGCTCCAGCTACCACCGGCTCACAAGTCACCACGTGCCTGAGGATCTGTGATAACTGCTGTTGTATATGCTATTAGCCCACGGCAAAAGCAAAGTAATGCAGCATATCTTAAATCACTTTACTGGATTTTTCTGCTTTTGTGTCTTTCTGCAATCTGTAGCTGCTGAACAGCAATAAAAATAATCAAGCCAGCTTTTCCCTACACAAAAGTATTCAGGCAAAATGCATCTTTTGGAAACCTCTGACACTTTGACTTGATTCAAAGTGGCAGTGCAACGATGCTCAGGACACAACAGCTACTTATGACCCTTTATGATACTAAATGAAATTCTTTTCCTTTGTCAAGCAGAGAAGGTGAAGAGATGTGCTTTGCAAGAAACTAATCAGTGTGCTAAGTTTGTTTTACAGTCTGATAACAATGAATAGCTTCTTTTGAATAACACAAAGGGACAAGCTTGAATAAATGTTCAAGCACTTGGGCTCAAGGAGCAGACTGGTTCTGTTAGGTTTCCTTCACCAGGAGGTGCATACACAGACCTCCCCTCTGTAACGCTTTTAGCAAGGTTATTTCAGGAGTAGCAAAAGGCCAAAAATTGTATCACCAAAGCTTCAGGGGAAAAAAAAAAAAAAAATTAAAAGCAGCTTTTTAAAGCAACAGGTACACGTGAGGCTGTAGAAAACTGGCAACAACAGAGTTAAAGTGACTTAATGCTTTCAACACAGTATGTTCTTGGCTCAGTGAATTTGCTTGTGGCCATAGTATAAATAGTTGCAGTATGTTACACCTTCTGAAAATCTCTCTAAGCCCATAGACAAAGAAGTATAAATAATGGGAATGAATACTCTGGAAAAAAAAAATAAAATAAAATCCCAAAGACCTTTTCCTCACTGTGAAATCCTCATTCATTGCTTACTCATCTGGAAGAAATGCAGCACTAGAAATTTATGTTAAGAACAAAAGGAATATGTGAAAGACCTTGCTCAATGAAATTGTGAGGGGAAAAAAATACCCATGTTTTGTTCTTGTGGAAATGGATTTTTCCTTCACAGATGCCACACTCTGTCTTCAGGGTGAAATCAGCCAGCTTCAAAGACAGCATGGGGCAACTGAGGAGAAGCTGTTCCTCTAGCCCAGACTCTTTTCTGCAAGTCTGCTTTCTCCCCTATGCAGAAGGTCAGTTTCCTCAGCCCTCAGTACGCATCTGCACTGGCTGATAGAGAAGCCAGTCACCAGACAGCTTAGTTCGATAGCAGCACTACACTGTGCACTTCTGTGAAGTCCTCATTTACAATAAATGGAGGCCATGTCTTGAAATGAGAAATTATTATTTTCACCTACACTTCTTGTCCCTCCAAATTGTACCAGCATACAACCATTCCTCTTTTCTGAACACCTAAATGAACTTGCTTGGATCAGCTTCTCCTCCATTGAGGAAATTGGTAGCTGCCATGAAAACACCCAAGATCACTGATTTGAGTGGAAGTTTGATTTAAGATTCAACAAAAAGGTAAATAAAACTTGACTATAAAACTCAGATACTTTTATTCTACCTCTGTGACAGAACAGTGAAAGTTTAATTCTGCGTGTCAAGATCTGAAGTGACAAATCTTCAATTAAAAGGACAGTCCAAAAGATGCACTCTAATGTAAAGCTTCCCAGCCAGTTGTTACCCAGACCTCAGGCTTCTCCCTTTCCTTTTTTCAGCTCTTGGCAAAATCAGGATCTAAACTCCAGTAACAACCACCTATAATTCCACCAGAAGAACCTAAAGTCTTGTAAAAATATGAGCCAGCTGAAAACTCCCAACATACCTTTAAAGCAGGGAAATATTACCCTCATTATGAGAGGAGGGCTCTGGGAAATGGGTAGGCTAAATCACTTGAATCAGATGCATACAGGAAGCCTGTGGCAAAAAGCCCAAAAGAAGCCCTTGCCTGAAGATTTTATTCACAAACTCGTCACTTATCTGAATTAGGGAGAGAAGTGCCACATGTGGAACTTCCTTCATCGCTGCAGGGGGGAAACTTCCCTCACCACTGCAAAACCACTGAAACAACACACAAATCCCAATTCAAAATCTTAGCAGGTAAATCCTTGTCAATTCAGGTTTTTAAGATCATTAAACATCTACTGTTACAAGTCAGATTATAGCCTCAGAGACACATGGCACATCACCAGTCAACAGGAATCCCAAATGTACATGCTGGGGCAGAATTTATCTACAGGCTGCATTTTCTCTACAGAATATTTTGTAAGGAGATGTCAGAAAGAAAAAAAAAAAGGGGGGGTGGCTAATAAGGAATTGTATTTAAGTATTTAAACAAACACAAAAAGAAAAAGCAGGAGGGTTACCACATCCAATAAGAAACATACTGTATTCCATCATACATCTAAGTAGAAGACAAACAAATGTGCCCTGTCTAGTGTGTCCTCTCTTTCCCTCTTGCTAACCACTAAAAGAATTTGCAATATCTGTCTTGAAACATCAGGCCTGGGGATGAGGGAAGGCACAGAGGCAGCTGGAGAAGTACTTCTACCAACTCACTTTTGACTATCTATCTGCTGTATTCGCTTTAAATATTTTGTAATAATACCTTGTAGGGTAAAGGAGGGAATGGGGGGGGGGAGAAAGGGGGAAGACTTGAAAAAAAATCCCAACACACACATTATTATTAGACATGTGTTAATATATCAGGAGGCATTATACAAGCCAGAGCTAGTGCTGAGGACTCAATTAATATCACCGCTGACTCCACTCACCTGTGAGCAGCCTGGGGCACTGCAGACAAAAGGCCTCTCCTGCTCCAAGTTCATCTTTGATTCCTCATAAATCTACATGTTAAAAGGGGGAGGGGGAAAGAAAGGGAACCTATGAATATATACGTTCTAAACTTCACACATACATGCAACATACAATTGTCACAGTTTGTGCTTTGATTTCAAACTCCCCAAACAGACCAAAACAAAGTTTTCATCCTTGGAGTACTAAATCTGCTAATATTCAGCAGGCTCCCTGCAGTCTCAGTTCTTATTACTTCTTCCTGAGCACATATTTACTTTGAAGGAAGGAAAAAAAAAGAAAACCCACCCTATTAGGCTTTCACAGCAGAAATCTGCCTCCGAAAAAAAACATATGTTCAGTGTTGTTATTAGATAAGACCGTGTCTGCTCAGAAATATCTCAGATTAAGGGTTTTTACCTTTCCTCCTTCCGTTCCTGCTTCACTTTTTGTGGTTCTTCGTCTATACTGTTTGATATTAATAACTTCAGCACATTACATACATGCTCTCTATACACACAAGATAGCTCTTCATCCCCATCCTTTAAAAGGTCAACTAGAGCCTCAGGAGCTTGAAAAATGAAGTTTTGCCTAAAACTTCAGCTTCCCAATGGCAATTCCAGCCCTGTAACCTTGTGCTAAAGCCTGGGGGAGAACTCCCAGGTCCCAAATGAAACCCAAGGAGGAAACATTCACCCTCTGAATGCATTAACACAGCTGAATTGGTGTCCATATTATGGCAGTGCCCCTAACCAGCATCAACAAAATCATTTTTTAGTAACATTTCAGGATGTAAAATAAAAAAGTCACTTCTTTCAGAAATGTTTTGAGCCTGTTGGTACAAGTGGTTTTACAAGCTAGAACATAGCAACTGACCTACCTTAGTGCATAACATATGACTTCTGCATTATGCCTCTAAATTCCCTTAAAATTCAGCCTCTCTGCAGCCCCACTTACTCAAATGCCTGAGTTGTGTTTGTGTTATTTTTTCATAAAACAAATACCTTGGTGGGAAGCAGAACTTGGTTTTAAAACTACAAAAAATTGGCAGGACAAGTGCTAAAATTACTTGACCCTGTTGTCATTTTTGTAAAACTACAGTTCATTACTTCCTATTATCAAGAATACCTCATCACACTTATACCTGTTCAAAAAGCTATAATTTCAGAAAAGTTGCTACAGATACCTGCAAATGGAGAGGAGAGGGAAAGGAAAGGGGAGAGGAAGGGGGAGAGGAAAGGGGAGAGGAAAGGGGAGAGGAAAGGGGAGAGGAAAGGGGAGAGGAAAGGGGAGAGGAAAGGGGAGAGGAAAGGGGAGAGGAAAGGGGAGAGGAAAGGGGAGAGGAAAGGGGAGAGGAAAGGAGAAAAGGGAAAGGAAAGGGGGGAGAGGAAAGGGGAAAGGAAAGGGGAAGGAAAGGGGAAAGGAAAGGGGAGAAAAGGAAAGGGGGGAAAGGAAAGGGGAGAGGAAAGGGGAAAAAGGGGAAAGGAAAGGGGAGAGGAAAGGGGAGAGGAAAGGAAAGGAAAGGGGAGAGGAAAGGGGAAGGAAAGGAAGAGGAAAGGAAGGAAAGGAAAGGAAAGGGGAAAGGAAAGAGGAAAGGAAAGGAAAGGAAAGGAAAGGAAAGGAAAGGAAAGGAAAGGAAAGGAAAGGAAAGGAAAGGAAAGGAAAGGAAAGGAAAGGAAAGGAAAGGAAAGGAAAGGAAAGGAAAGGAAAGGAAAGGAAAGGAAAGGAAAGGAAAGGAAAGGAAAGGAAAGGAAAGGAAAGGAAAGGAAAGGAAAGGAAAGGAAAGGAAAGGAAAGGAAAGGAAAGGAAAGGAAAGGAAAGGAAAGGAAAGGAAAGGAAAGGCAGCAGAGCACAGAGCACCCTTTACCTGACTCTGCTGACTCCCAAAAGCAGCATCCAGAAATTAAGAATTTCTATTTTTATTTGCCCTTTAACTTCCACAAGGACACTACCCCCTAAAGGCAATAATTAGCCTCAACTGATTTTTTTGCTGTGGACATCTCTACTAACATCTGGCCTGAGACAAGTGATTTATTGCACCAAATACAATCAAATGTCAAGAAAGACCCTAAGTCAGGATTAACTTATCTATCTACACAAGGCTAGAACTGAAATAACTAAAATTGTACCAATTTACTCCTGTAAGATTATTCATATCCTGTTTTGATTAAACCTACAGCTATGTTAAACTGAAATAGGATACTCAGAAATGAAAGACTATGCTCGCATAAAGTCTTATACTAAAATAACTAAAGGTGTTAAATTACTTCTAATTTCAGTTATTTCAGTTCCAGACTGTGCTTAGACAAGCTCTTCAGAGGTGAAGCAATAAAAATGCTCTGAACTATGCTATCCTGTCTGAAAGAAACACAAGCAGCAGAGAGATAACTGACTAAACAAACAAATCTCTGCAAAAACAAAACCAAAACCTCCAGTTAAGTTTGATTTTTAAATCCACCTCTGTTTATGGGATGTGACCCTGGAATGTTGTCTTTCCTAAAGACCTTCTCGCAGAAGAAAGGAGGGGAAAAAAAGCTATGTGTGGATAATGAAAGGCTTTATCTGATATCTCAATTACTCCTGCAACTGAAGCACTGCCAAAGGTTTCTGTTACCCTTTTTTCCCCTCCTCAGGGGAGAGTGACAACTGCATTTTCATAGCAGAACAACAGATGAGACTCAGTTAAAGAAAACAAGATAACAACAATTCTGGTCCCAAGTGTCTAAGTGAATTTCAAAACATTACCAGGAATTATTTGATGTTTGTTTTCTTATTGAGTATTGCAAGTCTAAGACTTCCCTCCCTGCCCTGAGCTTGGGTTTTAGTCCCTAAATCCATTAGTGCATGCTCTGAAAACAAATGATTCTCAAGGTTATCTAGATAGATAAGCATGGACTAAGCACCAAAACAACATACTCGATGAGGACTAGAATCTTGAGCATGGGGCTTGACTCCAGGAAAACATGGACTTGGGCTTTATTCACAGTGCTCTGAAAAGGTGTCAGATTCACTGTCTAGTCGTTTACCACAAATGTACAAGCAACTGCTGGATCCCACGAGAATCATTCTTTGCAGGCAATTTGCAGACACTAAACTTAAAAAAAAAATAAAACAAGAAAAGAAGTAATAATCCAGAATGGCTGTATCATGTGTGCCCTCCAGGATACTCTCTAGCATAACTTGACCTATATAACATGTTACCAGACAGTACAATGCCCTTCAAGAGAAATTGCACCATGCAGAATTCATATTTACATGTGATGCTATCACTGCAGTTGTGACTGTAGCACTGCTGACTCTCTTACAATAGAGAGTGAAAGAAGCTGCCTTCTGCCTACAAGTTTTTTGGAGGGTGTCTGGTGCTTGGCTATCTTATGGCAGTAATTCAAGCTTTAGGGTTGAATGTTGACTAGAAACAAGCAGCTGAAACAAGCTAGAAACAAGCTGTGTGACCCTCCTGCATCCCCCATTCCTGCTGAACTTCACAAGAGCTGCAGATGCAGATGTAGTGATAGGACAAGGGGTAACAGGTTAAAACTTAAACAGGGGAAGTTTAGATTGGATATAATGAAGTTCTTTCCTGTTTGGGTGGTGAGGCACTGGAATGGGTTGCCCAGGGAAGCTGTGAATGCTCCATCCCTGGCAGTGTTCAAGGCCAGCTTGGATCAAGCCTTGGGTGACATGGTTTAGTGGGAGGTGTTCTTGTCCATGGCAGGGGGGGTGGAATTAGATGACCTTAAGGTGCTCTCCAACCCTAACTATCCTGTGATTCTATGATTCTATAATTCTATGCACAAGCAATACAGGATCTCACCCTAGATTTGCAGCAGGATGGGAGCACTCAGCAACAGAGGTGTTTTGGTTGCGCATAGCACAGTTTGCACAGCATCCTTTTCGAGAGGCAGGCATGCAGCTCCCATCCTTCAGTTCAGGATATAGACAGTTGCACACTGCCTCTGGCACATAGTTGACTTCACACAGCTCATGCATTGCTGGGCCACACAACCCATGTCTCATTTTTCCACAGTATGTGCAGGTGGTTCAGCCTGCATGAAGGAAGTAGCGCAACCAGTGGCAGCATTTTGACTTCACCTAATAAAAATAAATCAAAGCAGCCTTTCCATCTAAAGTAAAGTGCTTATTAACCTTTGTGATCTTAAAAATTCAAGTTACACTTGCACACCTCTCATGGTACTATATATGACTCCTGCAATTAATGTACATGAAGAGTATCAGGCAAATCTATGATGATTGAAAAGTTAAAAAATTGCTCACGCCTGAATTTTCTACTTCTGTTACCAATAGCTTAATTTATTGCAACTTTGTGACCTCTTCAAAGAACCAAACAAGGATTATAAATATAAGCGAGCACTAATATTGATATGTCAGCATTAGTTCTGATATTATTAACAATAGGCATGAGTGCATTATGCAGCAGAAAAGGAGGCTGAATTTTAATAGACATGTTAACAACATCTGTCAGCATTTATTGCTCTATTGCGACCACGTAAAGAGCCTTATTGGCAGAATGTGTAAGTGAGGAAATCGGCTACAATAGTGTAGCCTGCCATTCTCCTGAAATATCACTCTGCTCAGGAGAAGTCAAGGTATTCTAATTAGAAAAATACATAAACAAAAATGCAGAAGAAACATAGAAAGGCTTCTCCAAGCCATGTCACATGGAGGAGAAACAAGTAAGTTCTGCATCAAGCCAAATATTTTCTTCTATTCCTTGATTTCTGCATCAGATACTTGTAAACATTTTTAATAATAATTAATAAAACTGAAGTGCCCACAGCAAGGAATGGAGGAACAAAGAAAGAAAAAGAAAACAAAAGAAACAGAAAACCCCTCAGAACATAGAAACTGACTGCATTCCCTCTCAGCAGCACCCAGAGGGAAGTATCCCACGTCCTCAGGCTCCTTAAGGAGATTTTGCAGAGCCCCATGATCATCCTTTCTATATCAGAAAAATAGTTTTAACATCTACCACCAAGAAAGCATGCTCCTTTCTCTCTCACTCTGCCCCTTTTTAAACTCAGCAGTACTCTTACTGCCATACTGGTAAAAACATCAAGCAGGCTTGTTTCCTGTTTCAATGTTATTCTTGAAGTAGGCTGCAGTAAGAATCTGATTTTCATTGGGCTATTATTATTCGCAGCTGCGTGACCTTTTTAACCCTCTTTTAAAAGTGACATTTCAGCCTTCAACCTCAAGCTGTCTAAATGTTGCAAGGTTTTCAGCCCTCTGATTAACAGTGAAAAAGAACCGATGGGGAGGTGTACACTACAATGTGTCTAATACAGGTCAGTGCACCCATCCTGCCATTTGCACAAGTGAGTAATTACCCTCTTATAAGCAACCTGTATGTTGAAATTAATCACCTGGACACATGCTTGCAAGACAGGTTTCTTCAGCCTGGTGTGAACAAGGTCACTGAGATTTCCAAATACAAGTACAAAACACACAGTCGCTAGCGTTAGCAGCTGTATGCAGGGACATGAGCAATAAATGAAGCATCACCTATTTTTTAGGGTCATGGTCACAATGTATAAAATCTGAGAGGAGATGTGGTTGTGCTGTACTTGTGAATATTAAAGAACCCTATTGATATATGCAGCATTTTAAACTGTTAGTCGTGGCTATTCAGTACAGCACTATTTATAGATAATTACAGTTTTATTACAACTTCTATTAAGACTTGTTAGTTTTGAAAGTATAGTACATGAAGGGTTAATGCCTACGGTTGTTCCCAGCATGCTCTTGCATAAACGAAGCCAGTTTTAAGTATCATTGTGCTGAAACAGTGCATGGGGGTTTTTTTCAGCATGGGCTGTTCAGTGGAAGAACTTGTTTTCTGAATCTAGCATCATGCTTTCCACATGCACACATACAGGGCTCATTATCACAGCCCTGCCTGCTTCGGCTGCTACAGCGAAGGGTCTGTCAGCATTTCCATTAGAAACCCCCTCGTTTCAGGATTAAAGCATTTCCAAATGGTTCTGGATGCTGGAAAGCAATTTGTGTCTGGAGTCCCCAAGAAGGACTTTAATATGCACATTTGAGCTGGGGCTCAAGCCCTCACTGGTACTCCAGTGAAGTTTTGTGATTGCATTTATGACATTTATATGTGGAAAAACACTCAGCTTGGTCCTTTATTCATTTGTTTTAAAAGAAGAGAGCCCCATAAATCTTTAGGCAGAGCCAAATGCTCTGAAAAAGTGGTTGATGTGTGAATTGCCTCAGCATCAAGCAGCCTTCAGTCCTCTCACCATGGCTGGCAGCAGAGCCTCCCAGCAGCAAGCACCCTGTGTGGCACAGGGTGGGGGTGCCTCATTAGTAGTAAGCCCCTTGCCACCTGTGATTTGCTTGCTTAAGGATTTTTTGCAGAAGGAGTACCAAAGAGGTTCTTGTTTCATGATGCCAAACACCCCACCTCCTTTTAAACAGCCACTCGGTTTGCTTACTGCCTCTGCCTGAGCAAAATCCAGGGCTGGAAAGGCTCCCCAGCAGTCCTAAAGTTTTGTCCCATCTCTCTCTTCCAGGTATACTCATTCACCTCCAAATCAGCTGAGAGGGGAGAGAGTTTCTGCTCTCCCACTCAGCATTTGGCTGCTAAACCCCACCATTTCTGTTATCAAGGAAAACCAAACAGCTGCCTCCTGCCTTTCTTCTGCTTCTGCAGAGGTGCTGTCTTCTCAAGAAAGTAAGAACAGAGCTGGGGATAATTTAAAAAAGAAGGGGCAAAGATAGGAAATTTCAAAAGGGAACAAGAATGAAGTTTGTAAAACTTTGAAATTAAGGAGAGGAGGAATTAGGAGGAAGAATGACAAAAGGCCTGAAGGCAAGGAGCCACCAGTGGAAATGGAACATAAGGAAAGTGGAAGTAAGGACTGCAAATAGTTGGGGACTGGGCTGAGGAAGAGGAAGGTAGTAAAAGGATACCTCTGGAAAAGAAACTCAGAATAGAAACCAGATGACCTCCTGCCTTCCCACGTAACAGCAGCCTGCAAACTCAATACTGTATATCATCCATGCAAGATGGAGTATTTAGTAGAGGGCACAATTTGCCCTCTACGCAGGATGAAACTATTGAAAATACACAAGTCAAAAAGATTATTCTACAGTTCTTGGGCTGTCCATTTCAGTATAGGAAACCCATCATGGCTTTACTTGGTATAGGGCAAAAGGATTTGCTGTTTTAAGCAAATAACCATGCAGTTACTAAACACAGACAATAGAAGATGAAGAAATAGGAGAAAGGAGGTAAAGAGTGGATTTAAACCAGAAACACACACATACACGTACACACAGAGAAAAGAAAAAACAGCACTTTTGAAACACAGTTCATGAAAGTTATCTCAGCACAGAAATATTCTATAGAAGAAACCAGATCTTTATAGGGCAAGATGGCTATTACTTCAAGTCTGGAAAAATACTTTTAGGAATAATGTGGTTATTTTGCACTCTGTGATTGGCCAAAAAGGGCCAGCCTGACCTGGAAGCAGCCCAGGCTTGTAGCTCTGCAACTGTCCCCCACTGATGGCATTTGCAGAACCACCCTAATACCTGCTCTCCCTAGTTACAAGTCTGAAATGACACAAGAGACCAGGCTGTGACCTCGCTCACAGCACAGAGGTTTGCTTCAGAGAATATGCAGCAGCAGCAGCAGCAGCGCAAGCTGCAGCAATATAACCACAAAGTCAAGCAATGCAAGGAAAAGGCACAATTTGACAATGAATATTTTGCACACCGACAGGAACAACACCTGTACCACTTCTCCGCTTTCCCTACGTGCAATTTTTCTGCCAGGTTTTCAGTAATGGCAATTTGACAGCTAACCCAGACCTACTGAAGCAAAACTAGTATCTGCGTCTATGGACTTAACATGTCAAATATTAGGGAGAATGTCAAGTGTTCATGGACAGTCAAACAGCATCAGAGTTTCACATTTATCTCAACATGAACTAATGCTGTCCTTGTTCTACATCATCAGGCATTCAACTTCAGTGCTCATGTTAGAAGGCTAAGTTAGACTTTAGGGTTTGGGAGGGAGGAAAGCAAGGAAGAATGGAGGAAAGGAAGGAAAGGAAGGCACGAAAGGCAGGAAGGGAGAAAAGGAAGAGCTATGTTAACTCAGGATTCAAACAGATACTTTAAATTGTCCGCTACAAAAGGACTCTCCACTAGCTACCTCAAAAGCTTCAACACTCAGATTTCTTGGATTGGAGCATGTATATGGTGATAATATCTGCTCTTCCTCAGCTTACTGTCCGTCTCACAAATTGCTCTGCATAAAGGGAGGGGGAAACTGCAAAACAACTGCAGTAACACCGGAATCTTGCTTCAAGAGACAACTCTAACAGCTAGGATTTTAAAGGAAAAACATATTTGTTCTGCTCTTTATGAGCAAGTCTTGTCTTCTCCCTGTTTGGGACACAGTCCCTTGGGGCACAGAATGTGCATACAGAAGTTAAAACCACCATTAGCTGAAATCAATATTGATATTTACTACCAAACTCTTGAAAGATTTAAAGGAGAAAATACATGCAGAGAACACCATTCCAGGCTCTTATAGTCATTATTAACATGGATTTGATAGCACCCGCTCTCTCTCACTACTAATTTTAGTGGGTTACACACTTGCCAGCACTACAGTACGGTATTTGCTGCTCTACCAAGCGGCTAATAATGTAAGAACAGTCTGCTTAAAATTGTATCTACAGTTATTTTCCAGGCAAAGGGATAAAAAAGATGTTTAGGCTGTCAGACTGCCTCCACTTTTACTCATCTCCCAAAAGCTAACAGTATTAAGTGAGGTGGGTCCTCCGTCTTCTACAAACCCCTTCACAAACACAGCCTCATTCCCAGAGCTGTAAAAGTCACCAGGCTTCACATCAGTGGTTCCTATGCCAAGAGTATTATTGTGGGTGTATGAAAGAAAAACAAAGAGTCTTCAGATCATCTTCACAACTTAGGATGGTTCCTCGTGCCTATTGCTGTGAAACAAAAAAAAAGTACTACTTTAAGGGAAAAATCCAAGTGCTATGCACTGGAGAAGATCTCCAGGAAGCCTGCAAAGGGCAGAAAAGGCAACTGCAACTGTGGTGAGAGATGAAGCCTATGAAGCAGAGGGTGTCGATGATGAACTCCCAGTAATATCTGGCAAATAAGCTAATCTTATGGGACTTTCCAATGTTGGCAGATAAGTGTGTTGTCTGTCCCTTCAAAAGCTGACCTCATTTCTATCCTTGGGTTAATGGCATGCGAAGCTCTCTGCTACACTTACTTTTTCACTCTTCCCCCCGCCCCCAACAGTTATTATTAAACACCAAACAACTTTGCCTATTGTTGTAGTTTGCATACAATTTAATTAAGAGTTTTCCCTCCAGGAATAATATTGACTGAAGGTTTTGAAGGGTTGTTTTGTTTTTTAAGTGTACTGTAACTGCAGTATGCTAATTGCTTTGGTTTACGATACACAAATAGATAAGAGAATTCATCTACCTTGCATGCAAATAAACAGTTGGATTTCTAAGGGGAAGTAACTACAAAAAAAAAAGAACAACCACAAAGCATAAAAGATATCCTGGGGGAAACAACAACACGAGGCTGCTTAGCTGACTTTCATACCAGAAGCAGTTAGGGGCTCTAACGCAAGCTTTGAAAATTCTGCCAGCCCAAATTTTCCTTCTGGTTTATTATATAAAATAATCCCTAAACCAGAACTCTGCAAACCAGCTTTATACAGTTTATGGATAAGACTCTGCAATTCTGTGTATTTCAAATTATTCTAAACTAAAGCAAATCTTGCTTTTTACTTTTTTTTTTGTCTTTATAGTTAACACGACAGCTTCGGACTTGCATTAGACAGAAAAATGAGGCTGTTAATAAATCAGCTACAAGCCATTAATTATTGACTTTCACCAACTTTTAGTTACAATTTTTAAAGATTTTGTTTTTTTTTTTTATTCAAAATTACCAAAAAAAGCTGAAACAAACTTTCACCATTCACTGTCCGTAGGATAAGATAAAATCCCCTGGGTAACAAATCTCTGCTGAGAACACTGGCAGCCTGCACGTCCCCTCAGGCAGTACTCAGCACTAGGGATTATTAGACATTAAGAATTAAAAACTGCTTTTCAGCCCTGACAAATCAAGGGCAGGCTGATTTGCAGTACTTTGTATGTACAAAGCTACTGACAGTCTCCAATACACACACCTTCTCATCAGACACTTGTTTCTCACTGTCATTTAGCAAGTTTTATTAACAGCAACGTAACAAAATATTTTGCATAAGTTTCATTTGGATTTAGGTTTATCCACATGTTTTTAGTAAAACTGAGATGGAGTCAACTTTCTGTTAAAATACCTTAATTGAAAAAAGAGGTTCTAAGTTTTAAAACAAGGTTAAAAAGCTGTTTCCAAGTCATCCTTACTATTTGCATAGAATATAGCACAGCACAATCGGATTTTAAAAGGGTAGTACACACGTAAAGGATTTTCTTGAACTAACTAGTAACTCAGGAAAAAAGATACTCTCAGGGAAGCTGCAGATATTAAAACAAAACTTTCTGCATTTTGGTGGCCCACTTACACATTACAGCCAGCTTATTCTGGAAACCTTTTTTCAGACTGGAGGATTTATCTTATTGAAACAGTTAAAATTATGGACCAGAAGAACAACTGACAAAAGCTAATGAAAATCTTGGGGGGGGGAGCAGGTATTTTACCCTCAGACACCAGGAGTACCTGAAGTGACATCAGTAATTACAGGACATGTCCAGCGCAGCTATCATCAACAAGTGATGCCCTGCTGCAGGCAGAGCACACCCCACTGCTCATCAAATCAGGAGGCACTACCGAGGCCTGGAGCCAAAAACGCCCAGAGAGGCAAGCTGACACCAGGGGCAGGCAGGCTCAGTGCCAGACTCCCCTTCTCTCCCCTCATTACACAGGCCAGTGGCACAGTCCTCCACAACACAAAAGGGCTCCTTCCAGCTAGCACCAGAGCAAAGGATGAGGACCATATGTCCAGCGATGCAGATACCTGACTTGGAAAGAGCACAGGATGGCTATAAACTGCTTGACAGACACCCAAAACAAAACACCAAACCCTGCCCTCCCATGGACCCCACAGCTTGGCTGTGGCATCCCCCTTTGCCCTGAATGTGTCCGAAACCCTTGGGTCAAGCTTCTCAACCATTAAAAGACTGGACCCAAGAGAGGGGCTAACTTTGATGGGAATCCAACACAGGACTTCAAAGACTTATTGCAAATATATGCCTGCTCTGAGCACAGAAGCAGTGATCCCTGTCTTCCCTGCAACTCCAAGGAAAGTGGGAGTGCCACAGAGGTACTTGTGAGGGCCAGAGGAGCTTCTCTGCACTATCAACAACTACTCTGCACTAACAACACCCTGTAAATGCATTTGATGCATGCAAGGGGCAAACAAAAGTCTGCCTCCCTCTCTATACCCAGAAAAGCAGTTCAAATATCAGCATCTCAGAGGAGCCCTGTGGTAGGCACAGACATGCCGATGCCAGGGGCTGGGGCTGCCCTGGCTGCACTGCTCCCTAGCTGAGGAATTGGGATGGATCCTGACACCCCTAGGAGCCCATTGAGGTCTCAGCCTCCAGGGAACACCCCTAACCCTCATGATGCCTGACATACAGCTTTCCTGGTGGTCTACTATGGAGGAGTCCAATGGGGTTAAACTGCCCAAGGTAATGGTGGGAAGGCTGCTCAGCTACTGGTCCCTTGGGAGCACTCCCAAGCCAATGCAGTCCAGAGCTGGACCCAGAGCTCTGCAACAAACCCAAACAGGTACAGTTTGTGTACTTCTGTCCAGACAGACCTCAAGTCCTACCTCAAAGAATGAGAGATTTGGGATGCAGAGGTAAAGGGACATAAATGTAGTCATTGCTCCACTGCCACTTGACAAGCAGAGGACATCTGACATGGGTCGCCACTCTGCTCTTGACTAATAGAGCTGTTGCAAAGCCAACTGCTACCAGCGGTTGGGCAGGGGGCTGAGTGTTGTTTCCAGAATGAATCAAAACAGAGCCTGTCATTAGGCAAAAATGCTCATGTAAACTACAGGAAACCCTCCCAGGAGCAGACAGACAGCAGAGAGATCTGCTCTGCAGGCACTGAGGAGAGCTCTGCACTGAACAAGTTAGTGTGGTGCCTGGATGCATGTGCAAATCTGTGGGGTAGGTAGGAGTGTGGAAAGGGACATTTCTTTCCCTCCTAAAGGGCTGCAAGTACTCCTCAGCAATACCAAAGTCTCCAGAACTCTTCTCAGAAGACCACTGTATCACATTAAAAAAAAACAGCCTTTTTGGCCCATGGATTGTTGCCTCTGTTAAGGAGGCAGTATATCAAAATGAAACAATTCCCAGCCAGTGACTAGCCACAGATTTCTGGCAGTGACCAATCCACAACTACAAATAAGAATAGTAAAACCTGGCACATACAAAAAAAAAAACATTACTTTTCCTAACGAGAAGGAGGCAAAGTAAGGAGTAATTCTCCCTAGGCTGTACATTCACAATCTGCGAACAACTCACAGCAACTTATAACATACTGCAAGTGCAAAGCGGTGAAATTCAAACATCTCTAAAAACCACAGATTTGTAACTTGTGCTTATGTAAATACACAGCTTTCAAGCCTCAGCCATCCCAGCCATAGCTCTTCTGGGAAAAATGAGAAAATCTTGGCTGAGGTTCTCACGAGCAAGTGGTGATACTGAGCGCCTCCAGCTTTTAGGTGTCCAATCAGAAATACTTTCAGACGCTTAATTTTCTACTCTTCCTGCACACACCCTCTTCCAATCATATCCCTTCAGGGAATATTTATCTTTAAAAGTAAGCAAATAAGTAAAGGTCAGACACACACACATTATTTTGTTCATTCTCCTCTCAGTATTCTCTCTGACATGAAGATGTAATACTGTGCCAAATTTAGAGACAAGAGGCTAAAGAACACACGTTTGAAGACAGATATATTTTTTTAACAGACCTTAAAGATGCCCCAAATCATAATTACCTGCAAGGAGCTTTAAGTACCTTATCTTAAAGGGTCTTTTCCAACTTAATTGACTCTGTGATTCCACGATTCTATATCTGTAGTTTCATCTGAAAAAATCCTAGCTTACATGATCTACCCCAAGTCATGCAAAGTTGGTGGCAAAGCCAGGAAATAAATATATATATTTATAGTTACAATGTACATTAGTTTGGGACTGGAGTGCATAGACTGACCTGGCTTTTTGCATTTTTAATTAATATAAACGTATCTCATTTTGAACTAGGGTGCAGGGAGTTATGAATAACAAATTCTTTGTATGAGAACTTAAAATAGGATTTTAAAAAATGTAAAAACCTATCTCAACATGTAATTGCCTCCGTTTCTAAAAAGAGGATTTAATACAAGCTGTTTTGGTGGTCTGGCAAGTATATATATATATATGTATACATATATATGTGTGTGTGATTCCTTTCTCCCCCCTTTGCAGGAACGGATTACTGAGATTTGTAGCAGGACAGTGAAAAAATACCCTTATTTTGAAAATAATCAGAATGTGTTTACATTCCCTAATAATATAGATACTATAACCCACTACACAGAAAACCCAAAGAACCATGGTCTTTGCATACAGAATCACTAATTTCATTGCCACCTACATGCCTGCACAGCAAACGTGCTATGGATATCCTGTACAAACTGACCAGATCGGCCAATACTTCACAGTACCTGCTATATAGGCAATATAATCATAAAATAACAGTGTAATTCAGGTGGCAGAATTTCTGTGAAAGGAGATTTTACAGGTTAATTCTATCAGTGACTACAACCAGTAAAGGGATTATAAATGTGGCCTTCAGTATCTGAAACTACAGAGCATTTTCTGAAAGACACTTCCATCCTAAATGCTTGAAAGATCCTCTCAGTGCACCATCTGCTACCAATCGGGCACCTGAAGAGGGTCAGGAGTTCTTCTCAGAAAGATGTATTACTTCAGGGTACTTATTTCCAAGTATATGCTAACAATATGGAAGCCATCAGGTCTGTATACTCCAGTTGTCATAATTTTGCATGACATACTATCCAATATTTTTATAGATAAGGCTAGGTTTTCTTCACAGAGAAGGCTATTTATATGAAGAGTTTCAGATACTGAGTCTTGCTTTTGCATTTATTAATGCCACAAATAGCTTTTTCAATATTAGTACTACTAGATTTTTCTGTCAGGACAGTTGTAGGCAATTATTAATAGGTTTGGTTCTACATCTCATGTCAAAATGGACAAAGGAAACACTTAACACCCATTTTGGTTGGATCATCCAAATAATACAATTCTTTGAATAATTCTGCAGAACAAGAAATGTTTGGAGAGCCTTGAGAACAAATGGGACTATCTTGAGCCTCCTTGAGACTCCTATGCTATGCTTCCCTCTTTCCCCCATCATGGTGTCCATTCTCACACGCTGCCTCGGTCTCACGTGAAGAAGCTTCTGATTTTGGACCATTCATCTTGCATTTCCATATGTAACAATTTATGTTACGCATATAAACTATGTTTTAAACTTTTTGTTGTTACGCTGCTTAAAAGATAAGGTTCTTCTCTGAGGCACTTTGATACTACACCCACACCTTTAGTACTGTCTTGGCTGGGCTGCAGACCTAAGAAGTTAGTTCCATTATGTAAGCAATGACAAGAAAAGCACCAAATATCCCTATTCATTAAAGAACATCTGGGCTAACTAACCAATCTAAAATACAAGTATGTCTCCTGGTGTAATTTCACAAATAACAAAAAGCATATGTGAAGATACAGGCTGCATCTTCTATTTGAAGCTGACCTGGAAAAAATTTACTGAGCATTATCTAGGCTGTAACAAACATAAAAGAGAGAAGATCGGTACATTGAAAGCTTATTTAATTTCAATTGTTTGTGCGAAGTATTTCCAGGTTGTCTTGCTTCTATTTGTGAGAAGTATTTACGGGTTGTCTTCCTTCTAGCACCAATGCTTAGCTTTTTGAGTAGATTCTACTATTTTCTTTACAGATTTCAATCTTAGGTGTACAAGGCAGGAAACGAATCACTTTGGTAGGTGAGTATCAGAGCAAAGGAAAAGAAAAAAAAATCATTGTGGTCCTTCGTACTAACAAGAAACTCCATTTTTTGGAGAAAGTTCCCTCTATCTTCTTTTCTTAATGGCCTTCTCTGGCAACCTCATTCCCATTCTCCTATTTTCCTACTGAAAAAGAGAAAACAAAAGTGAAACCACAATGAAAAAAGTATTTTGGGAAGGGTGTTTGTGTGATAGAGTTCAGGGGAGAATTATGAAATTATTTGGGTTTCATCCCCAGTGCAGTCTTTAGGGCATTTTACAATTCCAATCAGCTCTTATGTTCACTCATATGATGCGACTGAAAACAAAACCCATTTTCCAGGAGTTGATAGGGCAACCTTAGTAAGGCCATCCCAACTTCCAGAGAGTACACGATTCAGGCAAACCTCACAGTACTGAAGACCCCCATTTCAAGACAGGTCAAGCCCATTTCACTACTAGATATGACTCTGTATTTGGAGGGCAGAGAGAAGGAAGAAAAGAAAATCTTATTTAAATCAAATCCCCTTTTGAGGGCTTTTTTTGCCTGCAGATCTGCCATAAGCGTGCCTGGGTAGCAAGACTAGTTCAGGCACTTGCTGAAGGAACACAAATGCGAAAACACGTACCCACCACGGACTGTGATTGTAAAGTAACTGTAAAGAAACATGGCTAGAATATTGCAATACTACTCATTTTCATGTGTGAAAATCCCTTTGGTGCTTTCCAGTTAATAAGGATGAAAGGAGAAGAAAAAAAAAAAGAGAGAACAGAACATGGGAAAAAATTACAGGGCTGCATAGGCAGCCTCGAAGGAACGTGGACTGAACAACCTTTGAAGTACCCAATTCTAAAATGAGATCATATGAGAAAATTTTAAAGCAATAAAAGCGAACCCTCAGAAACAAGTGTAAGTTACAGCCTGAAGTGCTTTATCACAGCTCCACAAACCCTCTTCCATAAACCTTAGTTGTTTGAAAAGTTTATTTACTTCAAGGCAAAAATTGAACTGATTGGGGGGGAGGGGGGTGTGAAGGGGCGGGAGGGATCTGTAGTTTTCCCAAAGGTGTGTTGATAAATAAAGCCTGCATCTCATGGCATCAAAATCATTACAGGAGGTGAATTGTCTTCTGCCAGCCTGCAAGGAGGCATTTTCTACTCAGGGTTAAGAAGAACAAATACCAGTGCCTTATGTGCTTCTTCAACAAAACTCCTGCCCTCTGGAAAGCAAAGCCTTTAATTTAACAACATGCCTATAGGTATGTAAAATTACAAACTAACTTCTAAGTCTGTTACCTCACAATGTTATGCCTGGGCTAATGGTAAAACTGCTGTACCACACAATATACCTGAGCTGATTTGGGGGAAACATGCCTCTTTACACAGCACAATGCAGGAGCCGGGCAGAGATAACTAGCTCACATTGTGGAAGTAATATCAGCATAACATCACTCTTGAGTTAATCAGCCATGTCTTTCAGTGGGGCTAACTAATCCACACACAAAACTCTGCTGATGTGGATATGCCCCTTCCAGATAGAAATCTGCCCAGCCACACTAATCTGAGAGGCTTATGGTTTTTATGATGCACACAAACTTGACTTTAAGCATCCTCAGCATCTCCATTATCCCAGGCTTCGTCCTTAATCAATGGAGAGAAACAGGCACATGAACACCATCCACTTGACGTAGACATCCAGATAGGGAATTGCCAATTTCTCTCTGCTGACTCTGAAAGAAGCCTGCAGGATTAGCTCAGATACCACACAAGTGCCTCTATGCGGTCAGAAAAACCCATTCCTCCACACCCAAATTTACCACAGCTGTCTGAGCTAGGATAATGCTGGCTGCCTCTCTGTACAGTGCCTTTAAACCTATGGGTAACAGCACACTGAAAAAATAGAAGTGCATGACACTGTTGCTATTCATATTCTTCAAGCACAGAATAGAGAAAGTGATAGGTTAAGAAAGTGGCCAAGGAGGGTCATGGTTTTTTGCATGTAGATCATATTTTGCTGCCACCAGAGCAGAAAGCTGGCTCCAGTTGCAGCACTTCCATTCACATGGCACTGCCCAGCCACAGGACTGGCTGGAATTAGCAAGAGGAAATAGCCCTCACCACTCCAGGGGAAGGCAGTGCTTCACCCTGCGCATTGTGACCTGCCTGGTCACTTAATTACAACCCTCCACCTGAGTACGTGCAGACCTTCCTTAGGTGGAAAGCAACCATGGTTCAGGATCCCAAGTAGATTGGGGTATCTCATGCTATGGGGAAAATCCAGCACAGAGACTGTCTAAACCACCGAAAACAAGGAATGTTTACTCGTCCTTCTTTCCCCAAACTTCACCTGTGTTCAAATAATAGCTGTAAAAGAGATCACTTTAGATATTGCTTGAGCTTGTGTGCTATTGCATACTGAAGTTACTTTTAAATAGACTTAAATGGCGATGCTATCAATATAACTTGTGTTGGGAAACTGTAACAGATTCATAACACTTAATTTCTGTTTTCAAGCCTTATAGTTTAGCTGACACCAGGTTCTTTAAGACCCAAATTTTGTACCCTATACATGTGACTACTTGTTATGTAGTTTTAAAGTAACCCACAGAGGGTTTCTGGGAAGAAATATAGCTAGGCTGCTGCAGGAAAGAAATTACTCAGCCTGGAGACTTGCTCAGAGCCATTTAGAGATCTGTCCCGATTTTACAAATGAGATAAGAAGTACAGATTTTAAGACTATACAAATGCTGAACCATTTGTTTTGGAAGATTTAGCAAAATGAAGCCTTTGAATTCAATTCTTCAAGTTACAAAAGACTCCATCCAGGGCAGTTGTTATGATACGTTGACTTCATCCTCTAAGGCAACTTTCCTTCTTTATTCCTAAGCTCTGTAACACCCTGCAAGCCCCAAGGGCACCCCTGCAGCAATCTTTGGAGAAAGAAAGACAGAGAGGGAAAGTTGTCCTTGGATTTATTTAGCGAGAAAGAGGCCAAATCTGGGACACAGAAAAAGGTTTGCATAGAGTCAGAGCTCTTGTGGATTTGTAAAATCATCCATGCACATGGAATATATTGAACCTTGAACCTAAACTAAGGTCAAGCAAGTTTAAGGCTTGATACAGATGTTTCACAGAACTCTGGTAAACGAAGGTGAATGTTACTGTTAAAGCAAGAGAAAAAAACAAGCTATAAAAACGGTTGGTAGATTGTTTATTTTTCTTTTCAGTCCATTGTCGAGTTTACTTTGTCCCCCTTAAGCCCAGCACTGGTATTTCCTGCGTCTGGGTGATGACAGCAATCTCTTATACACCACATAAAACAGATTTAGAAGTTTGAAAGTCACTGCTGGCCTGGTTTCTCCCCGGAAACATAACCCTCCAGCACCAGGGAATATTTGCATTTTCCTCATTTGTCTTTAATTTATAAAAATACCAATTGCCTTCTGGTGCACCAACAGAAAAAAAGATAAATTCATTATAAGAAAAGTAGCAGCCCCTCTGAAACCAGCAAGAGAGCTGTTGAACCGAGATTACTTCTTTTTCTTAATTAAGTTACAGAACAATCCAAAGAGAAGTCCCTCAAGGAAAATTAACACAACGACTGCTAAAAAAGACACTATGATCACTTGGGTTTAGCCAATTACATTTCCTCCTTTGGCATGAATGGGTTTGAAACGATGCTCAGAAAAGAAGCCAAGACTTTCCAAGCGTTCAATACCATGGTGGAACATAGGCCAATATGGAAAAAATCCCCCTTCCAAGCAAGTTCTGACTAATAGCAATAATGTTATCGGTTCTGAAACTGGAATGAGTCTCCAGATTTGGCAAAGGCAGGAGAAAAGCAAGTTCAGAAATAATTCTGAAAACTTAAAAACTTTTAGGAAATCCGCAATAAAAGAAATTGCTGTAATAATAAGATTTCAGTTGCAAAAAGCTTAGCATAAATGATCTTTGTGCTGGTTTTGGTTGGTATATAGTTAATTTCCTTCATAGGAACTGAAGCTATGCTCTGGATTTCTGCTGAAAACAGTATCGATAATACAGAGAGGTTTTAGGCATTGCTGAGCAGTGCTTACACAGAGTCAAGGCCTTTTCTGCTCCTCACACCACCCTACCAATGAGTAAGCTGGGGCTGCAAAACAAGTTGGGAGAGGACAGCTGATCCCAACTGACCAAAAAATACCCCAGGCCATCATTGTGCTTAGTAATGTAAAGTTGGAGAAAGAAAAACAAAGGAGGGATATTCAGAGTAATGGAGTTTATCTTCCCTCTTAACTGTTATGTGTGATGGAGCTTGACTTCCCTGGAGACGGCTGAACACTCACCTGCATATAGGAAGTGCTGAATGAATTCCTTGTTTTGCTTTGCTTTCACTCAGCCTATTAAACTGTCTTTATCTCAAACCACAAGTTTTCTCACTTTTACTTTTCCAGTTCTCTCCCTCATTCCACCAGAGGTGAAAGTAACTGAGCAGCTGTGTGGAGCCTAGTCGCAGGCTGGGGTTAATCCACAGTAGTCCTTTTGTGGGACTAATGTGGGTACCTAATGTGGGGCTCGAAGGGTTCAAGATAGCGTATTTGATCGGAATGGGCTAGATCGAATTTATAGCTGCTATTGCTGTTCAGCTATTAATTGTCAGGCTCCTGTGCTTACCATGGGGCTTGATTTCTTTACTGTATATTAGAGTCTAGTGCTTGTTAGTGGCTGCTTTTCGCTTTCACTGCTAGCTGTACTGCTTATCACCTTACTGTGCCTGGGAACATTTTGATAACAGCAACGGTGATATACCTGGGCTGGCAGATGGCCAGGGCATAGCTGCTGTTTCTGTGCTGCTGTACTGGACAGGCTGGAATTCCAGTGTGGACTCGAGTTGAAGAGACATTGACCTGAAGATGAGTCCATGTGGGAACAGGACAGCCCAAAGCATCTGTGGCTGTGGTTGTGGCTGTGGTTATGTCTGTGCTGCAGCAGGTACACCTCTGAAGGGATTGTGGCCCAATGATAAGTCCACGCTGGAGAAGGTACACCTCAAAGAAACTGCAGCTGTGGGTAAGTCTATACTGCAGCAGGTATACCCCTGAAGATGATATTGTGGCTCATAGATAGAGCTCCACAAGTTCAGAAGATTAAAGAGATATTCTATGACATTTTGCATTGACAAGAAGTCTCAGGCTGTTTTTTAGAAGTTTCACTTTAGAAATAGAGTCCTCTAGCACCAATAATCACCACTGAACATACTAAAACCATAGCAGCAACCAGCTTAGTGGGATAGTTGCAAGGAAGTGAGTTTAAAACACAAAGGAAGACACAGGTAGCTTTTAGAAAGTACTTGCAACATGGAAGGATTCAGACTACCAAATAAGTGAGCTTTTCAGACCAATAGGAGCAAGACCTGAATTGAGCAACTCATCTGCATAGTCATAGGAGCAAGACTTTTTAAAAGCTTTACTACTTCATCATTGCATCATTCCCCCAGCCTAACAGTGAAGATCACATGGAAAAAATAGACAAAACATGAATAAGAAGATTATGTTTAAAGTGCTGGAAATATTGGAAAAATTTGTAAAGCGTGTACAGTGAGTTCTGTGATCCCAAATAAATTGATACTGTATACAAAAAAAACAAACAAACAAAAAATCAGCCTGGTACCATGAGACATTAAGAAGGCATAGAGGTGCTTGCATTAAAAAAGTAAGAATAAGGCCAACCCACTTCAAGTTTAGAGAGACAAAATCATTATTTAGGGCAGGAGCATTTGTAGAACAATCAGTAGAAAGAAACAAATTTAATCCGATATAAATATATACAAACAACGCAGGCAGATGAATTACACAAGAAAAGGATAAAACCAATGATAAGTTCTAGCGAAGGTTAAGTACATTGAGACACATTTGAAGAATTTAGAGGGCAGAACAAAGACTAACTGAGATTGCTGGCACCCTGATCCTGTGCAAAGGATCTGGAAAGCATCAGGAAAAGCTGAAAGAAAAAAAATGCACAGACTGTGGACAACTCTGGGAAACAGAACTGTTTTATATACTAATGCCACAGTAACCCTGGAAGGGGGGTGAGTAGTTCATGTAGTTGTACAGGCAAAAGGACTGAGGACAGAAAAATTCCCTATAAGAGGAGAATATATGACATGTAACTTAAGCAAAGACTGTCTGTACACAAATAGTGTGCAAGAAAACTGTCAACTGTATCTGCAACTGTGCCACTGGATCAAACAACTAGCTAGATTCCATCTGGATTGTGGAGCGAGCTGCAACATGACCACTGCGATTGTGATGAGCAGCAATATTAGACAGGAGAAATGTGACCGAGTGCTGGTGGTGCACAAAGCTGCCAATAAGAACATCATGAATCTAAAGATGCTATCATTTGGCATTTATAGTAGATGACTCAGAGGAGTACCGCCTACTGCTGGGCAATGGGACATGGCAAGACACTCATTTGAATGCAATACAACACCACAACTCCTTCATCTAATACCCTGAGGATGAACAGGCACTGAGGGTCACGAAGTGCTCAGGCTCAGGCTATGTTTCAAAGACAAGAGCACCTAGAACACAAGGTAGAGCCAAGGGAAAACACGCTAAATACAGAGGTTTTCATCCTTTAGGAGAGCTGTTGAATCCAGCAACCCTGCAAAAAGGCACTGTACCTGTAGAAACTAGTAGACTAGAACAGCTACCTTAGCAAAAAAAGAGAAGGAAAAAATACCAGAGTATATACACCAATTCACAAATGCTTAGAAAAAAAATCAAAGCAAAGAAGTCAAAACCCATCAGCACCAGCTGAGGCAATACTACTAAGATATACCCGGGGTATCTTTGTTTATGGTGATAAAAGTAGGCCTGGCACACTGCCACGTCTATTGGCTACCAAATACAAATAACATCAAGGGCACAAGCCTTGCCTACTGTAAATTGAACCAGACATGAGAAAAGACTCATGTCTTAGTGTTGCTCCCATTGTAGAGGACGATATTAAGGAAAAGGCTTTTCAGGACTGTTAAGAACTGGTTTCAGTTATTCCTAAACACAAGTGGAGTAGGAGTCTGAAATGGAAAAGTAATACAACTTCCTGCTTTGGACATGGAAACTCAATCATAAATCCTAAGAAATCCAAGACCTTCAAGAAACACCCAGCCGCAAGCGGAAAGAGTGTTTGACCATCGTTCCAGATTCAATATGCATCAGTGATGTGATGCTTGTACCCAGTTAATATCCAGCAACGCTCTGGAAGGTGGGGGTGGTGGGCAGCCAGGAAGTCAAAGCCCAGTGAAAACAGGCAAAGGCGGCCATAAGATGCCAGCTCTAAGGCCCTACAAGCATGAGGAGCAAGCAGAGCAAAAAAAACAGCAGGGAAGCCCAGAAAGAAAGCTAGCCACCCATAGGCTTCTATCAGTAATGCCTAGCGGACACATTATAAACTAAAAAATAAACAATTAAAAAAGAGTATGTCAAATTGAGAAGAGTCTAGCAGCCAAGACAGACTAGAGCAATCACAGCAGCTCATTCCCAAGCCATGAAAGGTCACTAGTCGTAAGGGAGCAACAATCCAGCCTCCCCCAGATAAACAACAAAAACCCCAAACCCACTTGTGAGATCAACCAAGTGACAACAGCTCATGCATACTGTTTATGTGCACCTGGATTTAATGATAGCCAAAGCTGCAGTGCTCTTATCTCACTAAAGGTAGCTTCTCTTATCAACATGGTGTCCACTCATGTTAACTATGCATTGCTAGAATATGATGGTTTTTATACATGTTAAATTAAGAGTCCTGCACTAAACTCTGTATGACTAACACAGTACCTTCAGTTTTCAACCATGTGCCTGGCTTCACTTTGAAGTCTCACATTCAGAGTTCTCAAATTTCCACGTGTACTAATAACATTACCAAAAGTACATGGATGCTTACACATAGTCTGTTAGGATGTCAGACACATATTTTGTGTTCAAACTAGCAATAAAATACACAGAATTACTTCCCCCGCCAAAAAATAAATTATACTGCCCTTGTCTCACTAGGAAAGATTTTCAATCACTATCAGCATGGCCCAGCTGTTAGGATCGTAATTAGACTAAACTGTAGATGTTGTATGCTTCAGAACATCAGTTATGGAAATTCAGGCACTGCAGTCCTAGGCTGACTTTGCAGGAAGCTGGGAGTATACCTCACCAGAGCTCCTTCAGAGAAAGGCTTCCAGGCTTCCAACACTCAGCAAGTGCGTGGTGGATCTAGAGACTACAATCTCTTGATGTGAATGAATAACGTGACTTTACACTGGGGAAGAATATTACCTCCTCTCTATCCTACTTATTTCTCTCACCACCTTCTCCAGATCTGAATCCTGCAAGCAGGATGAAGTGACTGCAGCAGGTAATTACGTGTTACTATTATTGCATTAGAGTAGCTATTCAGTAATTTAGTATGTAATATTAACTAAACCTATTCACTTGAAGAACATAAGAATCAGCCTCAAAGTAGTAATTAACAAATTATTCCTGAACAGGTATCACTGAAAAGTAACTCAGGCTATCATTTTTCTATAAATCACCAGCAAAATGCTGACTTCTTCCATACAGTAAACACAATTTAAGCAGATGATATCGTCTCAAAAGGCATGAGACCTATACTTAAATAAATCAGTGTTGCTGGACGTGAAGCCTTACGCTGCAAGTCAGCAGAATTTTTGGAGCATCTCCTTAGGATTTAAGAATGATTTACTACTATGCTGAGTGAACAAGCCCAAGATCTAAATATCACTGATTAAACTCCACACACTCCTGGGGAAGAAAACAGACCTCTTGTTTATATGCGCAAAATAATCACTGACACCTCCGATGCTCTGGTTTTGTTACAGAGTAGTGTGCTATCACAAACACACTGGGATCCCTGTCGATGTACATAGCAGTCTTAATGGCCCATGGCATAAAAGGACATTAATTCATTGCCTTTTCATTTTGATCTTGCAAAGCCCCCCTACTCTTCAGAGACATTTATATGTGCCTGAGTCCCTCATATTACAGGTATCAAACTGATCCATAGGTTTTGCTCGAGACCAAATACTGGTGCAGAAAGCATAGAGAGAATGAATGTAAAATTTACATGGGGGAAATGTGCTCCAAGTTCCTAAAGTTAACTCAACAGCTCTCTTCATAAGCCCCATTTCACTGGGTGGTTTGGGGGGTTATTTAAGAGAGCTTTTCCATAGCAGGTAACATTCTCCAGCGAGACGGCGCTGATCCGTTTTGGGCCCCGTATTTGCATCCGCACTGCAGGCTCCAGCAGGCACCACGGGTGAGTCGAGCCCCCCGGCTCCCCGTTCACGGGAGCGAGCCAGGCCTCCCCTTCCTGCTCCGCTCCCGGGGACCTGGACAGGGCGGGACGCGGCGGGCGGCGGTGCCGGTGCACCCGAAGCACCGCCCGCCGCGGCTGCCAGGCGCGGGCTGGCAGCAGCCTCTGGTGGCGGGAGCGCGCAGGGGCGGCCGGGCCCGGCGGTGCGGAGCGCGGATGGGGGACAGGAGGAGGGCACGCTCCGCAGGAACCGGCCCTTCAGCCGGGACCCACCGGGTCATGCCAACCGTAACTGAGCATCTTTGCGTCTGGGGGTGGGGCGGCGGGGGCTACGCAGCGTTAAGAGCCGGGCGAAGCACGCTCGCCGTGGCGAGGAGCGGTGTTTGGCTGCGAAGTGCTATGGTTTTCTTCTTTCTGACTGCTTAGAAAAGCACTCGAGAAGTTCCTCCAGGTTTTCGAACTTTCATCTAAAGACACCTGCAAGAAAGGTAACCAAAACTGTGCTTAGCGACGTGAAGAAGCGCCACTACTGTGTGTAGCCTGAGTCACTCTTAAAAGCGTAAGTAGCAAAGACAACGAACTCGGACTTTTACTGGATAGACAACAACAAATTACAGCTTTCATACAGATACATTTTTACATAAGCCACATCGCTGAGAAGAAAAGCCCTCACACAGAGGAAGAGAAGATGCACCCGTTGGTTTGAGGCAGAACACAAAGCAAGAGCACACGAGAAGTTGCTGGGAAGTAAACCCAGTCCCTAACACCAACGTGCTCACTGGCTGTCTTAATCTCCTAGTGAAAGAGTTGCTGAGTGAAGATCATTTTCCAATCGATGTGATTAGTATAAACAATTTTAGCCTTCATTACCCCCATGTGCAGTTGTTCACGAGAGTATTTTTCCAAGCCTTTGGAAATGCGGAAGTTACAAGAACCTTAGAAAAGAGTCCCAGCACAACAGCAGCAATCTGATCTAATACCATACCAATTTACTGCAAGGTTTTCTATCCAGCTGGCAGAGGAGAATCACCTAACCTGAATAATTCATTCCATAAGAAATCATTATCACCACACAAGGTAAAAAGAAAAAAAAAAAAGCATTTAATCATCTTGAAAGTAAATTTGTTCTAATGGGCAAGAAGTTAAAGTATAAACAACAGTATTATATTGTTAATAGTGTAACAATGTTTACAGCCTGAAAAGAACTTGTCTTTTGACATGAAACACCTTCACTGACTTACTGATTGATCTGAACTCGCATTTTCCCTTTGCTTTGAAATTAAAGCCAATGTTGTTCAGAGTATTCTTTTCATTATAAGACAACTAACCTCATGGCAAATGAACTTTACCCTGGAGATGTGGGAGGGACTGAGAACATCACTGCTTGGTAAAATATAACATATCCGCCCTTCCACCCCTCTTCCAATTCACCTGGGGCTGTTTCCACCAAATTTTTCTCAGCGGTCTTAAGGTCTCAGGGCACAGGAAAACACCAGAAGATACTGCTCAAGGAGCACAGAGCTACTCTCCTTGTAAGCATGGCCTGACAGAAAGGAAAAATTCCATCTTCCAAACTGGTTCTACCTGATGGGGAAGGAATGATCACCCACCTACCACAACTCCTACCACCACTGAATACTTCCAGAAACCTGCAAACACCCTTCCAGCTTTGGTAAGCTGGTGTTTCCTGTTAGAAACACTGCAGCATACCATGTTTAGACAAAATTTTGGTGACCCTGAGGGAATTTTCTGATGTCCGTGCCACAGCTTGTGCTCACACAGGGAGCTCAGCAGTCAACCTACTGAGAACGTTACAGGAAGAGGCAAGGCAAGAGATTTGTCTTCCTCCTATCCAACAGGGACCAGTGAAAACAGAACATATGCATCCTCCTCAGCAGGAGTCAAATGAATGGCAAGAGTTAACATGGGTGAAACTCTTGATGACACTCTTGATGAAAAGCCTCAGCTCCCAAGTTTCTGCTCCAGCTGATGCAAACGGAGCATGTGGTCAACCAGCACTTGAAAAAAACATACCCATGGTGACACGCAAGCTCTCAGCTCAGCCAAGTAGACCTCTCATTTCCAAGTTTGAAGCAGAACTGACAACGAAAGCAAAGATTTTAAACAGAAAGCCCTGTAACTGCTTTTTTTTGGTCTCATTAGAGTTATCAGCGGAGGGCAGACAGTGAGCTGTGGGTTTTTCAAGTGCTAACAGATTTGTAGCTGCAATTTCATCTGCATAAAGTTAACCGTCACACAGGTACCTTGTAGAAAACCTAACGTGCATTTAAACTGAACTGAATTCTCCCAACCAGTCTCTGCACAAATGAAAGTTAACACTCAAGGGAATTAATCTCCTCCGTCACCACACCCGCAGGATTCATTGGGCCTTTGCCTTGTTTCTTTCAACTCCTCTAAACTTCTTTAACCTTTACCCACCAGTTCAAGTACTCACTCTTTTTATTTACAGCTTCAGAGTCCTCTACACTTACTTAGGGGTTTGGTAGTGCAGCAAAGACACTTTCCAGCCATCAGATTGGGGGCTGGACACAAAGCCAGGTGCCATCTAGAACTTGGCTAAGGGAACTGCCAAGCAGCCATTTGGTTTTAACTGATAATTCACCCATCATGCAGAGGCCTGTGTCTTGGCTGAAGCAAAATGTAAGATCCATGCAAACCCCCCTTACAGCATTAATGCAACAAGAATGGGGCATACTGTTTCTAATACTGATAATTTAAAATCTTGAGCAAAAGGAAGCATGAAAGCAGATGTGAAGGGGAAAAAGAGAGAGCGTCACCTTTTTTTCTCTTACGCTACAGGCTCTGCATCTTTTTGGAGTGGGGTAGTTGGTGGTTTTATTTTTCAGTTATACCCGGAATTCCCCTTTCAGTCAGTGTAGTGTTCTACACTGCTGAGCAGTAGGGCTTTTGTGGCTAGTCTGGGGAAAAATAAAAGAAACAAACAAAGAAGCATTTATATGAGCTTCTCTGATAGAATGTAAATCAGATGTTATTTGTCACCTGTGATGTATCATATCATAGTCAAAACAGGGTAGAGAGAGTAACTCCTTTCTATCCTGATAACACTTCGGTGGCTGGAATTTAAAATGCACAAATCCCAATACTAGGATTGCTGTACTAAAGTAGTATTAAGACTTAGTTTTACTGTAAAAGGTCAACAGTTTCTAGCAGGGATGGGTTCCACCTGCACACACTGACTTCACGGCTTTTTTCAGAGCCTCCACAAAACCCAAAGGCTTTGAGAGAGAAGCAGATTTCACTTGGCCATAGGCTGGCCCAGCCCTGGCTCTATCCCACCTCCTGTCCCAAAGCACCTACCAGACAGTCTTCATTTTTCTCACTCAGAAAATGGACCTGAAAACTGGCTCCCAGCTCTTCCACTTCTCTATCGGTAAGGATTTGCTTAATCCTCTCCTGCTTTGCCATCTTGATGCATCCAAGCACCTTACAGCCTCTTGGTCTCATTCTCTAGTGTTCTTTCTCAAAGGAACATTCTGCAAACAGTTGCTCATCTAAGCAAGGACAAAGCCCTTTCTTTTCCAACAAGACACAGCTTTTAATTTTAACAGTTAATCTGAAGGCCAGTTTGTTTGGTAAATTACTACATGTCCAGCTACAAAGAGTTTAAACTGAAAGGGGAAATGCAATTAAAACATAAAATTAAACATAAAAACACCCCACCCCACCCCCCAAAAAAAGGAAGAGTTGTCTGCATGCTGAAAAATAAAAGAGAATTTGGCAAAAAGAAATATGCTGAGACACTCCAACATGTAAATTCTTAGTGAATGTATTATTTGGGAGGCTGCTGACACGGGAAACAAACAGAAGATCAGGAATCAGAATCATGGAATAATTAGGGTTGAAAAGGACCTTAGGATCATCAAGTTCCAACCCCCCTGCCATTGGCAGGGACACCTCACACTAAACCATGTCACCCAAGGCTCTGTCCAACCTGGCCTTCAACACTGCCAGGGATGGAGCATTCACAGCTTCCCTGGCCAACCTGTTCCAGTGCCTCACCACCCTTACAGTAAAGAACTTCCTTTCTTCATATGGGAGGTGCTCTGGCCCCCTGATCATCCTTGTGGCTGTCTTGCAGAAAGCTGGGCTTTTTAGCATTAGCAGTATGCATTTTAACCAATATGTGATAATAATGAAAAAAAAAAACCAAAAAACAACAAAACCATTAATTCTCTGATTTTTTTATTTTCTTGTTTGAAACAAAAGTATATATTTCATATTTACACCGTGCTCTCCCTGCTGTATACCTTTAGATAGCCTCAAGACAATTAAGCCTAACTTCTGTGAAGGGCTCAGCCCCAGCTGCCCATGCCATAAACATACAGTAGTCATGTGGCAATCAGTTCCCATTAGGTAAATCAAATTTAAATTCTATCCCAAGACAGAGCACTTCAGTCACTGGCTGTATGATTGATAGACTCTGGACAGAAAGTGAAAGCCACGTGAACAACAACTTATGCTGGGTTTCAGTGTTTGGGGATGAGAGGAAAAATCCTTGTGATTTATTGTTAACCCTCAGATAATTTTTTTTTCCTCCTGTACTATAGCTATTTGCATCTATATCAGCAGGTTTTGTAGGTTTTACATGTGTAGAAATCACAAAGAGCTAAGCTGTGGTAAGGAACTGTTAGAATCAGACTAAAAAAAATCATCATTCTTCATTGACAAAACCTCAGACTCAGGTATTTTGATGCTTCCTAGAAAGATTTTTCATTCATTTTGAGAGGATGCATGCAGATAAATTGACTAAGCTTTTATCTTTTAATTTCATTTCAGATACCTCTGGGATCTGTCCTAACTCTCCTTTGTAATTCATTTGTGAGAAAGTACTTTTTCTCTGATTTCTAAGATTTTGTATAGAGACCAAAAGGATCTTGTAGTTACTCTCTTGACAAAGTAAGATTGTGCAATCTATTGGGTTTTGGGCTTTTTTTCAAATCAGAAAGAGGTAGCTTTTGCATCTTAATTTGTTTAAAGAAACAGACAACACCAACCCCCATTTAGAAGATCCTGAACTCTGACAGGAGGCGTAACCAAATTACCAATTCAATACTTGCAGCAGCAAAAGACATTAGCATTGGTCATGAAGCTCAGTTAGATGGATCATACAAAAACAAATAGCCTGAAATCCTGTTACCCTTGAAGCTGACAGCAAAAACCTCACAGATTCCAGTGAGTGCATCAGTCGGCTACAGCCTTGACAGAGAAACAACCTGGAACTTTGTAATGTACATAGTAACCACTTTCCCAAAGACATATGTTATCTACATACAGTCATATCAAGTCATAAATGTAATAGTCTTTGTGCTGCAGAGGTAGGATCCAAACTGATTTGCAGACGGTGCTGCCAGAAGAGATGGACAAGCCACCAAGAGACTCTACAGCAGTCTTCTAATAATGCCTGCCTTTTACAGAGCCTGACCTCTTTTCACCTTGTTAAAAGCAGTAAGTAGTAAGTAATAGATCTTGTCAAAGGTTACTCTGTAGAATAACCTCTGGAGATATTAGATAGAGGTGTCCAGAGAAATACCACAAAAAGGTGCTGACAAGGAAACCAAGGGGATTATGATTAGGAAGTGTGAATAAGCTAAGGTTTCAAACATACTCAGATTTTGGTTAGAAATACTAAAGTACAGGAAGGAAATGTTCTACATACCATCAAGCCACCAAAAAAAATACACTTGAAAAGACAAGTTAAAGAGCCATCACATGGAGATTAAATACTCCACAAGATCTAAGAAAAGCTGTAAGAAATGCAATTCCACACTTAACTAGGAAAAGCAAGAATTTCTTCCTCCCCAAAACCCAGTATGTATCATGATAAAAATTGAGAAACTAATTTGCTCAATGGCAAGCTAAAAATCTGCACCTATAAAATATTAATTGTTCCTTCAGCTCCCTTTTAATCCATGCTTGCATACTCAAATTAATATAAACTTTTATGAGAACTTCGACCAGATAATTCCCAATAGCAGGTTTCCATTTAAGGCATCCTCATTTCCCCTAAAGAAGAGATAATTTTTAAAAGATCCCTAACACCTAAGCCAGTAGCATAACCAAGAAACACTATTTCTCTACTTACTCCAATTTCTGAATTTAACAATTATGCAGTGTGATTTAATTGAAAAACAAATCCAAGTTATTTCTGACAGAATCCCTAGAGGACAGCCTCTACCAAATTCATCTCAGAAGTTGCCATACAAAGACTTGGTTTCTTTCAGCATTTTTTTTCTGATCCTATCAGCTGATTAAGACAATTCTGCATTGCTCTCCAGGGAAGGCTGTCATCTCTGTCCCAGTCAAATCAGACCTTAGTCTTAGGTAATATTCAGGAGATCTGGCCAATAAGAGGCCCCTAGCCAGCCATTTGAAGTTCTCAACCAACAGTTTTCCAGGAGCTTGCCCTTGTTGTACATGCACAGCATTATATTGTACAGACAAGAAAGGTAAAGAGACCCAAGTCCCGAAACAGTGCAGACAAACAAGGATATAGGCATCAACCTGAAAGACTTCATTCAGTACCAAAGGAAAAACAGACTCATCTCTGAGAGATTCAGTGCCTTGTATCTTCATTAATATAAGTCAATTTTCGAAGGAGATGTATCTCATTTTTAAAAAAAAATGTTGAAATTGAGTATTTTGACTTTTTGACATATTTTTCTCCCCCCTTCATTTTGGCTGGAGCTAGTCACAAAATCTGATCTGTAAGTGTGAACACTTTCAGGCCTCTGCATTTCACAGTGAATTTCTTTGTGTGAAAGTCTGTGGTATTTTTTTCCCCTTAAAAAAAATGTCACCAGCCTGTCTGCACAGAACAGATGAACTCCCCTCCAAAGCTACTGCTCACAGGACACCCACCTAACCCTTCAGAACTGCTACTTGATTTAGCTCAGGATCGGATGGGGCTGAAGAGAAAACCTGTGGCCCAACTGTCTTCTCTGCCCAACAGCAAGGAAATCCCCTCTGTGCTAAATATGGGGCTTGGCAAGAGACAAGAGGTTCTGCCAGGACCTTGCCACTTTAGAGGCCATCTCACATACACCATATTTGAGCTCATGGCTTAAAGCAGAGTTGGTCTTTAGATGGAGAAATAACCAGCATTTTAATGTGGGCACCAAAAGGATAGCACTTTTTTAGCATATATTTTGAAGATAGCTATTAGGAAGACGCTGAGTACATGAGGAAAATGCTATCTGCAGGATTATAAAAGGCTAAAAAAGTACCAGTATTTGCATTTTCATTTAACTCTTTCACAACCACACTTTATCAAAGATCAGTTATTTCCACAGAACTAAGCACTTACTTTTACATTTTTCTCCCCCAGCAATAAGCTACACTGTTTGTTGCACCACCTACTATGTACACATGAGTCTGTCCATACAAACATTTGCCTGATTGTAGACTTTGTTTTGCTCTTAAAATTCTGCAATGTCAGGCTACAAATGATCAGTATTTTACAAAATACATCCTCCATGCGATACATGCCCAGTTCAGGTGCTGCATTGTATTAAAGCCTCTGTAAATGTAAACACAGGCATCTCCCTGTCCAGTATTTTCTAAGCACTGGAGCTAAGAGAGTTCTTTGAAATCTTTCTTGGGTTTTCTGAAGGCACCTGAACCCTGGTGACAGACGATTTTATTAGTCAGGAAAGGCATGAGGTGTCCTCCACGGCCACATTCACACCCACTGTGTGGTGCATGCTCGCACACCATGTAACATGGCCACATGGCCCAGCAGCACTCCCAACACCACATCTTCCAATGTCTGAAGAGGGTGTTTCCTCAAAAGAAGAGATACAGCTTGAAGCTCATTGTACACAGTCTGCCAAGCCAACAAGGCATCCTCAGTACATTTAAGCTATCTGAAACCAACACAGCAAATTCTAATTAAAAAAATCCAAACCAACACATAACCTATTCCCATGACTAGTTTGATAAGACAGTCATCATCATATCTCTTATTGTCCTCATTATAAATTAATTTAGCATCAATTACAGTACTCAAAATATTTCTCCTAAGATTATTCTGCCCCTAAAAATGTTCAGTCTGCTGAAAAGCATTTGGTTGATGGTGCACTGACTAAAAAATCTGAAGTGAAAACTGGAAGACTGACAGCCTAGAAACAGACTGTCTTAATATTTTGGAATACCAATTTTTTGGTAAGAAAAATTGTATCGAATTAGCACGAGAGGGAAAATAGAAGATGAGCATCCTAACTGCTACAGAGGGAGTGATGTTTCTCAAAGCGCTTCCTTGTGTATCGTGCAAACCCAACTGAATTCAGATAATCCAGTAAGAGGTTCAAGTGTAAGGCCACAGTATAGCAGTAAAATAAACTATATGGAATACCTCAATTTTAGGGTATTATTAAGTTGATTGACTCATCTGGGATTCATTGACTTTGACTGTTTAGGTTAAAAACAACCCACTGTAATTTTTCACTCAGGAACAAAACAATTAAAAAGGTGGGGAGCATGCATGCCATTCAATAGCTTATTTTTCACAGCACCTATTTGACAACACATAGCTGCATTCATTAGCCCCAAAGCTAATGGGGAAATACAAAATCATTCTTGGTAACTCTACAGATCATGTTCAATAGAACAGTAGGAAGCTGTCTCCTTATTTTGTGTAATATAACAGAGGCCAGAAATGTTTTATACCGAAGCAGAATTTTTGTACCATTAAGGTATGTGCAGAATATCAACTCTTATTGTCACTCTTCGTGTCGAAAGACTCCTTGAAGGCTACAGAATTAGAGCACGTACTTTTTAGCTCTCCATTGAAGAGATGGAGGGTATCCCCCTCTTTTAACAAAGAGTTTTTCTCACAAGAACTTGCTAGGAGCCTGAATTAATGAGGAATTAAGTTTAATCTCAGCAGTTCTACTAAACTTTGGGGAGAAAGGACACAATGCCACTAGTCCCCGAGTGCCTTCAACGCCCATAGACTTCAATGGGGATTGAGATGGGTCCTTCTTTTAGTTGACACAACACCTTGCAGAACTAGATCCAGTCCCCTTCTCCTCCTCCTAAGAATGTATTTTTCCCACTAGCTGCTTGATTTTAATTTTGTTTCGACCAGAGATGAAATTAATGTGGATGTTTTGGTACTGACAACCTCCCTGTCAAATTATATAGTGACTTCTCATGCTAAAACTTGTTTGTTTTCACACACCATCATCACTGATGATCTCAGCACAGCAGTGCTCCGAGAATAATGGTTTAGTGAAATGCAAAGCCAGCAGAAGGAACATAAAACAATGTGTGCTTATACAGGGCCTACATAAATAGTGCTTTTTAAAAAATATTTGGCAATGAAATAATAGTTGTGGGTTTGTTTCATTTTTTTTATAAATTAACCTCTGGATTGTTAATGGTTCGGAGAACCTTTCCACACCAGAGTGGTTATGAGACCTAAAACTGTTTGTTACATCCTCCCACAAAGATTATATGCAGAAGTTGCCCACTGTCTGCCATTAATAAAGAACTGTGGTTCATACCCTCACTTCACACAGTTTCAGAGAAGTCAGCGGATTTATACCAATTTCAAAAGTTACAGATCTGACCCCACATACCCTGGGTCAAATGAAGAACATTGGAAGCAAGTGTACCCGATTAGGGCTTGGGGAGGCAAGGGCTGTACAGTGAACACTCTCACTCTTTACGAGGTTTTTATTTGAAATTCCCCTTTGATTGCTGTTTAAAAAAAAAAAAAAAAAAAAAACAGAGTAGCTCAGGCAGTGATGAGATTTTTCATAATTTCTGAAAGACTTTGCTCTCACTCGCAGGTCAGCCTGGGAACTGTGCAAGATGCTCAAGCAGCCTGGGTTTCGCTTTCCAGTACTGCAAACAAGTACTTCAATTTATTAAAACTGCCGGGTATTAAAACTGCCCTCCCACTTCTTTCTCCCTCCAGCTCTTTTTTTTCAAAAAATAAAAAAATAAAAAAAAAACAAAAAACAAACCACAAACCACACATAACTCCATAAATAAAACATAACTAAAGTCTAAGGTGCTACTCCCAATTCACAACAGCATCGTTAAAAGTGAAAATGCACATCATATTTAGAAGCAGAATTAATCCTGCCATGTTTAACTGAAAATCTTGGTGGGTTTTTCATCTACATCATACAAGCCTGAGGCCAGAGTGGTGACTGTCACAGCCAAAGAGACACAGACAGATAGATGATGGAGAGTGCAGACTGCGCACCCACACATAAAGCGCGTGAGAGGAAGGAGAGTGCACGGAAGGAATATTAATTGAGCACAAAATAAGTATTCTCAATATCCCTCTGCCCCTTTAAAAAGTAGTCACAAGATGAGGAGAGCTACAAACATGTTCATCTTGAGGAAACAGCCGTCCTTAACGTGACATGCCAGGCTATTACTTTAATAATGGGATTTGCACAGCACACAACTGATAGGCTATGTTCAGAATAGACCCATGAATCTAATTTTCTTCTCAATGAGTGTTCTTGCAGTTCGTAACTCCACGGATTTCAATAGAGTTGCTCCAGATTTCTGTCAGGGTGAGTGGAGAATTAGGCTCTACTATGATATTTTTAAATCCACAAGAATGTGATTCTCCTTACCCAGTCATAAAACCCATGGCTCTTTTGATCCTTTCTACTTTCATAGCAAGTTATTTAGAAGGGAACTTTTCTTTTAAAGAGTCACATTTAAATAGTTAAATTACTGCTTTCTCTCACTTTTTGTGATAAACAGCAATTACTCGAATATAACCTATTTTCACGCTCGATTCCATGTGCTGCTTTATTAGCACCAAAGAATTAAAAAGCAGGACAAGAACTGTAAGAATTGGTTTAGTTTTTACATCACCCATTTTTTCCCCACTATCTTTTTTTAAATACTTTTCCCCTGCACAGCTAGTAAAAGAAACTTACACTGACCTTATTTAATAACAGGTATAAGACACCCTCTAAGTGCCACACAGATACATTTAAGGATATGGTTGTAAGTAAAGAAGGAAAATTCCTTAACTTGTTTTAAACTACAAAATTTCCCCTATTTCCTCATGTTGTGCCCTCTCTGGGAAATGATGGAAGACTCTACATATGTTAATCCTGATCATTTTAACCTTAAAAAAAAAAAAAAAAAAAAGTTCAAATGCCCCCTACACAGCCCATCACCAGCAAAAGGAGCTTTTTAAGTCACAAAAAAAGTTGTTTATGTGGTGGTTGAAATCCTCACAAGCTCTTAACAAAGATTTCTTCTTTCTAAAACATTCACTCAGTAATGAATTTAAACAGTAGGTAGTAAAAGATATTCCTGAACAAAACAATCTATTACTTTTTTCCTACTACATTGATCAGTGTTTAGTTTGTTCGGGTTGTATTTTACTACCATTCTAAGAACAGAAGTTCCCTATAAGTGAGGTATTGGCATACCCGTATGAGATAGCGCTCATTTCTGGACAAGCACAATTCCAGGCTCTTTGCCATCACACACTCAGGTCACCTCTGGAGTTCTTTCTGGGTTGCTAAAAACATTTAGTGACAAACTCATTCACTGACCTGACCAGGACCAAAAGCAGGCCCAGGTTTAACCAACTTGCTAAAATTAATTCAGAGTAGCCCCTATAGAGGCATGATTTACTATTCACAATTTGAAGATCCTCTCCTGGCAACTGACTATTGCTGTTGAATATGTTTCTTAAAAGTTAACGGAGAGGTGCGTTTGGACTGGGAATAATGGTAAACTAGTTCACACATGACTGAATTACTGGCAGTTGGTTTGCAGCATCAATGCATAACCAAGTGACCCACTAATATCATCATCCATATCTTAGAGCATTCCATTACTGAGACAGAAAACTACTGTAAATAAAGTACAAGACAGTAATGTCTCAGTTTAGTGCTTACTGTTGTAGCCACTCCATCCAATGGATCCTAAACCCAATCTCAGATTCCATTTATTGTGCTACAGAGCCCCCTGTGTTGAGCTCTGTCAAATGTCTCATATTAACTAGTATTACTTATATTTGGCAGAATGAAAATAACTCAGATGTTAAATCTAGAAACCAGTGGTCCAGTTTAATGTCTCACATGAGCCAAATTAATTTCTGACCACTTGCAAACAGCTCAGAAAAAGCTGGCTATGAGCTACGCTGCCTTACATGCAGTGAAAGAGTAACTGAAAGCACAAGTCCACAATGTAAATAGGTAAAAAGGCAGCTTCTTCCTCTAAATGAGAAAAAGATCAGCCTAATTAAATACATCAAATACATTTATCTATATTAAATTTAGGCAGCATTGTTCAAGGATTACCAGTTTAAGTTCAGTACATCCCAAGACAGAAACACACAAACATACTGAGCCTGGGACCAAGTACTTCAATCTCATTGAAATGTTCACTGTGTGGTAGCACCCAAAGATGAGGCCCTCAGGACAGAAATTGAGATGAGAGCAATGAAAGCTGTTCGAGAAAATACTGCAAAGGTAGAAACTATTTGTACAGTTTATATGGGGTAGAAAGCTGAGGGTGAGATTGAACCATGCCCAGTTCCTGAGCTAACAGAGGCCTTGGTACCCTAGTAAGAGTCATGAAAACATTCAGAGCCAAAGAAAAGCAGAATCGGCTCCCGAGGCTGGCAAAGGTAATAGAGGATTTGTAATACTTTTCCCTCAATTAAATTCAAATCTCATTCCTCCTGGCTTCTTCTAAAGATGTCTCCCTTTTTCTCACCCACTCAGTGAAGCTTTGTGGCCAAGCAGGGCTGCACCCCACCCCTTGAATTCACCTGTCATGGAAGGGTGTCACAAAGTGACATGAGATGTCTCAAAGGAAGAGATTATTAAAACCGCACACCTAGACAAACACTGCTGATGACAGTGTTTCGGGGCATTTGTTTTGAAGTTGTGTGAGGGATTGACTTCTTGAACAAATTCTCCAAAAAATGCAAAACGGAAACAAGAACCAAAAGCAAAACATCTTTTAAGCTAAGGAAATTGTCATAAGCTTTCAATGTTTTACTTCGAAAATCCTACAGCCTTCAGCAAAATCCTTGGAAAATCTCTTCGTGTTTATAAAATAACATTTGATATCACCATCTAGAAACCTACAAACCAGTGCAACCAACCCTTTCTGAACTCTCTAAAGGCAAATAACAGCTGCATTTCCCCATGTGATGGCTAGGAAAAAAGTGCTGACTCTCAGTATTTTTAATTACAGAGTAAAATAACACCTCAGTGAAAAATCGTGGATGTACTATTATTTTAAAGTGTCAGGGTTGCTCCTTCAAACTGAGCCATAATTGGAGCAAAACAATCAGTGCATAAACCAACAGAACAGCTCCTCAGGTGTAACAAGGCACAACAGCTTATCGGCTTCAACAAGTCTTTTCACCGCATCACTGAATTAATTGGCTTATGTATGTCATGTTGTACTTGTTATGTACACCTGAGAATTTAAATCATTTCTCTGATTATATGTATAACAAAAAAAAAAGTATTCCCATAGCAGCATTTTGCTTTACAAGTCTAAAAAAAAGGTAGGTTTCTGTGCTTACTGCTCTAATGTGGCTAATGTTTAAATACAGCATGATAAGATATTGCCCGAGATCATTGTTTCGTCTATGTCGGAGAATCCTACACCTTAAAAATTGTAAATTAGAACAGGAATGTAAGTTTGGGTTCGATGAAAAAGTGTTTTCATAGTTCTTATTCCAAACTGTTGCTTCAATGTTGTGATCAACTTCAATAATTTCTCAACTCTTGACCAAGAATGCCCTAAAAAATACTTTCTTAAGGGCAGAGCCCTTGAAGCCCTACAACATTATAGTGTGCAGAGCAGAATATATTCTTTCCTGAGAAATCAGGGGTACTTTTTAGGGGTTAAATAGAGCATGGAGACTGGGAGAGGAAAAATCAACAGAAATTGTTTTGAGATACTCTAGAGTGACAACGACCTACCAAGGGGTCTGATCGGCCCTGGCATTAGTATTTAAAACTGACATATTCACAAAGCATTTAAAATATTTCCCCTTGGATTCCTATGTATTTGTTGCAATGAGAGTTTATACTGGAAAAATTAAGCCAAGTAAGCTATCTTAATTAGATATGTCTACCTGTTAATTTGGTTAGTGTGAGATAACCAAAACCAAATCAAAGCAAAAGAATCACCTGGAGCTATGAAGCAAAACTGAAAGACCTGTTGCTTTATACATGTATCCGTGTTTCCAGCAACTGCCTCTACTGAGCAGAGTTTTCCTGCAATGAGTTACAAGAAAAGTCAGTGTCTGTGGGTCTTGAGAAAAATTTCCAGTTTGTTCCAATAATAAATCATTTCAATAAATAATAAATCATGTGGATAATAACAATAATAAAGTTTTAAGTAGAAGCAGCTTTGCTTTTCATTTATTACAAAATCTTGTCCAGAAATAATTTTCTCATAGTAAAGGGTTTATAGGAAAGATGGTCACTGGAATTAAAACTAAGCTTGAAAGATGGCTAATAATACATAAACACAGGTAGAAGTCTTCAAAGCAACAGGTTTGTAGAAAATCCAGTAAGTTAACTAACGGCAGAAATCAGAGACCCGGGACGACAAGATTAGAGGGAAAGTCTTTGATTAAATAAATTGGTTTAAAAGCAACAATAACCTCGCAAGAACTCTTCTAGTATTTAAGATCCTGATGCCTTGACTATGGGCACAGAGACAGGTTTTTCAAGGAGGCCATGAGCAGGCAAGTTAATAACCAAGCTGAAATCATTCTGCAAGATTTATGGAACTTGCAGAGATTCTGCCCACACAAAGCTGAAAGGTTTAGCACAGAAAACCTGCCTTCGGAAGGCACTCTCTTATCAACTTCAGAGTGAACTCCAGCTCTGACTGAAACAATCTTTACAGAAGACTCCTCTGCAGTGCACAGGATAAATGTAAGAGACTGCAGTGTATTTTAGATTCTCAAAGTGAGGAAGTGAACATCAAATTTAAAAAGCACCTATTACTCTTTATCTGCAAGTCTTTCTGCCAAACGGTGAAATAAAATGACATGTACAATCTCACTTCTATCTTTTCTTTTAATCTATATACATGATTTGCTTCCCTTTACATTCCCCAGGTTAAATTACCAGAGGTAGGGTTTGATAAATTGAAGCTGAACTATAAATGGGTATTTTTGGTGAGGGGGGAAAGGGTTCTGCTTGTTCTAAATGTGTAAACTTTTTAATATATTGCCATTTTAACTGCTGGAAGAGTGCCATCCAGTATCCCAGAGTGGCAGGCAGGGCTTATTGCCTTTTTTATATGCTATTACAAAACTTTTTGGATTTTAAGCATTAGCCTGACTACTAACAGTCTCCAATTAAAGATGTAACAACAGGAGGCTACAGCAGTTTCTTTTTCATGCCATAAGTTCATTATTTCTATTTCCTGTTTTATTCAAGTGTTTCATTTAAAGTTTTGAAACTTTGATGATCTGCAGAAATGCAAACAAACATAAATCCCCTCTAAGTTAACCAGACAGCAGAAACATCCCCAGGTCTATGGATAGCAGTAGACATCAATTCTTCCCAATCCATGCATGATAAAGAGCAGTGAGAAATCCCTGGTTAGTTGTCATAAAAGCAGACTCCTTACCATTATCAGGTATGCAGAGCACAATCAAGCACGAGTTGTTTTGTTCAACCACCACACCAACTGTTCTTTCTTTTTAGTGACTTAAAAAAAAAAAACAGCACCTCACTGCCAGTGATGGCTGGGGGGGAAAAACTCCCAAGAGCTTTTAGGCTTCAGTAATTCAGGCCATCAAATTGTACTTCATTAAAGTGGTATGAAACAGTTCAATCAAGAGTTATGTCCCAGGTTGTAGCTGTTTGCCCCTGTCTCCTTCTCTCCTTTCTCTTACGGTTTCTTTCAGTAAATGAGACTAATTTTTCCAGTAGCCTTTAACTCACTAGATTAACTGCCGTGGAAAATGTGACTACGAACGCGTAGCACTGTCTAGCCTCCAACCCAGCACAGAATCAACTTTGTTCTAAGTGTTGAAGGACACCTAACAAGCTGCTGCTTGCTAAGTTCATAACCCAGGACTATAGACTGGCGAAGAGTAGGACTGCGCCATCTAGTTAGCTGCCAGAAGGCTCTGCTCTGCCTGTTGGGAGCGGATGCCTCGGGATGCAGGGCTTTAGCACATGGGAATGTTCACTTTCTTAAAGATTCAATTGTGTTGGCTTTTTTTTTTTTTTTTTAAATAAAATATCACTACCGGGATAATCCACATCTAGTGGATATGGGAAAATTTAGGCTATAATAGCCCAGCGAACTTCTACATCTTTGATTTACAAGATAAAAGCAACTTTTAAATTAAAGAGCCTTTCTGCTAATAGAGCTTATTATGCCAGAGACAGGAATGATTTTCCTAGAAAGTTGTCCCTGTGTGCATGCCTATTATCTTTGCTTTCCCCCTTCCACTAATGAGCATTTATCTAAAGAGCCTGTTAATCCTCTGATGTGTGCTTCTGGTCAGAGGTAACAGTTTGAATAAAACCACTAATCACTTATCACTAATCACTGATCATTAATCACACTTTTCCCTAGTGCTTTGCGACCTGTACAGCTCCCTTTAGGATTAAGGAGTCACAAATACGGATTTTAGCCATTTTTTATAAGGAATTTCCAGCTTTTGATACCGACAACTTCATTCACCACATGAAAGTTGCAAAGTACCGAGCAAAGACTTTCAACACTACACTTTTCCACTGAAAATAAACCATGCCCTTACGAAAGTGTCCCTCCTTCAGCAAAATCCCCACAAATTACACTATATTTTTGCATTTGGCTCTCACCTTCCACCTCTTATCCCTTTCTGGATTATTTCTGCATGACAGTGTCTTACAAGAAAGTTTTCCTCCACCACTGTTCCTTGACGCACTGCTGCTTGTCCAAATGGCCAGACAAGGAAAGTCTGGTGCAAGCCAGCGGGTGAGTGAGTGTCTCTGCAAACTGCACGGTCTCAAGGAAAGCTCAAGCAAGATGCTTCACAGTAATTACTATGAATCAGTCCCAGCTTTAATTTCATCTAGCTAAGCACTGTTTCTTACTGATAATATATGGAAATCTTCTAATCTTGCTTAAGATACTCCTAGTATCGTTCTGGATTAAAAAAAAAAAAAAAAAAAGAAGAAAAAAAGAAAAAAAAAAACACCCACAAATCAAACATATGGACATTTCATTTTCCTTTATTCCTACCCCCATCTTTGAACGATCTCTCGCTTGCCGATTGTAAAGCTTATATTAAGCCCTGGAGATGAAGGATCACTCACCATGCTTGGACATAAATAATACAGGAGGCAGAGTTTAGCAAGTATTCCCCTTACACTCCTGAAGCTCTTATCGTCCTGAAAACTTCGCTGGGAGAGAGAGAGACCCCTGTAAGAGAGGACAGTGGCGGGGGAGCGCGGAGCGATGAGCGGAGCAGCGGGGCTGGAAAGGGAGAGTGCGGCTGCCGAGACGGGACCTTGTCAGTGCTCTTCCCCCCCCGCCCGGACCAGCCGGCATCAGGAACGGAGCATCAGCCCCGCACCGGCCCGCAGCATGACGTCAGGGCCGGGAGCAGCCCTGCACCCCGGGTGTTTCACGGGGACAGGCGGCCGGGCGCCGCTCCGCGCACCGCGCATTGCTCCGCGCAGTGCTGCCGGCGGGTCCTGGCTCGGAGGGGAGCCCGGACGCCGCCGCGAAACTTGTGCAGAAGTTTTGGGGCGGCGGGGAGAGGGGACGGCGGGGCAGCCAGCCGCCGAGCTGTCACTGCCCGCTGCCGCCGGGGCACGCAGGGACGAGGAGCCGTCCAGCCCGCCGCGGGGCGCGGGGATACCGCTGCCCCTCCGCCGGCTCCTGCCGGCACCGCTCGGGCAGCGCACAGCGAAGTGCTGCCTGCGCCCCGCAGCAGCCTCCCCATCCCATCCCATCCCACCCCATCCCGGGAAGCCGCACGCAGACACTTCCCAAACTCCCCGAGGTGCGTGCGGGGAGCCCGGCTGCCCTGCCGCCGTGCACCCCCGGCTCCCGCCGCCTTGCCTGACCCTCTGCGGGGCGGCAGGGCACGGCGAGTACGGGGGTTCGACGGGATCCCCGCGCCCGGCAGCGGCGCTGCGGTGGCCAGCGCTCCCGCCTCCGGAGCGGATGCGGTGGCAGAGGGAAAAGCTCCGCAGCTGCGGGCTGCCCCGTCCGCAGGCGCTCAGCCCGGCGCTGCTGCCCCGCTCCGCTCCGAGCCGAGCCGTGCGGCGGAGCGCGGGGTGCACTGCGCGCCGGGCGCCTTCCCGGGGCTGCCCCGTAATTTTAGGAACTTACCGCCCGGCGGGGACGGGACCGGCAGCGCGGCCGGAGGAACCACGTTGGACTGAGGGACGGTTACAATACGTTCTATTTAGAGAAGCATTACATCACCCTCCGTGACGTCACGTGGGATTCCTGAACTTCTAAATCATTGCGGTCCGTGCCGGGGGGGGGGGGGGGGGAGGCCGGGCGCGCGGGGCGGGGCGGGGCCTGAGCCAAGCCACGCCCCTTTCGACGGGGCAGGGGGCGGGTGCGGGGCTGAGTCAGCCGGGAAGCAGCGCCCCGCCCCTCGGCGGGACAGCTCGGCGGGAACGGGAGCTCGGGGCTGAGGGCGCGCAGCCCGGGAGGGGATGGGGTCGTCCGGTGGCTGCCCCCCCCCCGCCTGCCTCCCTCCCTCTCTCAGGCTGGCAGCTTGGCGGAGCGCTGCACCGATGCGGTGCTGGGGGCTTGGGGCTGTAGGGAGGCGGTTCTGCGGCCGTGCTCAGGGGCTGCCCCCGCTGGACGACAGCAGCAGGGGCGGACCGCGCTCGGCTTCTGCAGTCCTCAGCTCTTCGGGGATTTTGTTTGGTGTCTATCCAGAAACTGGTTAATAAATAACGCGGTGTTCGAGAAGGGTGGGAAACCTCCGTCCCGAGCGGCAGCTCTGCGAGGGTGCGCCTCCTCAGCCTGCTCAGGTGTTGCTCTGTCCGTGCGCGTCCTTCTCCGCTGCTCCCGGTCCATGCGTGCCCTCCTGGCAAGGCTTGGGTGCCGGACAGGACCCAGGGGCACGCAGCAGTAAAGAATCTGAACTGAACTAGGTGATCGTTAAGGTCCCTTCCAACCGAAAGTGTTGCGTGATTCTATACAACCAGCTATGTCACTGCTTTTCCAAGGTCTAACATTTTGCATCTACTTGGCGGTGTGTCTGCTATTGTCTGGGACATTGCCGGCGATGAACGTATTATTCCACCCTGTAACTACCTCAGTGCCTCCTTTTCTGTGTTTTCGTGTATTAAGAATACTTTCTCTCAGCCTAATGCTCCTCAGCAGTGCCTCTGCCACCTGGGTCTGGAGGTTCCGATACGATAGCACCTAGCTATCTATTGCTGTAGTTACGTAGGAGGCATTCTTATCAAAGACTCAAGTGGTAATTAGCTGTATTTAGCCGCTGATTCATGCCAGGAGGCATGACTTAATTTCGATGCAGTGTTTTAGTACCTAAGCATGGAAGGACCTGTAGGGAAACGTCGGTGTTCCAAGGCAGGGTCTTAGTCTCTTAAACGTATCACTTGGTTTATTTTTTTCTGATAATCAGTTAACAGAAGAGAGAGTAATATAACATGTACTGCCAAAATCAGGCACGACTTTACAAATAACAATAATACAGCACTTTACTCCCAATAATACCATTATTTTGCAAGCTTATATTAGGATATCTAATAGTCTTCCTCAGCTTTTAACAATTCATTGGTGCTTTATGCAAGATTTAAGCAGATAGAAGCGGATCCTATCAGTGACTGATGATAGGTTTTGGAGTCATTTAACTACTTAAGATAAGGCTCAATGATGCTGTCAGTGTAAGCCTTCGTTTTGTCAGGTATTATCCTTGGAAATTTCATATGGAGTGCAAAGTGCCTTACCTCTAAATGTCCTGAAATTATAAACTACAGAGATGACTAAACTCATCATTGCAGTTACTTCTGTTGCACAGGAAGGGTTTTAACACACAGAAACACTGCGGATTTTTTAAGACCATGACAAAAAATTTGAGTGCAGGAAGCAGCTCTGCATCTCTCATTGAGATTTCATCATAAAACTTATGTACTCACACCTTACAGACACACAGCTGGGACTGTGGCTAATCAATGAGTTTTCGTGGGGTAGGCATGGCGGGTTTTTATCCAGGCTTCTTCATGAGACCAAACTGGAACAGGCAACACAGAATTCAGATGCTAGTAAAGGATCACAGGGCCCAAATCCTCCAGGTACTTGTGTAGCAAGAATCAGTTATGGCAAATCTGACACAGATAGAAGCAAACAAAATGCTAGGTGAAGTATTAGCCACAGTTTTATGTTATCAGTCTGGTGGTGATGCTTTCTTATGAATTATATTGTAGACCCCGTGTGACTTGTACACAGATTATAGTGAATAAATAAGTGCACCCACTGTGGGTATGCACTGTGCTATAATTTAACACATTTTGTTTAAAGTTCCTGACATGTATAATCTGCATGTCCTTCTGCCCTGTCAAGAGTGTTATGCAAAAAGATACCCTAAAGCAAGATGGAAAAGACTGCCACATTAGTCAGATCAGTAACTTTATGTGCCACATACCTATTTGGACAGATCTCTACCACTTAATGAGAGAGGCAGCTTGCAACAGTGGTTTGTGTATGTCTGACACTATAAGAGTGATGACAAATGCTCTGCTAGGTGGTTATGCTGTTTTTTGCTGACAGCAAAGCAGAGAGATTCTGGATTCCTGAAATGAGTCTCAGGTCCTGAGGGAAGACTTTTGACTCTTGAAATGAGTTATGGTCTGGGGGGGTGGGGAGGAAGAGTACAGAACAGAGTCAACGGTTCCTCTTGGGCTTGAATCTGCTGCAGTATGTGTCACTATCGTTGCTTCGCTCCATGCCCAGCTTCTCCTGTGCTTGTCACCCTCAGATCCCATTCCTCTCCTCCCTCTTCCAGGTCTTTCCTTCTCCATTTCCACATTCTTCTTGCCAGTTACCAACCTTCTCTCCACCCTAAGGCAACCACTCTGGTCTCTGAATGGGGATGTGAAAAGGAGCACTGAAAGATGCAGCCTTGTTTTGTTTTATGTTCACTTCAGCGCCTGGTGGTTGAGCAGTTTACAGAGAAAATGTGTTGATCCCTCCAGTCTGAGAACACTGAGCAGAGAAGAGACATTGAGAAAACATAACTGCAGAGTTCCTTCTTGATGCAAACTGTGGGATGACAATAGGACAAGAGGAGCCCACTGCCTGCAAAGCTGCTGCTTTCAAGCTGAGCTGATATCTGCTTGTGTGTTGGCGCTATGAGGAACAACCCTTAACATGAACTCCCATAAAGGTGGTTTAGATTAGCATAGTCTACTCAGCAGATGAGGGCTATGCCTAGAGTCAGTTACCACAGCTCAGCTGACAAGCCATAACTTGAGAACGTTCTCTATATGGGGGACAAATTTGGGCAAATCTTAGAGGGTATTCAAAGGCATCTCCAGTGACAGCAAGACAATCATTCTGCAGAGCTTCAGGCTCCTGCTCCAAAAGCACTAGGTGTTTCCAGAAAAAAAACAAAACACACAACAACAAACAAACAAACAAAAAAAACAACAACCAAGCCCACAACACAAAAACAAAACTCTTGTGAGATATGGGATAACGTTGGCATGGTAACTTACCTTTTCTGGAATGTTTTCTGGAATCATTGAATTTTGGAAGTGGCTTTCCAAAATACTCCCTCCTAGGGCAGGCACCAGGCGTGGAAAACTCCATCCTGAATGGTTCAAAACTTGGCAATGTTTTTTAAGTGATTGAAGAAACTTTTAATGACAAATACTGAGCCACCAACTACACGAGGCACAACCTGCTTTATCTATAGTGCTGTTTCATAACTAATTTCAAGGCAGAAAGCTTTTACAAAGCTGTTTTCTTCTGATGGAAAAATCCCTATTTAAATACTTTTCTGCATTATATGTTCTAATAAATGTTTTCCAGATAGGTCTTTGTCAGTTTTATTCTTTAAGTATAAAAAGCCCAAAGAAGAACATACCCTTTACAGCAGTAGCTTAACTGGTATGAAAACTACTCAGACTTTTGCAGTGGAATGAGTTAGAATGACATTTTGTTTGATTGATAGTAAATGGCAGTAGTGCTGTTTCAGCAAACACCTAAAATCTTTGTCATATCATTAAAATCATTGGGAAGGAAAGATATTAAAATAATTACAGGAGTTTTGTATGTCAAATATCAGTCTCAGTAAGACACTATTGCTGTCACATAAAATTAATATTTACTGCTGGCACAATGGAATATTTTACATACCCATTCTTACTATAACATCATTAACCACGTTTAACTAAGCCGCTGCCAGTGTTGAGTGTTACTCTCAGCTTTGGCACTTGCAATTATCTCGTTACAAGTACTTTGCAGCAATATCTTTTTAGCTAATCGGACAGTAATTTATTCGCCTCCTTCCATGCTACTGAAAGTTTAGATCTCCACATTTATCATGTGAAAATATCTGCACAAAGTAAAAAAAACATCACTCAGCATTCTTTCTTTTTAGTAAAGATCTATACTAGTCACACAGAAGTGAAGCTTTGAAATGAAATGGTAAGGGGAAAAATTGATTTCTAGATCTTAGCATATGCTTTAATCCATGATGATAGTAGAATGTGTTTTAAAAGGGGGTATAAATTATGCTATTTAATGTATAATAATCTGAGTGCTAGCCTGAACAAATGTAAATCTGGTGGGTTTATGAAACACTCAATTCCTTCATTATTACATCTCTGTTCAGATCTCTACTTCTTTTAGGAACAGACTGAAAGGGATATGAGCAAAGGGAACCAAGTACCCTCTACGGTTGGAGAGGCTCGCTAGGAAGAACCGGATTAGCCTTAAAACTGAGGCAGAAATTGGAGAATTACTAGAGTTGACCAGAAGTTAAGTAGTATTCAATATTTAAAAAACCCCAGACCCTTCTGCTGGTTGAAATATAAACAGTAAGTAATGTGCCTATTCAACTGTGGAGTTTTCTGCAGTGGGCTGGAGAAGAGAGGAAGTGTGATACATCACAGGGATGTGAAACAGCCCTGTGGGATACCAAGCAAGCCATATCTGTGGTTTTTTTGCTCTAAGTACATCTCACCCATTCATCTGGTTTCACATTCCTCTGTTTTAAGCAGGTGACATAAAATAAAAGGAGCCAGGTCTCAGTAGAAACATGTGCAAGGCAAAAAAATGCTATGTAAGAGGGGGCTAAAGGGTCCTGTTTCTTCGACACACATCTATAGTATAGATTTATATGAGAGTATATTTGGTCCCATAACTATTCATTGCCACAGTTCTTTGCTTTCTGGTTTTTAAAACATCAAATAGAAATCTTAATTCTCATCTGTTTCTGAATGATGTCCTATACTCTGGCACTCCTACAGATACTGTGTGAAAACTGATCAAATTCGGGATTCATGTTCTCTTTGACAGTGTCTATGCGCTAAGGCAAAGTGACTTGAATTTGGATAAGCCAAACAGGATCTGTGTTTCATCATATATAGGCTGCAGAAGCCACAGCCCAGAAATGCTGTCATTTCTTTTCCATTTCCTGTAAGGTTACCTGTGAAGTAGCAAATCACTTCATGCCAAACTCCCCTGACTGAATTGAGCATCTGCAGGACAAAACCAGTGTGCATTACTACAGAGAAGAAATGGAGCTAGCTGGTGGAATGAGGCTCACTCTAGACCTGCAGGTCTTTAACTAATGTTAAAGATATGTTGATCGGATGTATCTAACTGAGCTTTAAACAACACTTAAAATTATGGCTTTTAGCTCTTCCCAAGTTAACCAGAATCAGTCTTATGCCATGTTTCTCCTTACTCTTGGTAAACTTAAGAGAAGCTATGGGTTATGCTCATGCCATATAAAAAGAATGGGCATAAGAACGGAGAGGCACAGTCCTTCCCACAGAAAGGACCCTGGTAGAAACTAATCCATGCAGAAAGGTAAGTGCTGGCTTCCTCAACCCAGGGAGAACAGTCAGGGTGCACACAAAGTCCAGAACTGCAAGACAGAGGACTGTGTCTTCTCTTTCCCCATCATTTCTCTTGCTATGCTCCTGAGAGATCCCCGTATGTCAGGAAGCATGCTGTATTTGTCCATCCTCCTCTCCTTCAGATCTCAGTGTACATTTGTTCTTGATGCCTGTGCTGAGCACACATGTTCTCTCAGCTCTGACTTGCAATGTCATTTAACTCATCACCTTTTGTGCATGAGTGGGTATGCGATAAGTCCTAGTGGATCTGATCTCAGATGCCAGAACAATCTCTTAATCATCGTTGTGTGCCCTGTGGTCTATTCCAGGGAAACAGTAAAAAGAGACCATGTATTCCCTTCTCTATACCCAGTTCAAAGAAGTTGGTTTTTTTTCTCTGTACTCAGACACTATCATTTCATGCTTTTTTAGGATGAGGTCAAAAAATTATTCACATTATTATTCCCCCATAAAGCTCCTGCATTACTTCTTTTATATTTAATTTACCCTTTTTGATGTTATGTTTGTTGGAATACTCCTAGTTATAATTTGTTTAGTGCATGAATATGGAAAACTGATTAGATACACATTTTTTGGATAGTATAGCTCCAGTCAGACACATATGGAGGTTTGCATAGATTTTTGCTGCTTGACTGGGTTTTGGGGTCTGTTTTTTATTGTCTGAGTTGTTAGGGGTTTTAGTCTTAGGAGAAGAATGAGAAATAATAGGTGCACAAGATGACATTTTTATATGTTTCTGAGAGTCTACTTCAGAAACTGTATTTAAAAAAGAAAACAAACTGCAAATTTGCAAACTGCAAATTCTAATCTGCCTCATTTGGCCACATCTGATTATTAATGGTCTGGAATAACATAATATTTGCATTTATGCCTAAAAATTGTGAGGCTATGTGGCAAAAAGATATTTTAGATATTATAAATGAAATTAACTTCTCTTTCAATAGACCCTCTTTTATCAGTTCTCGAGAATGTCAAGAATGTCAGATACAAAGCTTGGTCTTCCTCCTTTAAATGTACTATAAAGATGGCTCATTTACATCTTCATATGACTCACTTTAAGTTTTTTTCTGCTTGAAACAGAAGGGGGGAAAATATTTCGTATGAGAGCCCTCAGATACTCAGCCCTCAGATACTTAACCCTCAGATACTCAACCTTCAGTTTCAAACACTTCTACTAGCACTGTCACTTGCACCAATATGCTCAAAAACCCAAGAGACAAGGAGAAATATGTGAACTGTCCTCACAAAGATGTCCCATGGACATTCAAGTTATGTTGATCGAGGGTAAAAGTGTAGCTTGTCAAAGGCTGGTTTTCTAGCCCACAGGTGAGGGCTGCAGAGGGGTTGGAATAGGGCCTCCCCACCATTAGTGCACTTATAATGCCTCTTAAAGTTCTCTGCATGGTCTGCTTAGTTAGGCTTTATGCAGGGAGAGGCAAATTTCTGCATTATTTTCTAGCCAAAAATCTGAGAAGGAGGCTGTGAGGAATAATTCCAGCAGTTGCCATGTAATTGCAAAGTTCATAATTGTGACAGTGCAGCAGAAGTATTTACTACCATGCAGCACTGCCAGTGTTTCACACAAACAGCAGTAAAGGAAGTTAATAAAGCCTTTTTAGTGCGATTTGGTTTGGACACTTGTAAAGAGCAGCCCTATCAGGAAGAAATAAAAAGCCACAGCAACTCAAGGGTTAAAATACTTTTTTCAAGAAGAAAATTACTAAAAATCGCATTAAGTAAAACAAAAATCAGTCTGCGCTACTAAACCTCATCTGCCACCAAGAACTTACATAATATACTGCTGACATCATGACTATATAAATTACACGGTACTTTCACATGTGACATAGAGATTATATTACTAGTGTATGAAAAAGACCTTTAACTTCCGATTTTTTAATTCAGGATGAACTGCTGCAGTATGTATTATAAAATTAGATACACATACCAAAGCATCGACAGCAGTTCTGACTTTTTATTACTCTTACTCCAACAGGTGCAAAAACATTCATTTAATCAACAGCTTATAGATGCGCAAAACCATTTTTAGAAAGGGTATAGCTTTGCTTTCATTCTTGTAACACAGGATACATCATGGGTTTCATTTTAGCTGAAGCACAGAATCAGGTTTGTTGCATTTTGCTGCTGTAGATCCATGGGTAAAATCCTGTCTTCACTGAAGTCAATAGGAAAACTCCCATGGATTCAGTGAAGCTAACATTACATCCCGTGTCTGTAATCAATCATTAAAATGTAGCAGGGTCCAATGAATGACTACATTGGAAAAAAATGACAGCAAAATACTTGGAGTAGTTCGCAAATATTTTGGAGACTTGAGACTGGGGCATTAATGCCTCTCCTAGTTACTCCTAGAAAAACATTTACAAAACTTGCACTTGCAGATACGCGAATTCCAGATTGGATTTTGAAGCCTGTTCCATATTTGACAATAAAAAAATACATCAGTTTTAGCTTCACCTCTTTCTCAATGATTTGCTCATTATTTTTGCAAGTTTCTTTTCCACATTTTATTCTTCAGTTGAAAAGGAGAAACATTCAAATGCCTTCACTTCTCAAGTGGAGACATTCATTAATCTTAAATGATAATGCAAGAAAATAAGACAGATAAATACTTGCAAGTTATGTATTTTATTTTGCAGTGCATTAAGTTTGTCTCTGAACTTCAGCACAGTAGTATGAAAAAGAAGAAATGACATATGAAAGTGACAGAAAATCAAGAAGTAGGACAACAGACGCAGGGCCTGGCATGAACCCTGATTTCCTCTTCTCCCTTCTTCTCCCTCTTCTCCACCTCCTCCATGGATCAAGCAAGGCACTGTATGCTCCAATGACAGTTATATTTGCAGTATAGCATTCAATATGAGCAAATTAAAAAGGGTTTCTAAAATACAAGGTAGATACAATGTAGTGAAAGCACCAAGGAGAGGTTTTTCTTACGTATTATACAAGGTTACAAATAAGGCAATTATTCAGACATTGCTGAACTTTCGCAAATAGCAACACTAGCAACTACATTCAAGAAATTCCAATTCAGACTTACCTGATAGAGAATGAATAATAAATGAACTCTTTCCTTTGAAAGTGTTGTATTTCATTTGTAAGAGCAACAATAAAAGTAAATTCTCAGTATATCTGTCATCATAAAAGTCTCTCAAGGCCCCATCAATAAATTACAAGCAAGCATGGGTGGATGGGGTCTCTATATGAGCAAATGACAGGGAAGCATAGAAATTAGATCTCATCCTTCTGGCTCAGTAAAAGCCCACCTTAAATTCAAGGTGGGCTGAATAACCACCACATGAACCAGGCACAGAGTACCCGTCATCCCCACTTGTACAGCTGAAATGGGTATATCAGAGTCTGAAGAAAAATCATAATGAGGAATAAACCAGCTTTGTGTATTCTCTGCTGCCAGAAAAGAAGAATGTACTTAAATATCCAGGATGGATTACCTAGCTCCTTTAAGCAAATAGCGCCACTAAAAATCATTCATCTATAGTAAGGCTGACTACAAATACCTGTAGGAAATAAAGATGCATCGTAGAAAAAGAGAGAACTTGTTTTTCTGAATCTCTAATTCTAAACAGTTTCAAGTACTGTTTTAGTAGCAAAGATAAATAGCTAATGTCAGGAGAGAAAACTTACACAGCTCTTGCCAGAAGATCTGATGACACTCAGCACAAGGTAACATGAAGTAAACAGCATTGTAAAGATCACAGGGTTGGAATGGAAATTAAACGGCCAGAGAGCGATCTTCTTCAGCAAAAATACCTGGGAAAATATAGAAATGAAACAACTTATTTGTGTGCTGAGTAGAAGAAAAGAACGCAATTGCGACTGATTGAGACATCAACTTGTTTGTGGAAAACCCTAAGAGATGGCAAAAGGCCTGCTGGAAACACACAAGGAAAAAGACTTATGCTGACATCCTAGACTCGATGATGCTCATTCAAGATTTACTATGAATTGCTGACTCAGTGTTTACCTCCCAGTTTTTCCCCACTGGGGAGGACATACAGGACACACCAGGTAAGACGATCGGAGACGATGAAGGAGGGCTGCGAGTTACAAAAATATACACACAGATAAATGTCGAGGCTGCCGATGACTCAGGCATGAAATTACAAAGAGAAAGTTTGTCCAGAAGTCTGTTGCTGTTAAACGTTTCTAAAAGAGAAAGACTCTGGACAAGAATAATTTTGGAACAGGGAACGAAGGATTTCCTAAGGAGTTTAATTTCTTTGGGAAGCATTGTGCTTGAAAGTGGAGCAGAAAACAGCCAGGCAAACCATGAGACATCTTTGTGGGGACATCTTTGGGAAATCAGAGAAGGAATACAACTAATCAGAGCTTACAGAGATACTATTAGATACCTGTTCTTACCAAAGTTGTCCTTTTTCAAGGATGATGAATGCTAACATCTAATTCTGGTTTTGTTTACCATCTAAAAAAAACAGGACAATTTTTCATGCTCTGCAGCTGGGAACTTTTTTCACTGCATGCAAGCACTAGCTTTTACTTTGTTAGAGTGTGTTTAAAGAGCAATATAGAACCGGAACCAGACACACTGAGTTGTACCAGTTGAGATAAGTTTTAAAGACTATTGTAAATTGCGAGAAAACACCTTTAAATTTTTGTTTCAAAACATCTCTTAACAACTACAATCTCATCGTGCAGATTGTATTTCTGAACATGGGGTATTTTTAAAAAGTATCTATGGGCTGTGCCTGCACAGACACAGCCCGTACGGGGTAATGCAAACTCTGAGCCAAGCCTACAATCAGAGATATTAACACAACTGATTATGCTGATGGAGTGAAGCCACTATTTTTATCTTAGCTGAGATAAGGCACACAGGAGATAAATTGCTGTTTGAATGGCAAAGGATAAAATTTCAAAAATTAAAAAAAAAAAGAAAGAAACGTTTTTCTTTAAAGGTACGGCAGCTGTAAAGACTAAAAGGGAGGGAAAATAATATTAGCCGCATTCTCTGTCTCCACAGAGGACCAGAAAGACATAGCAGGATGGAAGCACACCACCTCCACTGGGGTTGGGAGCTACAGAGCCAGCTGGGGCTGCGCAGCTACATGTGGGACTGCCTGTGGCCCAGGGCACCACAGTTGAACCAGCTTCCATCTTGAAGCAATTAATAAAACCTCTTAATCCCCTTTTCCTACGAAGCTCTCAAGGCATGTTTGCCAAAGACACCTAAAAACAGCCCCCTGGCACCATTGCTGCCCCTACGGTTGATGCTCCAAGTCCCACACCTTGCAGGGAGGCACTACCAAAGCCTGGCAAAACAGAGTTAAAGTTTGGGAGTTGAAAAGTTTTTGACCAAAAATCGCTTTCTTTTATCTTTGGTGCCTTCCCGCATCATGAGCATTAGCTGACACGTGCCTGAAGACCAAGAGACGTATCTGTTTGATGTATTGCGTTTTTGTCAAGAGAGCTCTGTTTAACTTTGACAGGCCCCTCATTTTCAAAGCATATCTGTTGTTTCAGAGTTTGTGAGGCTCCTGTTCAGAAGCAGAGTTCGAGTTTCTCTATATATTACCATAGCTGGGATTGAAGATGAAAACGTGCAAAAGTTTGTATGCACAGCCCACCATGAAGCTGACAGGCGTTTGGCTGGCATGTAACCCCTGTGATACCCAGATTGCTGGGATCCCTTGCTGCTGCCAAATCTAATGTCTGAAAGCAAAGTTCTGGCTCCTCTGAAAACATCAGTAACATTTCTGGTGGTTTGGATGGGGGTAAGTTTTCACCCCTGAGCTCAATGATGGGAATACTCACTGACCTACCCCAGCTGCTGACTTACAGACCCACCCACAAACCTGCAGGCAACAGTCTCATTCTCAGCTCCTGATGGAGTGACATAAGGCAGACTTTGCAGCCATGAAACATTAGCTTTATTGCAGCCTTCAGACCAAAACGTAACTCTCCACTTTTGTATTAGCTTTCCTAAATTAATTTCTTCAAAGAGAGGAAATAAAAAAAATAAATTAAAAAAAAATACTAGATATTTTCAATCTTAGCCTAGATATAAATGTCAAACAGAACCACACTAAAAAATCCACTAGGAAGTGCAGAGTAAAATTGTGTCTGATTGTTATGTGGTGTTGATTTTTAATCTGGTGCATATAAATGAGCTCCTCTTTTAATTGTTAGCCTTGTTGCAACATCTCGTTGCTGACATTTCCAGAGATTTCACTAACCAGACTAGCTAAAAGAACTGCTGTTTTTAAGCTAAAATATTAATAATAGCTGGATCACAGCCTCAAATACAGAAGCCAGAGTAGGTCCACTGATTTCCACACAGTAGTTATAACTAGTAGCCCTGATTAATGTACTGAAGTCACATAATAGTTTTCATTAGATAACTTCCTAGAGATCTTACAGGCTTGCCTTCATCTAAGACAGAGAACAGTGGTAAAAAGTTGAGAATATAAAATGCTCCTTTTGCCTTTCAGAAATAGTATCTGCTGTGCTTTCAGCACATGCTACATCCCATCATGTTTCACAAACACAAGGTATTCTAGAAGGCGATCCCTCCCCGGCTTCTCCAGTAAAGCTGCACAACGTACATAATTTATCATCGGGTTATTTGGGAATGTCTTTAATAGGTGCATCTTCCCATTTTCAAGATACAGGTTAAGACTCGGGCTCTGTTCCATCTCCAGTGGTAACAAGTTCTGTAGCTCCAGGCCTTCTGTTAAGAATGCTTGTGCTGTTCCCCACCAGTTACGTCACCCCGTTCATCCCAATTACTTACACTGCAGCTGATGTAGTGCTTTAATAATTTGTTTTATTTGTGCACTGATTAAAAATTTCTAGATCAAACATTTAATGAAAAGCTCTCCAACCTGACAGGGTTGCTGCTGAATGCAGTCATTTACAACTCCCACCTTATAATAACCAGAGCAAGTGTTGGAAAAGCTGTTCATGCCAAATGCTCAGCAACTGACACATATAATCTTATATCTTTTCATTTAGACCTTTTTTTTTTTGAGACCTAATTATATTGGTTGTAACTGTTCTGAAATGAATGGTGGCAGGAACTAATACTTGTTTATTTTCTTTCCTGACAAGTGCTCTGAATAAAAACAGTTTCTAGACATGATGGAATGACTTTTCCTATGACTCAGACACATTCAATGAAAAAAGGCTTGAAGAAACTGGAGCTTGTTTTCTGTCTAACAATAGTAATTGAAAATACCCAGAAGTTGTAAGTATTTATACCATTTAGAAACGTCAGGCTGAAAACTACATAAGGAGGCCAGAAACTCTTCAGAAAACAAGATCTTTCACTATGCTTTTTCATTTGAGCAAGATACTGCACTTATTCACTCAGGCTTATTCCAATTTAATGAATTTTTCTTTTCAGTTTAATTTTCTATTTAATTTTTAATTTACAGGTGCCACTTAAAGTAAACAGTCATATTCCCAATTGGCAACATATTTCATGTTCTTCACAACTCCAGGGCAAACTGGGCTTTTAAAATATACTGCTCAATAATATAGGAAAGGCGCATAAAACTTCATGTTTGTTTCCATGTTGCAAAGCTCTACCTAGCACACTTTTACAAGCTGCTTAGCTCCCAGTACATCAGTTATTTCAGCTTTTCTAAGAGTTGGCTACTTAGTTTGGCTCTGCCTTATAATCAAGTTACGCTGAAATTTTGTTATTGCTCTGCAGTAGTTAAAAAAAATAAATGTAAGTAAATATTATTTGAAAACTTGGTAAAATGTCTGCTGAAGATACAAATATGGTAATTTAAGTGCAGTAACTGCAAAGACGTGAAATCCTGCTCAGAATTCACTTTTAAAAACCCCACCTAACTCATGAAATACTTTTGTCTATATTCTTTCCTAACTCCTAATGCTACGAGCACATTTTCTGATCCCAGGAAAGCTGTCGGGCTGCCAGTTGTACCCCTGCAATTGTAATTAAAGTCACATGGCCTTTCACCTTACATCTCATGCTCAAAACATGCAAGATGTATAAGCTGCCACGCGCACCCCGTTGTATTTCCTTGCTAATGCTACCTATGGCCCATCTGCTCTGGCACCAACATCCCCAGGGTCATATTCACATATACAAATGCCATGTCCGAGCAGCCTTTTTGTGACATGTACTGAAAACCTCTAGCAAAGAACTGAAGTCGTGTCAATACCCCCAGTTTGGGGTGGTGAGGGCGTGTTGGCCATACTGCTCCTTGGTAAGTAAAGGATCATAACGCTGTATATTTTACTCGGAAGGGGTACGCTTACGGCAGGGCTCGGCGCCTTTCGTTTCTAAAAGGAGGGAGGGAAGCCGAGCGGGTGTGCCTTGGCTCTGCCCTGTCTCCCCGGCCTTTCATTCCTCATCGGAGGGCTCCCTCTAGAGGGGTCCGGACCCGTTGCCGGTGTCCAGCCGTCCCCGCACCGTCGCTCCCTCACCGCTGCTCTCCTGCATCGCCCATCCCCGGCACATCTGGCTGCGCTCGGCCGACCCTCCTCCCCCGGGCTTGTGACTCATCTCCTCAGTGGAACTCAGAGGGAAAGAAGCCGTTAGCAGGTTTGATGGGGAGGCAGAAAGGAGAACCTGAAGGAAAGCTGATTATTTTTTATAAGAGCAAGTAGTGACAGGGCAAGGGGGAATGGCTTTAAACTGACAGAGGGAATTTAGACGGGATATTAGGCAGAAATTCTTTACTATGAGGGTGATGAGGCACTGGCACAGGCTGCCCAGAGAAGCTGTGGCTGCCTCATCCCTGGCAGTGTTCAAGGCCAGGTTGGACAGGGTTTTGAGCAACCTGTTCTAATGGAAGGTGCCCCTGCCCATACCAGGGAAGTTGGAACTGGGTGATCTCTAAGGTCCACTCCAGCCCAAACTATTCTAGTTAGCCCAAACATACTTCACCTATGCAGAACACATACTCCTAATCACAAACCAGAACATATCTACATTTTAGACTGTTTCTTTGGTTCTACATTCATAGTCAGTATGGCAGTACTTAAAATATTATTTCTACTAAAGTACCTGAGGTACATTAAGGCCTGATGTAATAAACAATGTTTAAAGTAATGAAAAAGCATGTTATACCTACAACACTTGAGGCATTTTCAAGTAACTAAAAAACTGTTTTGAAATAGTAACATAACACACCATGGGTGTCTACTACTCATGTGGTAATTCATCCTATGGAAAAGCACCACTCCCTCCACCAACTACAGAGAAGTCTGGATAAATAGCATAGATGAGCTTCATGAAGGTTGCAGACACACAGGGTAGCAGAGATGAATCTCACCTGTAGTTTGTATAATAATTGCAATTAACTCGTGTTCCTTAAATCTGATCTCTCTATACTTGGCCACTTTCATTTCCAAGTAAGAAAGCAACAACCCTTAGAACACGTCTGCCCTGTGCAATGGAAGGGCACAAGGTAGACTAATCCAGCCAGCATTAACTAAACTGATGTGTCTGCATGGAGGGGGACAGAACCTGTGCAAGGTTCCCAGCTCTGTCCTGAAAGCAAATGTATGCTGTGAGTTCAGCCTCTTCCTAGGATATTTTGGCTCAGGCAGAGCATAATGTTGACATGAGTATGCTGACTGATTTTGCTCATCCTTAGACTAAGCATCTGCACTGTACCTGTATACAGCCTAAAGCAGACTTAGAGATTTGGACCAAAATTGCTACTTTTGAGTTTAGGAAGCTGACGGGCTTGGATCAGTGTGCAGTTGCTCCTGTATGTAAGCAACACCACAGAAAGCCACAGATGGAAATACTCTGAAGACCATTTCAATAGCATTGTTAAAAGAAAAAATGACGCCTCAAAAATAAGTTTAAGTGGTCCTAACTTATTTTTTAATCTGTATTCAATTAAACAAGTGCAGTTATTTCCTATTTATTTATAGATGACATTTTTGTTATGCTAGAGTTTTATTATATGTTCAACCTTCACAAAACAAAGGAGTGTGTTTATAGAGCTCTTACCTGTAATTAGTGTCACCCAGTTAAACAAGGCACCTCTGTTTTATAACTGCCAAAGCTGTCACACTTTCTTCCAGAATGAATTTCGGTGATGGACTACTTGAGCCATAGTTTCTTTAAGAAGTAGCATAAAAATGTGTTACTACTCCAGACCTGCAATTCTAACCAACTGTATCAGGTGGCAGGCTCTGCCCACAGTGCCAAAGCTCAGAAAATGCTTCCTCCATTATATTTCCACTTAATTATTCTTGTACTTCTCAATAACTTTGTGTCATAAAATCATGGCATACAGTCAATTTGGATTAGCTTTATCCTACCAGGTTATGACAGACTTTCAGCCTAGTCATTAATCTGTCATCATAAGTTTTGGAATCATATAGATGTGAGAACCAGCCATATTTAAATTGGGAAGGTATACTTTTTTATGAGTCTACATTTAATTAGAATTCCAATAAAAGTGACACATTCATTTGAGGCAGGCTTAATATGCTGAGTTTAACTTTTTTTCGAAACACCTTTCTCTTAAAGAGAAATGTCTGCAAAGAAAAGCAGTATTTTCTCCAGACATAATAATCTTCTTGGCCTTTCCCATGGCCCCAGGGCAAAGGATCAAACTGATACTGCAGCTCAGGAGGAGACATGGAAGGCTGTTGGACTACTCAGCCTCTTGACCACTTACCTGCTCTTGCATTAGATTTCACCATGACCTACACATTCTCTTCTCTCCTCTACATACCTCTCCTCCCTGCTTCAGATAGATCTCAGACAGCCCCTGGCTGATGCTGCTGCATCACCCGCTGCCCAGGATGCTCCTTGCAGATGGAGGAGGGAGGAAAGGGTGATGAGGATGAGTTTGGATGGAGAGGGGAAAGGGTGATGAGGATGAGTTTGGATGGCAGGGGGCACAGGCAGAAGAGGCAAGGCACAGTTAGGGAAGTGATGCACAGGTAGGCTCTGCACCAACCTGCTTCCACAAGCCACCATGGCTCTCACAAGGCATTTCTTTGTTCTACAAATGAAGATGTGGGTTGGTTTCCAACCTGCTCAACCACTTCCTGCAGAGAAGATGGGATTGTGATCCCCCTGGGAGCCAAGGGAACAGCCGCTGCTTTTCATGGCCAGTCTATCAGCTTCCACAACACTTCCTTATTTTCCCAGCCAAGGCAACAAATGGCCTCTCTGTCTAAGGACTTCAACTTGATCAGAATCCATGCTTGAAATGCCCACACTAAACTCACCATTTAACTACCAGACCTTTCATCCCTTGGGCAGAAGGACAGGGGCTATCAGCAGCACCAGCCTCAGCCAGCCCGATAAATTTTAATTTGCGTTAGCCAAAATAACCTATAAAACCGATGCATTTTTAAACAATCCTAACAGGATGGATAACATTTGCTGCTTTATAGCAGCTAGTAATTTTTCCTATTTAAACATATTTTTATTATAAAAAAAATAGGCCTGCTTAAAGTTACATTTGGTTTTATAACACCCTACATTAAGGCCAAGATTTAATACCTGAAAACTGTTTATGTACACTTTAAAAATATTCTGAATCAATGAGCTCTCCTTAAACTCCAATGAGATAAAAGGTGCTATTCTTTACTTATATGTAGTTAAGGAAACTTTTGAGGTCAGCTCACCTTATAAATATGTTGCAAAGTCATGCACTACATTAAATATTTACATTATTTTCAGTCCTTGCAATTGAGCAAGTTCTGATATTTACATTTCTCCCAACTGAAAGCACTTTCAGACTGTGTTGTACATTAGAAAAAAAAAAAAGAAGTTTGCCTGGTTTTGCCCTGAGCATTTAAGTGAGCTCACAGGAGCAGAAAGAGTCTTTACTTAATTTGCCCTGCTGAGAAATGCATGAGACAGTTCAGGAAAAAAAGATTTAAAAGAAAATTGATTTTGCTGTTGAAATCATTGAACAGAGTACACCCTTCATTAGGATCAGACCTTGGAGAAAAGGCACCCACTTTTCGGAGGCATGAGAAGACACAAAGGTTTCAGAGAATATGTGATTCCCATTGATTCTACAATCAATCCCGTACTGACTATAGAATCACAGAATCATAGAATGGTTTGGGTTGGAAAGGACCTGAAGATCATCTAGTTCCAACCCCCCCTGCCATGGTCAGGGACACCTGACACTACTATGAAACCATGTAGATGAGGCCCTCAGTGACGTGGTTTAGTGGTGGTTTTGGCAGTCGTAGAGTAACGGTTGAACTTGATGCTCTTAAGTCTTTTCCAACCTATTTGATGCTATGATTCTGTGAAAGCAGCTGGGCACTGAGCTGGCTGGGCACTTTCAGGAATCCTTCTGATGACAAAGATTACCTTACATGACTTTTAGACACCACACCTGTGGTGCACAGACCTAGCTTGTGATGTGTCACTATGGCATCTTTCATAGAGTCATTAGCATTATCAATTTTATGTATAAAACAATGATAAGTTATGTTTTCTACTCCAAACTTTCTGATAAGTAAATTACTGGAGTGGGTCCAGAGAAGGGCAACAAAACTGGTGAAGAGCCTGGAGCACAAGTCTGATGAGGAATCGCTGAGGGACCTGGGGTGGTTTAGTCTGGAGAAGAGAAGGCTCAGAGAAGACCTTATTGCTCTCTACAAATAAAAGAGTATGACCTCAAACAGCTCTAAAAACATGGTTATAAGAACCACATGCTGCAATGAAAACACCTAAGAATGCTCGAGTACTTCACTGACAAACCCTATGTCCTGTATCCTGTACACAAATATTTACCCCCCAGTACTACACTATTCCTATATGTAGCTGTCTCTTCTGCAGCCCAACCCAGTGCCTTAAATATCCATTTTTCTTTGGAACTGAATGTTCTCATGATCAGTTATTTGTGTGATTTGTGTTATTTGTTTTAGTGTGATTTATTTGCTTGCAAAATGTAAGCCTCCTTGAGAGGGTGTATGAAGTTTTCATCGGGATGTTTTCCCTCTTGCACAAAACCTCAGGTGAGTTGTGCAGCTCTGCCCAGACCTCAAAGACCATGGCAATGATGCTCTCTTGTATCTCCAAAAGCTGTATTGAGCATCACACTTTAGATACTCTTAACCCAGGGCTGTTAACTGAAGGAAATGACTGGTCCAACACAGATAAACCCCAGTTGAGGAAGAGCTGCAGAAGTGAGCTTTGAACAAAGGAGGAAAAAGGACAAAGTCTATCCACAGCTCACTCAAAGAATCTGCCTATCCCATCCATGAGGTGCCTTGACTCATTCAGCAGGAGGCTGTATCCCAAGTGATTAGGCAGCAGTGACACCTAATGCACAAGCTGGTAATTTCTTTTAATACAAAAAGCCCCTTCTGCCTATTTCTAGAATCAGGGTGTACCCTCATGGACAGTTTGCAGGTTTTAGTGAGCTACCAAGTGGCTGGTGGATGCAAGCCCATCAACACGATTTCTGAGCACTTGCTTATTATCAAAGTCAACAAACATTTCTGAATAATAGTGAACATGCTTCTGCCACAGAAATCTGGTTTCTATTTAGTACTCTCCTTTCAAAATTTTAACTGCTGAGTTTGAAACTATGGCCAACTACTTATCTCTTTTAAATTTAAATATTTTAAATTATTTTTAAAATAATCATAATAAAGACATATTTGATGCTGAAGATTTTTCTTTTCTTTTTTTTTCTTTTTTTTTTTAAACAGGTACCAGATACTGAGTTTGAAGAGTTTTTTCCTTACCCCATAGAAACAGAATATGTTAAGGGATAAACTCACAGCTGATACAGGCTTTTCAACAGAGAGAACATTCTCCTCATTTCTATTTATTCAGTTTTGCCAGTCAATAACAGGTTCATTCAAACCAAGAAAGTGATTTGGATTTGAATGGTATGAAAAATTGCTTTCCTTTTCCAATCCATGAATAAAAAGTCTGAGGGGTTTGGGTGTGCAAGTTCTAATATTCTGAAGGACTGAATGACCAGAAAGAATAATTTGACCACTTACTGGTGAAATTTCTTTAAAAGAAATCAGTTTTAAATGCATCCAGCACATTCCATTGTTTTTTTGTTTGTTTGTTTTCTGGCTGATCAGATTGTTTTCAGAAAGCTGGTTTTCTCTACTGTTACTTGAATATCTCTTTCTATCTAAAGGCATTTCTGTGCAACACTGAATAAGAACAAGTATTCCAATAAATGAAAGGTATCATTTATAACAGTAACTTACAGGAATTTTCCTTCAGTTTTAAAAGGCAAGTACTTTTTTCACTTATACATGAAAACAAAACATTCTGCTTAGCAAAAAAAAGAAAGATTAGATGAAGAATAAAAGCAATACTTAATTGTATATCAATGTATATTAATATTTATTTATTAAAAACCTAACCTTCTTAGGAAAAGAACTAAATTATCCAAAGGCAAACCAGGATGAATGTTGTTTATTAAAATCATGGTCTTCTGAAGGTTACAATCTTTTCTTCAAAACAATGAGCTCTGCTTATTAGAGTAAGCTATTTGGGAATAAAGGTATTTCTCTGGGCACTGCTATATCTGTTTCTGTGGTTCTTTATACTTTAGTTTGGAATTTTGAAGGCTGATGGTGATTTTGAAGGTTGATCATGATACAAGGTTTTCCTCCATTATGAACTATTATGTAAACCTAGCTTGAATAAGCTACATAATTTTGCCAAATGATTCCTGAACCTGAGCCAATAATCTGATTAAAGAGAGCAAGAACTCACTTTTTATATTTAAAAAGCGTGTTTGGAGAAATTCCACTGGTCATTCAGATTTCATTAACCTCCAAGTTAATAATTCACATTTTGTCCATTATATTAAATTCTGTCTTCAGGCCAAATTCACCCTTGGTATATTCAAACTCGGGAAAAAGTCATTCAGAATGACTCTATTTCTCAGAAATGAGTAAAACTAGAACAAAAAGAAAACATTACATTGCATGTCGTTTCCTTAAACTGCTACAAAAGCATTCTGCTGCAAGTCTCCTCTATATGGCTAACATAGCGGCAGCTCTCAGATGAGAAGAATAAAGAGTGATTTTAGAAGCATAAGACAGCAGCACAGGACAGGAACTGTAGAAAATAGCTTTCTTACCTAATGTGTACCCAAAGCATTACCAGCTATGCTGAACTGAATTCTGCACACTGTTAGAGGAGCAATGATGATTCATAGAAAGATAATACACTGAGCTATCTCCGACAGAGTCCATAGCAGATCTTAACAGATGGGACAGATCTCCCGGTGTGCTCCCCTGCCAGCATCCATTACCTCTATTGTAAATACTGAGCCAAAACATTACTCAGTGCGTGACCTGTCCATTCACAGAAGTCATATGCTCCTTTGAGAAGACCCAGGGAGTAGAGGCAGAAGGGAAGGCAGATTTTACATAATTCCTTTTTTTTCTTTTTGAATGATGCCTATAATTTCCTCTGCCCTGAATCCCAAAATGTATTGCATCCATGTTCCACTTCTGCACAGTGCAAGAAGTATTTGGTCTTACAGACATGCTGAGCCTTTTGCAGAAGAATAACTCCACTTATGCTCACCTATGTGTGTAAATACGATAAAAGTCCTAAAGGCTCAAAGATTATTTTGTAAAAGAAATCTAAATATGTATATGAATCTTCAAAGTCTCAGACTGGAATTCTGTCTTCTATCCCTAAGGTTTCCTTGTTCTCACCCAACCCCATCAGTGATATCTCATGCTGAAAGTCCTCAAATGAGTGAAGAGATTCAGTTTATCTGTTCTAACTCACTGGTGCAAGAGCAGGCCAATTCTCCCCTCCCTCCCTGTCTTTGAGCTTCACTTGTAGGTATATCACAGCAGAAAACAAAACAACATGTCTTGATTTTTCTAATGGATGATAACTGACATGTAGGCGATAGATGTATCCTACACACTTCTTTGAACGACTCTCAGAAATATTGTAGTCCCTACTAGCTAGAAAAAAAAGAGCAGGGTTTTGCTTATTTTTGTTGATTAGATTACAAAAGAAACCTAGGCACTATTTTCATGGAGAAAAGAAAATGAATAATCTGCAGCCACCATTTCTGAGAGCGGGCTAGACTTGAAACGGATAATGTATAGTTTGAGGCTTGTGATTTTTTTCACTTGTCCACTCCCTGTCCAAACACTCAAAGTCAAATGCATCCATGTAATCTACTTATAAATGTTTCCAGACTTCCAGACAATGCAAAATGATACTCATACCCAGCTCTGACAGCCTTTTTCAGACATTGAAGAACATTGTCCAAAACGTGCTGATTTGCAGACACTTCTCATATTTAAATCAAAGCAATTTCACATCAAATATTTCTTGCAGGTCTAATTTTAGAAAAATTCCTGTAGACTATTACAGTGTAACAAAACCTAAAGTGAATGAATATGGCCAAACAAAGTGAAGTGCAAAAAGCCTGTATTGATATTCAAAAGGCTGGATATTCAGTTCTTAGAAGTCTTGCTTCTCATCAGCTTTTGTGATGCCTTAAAAAATGAGAGTAAGAAAGACCAATAGACAAAAATTAGAATGTTGGGATTTTTTTCCTTTTCAATAGGTAACGTGTGAAAAAATATTAATGGATGCTTAATACACCTCAATAAAATATTCATACGCATGGCTGCCTTATGTTTCTGTAGAGATCCTCCTCTCATGGAAGTCCATTTTATGCCTTTTTTGGTGTCTAGCTATTGACAAATCTTAGTATCAGAGCAAGTCTGATTTACATTTTTAGTGCCAAAGACCTTAAGAAACCACAGATGGGAAGAAAGTAGTATATTTGATACCATATAAAGTAGTATGTTTGATATTTAGTGTCCATAAGAAATTTGTGTTGTGCTGCCTTTTTTCATGAAGGCCATATTGTAATGTACACAAGAGCGAACCATCAACAATATTATTTCATTGGGAATTTGTACCAGAAGTTATCTGATTTGGATCTAGTACAATGCTTCTAAATACAAGATGATGATGAGTTGATGGTATCCTAAGACCATTGACAGAAACCACCAAATCCGTTTTCAAAAATATTTCCCATCCTTTCTTTTAAAATTCCTTATTATGGTATAGATGCTACCGAAAAAATAGAATAATTAAGTTGGCACACATCACCATAACTGCCCATGTGGCTGAAATTATCAGCCTCTGAGTGGATTAGCATGAGCCGAGTGCTGATGTGCACCCCATGCTTCTGTAGGGCAAGGACCAGGAATTACAATCTGAAAGGCTGTCAAGCACTGTAGTCAGACTGCCATCTGTATTCTGAATGTGTGTAGGTCTTCCCAGTTTTCTGGTTTTACACTTTGAACACCAGGTTTCTTCAGCTGCTTTCAGCATCTGGACTCCTCTGCCTTTTGAAAGGGACGGGGGGATTTGTCTTGGCATAGTTTGATATGACTGATTAGTTTAACTAATCTCAGGAAAAGGAAAAGGCTAATACTGGCAAAGTGTTCAAATGCAGAACTGATTTACGGGATGAAGAACAATAAACCATAAAAATGAAGTGGATTATCCCAGCAATGGAATGGAAAAAAATCAACACTAACCTAGAAATGAAGAAAAAAAAACCAAACAAACAAACAAAACAACCCCTTTCATTCAGCAACATATTCAGGTATTATCAAAAACTCTGTGCTAATTTGACTGCATGCACCCGGCATCAAAACATGCAAGAACAGTAAACTAGATGTAGCAAGGGGACCCTACTAAGTGGTAACGCTTTTGTAAGATCTGACAGAAGCTCTGAGAAAGATTCTGTTAAACCTAGAGAAACATTTTCCCCTGGCAAAAGTCGTATGAAGACAGCAGCAAGCACTGTAAGAAGGGGTGAAGAACCAGGAAATCCTGACCCTGCCCTGTTCTTTTCTCTGCAGAAAGAGAAAGGAAAAAAAGGGAAGAACTGAGGAATAAAGGCAATTTCTCCAATAGTTCGCAATGAATATTCTACAAATATTCATTGCAACAATTCTAACAAATCCCTTGTTACTCACCTGCTTGCCTACATGGAGCTACATCAGAAAGTGTCACTAAGTGAAGAATACAGGAGACAAAACCATGGAGGGCTGAGAGGTCCTATGTTCAGTAAGAAACAAAATGATACTTAAGAACAGGAGGAAAAGTTATTTATTGAAGAATACACTCTCCATATACCATCTGTATGTCTTTGTTCTAAGACAAGGACCTAATAAAATAAAAATTTAAATAAATAAAAAAGCCTAGAAAAGAAAAGGAGGATGGGAGAAAAAACTTAACAACCACTAAGATAATATTTGTTAGACAGAAGGGACCATATATGAGCCTTTACGATGAAAAATAAGATTAAGAATTATAAGATTTTGCTTTCTTTTTCTTCCTATATCTATAGATGGATTTTTTTTTAATTTTTTTTTGTGAACAGACAACACATTAACTGACTAGATCATAGGCTTCTAAAGTAAAGAGGACTTCTGGTGTCATATGCACATGGGATGCTCGTAATGACTGGGAAGCAGGAAAATTGCTGTTCAGTGACCCAGTCCTAGGACAGAGAGGGGGAAGGAGCATAGGATTCCTCCATCTCTTTGGGAGCTGAGCCTGTTACCTGGCAGTTGAACTCCTGATGGAATAAAAGCTTAGTCTATAATTATGGCATGCATCATGGACCAAGCAAGTGTCCCAGCTATGGATTCATGCATTTTAAAAGCTTTGGTGCAGCTTTTTTGAAACCTTTGCATTCTGGGCTAACGGGCATTCTGGGGAGCAATACTGTTAAAATAATATTTCATTTATTTAATTTTTTAAAGCAGAATGGCTGTAAAGACTTTCAAAATTAAAAAAAAAAAGTTTCATCATAGAACTGTCTAGAACAGCCATATTTTTAGATTTAAAATAGTTTTGCCATTGTGAATTCAATCAAGTGTCCCTGATAGGATTTGGGTTAATGGGGAGTAAGGGGGCCTGCAGTTACAACACAGGACGCACCGAAGACTGGAGTTTGCACTGCACAGAAATAGGGAGGAAGTTTGCTCAATATTTATACTCACAAAAAATGGTAACGTCCTCCCTCCAGTACAGAAATTGGTTAATGACAAGATAAATCAGTCAAAGATCTACAGATCTGAGTCACTGGGAGCAGCTGGTGTTTAGCAGCCTATGTGTTAGATACCAAGGAAACCCTAAAAACAGGAAATATCAAACTCAACTCAAGAGAGTAGAACTGTTGTGAAACTGTATTTCTCTGATTCATTCAATGATTTGCAGATGTCCTCCAAAACCTATGTCCAATTTAGAAGAAGCTAGGCAAGGTCTTTAAATGAAGCTGACCCATCAATCACAAATAGCAGATCCAAGCTGCCAAATAAGACAAACGAGTTTCTAAGAAGTTTCAAATTATTTTGCTCTTAAACAAAACTGCATCCCAAAATCTGCTGGTTAAGGAAGGGCTAAAGCATCTGTTATTATTTTTAGAATTTCAGTAACTAATTACATTACAGCACACCAGCCAGTTTCAGACCTGCAGCCAAAATCAGCTCTGCTACGTTGAAGTAAAGCTGGAATAGCTGACCTGCTTTCAGGGAAAATTTAAACTGATTTCACTAAGATCAGACTTTGGCCCCTAAAATCAGCAACTGCAACTTTTCATGAGCCCAGTTTGATCCCTTGGTGTCAGAAAGGTTGGGCAATTTACCCTCTTTTTACCTAGGAAATGTACAATAATGTTGAACAATTTGAGGGCATTGTACAAAAAGGGCACCACCAAACACCACCGGTATCAAGAACAGTCTCACCATTAGCACATTGCTAATCCTCAGAGAAACCGAGTAAGCAAATACATACATGACAAAGGAGCTTGTTCTTCCCCACCTCCACCCCTAAAACAATGTTAATGAAAAAATTCCTGCCATAGGAGAGGGAATTGAAGTGCTACTCCAATATTATGTGTTGGGAATAGAAATTCCCTCCAGGAATGCAATTCATTTACTGTGCTTTCAGTTGCACAGAATTTGTTTCCCCTGTATTCTGGGAGAAAACCCACCAAATTTTCTCTGTGCTACTTTAAGTGGAGATAAGTGCACACACATGAAGACTGGCAAATCCAAGTGTCTTTTCTTCTTCTCCTCCTCCATGGCAACCAAACTTTAAAAAAAATAAAAAATCATAATTTTGTGTTTAAAAACACGGGAAAACAATAACCTGAATGCAAATGAGAAATTGCTGACCTAAAACAACCTTTATTTTAATGTCTGAGGGAGCAATGTACTGCATTAGAGCCTAGTACAGTGCTACCACCCTCATACATAATGCTGTTAGAAAACTTCTTAACCTACAGAGAATAAAACATTCTTCCTTTCTCTGGAGTAAGTTCTTCCCACCAGCTCAGCAGGTTTATTGACGAGTTGTTGTGAGAAACATTAAAAATATTATGAAGCTTCTTAAGCAGTAAATAAAAGAACAATCAAGGAATTTTGGAAGAGAGCCCACCATCCATGGGCAGCCAGATTTAAAAATAATTCCCTAAAGACTACTGCATTCTAAATTGACAGTTTTCTTTAAAGAGAAGGACCCAGAAATTGCCCTGGACAGCCAAGTCACGTCAATGCCCAGATAAGGTCAAAAAAAGCAAACAAAAGGTAAGAGGGCACAAAAAAAGGAGGAGTGAGAAATGTTGCCATATGAATGATGTTATTATTTATATCAGGAGTTCATGATCCTGTGCAAATACAATCAGCACTATGAATACTATCTCAATAAAGGTACTGCAAAATTAGACGGAATTAAGAACTAGAAGAGAAAAGGATATGAAGAGACATCTCACAGAAAGAAAACTTGAAAATGTTGGAGTTTGCTTCAAAGAGAAAACTATGAGCCATCATAAGAAAACAGCAGTCATTTGGGGGAAAAACTTAAACAAAACAGACCTTAATTTATATTATATATAACTAAGTAGGCAACCAGTGAAAAAACCAAAAGGTAGCAAGTCTAAAGCTGCTAAAGTGGCCATTCTCTATGCACAATTCATCTGCAGAACCTTCTCAAGCCAAAAATTCAGAAAGGAAATGGAAAGACAAATGCAAGACAAAAATATTATAGAAATAGTTTAAAGTACAAATGCTTCATTGGTACTCCAAAGAACACAGCACAAATCCTGATTCAAAACTTTCTGAAGTCAATGGAATGTTTTTTCATTTGTATTGAACTCAGATGAGCCTATTGTTATGAATTCCCATGATTTGTGAGAGGGGATATAAATCCCAACTTTAAAAGAATATAAATGTAGTTTCTGTGTTATTATTATTTCAGAAGTATTTGTCTTGGTTTCTCCCTTGGGATAGATAATGGAAATGGTATAAAAAGAAACATAATGAAAATGAAATTTGGAAATAAAATTTACCAGAAAAAAAAGAAGCAATATCAAATAACAGCACTCCCAAAATTGAATACAGTTATGGAAAGTTGCCATCTGAAGAGCTGACTTGTTCACATCCATTACTCAGAAATCACTTCGAAGATGGCAGATGCCTAAATGTGTGATACTTAGTACTTTATAGAAATCTACAGTAGATGCAGACACATGTAAGAAGTATTTCAGCTGTTTAAACAATCTGTTTTGCACAGAAAAGCTTTTGATCTTTTGGCTGGTAGTTTTCATGAAATATGGGGAAAGAACTTAAATGTAATAACACCATTAGTGAAAACAGTACTTGGAGGCACCTGAAACAAAAGCAGATTGATAAAATTAACACACACACACAGACACACACACACACACAGAGAGAGAGAGAGAAAAACTGGAATTGAAAACAAAATAAATGTATTTATGCAGCTCAATTCACAGGGCAGCCAGACCAAAACCTCCATTATTTCAAATACCTGCAACATCGTCCACAGTGAGTCAGACGTGTGAAAACTGTACTCCTGAGAGCTGGGATCTATTCGTATGTTAGTGACTAATAGCAAAATCAATGCTCCTTTGTGCTTGTAGCAAGCATCATGTGGGATCTGGGCCCTTATCTCCAGCAGTGATCAGCCAGGAGAGCAAGGTGGAGAAAGACAGCAGATGGAACAAAGGAGCAAAAAGCACAAGAAATAGGAAATGGAAGAAAGTGAGAAGAAATGAAGGAGACAGCAACATAAGTAGAAGACATTAAAAAAATAGAAACCAATATAATATCTACAGATGAAGTGACATTTCATTCTAAACTCCATTTTTTGAAGTCAGAGAGGGATTTCCATGGCCCGTTGACCTTGTGCTCCTCTTTCCCAAAGGGTCCATTTTCATTCACAGTCACTACAAGAACTCCCAAGATTGCTTAACAAGATTTTGCAACAATGCTAATTACTTTACAACTTTTTCACTGTGTACTGAAACCATTTTAGCTACAAGAGTTGCTCTCCACCCTTATTTCTTTTCCTAACTTACTATTGAGAGGAAAAAAAAAAAGCTATAACCAGAGAAAATTGTTCAAAAATACAAATTCAAAATATTTGCAGAAGAATGAACACTTAATGAAATAAAATAAAGATTATTGGAGGGGAAGAAGTCTTTCATAGAAAACAAAAGATGGAGAAAAGACAAAAAGTGCAGTGAAAACTAGAAGAAAAATAAAATATAACACAAGAAAATATACAAGGCAACAGCTGATTTCATGAGTGTCTAGAAATAGGATAAATATTGTAGCTACTGAAATCTGAGATAATCCTGAACCTGACTCCATAAATTTTCCAGCTTGATTTAGGAAAATGTTTTAAAATGGTGTTTAGAAAATATTTTCAATCAACGCAAGGCATACAGTCTTGTGTTCCCTTGCAATATAATAACAAACATCCAAAGTGACAAGTTACTGCAGCTTGGTCATTTGCATCCTACAGCCCTAGCCAGGAGCAGGGCAGCTGTGGGGTAGTGGGGATGGCTCCAGCCCTGGGCATGAGGCACATCCCTGGGGTCAGGGATGGGTTGAGGCTGGAACAGGTTGCCCACCCATGATGGGGGATCAGGATCAGCAGGGTCTGTGGCCCAGCAGGACTCCCAAGGCTTCTCCAGGCTCTTAGAAATGGCTTGGAAAACAAGACTTGCTTCTCCATTGTAACTTCCCACACATAAAAGGATTGCCTGTGTAGGGTGGGCACAGAGCAGGTGACTGAATTAGAGAGAAGAGATGGTCCATGACCCTTGCAGAAGACAGACTGAAGAGGAGGTCCCATGCTCCTGAAACAAAACTAAAAGGGGGTCCCAGAAGTAGAAAAGTCAGAAACAGAAAGCTTCTTGAAACCCCCAAATCTGTCAGCTCTCTGACTTGTCCACTCAAAATGTTACTAACTCCACCCAGTCCATTCCCTCAGCAAAATCATAATGCCAGATTTTGTAGCCCTTCCATGAACAGTGCAACCAGAACCCTAGTAACTGTCCCAAATCTCCCTTCCTTCCCCAGTCTCCTTTACCTGCTCCAAAACTTCTCACCCACCACTGCAAGACTGAGTCATTATGCTGCTGAGAAACTTTGAGCCAGCTCTGGGACCGGGTCCAGCAGCAGTGCAGCTGCTCTCACATGATGCTGAACCTGAATCATTAAGCTCTGCCAGACATGAGCCACAAGGGTATCTCAGCACACAGATCCCCAGTGCTCCCCCTTGTCAGAGAGTTTATTAGACCAGGCAAAGTGCCAGACCTTGGCAGACCCATGGGTCTGTGGGGTGCAAAGCTTCAAGGTGTGGGAATACTTCATGTTTTCCAGGCTTTCCATTAATTGAAGTTAAACTAAATTTACCAAAGGGGTGATTGATCCCTAGTTTTTTTTTCCCTTTTGGTTATTTTCTCTACAAACAAGTTGACTTAACTCAACCTATTATAATTCTTTCTGTAATAGGTTATAATACAGAATTCATGGATTATCACTGAAAAGTTTTGTGTCAGTCTTTCCACCTGCTGCTCTGGTATCTGATTCAGTCACGCTTTTGATCAAAGTGGTAGCCTAGCTGGCATCTGCAGTTCAAACTGCTGCACCTACACGAGCAATTCAGTTGTTTGAAAATAACTTTGAGACTTCTGAAGCAATCCATGTAATGGATCCAATGAGCAGATGTCCTTCTGTCAACCTGGTGTACAGTCTCCAAGTACACTCCAAAAAACAGGAGCCTGTGTCAGGTTAATGACTTGTACAGGTATGGTAGAGTAAATACTTGGGTTATCAAGTTGTGGTGGTCCTTAAGCCTCTTATTCAATTTCCATGTCAGCCCAGTCAGGTATTTGGAATAATTTGGTTGTTATATGCCCAGATCCAAGGGAAAACAGTGTAATCATCAGAGAATGAGTGGTCAGTTTGCTTTCAGAAGTTAGTAGAAAAGAAGTTCTTAAACTCAGACGATAAACACAAAAGATGTTTTGTTTCCTCCAACAGATAGAAAAGTGGAGGACAAACTCAAAATATAGTCTGAAGTTACATAAATAATAAATACAACAGATATTACATACTTCTGTGTTACGTCAGAGAAAGAGTATGTGAGAAGCAGCGAGCTATTAACCCCTGGAAAGACTAAGGAAACGATACATGTCATTGATTTCATGAACCAGGTTTAATTAGACAGAATATGGCTTGCCTAGGATTTGACTATGGATTAGTACATTTTGCTTTACCTTGAGAGCTAGAGGCTAAACTGACACATCTTTGGAAAAGAAGGCACAGGCAGCATGTCCACCTGGTGAAAGAATGAAAATCTGCTGGATAACAGTGTTCTTGTTATAAGATCCCTTCTGCAGTCACAAAATACACACCTTGTTACAATTTCTAGGTCTTCCCTTTCATGTTCCCACTAAAGGCATATGGTTGAAAGTAAGTAGCATTACTACCATAGAAATAGAATTTCTCAATTTTCAGTGTGAAAAGTATTTTAGTAAGATCACTCAATCATTATGGTAATGCTTGTTATGAGATTCAAAGTACATCCACTTGGTCTAGAAAAGTGACTTTACCACCCTTGTGTATAAAAACCTTTTACATTCTCTTTTGTTGGTACCATAAAAAAACCTCCAATCCCTAACTTTTAGAAACTTAGCACTTTTTCTCTCACTGGAGTTTTATATTACATTTATCTCCATGGTATCCAAACACAGAAGACTTTAAAGCCCTGTAGGAGCTTTCAGTGTTCTGCAGAGAACAAAATGGGTGGCTTGCGAGTGGAGGAAGGGCAAGAACCATGACACTAATGATGGCACCAGGGAAAGGTGGGATTTCAGGGCAGCGTATGAGAAGACAGACCCCTCTGTGTGCCAGTTTTTCCACCTGCATAAAGAACTTACAGACCACAACCATGTTTCTAGAGGGCTTTGAGCTTTACAGAGAAGAATTATTATGAAAACAGAGAAATTACTACCCTGCCAATAAGAAGATAATGACAGGCAAAAGGCATAAGAGCCTTCCTTTGTTGAGCTTGAGCTGAGTTTTCATAGTACTGCTCACTGTGAATCTCCAGGCATCTACTCTCACTTTTTCTCTCATTTTTACTATTTACATTGAATTAACTGCTGCTGGCCTTTACATCAGAAAAAACAACAAATCAAACTGTATTTTCTGTCTCAGTTTTTTCCTGAGCATTATGCTTTGGATGACTACTGACTACTGGCTACAAAACAGAGTTCCAAATTTTTCACTGACCACTTTATATTCCCTGACTCACTCCCTAATAACTGTCTTCCCCAAACCAATATGACACTGCAGGACAGTCCAGAAAGTAGACTTTCCCAAACACTTCAGGGGAAGCATATTAAAAAGCTTTTGCATGCCAGGGAAAAAAAATAAAGAGTTATAAATAAAAGAGGAGGAAAAGTGACTACTGGAAAATGTGCTGGAATTTGTCTCTCACAAAGTAACTCTTGTGGCATCCTTGCCTTTGGTGTTATAATCCAGATATCTACTTTTCAGTGGCACTCTGCCATCTACTGTGAAGTCATTAGAGGGAGAATGCTTTAAGCTATATAAATAGAATCATAGAATCATAGAATAGTTAGGGTTGGAAAGGACCTTAAGATCATCTAGTTCCAACCCCCCCTGCCGTGGGCAGGGACCTCTTGGAACATAGGAGGACATCATTACAAGGAATTATTATTACATAAAGTGATCTTACTCTCTTAACTTAGGACATAACATAAGCTAACACCCTACATTGTCAGAAAGCTAAGGAACATAGCAGACTGAGCAAAAATGTGGTTTCTTTCTGTGAAGGAAAAAGGAAGATAAAAATTAGCAGGTAAGTAGATGAGTGCACTTTGTCCTCTCTAGGACTACTTCCATTTGCCTTTGTCTAGTTAGCTGGAGAATTCTGGCCATTTCTTATTCTCTTATTTACCAATCACAAAGACACTATGGGTTGTAACTAGATGATCTTAAGGTCCTTTCCAACCCTAACTATTCTATGATTCTACGATTCTATCTGTTTTCTTTTCAACTCGAATTATCTGAGACATTCCTGCTCTGATTGACTACCAGTCACCATGTACAGTCACAAAGCAGTATCATACAAGCTTTTTTAACAACACTATCCCAAAACTGTTCCACAACAGTGACTTTCAAGAGAAAAAGAGGGTGTAATTCTAGTCTTCTGTCTTTGCTGAGACTTGTAGAAGAGTAATTACTGAATGGAACAGCTGCCGTCTGAGAAATGGAACTACAGGAGCATACGATACACTATCCATACAGCCAGCCATCATTTTACTCCAGAGATTAATTCAAATTAAGATATGGCTCTCAGGACAGACATGAGCTGGAGATCTAAAGGCAAAAAGCTTTGGAGCTTATAGAAATGATGCACCTTTTTGCTGCACAAGTAATAAACCATACAATGGACATGTACCTGACTTCTGGAGGAAGGACCAAAAGCATAGCAGCATGTTCCAAATAAAGAATGCAGCTAATAGGAATACACAATTCATAGCTGTGTTGTAGCTCAGAGCTTAAAAGCATTTCAGGGTAATTCTCCCTGTATTCAATGGAATCAAAGAAAACCAGAGATCTCCTATTAGTTTGATTTTTTTTTTGCTAAGCACATACTCCTGTCATCTGATATTTCATTATTAGTGGATCCCAGACTTACTCTGAAAAGGTAATGGTAAATCTTTAAACCTTTTTTTTAATAAGGGCTGATTTGTTGCAGTTTGCTAATGAAAATAATAATTAAAAAAATCTATATTTTTTTGTTTTCTTTACTGATTCTGCTTTATAGCTGAAATGATACAATCAATATTATTAGCCCTCCTATCACAATTGTTGCTTTCCACAAAATTTGCAATACAGTCTCTGAGATTCTGCAGTTGTCTTCCTCCAGGCGATGTCTGCAATAACTGTATGTTACTATAACTCTGCATAAAATCAAAGTCAATGATAAAATGGAAAGTGGAGATGGAGGAGGAAGGAACGAGAGCAGATCAAGCATGCTAAACTGTTGATTTATTAACATACAATCCTGAAAACCTTCTTTTTAAAAAAATGGTCCGCAAGGTCTGGTTTTGATAATTTTGCCTAGAAAAGAAAACTGACATATAGGGATACATTTTCAAAGCACTGCACAAAGTTTTAACAACATGATTCCCATTGACATTAATGAGTCACATGGCTGAAATCCTGCACAGTGCTTTGAAAATATACCCTACAGCCTTTTAAGCCTGCTTTAGGGAAACCGGATCACTTGCCTCCTAAGTAACCTTTTGGTTGCAAGTCCTGATTACAGCTACGGGCTCCGTTCTTCACCCGCCAGAGAAAGCTCCCCCCATGCTGTGTGAGGATTGCCACAGTAGAAGTGTTTTGTGGGTGTGCATGGAGCTGATCCAGTGACAACCCCATTCCTCTGTGACCAGGAGAGAGTGTGGGTAGGAAAAGGAACGTGGCCCAATGGCAGCTGCCATAATTGGAAACAGCTTCCAAAATGGTTTTAATTATGATGAGATTTGCCCTGGCATTTCATAGAATCATAGAATCACAGAATAGTTAGGTTTGGAAAGGACCTTAAGATCATCTAGTTCCAACCCCCCTGCCATAGGCAGGGACACCTCACACTAAACCATGTCACTCAAGGCTCTGTCCAACCTGGCCTTGAATATTGCCAGGGATGGAGCATTCACAGCTTCCCTGGGCAGCCCATTCCAGTGCCTCACCACCCTCACGGTAAAGAATTTCTTCCTTATATCCAGTCTAAACTTCCCCTGTTTAAGTTTTAACCCATTACCCCTTGTCCTATCACTACAGTCCCTAATGAATAGTCCGTCCCCAATACCCCTATAGCCCCCCAGGGCTATTACTGTATTAATTTACTGTAGCCAAACTCAAGATTGCCCAGCCCTCTGTCTTAAGCTATGCTGTCACCATTGTAGTGCAAGATCTTCAGACATGTCAACATGCTCAAGAATCATGAATTTTTTTCTCCTTTTCTCTACTAAATGGTGCTACAAAAGGAAACAAACATGGAAGTTTGTAGGGAAATGTGGTAATTGTATTATACCAGCTTCTAATTTATCTCTTCACACAGTCTCACCTGCCTTACATCCTTAGTCCATCATAGCACTTCCTCACCACTTTCTCATCAATAAAATGAATATTTGAATTGAAACAGTTACCCTCTAGTGAGAAACAGCAAGAAGTTTCTCCCCTCCTCCTGAAAAAGAAAAAAAGAAAGATAAATTTATTTTGGAAAGCTTAACGTCTTGAAATCAAGAAATGGAGAAAGCCAGCAACAGTAAATCTATTTGCAGCATGCCTTTGCTGATGTTAATTAAACTGAATGTTATTTATATCCTCTCAGACATAAGGAGAGGATCTTGCAAACCTTTGAAATGTTAGACCTGGACAATCCATAGACACTAGAGGAGTGTGGGTTTTGTTAAGCCTGAAAACATTTGGTCATGCAAAAACTGTAAATACTTCAGACATATATCAAAAGATGACGTAGTTAATGACTAAAAGGGATGCAGACTTTGGCTAAGCTCCATGGCCAAAGTACAGAGCATTTTTCTGTGAGCTACTTAGTTAGATGGCTTAGCAGACCAGTAGAGAATGCAGATAAGCAATATTGTCCCTGCACAGGACACGGGCACCTTTCAAAGGCTGTCCCAGGATTAATTTCTGTGAAAGGCATAGGTTGGGTAAAGGCAAGAAACAAATGGACTTTTGGATTTTTGTTGTATTCTCTTGCCAGGAGATGGCTGACCAGTGCTGTTCATATAATTAGAAGCCTATTTTCTTTATTAAAAATAATAACATTAAGCTTGCACAATTAATCATAGGAAAAAAATACAGAATTGGTAGGTAACACTGATGACATCTTTCTGAATGCGAACTGTAAATTTATACTTTGAAGATAGATGAATTTTGCTATAGCTATGTTATATAGTTATGCATACATAGTTTAAAAGTGCAGCACTACTCTTCCTAAATGCACATGAAGCAATTAAAAAAAGTAATTCACGCTGACTCCCAGTCCACAACTAATGCAGCATAACACAACTTAGCTCTCAATAGGCATGTGACCTTGCATCTGCTGAGGTCCTTCTAGGAAAAACGAGGACAATCACTCAAATTCAACTGGGACTTGATAACAGGTTACCTTGGTCATTCATTGAGAAATTGGAGAATAAATAGCAAGGCATGTGCACAATAGGGTGGAGGTTAGTAACAACCATTCAGTCCTGCTTCTGTGTCTCCCAGGGTAAGCTGCACAGGTAAAGTAATAACACACAATTTTTACAGGGCAGTGGCATTTGCTTGCATTGCAAGTGTTAACTCTTCTTGTGTCAATTGGTTTTAATAAGCTGCAGTTAACACCAAGTGGTAATGTACAAATTAAAGCACTACTTTCCTCCACAAGAGCGTTTTTCCTTTCTATTTTATTTTTGGGTGAGTCTGGTTTTGTTTGCTCAATACACTCAGTAGCATATGTCCTTACATACAAGAATATGAAGGGTTGCATCACTATCAGGAGACTTATTTAAAACCAAAACAAACAACAAAAAAAAACCAACATTTTCTTTTTTTTAGAAAAGGTTCTATAACGTAATAGTCAGACTATTTCTTAGTTTACATGTTGGCAATGCCATTTCCCCCAGCAAGCTGCGGCCAGCAAAATGCACAGCAGACCAGGAGACCGGTGACAAGACTTGGAACAATGCATGAAGTTGCCCCATTTAACTGTCAATTACTGCCTTTCAGCAGAAGGCTACTGCTTCCCAAGACATGGGGCCTGAGAGCACGAATACTCAAGTCATCTCACTGGAGAGTAAAGCACATTAATTTTGGTCATCATCAGTGGAGGAGACCATGAAATTCTTACAGGTTCTGTTTCTGCTTGCAAATAGGCTTCATCTAAGGTAGCAGTGCCTGTCAGTTTTAATAGCAACTTTATAGCAGTACTGTGTTTAAGATTGATATGGCATAGACACATTTACGAAATAAGTTAAACATTTCATCTGTGATATCATTTCCTTTAAAATTTCTCTGATTTTTTTCATGTTTTGGCAAAACCTGAATGTGAAAATCTGCTTTAGATTTTTTTTATTCAGTATTCTAGGTTGAGTTCAAGGAATAAACAAAGGAGAAAATTAAAGATGAAAAAAATTCACTGCTGGCTTCAGGCTTGTAAATGCAAACACACACAAAAACAGATTCACTACCTAGCTTTACACAGAAGACACTGCCACAAAACAGATTTTGCACATCATTTGTTTTAATACTTTGGGGAGAATCAAGGACTCAGCCCAAAGTCTTAATTTTGTAACAATTCTATGGTCTTGTGTAACAAAACATTTGATTTAGATGGTTGAAGTACAGGAAAAAATCTTCAGAATGATGGGTGTTCCTAAGATGCGTTCATTCTGCCTATTTTGAAACAGCATAACAAACTTAATAAGCTGTTAAAAGTAATAAGGACATCATATTTCTCACATGGTTGAGAAAGCAGAAAGAACACAGCAAGCTCTGACTTTATCACCTGAAGAAAGTTGCAACACATGTTCTTGGTGAGTAATCTTCATGCCCCTTTCCAGCAGCATTGACATGTAACAGTGTAATTCTCTCATTTCAAGAGTCCCTTAAACAACAACCAAAGAACAGTAGATGGAATCAAGAGAACTGGCCACTGAGTAAGGCCTCCCATTGTAGAATTTCATTAAAAATATTATGCCCAAGGATTAATATAAAGATGGTGTTACCAAATCTGTCAGTGCAAATCAAGATATAGAACTACTAATCAAGATACAGAGCTAATAATAGTTGAAAGTAATAGCGCAAAGCAAACAAAGAAAATTCACACAACTCTTAAGAGATCTCCAGTCCTGAGCTTTATCTTGCTCTTGTAAAATCCTCAGAAGTAAAAAAAGTGTGCTGTTTTGTCTTTCCTGCAAGTCATTGGCTTCGAGTACCCTGCAGCCAAACACTGGTTCACAGATCCCTTAAAAATCCTTGGGAAAAGGAAATTCCTGTGGGTACCAGGCAAATGAATGTCCAGCATATTACATGCACAGAGCAACTGCACTGAGCAAGCGCAGGCTGACACTGATACCCACAGCTCTGCTGACTTTAGATAACCATGTCCTTGCACACATCCTAAACCTGTACAAGGGCTTGAGCTTTTTCGTGAAGCTGAAATGTGTTGTACCTGGCAAATTTTCACTGCTTTGGGTAGTAGCTTCATCTGAAATGTTTTATTAAGCGTCTGTGCTTACCATTCCTTCTAACAAAAGGTGCAGCCATGGGTGGACACCAGCTCATTCAATTTGACCCAAGCCTGTCCAACTCTGAGTCTGCTATAAATCATTTGCAATACAAATAATCTATGGTTCAGTCAACCCTTTTGTCATTGCCCATCTACCATAACTGGTGGCCCACCCAGATTTCTGTTCCTAGATAGGCAACTGTTTCCAATGGCAAAGTTACAACATTATAAAGTACTGAATAACACATTTCACTTGTCTCAGGTGATTTATGACACTAATACTTTTGAATCCCTCTTCTCATAAATAGTGGAAATGGAAACTTCTTACTTTATTTTTCTACCAGATTTAACAACACTAATACATTTAAAGAGTATCTGAACTGGTAAATAAACTATTCAGAACAGCATGCATCTTTGGTTCAGACTATAAACCTTTAATTCAAGTAGAAAGAAGACAGTTAACTGTGTAGGTCCTGCCTGATTAGATATGGATATCTCTTAATGATTATGATAAAACAAGGGCTATGTTATGGGAGGTTGGGAAGAGAAGACAGTGGTCATTATCCACTGAGTAAGATTTCAAGGACATGCAAACCATTATTTTTTCCTGCAATACCAAATGCAAACAGAGCAATATTCTTTTTGACATATTAAATGGATATCTGAATGCTTTTTTCTACAGTCTCAAGCAGTGCTTCAGAGCTATACAAAAGCAAAGAGAAGGAGAAAGAGCACACAAGTAACCTGAGAAACCCAGGGACGGTTTGCCTTTGGCTGGATCCCCTCCATGCAGAAGGGAGCTCAGCAGTATGTCCCACAGAAACACTCATGAAACAACATACTGTCAGACATAGACAAGAGCTAGCTCCATAACATCAATAAATGTTCCAAACACAATGAAGATCCAATCCTTATTCACTGTAAAAACATAAAATAAAAGACATTTCCTGCCCTAAAAAGGTCACCATTTAAGAAGACAAGACAGACAAAAGCTTGGGCAAGAATAATGTTTATGTTTCCCTAATACAGTTGGAAACTTCAGCAATAACTGATGGAATCCATTGTAGCCCTAAAACACTATTCCCATTACAGCCTACACCAGGTCAAAACTTTAAAGTAGCTTGCTTGGGTTTGGCATACAGTACTTAAATATTGTGGTATACAACACTTAAATCACAACTGTTACCTACTGAATGTCTATTCATAGACTCAAAAGGATTATGGCAGTGAAGTGAAGTTCATGTTGCCATTCTCAACAGTCATGACTGATTGAGCTAATTTAAAGTCAGCCCACATAAGTAAATCTAAGCTGCAATTACACCTCCAGACAGAAGTATACCTATTCTCAGTGACTTACCCAGTGTAGGAAATTAAGAGACTGCAATAAAGATAAGACCTGCCAAAGGATATTTGAGCCCCTACCCAGTGTCTCCCAAGTCTACCCTTACTCTCTGGGGCTTTTTTAGGTGTAAAAGTTGATTTCTATCCCAGTAAAATTCAGACTGCACTAATATCTCTGACTGTGGTGTATGGGATGTAGGAAGCACATGAAGTCAACAGCAGGACAACCTCCACTCCTTCCCTCAACACTCAAGACAGAAACAGCTTCATTGCCAAGAAAGCCATATAACACATGTATGAATGCCTGAATAATTTGGGTGCCTTGACCCATGTTAGACCCAGTTCTGGATTTATATGGCATTGAAATGGGAGGAGGGGAAGGACAACACAAATTAATTTAGGTTGTCAGTGATTGTTCTGTGCTTGGGCACTTGTACTCTTTATAGTTTGGTGCTACTTCTAGATATATTAAGTTAATAAACTCCATAAAAAGGCATGCCTTTTAAGAATAAGCTTCCTTTAAAAGAAATTAGATCTCATGGCAGCTTGTTGATTAAGCTTTTAGCTTTGTGGAACACCTGAGCAAACAATAGCAGCAAATTTTTGACACCAATATAAGCAATCTTCTCCAGAATAGCTGCTGAACTATATTGGGTGATAAATTCCATCTCCCCAGTGATGGCAACAAAGGCATTTTCCTGCACACCACAAGGTGCGCTGTTCAGTGACAATCCTCTTTTGGTGACCCCCTGGCCTCCTCCCTAGCAGCACTGAAGCAGAAAACACACATTGTTTGAAATGCTGTTCTAAAGTAGCTCACCAGTAGCCAACCAGAGCCATCTTGCAGAAATATCATCAGCTTTAACTATGTATACTACAGCCAACTATAAAACCGACTAATACTGGTTGCAACATTTTTCCCAGCAGGGGACTGGGAGTCAGCATCCCCCATCAGTATTTTGATGGCTTGTGGGATGTGAATATGGCTGGACATCATGCTACCATTTTGCAGACCTGTGTGAAGGGAAGGGATTTAACATTTTACATGACTGCGCAATGCTCCACACTGGTGGCCAAAGGATTAAAGTATAGATTAAAATCTGATAAAGAATGAAAATACTTTTTTTCAGGTTTTCTCATCTTTGGATTTTAGCAAATTCAAATTCTCTCTTTTTCTTTTTTTTTTCTTTACTTTTCCTAATGTAAAACACTCATTTTTTTTTTTAAACCATACTTGGAAGATTTCTTAAATCATTAGATCTTCTTAAAATATGTGAGATGATATTTTTAAAGATATCCACAGTTCTTACTTCAGTTAATTTCTTTCTAATATACATCCCACTGAGGTAAGTCACTAACAAAGCTTTACTTTTTCAGTCAAACTTTTGTCAAAATCCTGCATTAAATCAACAGGAGAGAGGTCATCTACTAAACACGTGGTTCAAAGAATTCAGCACAGATACCTTCAGTCATATGCATATAAAAAAAAAGTTCTCCCAGAGGCAAGAGCCATCTTATTCCTTCTTTCCTTGATCAGAGAGCTCTGTCAGAGAGGACTTTAACCCCCTTTACAAACTCCCCAAGGAAGGGCATTGCATCTCAACTTCTCACCAGAACCACTTCTGATGTGCCATCCAAGTGAACTGCATACTATCTGCGCAGTTGGCCTGCAAGTGGTGCCTCGCGAGTATTATGCACATGGACAGCAGGGAAGGCAGCAATTGGATCGGGAGGCACAGGGCCTGTGTCGTGTCCTCTCTTTGTCTTTCCACAGGCACATGAATCGTAACACTGGCTTGTATTATAAAGGATCCTGTCAACTGTAGCAGAAATCTTCTTTCAGACATTTTTACAGGGAGGGAGGAAGGACCACGTCTAGGTGGCCTGAGACTAATTTAGATGGCAGACTTAGATCATTTAAAATCACAACTATATTTGATATTCAAGACCACTCCACAGATTTACTTTATTCAAGCAGCATCAATTTCAGCTGGAGTATAACAAATAGTGACCAGGCCACTGAAGATTTACATTCTTAGTTTTGAAGGCTATTATCCTTTGGACATATTGCACAGTCTGACTCAAATGAGTGATAGTAAACACAGACAATAAAGACCTCTATATTGATTTTGCAAAGCTGTTAGAAAGCACTAAAATCTGTGTTTTTCTAGAAATAAAAAGTGATTTAATAAGCAGTAACTTCAAGTAAATATGCTGCTGAGTACCTTAAATCATACCTGCATTCAATGAGTAGTTATGCACAGCTTTTCAGCTTCTTGTGAAGTCCCATGTGAAAGAGGAGAGTAGATATTCAACTGTCTCTGATGTAGGAGGATAAAAGACAAATACAGTAAACCCAAAGACTTTTCAGGTAGAATTTCCTTCAGTGGTTTCCAAACCATGTACAACTGAAGGAAAAGAGCAATTGGTAACAACCCATGTTTAGGTATGCAGCTGCAGTGGCTTGACGCTTATGCTTCTTCACCTAAAAGGTAGTAAGTATAGTGTCCTCACTCTTCCGTTCTGGATGACTCATACTGAAGCAAGTTCTTCATTCAGACGTGATCCTCTGTGGCCTCTACACTGTTCTGTAGATTTGTCAAAATCTGTCCCCTTCTGTAATGAAACAATGCTGTATGTCCATGATCATTCATGAGTGATGTTGGAAAGTTCAACCATACCTCTTGTGCTGGAAGAAAGCGGTCCTGTAAGGGTTGATGAATGAGGTACACAATACTGTACTGGGATGTTTACTGTTTGACCACACTGAAGCTTATGCGGCAGGTTTCGGAAATCGGTATGGGGATTTAGTTAAAAAGCACTGAGTTGCTGACATGCTCCTTAAGGAAAGTGAGGTGTGTCTTCCTCACTGGAGGTGGTGGCACAACATCAAATGCAAAAGGGGTGCATGTTTATAAAAATCAAGACCTTTTTTATGTAGCTAGCCCAGTTGTTATTACACTACCTGTCTTTATCTATTCAAAATTGTGGCATTTACAGTGGCAAACATTAAAAATACAATACTCAATAGTGACCAATGTTCGTGCCCCACAGTATTCGGAGAGGACAGAAGCTCCTTCAGAGGGTCTGATGATTGGCAGCAATAACACTTTCATTTATACTGCTTCTTTGTGTGAATGTATCAGCTGGAGAAAGTCTTTGACTGGTGTTCTTGAGACTACAGACTCCAGAAGAGAAAAGCATGGTCATAAAAGGAGATTTGTTTTGCTGCACTGCCAATATGACCACTTTTTACTACAATGACTAAAATTGTTTATAGAAAAATAAATGCCATTCTCATTTCTTTGCGTGTGACAGATGTGAGTTCCTTCTGCCTCTGAAGGCAAGGCTTTCCAGTGATTCCTCTTGGGATGGCACAAGGAAAAATCTTCCACTCTTTGCAACCTACTTTAGCTACAACCTGACCTCAAATTTTGATGAAAGAAGAGTGGTTTTCTGAGGCCCATTCCATGTTTGATTCCTCTGCTGAAATTGCTAGCCTTTCAGGCTGGCTTTTCCAAAGACATCTCTATGCTGTAGATTTTATAGGACTATTATTCTCTACTAACCTTTAGTTTGCTCTTGCTTGTTTGGTGGCTTTAGACTTTCTTGGGGTGTTAATAAACTCAGCGAAGATAACCCGAAGTAAATCATACCAGCATCAACACCTGATATAGCAAATGCTATAATTCAGATGACCTGAAACAAGTCCGGAAAGCAAAAGGAACATGGTAGAGGTTATGTTGCCTATGCAGATGAGACGGATCTTTCAACAGCACTTGCCATGCATTTGGAGGAGGTTATAAGACAAGACCTGCTTTGGTGATTTAAGTCACTAGGACCACAGGTGTCACTGTGGAAGGGACTGCACCCAGCCTAACCTGTGAGGTTAGGGTGTAAGGGGATGTTTTCCATATTGCTCTTGAAAATAGCAAACTAGAAACACTGTTACAGCTACACCTTACTTAGATCTGAGGATGTTATTTCTCAACTGGACAGGAGGGTTTGATAATACGTTTTTAAACGTTTTTAAATGTTTTACATACACTTTCAGTGTACTCACAAGAAGCCCTACTGCCAACCTTTTAAATCTCTGAACAAGAGGGAGAAATCAAAACACTTCAGTGGCAGTGAGAAAAGCTACTGCAAAAATTCAGTTCCACTAACATCACTGTTACATACCTGTGCATCTTCAATAGTGAGATTTAAAAATTACCCTGATGAAAATAATTGGTTTCAATACACCACTTGTCCTAAAACTACTGAAAACAGAGTAAGTATAATTTAACAGTTCCATTGCCAGTCTTCTGAGACAATTCCAGAATAATCTGAATATGTATCACAGAACTGAGCCGAAAATATTAAATATCCCAATAACTTGATCAGCCCGTCTAGTATGGGTCTAGAAGGTCCTGCTTTGTCCCTCAGCCTAAGGGAGAAGGAATGAGTCATTTGGGAGAAGTAAAAGGTTATGAGGAGGTGAGATGAAAGAATTAACTTCTGTGAAGTGCTGGGAGATGCGAAGCATCTCAAAGAAATGGAAAAGGGTGATCTATGAGAACCTTTTTGGTTTTGTTACAGGCCATCATATGTAGCAAAATTTGCATCATCCTCAGTGCAAGACAAGCTCAAACCACAAGCAGAAGGCTCAACTGGTTGTTACACTAGGCATATAACTTGGTTCCTCTATAGCTACCAGTTATTTTTTATACTATTAGAAATGACACAAAACTCTCAAAAAGAAAATACACTTTGTTTTTAAGCTACCTGTCTTTTCTTCAAGGTGTTTTTGAATCTCAGTAGGTAAAAAAAAAAAAACCAAACCACAAAAGCACAGCTCATACTCCCTATTGCATCAGCTATTTTTTAATTTCCATCTGTTATTACAAACATGTATAAAACTGCACTGAACATGAACTGCAGTCCAGTTCCTTCTAAAAACAACAGGAGTTTTCAACATTTGGTTAGCTTACAATTTTACATGAGCAGGCTTAAAGAACAGTACTTGACATAGGTTAGATACCATCTAAATTTAAAGGTCGTCTGTAGTAAATTATTGCAGTCCTGCCAGTCAGTGATATCAATTTAGGCTATTGGATAATAGAGCCTTTAATATTCTTAATAGTACAAGTTGATTAAAACTGACCTGCAGTCATCTGATTTTAATTTTGCTGTTCTCAAATCACTCTAACTTTGCTCTGATACGCATAACATGAATGAGATGGGTCCCAACAGTATCACACGCTGCTGCTTCTTGGGGTACCAATGCATTGTCAATGCTGCTGTTGGTTAAGATATTTGTGGTTTTCTTATCTTGAGGTCAGGTAAATTCCAGGTGTACTGGTGTAGTCCCACTTCAGAAACAGGACCCCTTGTTTCCATACACATGCCTTATGAGGCCAAGGCTTCTGCTGTTACCAGATCATATTAATTCTGTAATAATCTTGCAATTCTGCTTTATCTATCAGTATTTGAAAAACCTAACCTAACTAGTGTGCCTTAACTGAACATGACCATTTCTGTACACCACAATCATCAACAGAGAAGCAGCAGAACTATTACTCTAATCTTGAACTATGATGTTATGTCATGATATTTGTAACATCATGAGTATAATAAGCAACACAAGAGCTATTTGCCACTTGCATTTTCTTATAAATATTACTTCCGCTTAAACTCAGAAATAGTGCAGTTGAAAACCAAAACCTTAGTACAAATAGTTCAAAAGCCTTTAATTCTTCACACACAGTCCCAAGCACAACGCAAAACAGTAATTTGCCCTGCTTTATCATATTTTATTTTAATTCCCTCAGGCATTTTTTAAAAAACCACAGCCTGTACCTGGAATCCTACTTTACTCCTCTGCAATGACTTAGGAAAACTAACCTTTTAGTAACTATATTTAAGTGTCATACAATCTGCATAACCATAGGCTTAGCCAACAGACTGCCACTGGACAAATTAAATTTTACTAGAGTTCAGTTCTGCTTAGAAAAAAGTGTTACATTTCACAGAAGCCACATGAAGATTCTTATTTAAAAGAAAAATATCAGGATAGGTTTTCATGGTAGTAACCACTGGTGAGTTTTCCCAGAAGTTACTAAAATGGTGCCAGTTACTTCATCACAGAATTTAGCCCAGAATTTCTAATTATTATGGTAACTGTTGGGTAGCATTAAGTAACTCTTTTGCTAACCAAATTTATTCTCATGAACCCTCTGCAGCTTAAGTCTGGTTAAGTGTAAAATTTAATTATTGGAAAAAGTTTAGAGTGTCAACTGATGTCGTATTTTGGAGGCCAGGTCTGGGACATAATACTGGAGTTTTGTCTCAAAATGAACAGAAAAATCTTCAACTTCTTTTGAAAGTTAGGTTACATGGGTTTTCAGAACAGATTGAAGAAATGAAAATACATTCTTTTGGTTCCCTCTGCCCCCCAGCTTCTGAGGGAAACAACTGAGCTTTATGATAACAGCTAACTTCTCAGAGTCTGCAGGATAGGGTTTTGTTTTGGTTTCCTTTGCTTATTCCACAGAGAGCACACTTCTTTCCCAACACTTCTGCAATTTGAGCATCTGTCTGTTGACAGAATTGGCTGCACTTTATAGCTCATGCCAGGGGAGCTCCATTTAGAAGGGTGCATCACCCTGATGCCATAACTTTATTTTTGCTTTATGGAAGAAGGGCAAGAGTAACAATTATGTTCTCTCCTTCTGGGTCTCGATATACAAGCCCTCATTCTGAACAATAAACAATCACAGATAGCAGACACCTATGATTTACTAAAGTTAAACCAAATTTGAGACATGGTAGTATATGCCTGCTAGAACTCATGCCAGTCTTTGTAAGGCTAGGCGCTGTCTCTGGGGAACTGTATTTTGTCTGCTTGGCAAGAATTTGACCCTATTAATAGAGGAAGGGATAAATGTAAATACAATACGATTATTTCTTTATTTCTCTGGATTCAGAAGTTCATCTGTGATAAATCATAATTCAACACTCAAATAGGCTGGTGGGTGAGAAACCCTGCAGTAAGTAAGCTTCCTTTAAGAATGAAAAAGAGATCCTACTCTTCTGTTATCAGACATGCCCTTTGAGATATGTTTAGTGAAGCCAGAGTGGTTTTCAGTACGCAAGCAATCAGTACTGAAGAGTTCTTGCAGTTTTGCATTCTGACACAGTTTTGCATAAGTCAGAATTACATTTTTTACTGCATTTACTACAAATTCTGAGAAGGAAAGGTAGGCTTTGGGTTTGTGATACAGTAACAAATGGTGATCATTTAGTTTTTAGTGGCTGTGAGAGCAGCAACTTAAAAGGAGAACCTTCTGAAAGGAAGTAATTTTCTCTTCAAGCAAGAACCTGCTGTCCCAGAGGCAGACTGCACCCTAGCCAAAGCCCAGGACTGTGTTAAAATAGCCGTACCTGGCCCTTGCTCACAGCTGGTTTGCAGCCAGCAAACTTAGAGTGTGGGTTTAGCACTCTCCGTCTGTCTGCAACTATGTATAGATATACCCCGAGGCTTCCTGGAAGCAGCTTCCAGCTTCCACAATTTTCAAATCTCCAAAATGCCTATGGGATACTTTTAGCAACGATATTTAGCTACTCTTTCTGAGCTAAGGAATACAAATGCATAGCAGTGGTCCATTCTTATTTCTCTCACCTTCTACACCGTTCTGGGAACCTCTGTCAAACACTTGGTGTTTACAGCACTGAGCTTCCCCCATACACACACTTCACAAGTCTCATTAAGTGAGATACAGGGTCATTTTGCAACTCTCAAAGGAGCCATAAAGAATGGAAGGAGCTCATGGCATCGTGCAGGGTATTTTGTGGAACAGGGAGGTGAAAAGCAGATCATAATAAATTTGGAAACCAAAATATGAAGAAAATGAATGTCAAATTAGTTAAGTGTTAGTATGTCATTCAGCGAATTCTAGCACACACCTTAGCCAGCTTTAGTGGTTTTACAAAAAGGTTGTACAACACAGTATTTGTAAGAGAACAAGTGAGAGACCTTGTCCCTTCTGAGGAGCTGCAGAACCCCCTGGCTCTGTCCTGCCAGCCACCTCCTGCACACACCTCAGCTGCACCATCTGGGGAGACAAACCTGAAAAGCATTTAAAAAAGGTCAAAACTGCAAACACCGAGGAAACAAATCCTTGATTTCTCTTTGGTGATTTACGTCCAGCACCAAACACTGGGAAGCACTTTTCTACTCAAACACACTCTTCTTTGATGATGACAGGATTTGAGATTTAGTAATTACTCCATTCAAAGAACAAAGGATAACCATTCTGTAATTCTATGATTCTAATGTAGAATTACGGATTCTAATGTAGAATCTCGGAGTGTAGAAAGTGCCTGCACTGGTCTTGTGAGGGGAGGGTGCACAATGGGCAGGGCTGCACTCGGTGCTCCCTGGTGGAGGTCCTCCTGCAGCAGGGGCTGAGCTGCGGGATGCTGTCAAGAGGCTGCAAGATGTCCGGGAAGCTGAGAGGAAGCAGGAATGCTTGTTCCAGGCCCAAACTGTGCAGGGGCCTCGAGCTTCCCCTCTACCTCATGGAGGAAAGAAGGAGGCCGTTAACCTGGGAAGCTGGGAATTAGTGACAAAAAAAAACCAAACAAACAACAAAAAAAAAAGAAGGAAAAGGACAACCAAAAGCAAGGGGCTTCCCCCTAAATCTGTTGTCCCCACGCAGGACCGCTTTGCTGTCCTGCAGGGGGCTAATGAGGAAACGCACTCGAGCCAGAAACAGCCGGCTGATGCCCTGGTAAAGAAGATCTCTACTGGTGCTGCCAGGAAAAAGCGGCGGGTCGTAGTAGTAGGGGACTCTACACTGCAAGGGACAGAAGCACTCGTCCGTCGGCCTGACCCCGTCTCAAGGGAGGTGTGTTGCCTAGCGGGGGCATGGATCAGGGATGTGGCAGAGAGGCTGTCTCCTCTAGTTAGTCCCATGGACTATTACCCACTCCTGGTGATACATGTGGGTGCTAGGGATATAGGTAGTAGTAGCCTGGGGAACAAAGGACTACAGAGCCCTGGGGGAGGTGGTTAGGGGCTCTGGAGCTCAGATGTCTTTTCATCAATTCTCCAGGATACAGGGGAGGACCTAAAAAAAGCTAGGAGGATTAGCCAGGTTAATAAATGGTTAAAAGGGTGGTGTCATAGTCAGGGGTTTGGGTGCCTTGAACACAGGACCCAAGTTTGTAGGCCAGGTCTAGTGGGGGCTGGTGGAGCTGGTGATGAGCAGTTTTGGTAGGAGGCTTGCCAGACTGGTCAAGGAGGCTTTAAACTAGATGTGTTGGGGGAGGAGGGCATCATTCCATCCCAACACACCCAGTCAGTTGCCAGAACCTATAATAAATGTTCGGAGCAATGTAGAGATATCCCAGCCACTCCAGCCAATGAGCCAGCTTCATTTGGAGCTTGGCTCAGATGCCTCTATACAAATGCCCGTAGCATGGGGAACAAACAAGAGGAATTAGAGATGTGTGCACGTCTATGGGGCTATGATATAATAGGCATCACAGAAACATGGTGGGATGGCTCCTATGATGGAGGGTTGGAATGGCAGGTTACAGGCTTTTTAGGAAAGACAGGCCTGGCAGGCGGGGAGGGGGAGTTGCCCTTTATGTTAGGGATAGGCTGGAGAGTATGGAACTCTGTCTGGGGTCAGGTGAGCAGTCCACAGAGAGTTTGTGGGTCAGGGTTAAAGGGAATATAGCTATGGGGGACATTACTGTGGGGATCTGTTACAGACCGCCTGGTCAAGGAGAACCTGCGGATGAAGCACTCTATAGACAGATAGGAAAAGCCTCACGCTCACAGGCCCTTGTTCTCATGGGGAGCTTCAACCACCCTGACATCTGTTGGAAGGACGGTACGGCCCGGCACAAGCAATCCAGGAGGTTCCTCGATTGTGTGGAAGACAACTTCCTTCTGCAAGTCATAGAGGAGCCGACAAGGAGAGGTGCCATGCTTGACCTCGTGCTCACCAACAGGGAAGGGCTGGTTGGAAATGTGACACTCCAGGCCAGCCTTGGATGCAGCGATCATGAGATGCTCGAATTTGAGATCCTCAGGACAGTGAGAAAAGTGTGCAGCAAGCTCACTGCCCTGGACTTCAAAAGAGCAGGCTTTGGCCTCTTCAGGAACCTGCTTAGTAAGGTTCCATGGGATACAGCCCTAGAGGGCAGGGGGACCCAAGACTCTTGGTTGATATTCAAGGATCACCTGCTGCAAGCTCAGGAGTGTTGCATCCCAAACAGAAGGAAGTGCAGCAGGAGGGCCAGGAGACCTCCTTGGAGAGATAAGGAGCTGCTGAGGAAAATTCAAATGAAAAAAGAGGCTTATAATAGGTGGAAGCAAGGACAGGCAAGCTGGGAAGAGTACAGGGATGTTGTCTGGGAAGCTAGGGACCAGGTTAGGAAAGCTAAGGCCCAAGTAGAATTAAACTTGGCTAGGGATGTTAAGGATAACAGGAAGGGATTCTATAGGTACGTAGCAAATAAAAGACAGACTAGGGACAATGTAGGCCCCCTCAGGAAGCTCTCAGGAGAACTGGCTACACAGGATTTGGAGAAGGCTGAGGTTCTGAATGACTTCTTTGCCTTGGTCTTCACTGGCAAAGGCTCTGACCATGCCACCCAGGTCTTCGAAGGCAGACACAGGAACTGTGAGAATGAAGACCCTGCGCGCACTGTAGGAGAGGATCTGGTTCGAGACCATCTTAAAAATCTGAACGTGCACAAGTCCATGGGTCCTGATGAAATCCATCTGAGGGTGCTGAAGTAGCTGGCGAATGAAGTTGCTAAGCCATTGGACATCATATTTGAGAAATCATGGCAGTCAGGTGAAGTTCCTGATGACTAGAAAAAGGGAAATATAACCCCCATTTTCAAGAAGGGGAAAATGAATGACCCAGGGAATTACAGAGCAGCCAGTCTCACCTCTGTGTCTGGCAAAATCTTGGAGCAGATTCTCCTGGAAGGCATGCTAAGGTACATGAAAAACAACAAGGTTCTTGGTGACAGCCAGCGTAGCTTCACTAAGGGGAAATCCTGCCTGACCAATTTGGCGGCCTTCTATGATGGGGCTACAGAACTGATGGACAGGGGTAGAACAGCTGATGTCATCTACCTGCACTTATGTAAAGCGTTCAACACTGTCCCACACGACATCCTTGTCTCTAAATTGGAGAGACATCAATTTGATGGATGGACCACTCAGTGAATAAAGAACTGGCTGGATGGCTGCACACAAAGAGTTGTGGTCAATGGCTCAATGTCCAGCTGGAGACCAGTAATGAGTGGTGTCCCTCAGGGATCGGTGTTGGGACCGATCTTGTTCAACATCTTTATCACTGACACGGACAGTGGGATTGAGTGCGCCCTCAGCAAGTTTGCCGATGACACCAAGCTGTGTGGTTCCGTTGATATGCTGGGGGGAAGGAATGCCACCCAGAGGGACCTTGACACGCTTCTGAGGTGGGCTGATGCCAAACTCATGAAGCTTAACCATGCCAAGTGCAAGGTCCTACACCTGGGTCAGAGCAAGCCCAGGCACAGCTACAGGTTGGGCAGAGAAGAAGAGATTCAGAGCAGCCCTGCAGAGAAGGACTTGAGGGTGTTGGTTGATAAGAAAATGAACATGAGCTGGCTTCAGTGTGCGCTTGCAGCCCAGAAAGCCAACCACATCCTGGGCTGCATCAAAAGGAGCATGACCAGCAGGTCAAAGGAGGTGATCCTGCCCCTCTACTCTGCTCTCGTGAGACCTCACCTGGAGTATTGTGTGCAGTTCTGGTGTCCTCAACATAAAAAGGACATGGAACTGTTGGAACAAGTCCAGAGGAGGGCCGTGAGGATGATCAGGGGACTGGAGCACCTCCCATGTGAAGACAGGCTGAGGAAGTTGGGGCTGTTCAGCCTGGAGAAGAGAAGGCTGCATGGAGACCTCGTAGCAGCCTTCCAGTATCTGAAGGGGGCCTATAGGGATGCTGGGGAGGAACTCTTCATTAGCGACTGTAGTGATAGGACAAGGAGTAACGGGTTTAGATTGGATATAAGAGGGAAATTCTTTCCTGTTAGGGTGGTGAGGCACTGGAATGGGTTGCCCAAGGAAGCTGTGAATGCTCCATCCCTGGCAGTGTTCAAGACCAGGTTGGACGAAACCTTGGGTGACATGGTTTAGTGTGAGGTGTCCCTGCTCATGGCAGGGGGTTTGGATCTAGATGATCTTAAGGTCCTTTCCAATCCTAACTATTCTATGATTCTATGATTCTATAATGGGAAAGAAGATAATTCTTCCCCTTTACCACTGATACAAGAAGCATCCCTAATCACATGATACAATCGCACACCACAAAGTCCTCCTGCTATTCTCCTGCAGTTTCATTCACCAAGATGAATGCAAAGCACCCTTAAAAAGCATTTTTTTTACCAAAGAGTCCTATTGATATCAATAATGTTAATGCGTAAGATATCAGGTTTAGTGTAACACAGGCTAGGAGATCATTACACCTATTTCTCAGTTAAAGGCTCTATTTCCAATATAAAACATTAGGACTGCTGTCTATATGCCATGCATCTATCTCTAACACACACACACACCCCCCCCCATTCATCTCTCTCAGAACTGTACCCGTCAGAACTCATTTGCCACCCTCAAAAGAGATGAGTCAGCTGAGAAACACCTTTAAAATCGACTTGAAACAGAGAAATTCTAGAATTAGGAGAAAGGACTTCCCTTTCAGACTGTCAGAACAACTGGGAAAACTCCTAAGAGAACTGCCCGTATTGTTCATGACACTGGATGTCTTTCCAGGGCTGCAACTAATTCCCATCTTCACTTAACACCAAAAATGGATTTCAGAATTACTCAGAGTAGGAAAATACATTGCAAGGTGAAACTTGACTCATGAGCTCATCCCACATTTAGAGAACAGGAAATATAAAATAGACAAGAAGTCTCTGAAAAATGCAAAGTAAAAGTGGAAAGATCAAAAAGGAAGCCACAAGAGGGCAGATGGACTACATAATGAAATGATTATATGCAGAAGGAAAAAAAGAGATGGTGTCCTTCCCTTAAGAGAAACCTCATCTTGGAAAACAAGCATTTTATGCAAAAGACAAGAAGTTAGGAGCACAAAGGGAATTCTACTTTTCCATTTAAGGCCTGTGGAATTTTTAGTAGCTGAACAATGTTATATCAATGGTTATGGAGATCTGGAGGTCCTCCAGTTATCCATTGGAATGACTGACATATACACCTTTGCTCCCATGCACTTTAGCCTCTCTGGAGGGACTGGCGAGCAAAGTGACAATTAAATCTTTGGTCTTGTGACAGAGACTTTTAAATACTCACCAGCAATGAAATCAGAGCTCAAATGATAGGCCAAGTCTTTATTCACATAGAAAGTCACAGAAACCTACCCATTTGGAAGGAGACCAATTAGGAAAAGGATTATTTGCAGGAATAAGACATACATGGCTGGGACCATATACTTACAGGACTTCCTTCACTTATGCATAACACCATGGTCTTCTGGCAGGCCACGTTAAAGTGCTTCCTTACATACACTAGGTGGCATCCACCTGTATTTACCCCTAGAGGGCTAGTCAGCCCTCAGGAAGTTATCAGTATGTTTTTGCTTTCCTTAATGGGCTTGCACTCTGGATCAGGTCTTTTCACATTCTGAATTCTCTAGGGGACACTCAGCTTTGGGGCACAGCAGCTGGGATCGTGCCAGTTCCCACCAGCTCTTTGCTCAGGGAAATGGTCTGGACCCAGAGCTTTCCTGCTAAGGCATCTGGCAATTCTGAAGCTTCTTTAAGAAACATACAAACAGTGTTGCCACACTGGGGGGTACTATGATGTGAAAAATAAAGAGCAGGCCCAGTTTATAAACTGAAAGATGTAGTTTAAATGCCTGCTCAGCTATTTCCAGTGTCCTTGACTGGAAAAGTCTAAACTGCCAGCTGCCACTTGTATGAAATGCAGATTTTTCCTCTTTCATTAAATATGGCTGTGTTCTCCACATTAAAACATTACAAAAAGGACCCAATCACATTTCCTATCTGCTATGTAGGTTATTGTGAATGTATTTGAGTAATCTGTAAAACATCTGATTATCTGATTTTAAAGGTTATTTTTCTTTTTAATGTTCACTCTGCTGTCTGTTTTATTCTTATACTCATTCCCCTTTTAATCTTAAAGGCATACAATAAAAAAGAAACACATGCCTATGCTAAAGCTTTGGCCCAAGTTCTGCTTCAATTCACAAGAGTTTTCTGCTGACTTCGGAGGGAAGAGATCAGATTCCAAAAGAGAAAACAATGTTTAAGAAAGAAACAGATTAAACCCCGCATTTCTTGACATCAGTTCACATTGCTACACAGATGATAATGTGAAGGTCGTGTGCTTTGAACTATACAAATACTCTCAGCATGGCACAGTTTATGGCAGCAACTGTGCTAACATCAAAATCTGCAGACAAATTATTTGGAACAGCTTGTACCAGGTGTAAAACCAGGAATTATCCTCATTAGGAATGTGTGGTGTCTGTTACATATCTAGATCTAAAAATGAGATTGCAAACATCATAGGAGCAGAAGGCTGGTTTCTTCTTTGGCTTATAATGTTCTGAATTAACAGCTTTCATTTTCATTAGGTTTACACTGGCTTAACCAAGAGTCAACATCAACACAGAAAATTTCAGAACGTAGCACAGCTTAGTTCTTTATAAAAAGATGTTTATGTGGTGTATTCCTAATGTCATATACAAAAAAAAAACAGCAACTGATCGAATGCAGGCTTTACATCACAGGTAGAGGACCTGAGACTCTTCAGCTCTCAGCTGCTTGCTCCAATCTAGCCTAGCTAAGTATGATCAAACACTTACCAGCCCACAGTTATGTCATGATCTCCATCAAAGGAGCTTGTTGTTAGCTCAGCTAATGGGTATTTGACAAAAATACCACCACACCTAACATTTTTAAGTTTCAGGTTTGCACTTTCAACCTTAGAGATAGCCTCCTCAGAGAAGACTTGAGATATATGCATGGGGTAACACAGAAATCCCTGGTCTGCTGATTTCCATGTTCATATGATCCATGCCAGAGGATCTGAAATTTTAGGGACTATCACAGTGGCATGTCTGAAGGAACTGAGGAAAAAAGGAAGCTTAAATAATCATATATATTCCAGGGCAATGGAAGAGCTAAGGAATCTGAGACAGTTAAGCTTGCCTCAGTGCTAGCAGGACAAAAGCAAGAGATACTTGGGATGCTGTTCCTCATACCTTGCCGACACAATTTTTCCACAGAGCCCTCAGGAATTACAGCTGCTCCCACACTTCCCAAGTGGGAAAGATCCACACAGATATCTTTCTCTATCAAGCAGTAGAGAAAAACCATCGTAACTTCTGATCCTCCATCCAAAGCCGAGGGAAAAGGAAAGCTGGGGAGAAGATTGGCAAATTGTCACTTAGCTGATCATACATGACTTAGTTCAGGAAACAAACTAAGATTCGGAACCATTCCAAGTTATGGGATATCACTGGAGTGGTAAACGTAGTTCACTAATTGAACAGCTACACTGGGTATCTTTTTCTTTCTTTTTTTTTTCCTGCAGGGCTCTGACAAACAAGTTTATGCACAACCTGAATACTCTGTTTCAAATTCCCGCTTTCAGTTCTTCAGAATTCTGCTGCAGTCAAAACAAAGTTAATTAAGTTAAGTTGCCTGTGTAAGAAATACTAAAAATGTCAGAAGTAACTCTGACCCTCTATGCATAGCAGAAAACAGGCTATCACATAATATTTTTTTCTGTAATTCATTTATTGCATTGGGCAAACAGTAAGCTATTCTTTCTAAGGCACTGGACAAGTTCTAGGAGATCTGTTTCTCCCCCCAGTTCTGCCACAAAGATGCTATATGAAATATCATCATAAAGGTGTTATGTTCTAATCAAAGGACCACCTAAACTACTTGAAAAAATCCTGGGGTCATCCTTTGCAGCACTTTCATGATGGTTTCATGTAAGTAAATAGCTAAACATTCAAACTTTGGTTTTGGCCATCTTGCTTGCTTTGTTTTATGTACAGGAATATGGGATGAATAGTTTTGGAAGCCTTATAGTCCATCAGTAGTCACAGACCATGAGTTAAAAAGCATGGTGTTTAGGATTGACTTAAGCCTTAAGTTTGACATTTACTTAATGAGGCAAATTTGACTTTGAAAGCTTGACATTTTAATGTTTCTTTGTATGTTGTCCAGGGATTTGCCTACAACGTTTGTAGGTAACTGGGCTTGACCCCAAAACACTGTCTCTAGCTGTTTCACCTCTGAAGCAATCAGGACAGCCATTTCCTCCAAATTCTTATATATACATAGAATTAGTTTGGCTTTGTGCAGTACGGTAACTATTTGTAATGAAAATAAAATTGCTGCTTTCCTATTGTTTCCTATCATCTCCTATATTCCTGTCAACTGATTCCCCCCCCCCTTTTTTTTTTAATCTGATACAACTAGAGAAGACTTTTTTCGAGGCAGAGGTGAGATAAGAATGAATCACTGAATGACTCCACATTGCCTCTGACTTCAAGACTCCTCCAAGTCCCTCATTCATGAGGTGAAGAAATCATGCTCTAGGGGATGGATTGTATCCCTTGAAATCTTGCTGTAGGGGATAGATTGTATCCTTTGACCCACTGATCATAGAAAATCCTTCCATCTCAGAGATTTTTGTAATTACAGAGGAAGAATCCAGGCAAGATCATGCTGATCGTTGTTATGCAATTTGTAGTGCAATCAGCCACATATTCAGCTATACCTCTTGAGCCCCACACAACTTACACACAAAAGCCCTCAGGTAATGGTCATGGGACATACCACCTTCTCCCTCAGCATCCTTGAATTTAAATACTCATTCCCCTGTGAATCAATAGAAGTATTTTGTCTCTATGAATCCAATCTTATCTTTTATATACAAAGCTGTAGCAAATAGCTGTGTGACTATCAGAAGACTTATCTATCTCAGGCTGGAAGTGTTACAACAATTTATAACAACCTTTCTTACCCAGAATGTTAAAAGTGGTCTTTTTCTGTCACATAACGTATGAAAAAACATCTTTAAGAATCAAAAAACTGCTACAAAACACATTATGCTTCTTTAAAAGTTCATGAATTATTACCCACATTGAGTTGTGAATCAAAGTGAAAATTGGAATTAAAGTGCATGATCTCTCATGTCGGACACCTTATATTCTCAAAGTATGAATAAAAGAAAAAGTAAGATGATGCAGTGCTTTCCTACCACTCTAAAGAAGATTCCAGCAGATCTAGAGTCAGAACCAAATTAAATTTAATTCTGTTTGTGTGTACCTAGTTTAGCAATTTTTCTGCAGAAACTTTCTTTTTAGATTTCTATTTCATATGTAACCTTCTTTTTAGAAGTTACAGTGAGGCATACACCAAATAAAAAATATACTGTGCAGTGAATACTGAATATACTATCTTGTTGATCTTGTAACTTGGTTATTTTTGTAAGTAATTTCCTATCACATATATGCAATCCATCTCCAAGAATAACGTGGGACACCTAATTGTACAAACCATTTACAGAAGACAATGAGGTCTTGGTTACATATCCATGAGGTGGATTTTGTAAACACATATAAAAAAACAAAGCTTGAATTAATAAACCTGTATTTCAAGAAAGCAATGCAGAGAGAATAAAGTTAGCATTTACTTGTGGGTGTTAACGTGTTAAGTACCAGAAGTGAGGTATAATTTACTAATCAGAGTCAAGCCATAACAGCAAGCTTACTTTATTAATTTGGTGCTTTCTGTTCCATCTAGGAGATATGATAGTTGTAGAAGCCAAAACGGAGACTTAATACACAAAGTTTTGAACTCTCTAACATATTCAGCAGACAGGACAAAATTCTGCAGAGATTAAACTGTTCCCATAAAGAAGGTTCAGGCATGCTGTCAAGGCAGCCAGTATAGCAAGTTTAGTGCAACAGCTGCCCTGTAAATAGAAGACAATATTTTCGAGGGATTTGATATCTTCACCAGCACTTGTCAAGATGGACTAAAGCCCACCGAAAAGCAGTCCTCTGTACCAGTGAAATATTTTTCTGCTCTGGACTATATATATTTAATTATCCAGACAAGTTTGAGTTTGCAATACCCTCTGCTGTCTTTGAGAAATCCACTGAATTAATGGTGTTCTTGTACTATGTGCTGTTGACCCTCCAGCATTGAGTATGCTTAAGTTATCTGACATGCATAGATGACATTAGTCCACTTTCCTGAACTATTCTTTTCACCTTTCTTGCAGCAGACATGGACTGCCTTTTTCAGTAGTAAAGCTGCAGTCATTTTTAAGTGAAGATTAAGTTTACCGTATGCAGTTCATTTGTAAATCCACAAAGCAGCAATGAAATGGTTCACAGAAAAATGTATGGATCAGCAAAACCCCAGGCACAAAAATGGAGCTGCATTCATCTTCACAAAAAAATAGAAAAGAAGAAGAAAAAAGGCAAAATAAGAAACTTAAGACCCTAAGAATCTAAAACGTATCCTAGCATCCTAGCATAGAGGCTTACAGCTCCCATAGGCCTTGAATGCTCTGAAAAAGTTATATAACTTATTTACAGTAAATTACGTTTTTGTTTCAGTCATGTTGTCATTCCTAGATGAAGGAGATAAAAGGTACTGCTTAATAAAATCCAGCATAGCTGTTCGGTAAATACTGAAGATCATGAGGGCTTACACAATGCATTTATAGTCCAGCTTCTGTATTACAGAATCTCATTCAAAAATAAATATTCCACAAGACATAATCTTAACTCCTTTAGAAAACCTACCAGGATTTTAGTTTTAACTGCTACTTGCAGTGAAAATATAAAAGGCAAGAATCTATGCTTACAAAATGTTCAAACTGATATTCTTAGGCCATATTGCAACCCAAACTCCCATGGTTTCCAGGGGCTACAGCATGAACAACGCTTCTGGAATGTGAAGTATACTGAATGTACTATTTCAGACATCTCAAATAAAATTCCATAGGCCAGCTTTTCAATTGGAAGGAAAAAAAAGATTTTTTTCTGTAGGAAAAAGGGACTTGATGAAAGAACCCTTGCCCATGTAACTTAAAGGATGCCATCACCTGTCTCAGTAACAGACTGATAAAAGTTACTTTAGTAGTTGCAACCCATAACAGGACTTCTGAAAATAATAACCAGACTTTTAAAAATAATAACCCCATGCTGCATGTTGTAAACTCTTTTTTTCCCTGGATCAGCTTTACTGTGCAGAGAAGAATCACAATCTTCTTTGCTGGTTTTGAGATTTTAAAAAACTTTTCAGGAGGAGAGGAGATGGGTAGGACAGACTAATTATTCAGTCTGGGAATTTGCTTAGAGCAATTAAATTAAAACCACAAAATCACAGAATAATTTAGGTGAGAAGGGATCTCTCCTAGCCCAATTCCCTCAAAAGGACAGGTTTCTCACAGCCTTGTCATGCCAAGTTCGGGCTCTCTCCAAGGATGGAGATTCCTGTCACTGTACACCAGTCAGCATGGTCTGTCGCTGCTCTGCAACCTCTCTCCTACTAGGTACGTTACGGGAGTAGCAAAATCCCCTCTTAGCTTTCTCTTCCACAAGCTGAAGAAAGTGTCTTCTTGTACATCACATGAACCATTCGTTGATCATCTTGGCTGTGCTTCACTGGACCCTCTACAGTATGTCAATGTCCTTATACTGGAGAGCCCAATACTCACAAGTAACAAGTGAAGGTTCTTATGTATTCTATACCATATATGTGCTACATATGCATACATATGCAACAGGGGGTGAGAGAAGGCAAATATACTTTGCATTCCAAAATAGTATTGTCTTTTCATTAGACTTTCAATTTTAGGCCCTCATTACTTTAATTATTTTAACTGAAAATTTAAATGCAATTACATTTAATTGCCATATAAATAATGTACTGTATCTGAGGTAAAAAAAAAAAGAAGTCAGTATCTGTGGGTCTTAAAATGCAGGCACGTCTAATTCTGAGTGAAAAATTATACATGCCGTAGCTGCCTTTCCCTGTTGAAGGCAGAAAGGTAGAAGCCAAACTCTGGAAATGCTCAAATTATTTAAAAAAACAGTAAGTGTTTGGGAAATTAGCATTACCTACACCATTATGCAGGAAAGCACGCACAGTGAGTATTTATACAGTCACAACACATAACAAACGAAACCAAAAAACCACCGATGTTCAGTCATGTGGGCTGGCAGCGACAAGCTAGAGTATTCCACTGCAGAGAGAAGGCCCTTTCTGAAGTTTACTTCCTTCTAAGATAGGATGGCTTCTTGCCCCTGCAGGCAGCAGATGAGGTCTGCCCAAAGAGCTTGCTTCCAATTTTGTGGTTAATATACTTCCAAGAATTATTATCCCAACTGTGAGGGAGAACTTTTTTCTTAAGTGATTTAAATTACCTAGTGCAAAAATGGTGAGGACAGTCTTATTCTGGTCCAGGCTGGGCTTAGTTCAGTTTGTGTTACATCAACTGCTTTAACCAACTGGAGACCAAACCATTCCTAAGCCAAATAAAGTGCCTTTGTGGAGGTTTGCAACTGCATGATCTAAGCAGAACAATTTGGGGTGGATATAATACGGCAGCCTAAGTTTTTGTGAAGATTTACATAGTGGAATAAAAATAGAAATGATTGGGGGGGTGAATTATGGGGGAAGTGTTTTGCTGCCATTTTTCTTTTTCTTTCTTTTCTTTGCTATTATCATTCAGCTTAGCAAATGAATCAGAACACACCTTACACTGCCTTTTTGAAAAAGTCAAGTATCTCTGAGAGATTTTATTTGAACAGACATCTTTTTTAATTTCTTCTTTATCATCCATGCATCACTTCCGGTGATTTAAATGGGGCCAGAATAATATTGCAGGTATTTGCAGAGGTGCTTTGTTGGGATAGAAATATAAGCATTTTTTACAGGCAGAATTCTGGTCTCTACATGTGTTCATTATTTTACTTCTCTAATGCCTTTTTCTCATTCTGATAATACTAGTAATCCAGCCTCCATTAATTTTACAAGCAAAATACTTCTAAAGGATATTACACCTTGCCTGGGTACTTATTCACGCCTGCTCTTGCTCAGTGATTATACAAAGATTGATTGTACAAAGAAGTTGCATTGGCTTGAGTTAAGTGGGTTTTTTTTAAAAGAAAAACAAACCCAAACCAGCACAATGTATTTAGGTCAGTACAAATTCCTAGCTGGAAACTTTTAGATAATCTTAAATCTTTAGCTATATAAATTTTCAATACTTCACAAAGCAGTGTCCACAAAAAAAAAAAAAAAAATTGTGCTGAAATAACACGCTAATTTTAAGAAACCCCGTCGCATTTTTAAGTTAAATCAGCCCTGGCAAATGCCCCCCAGCTAACTTTATTTTCAGAGAAGGAAGCATTATCTTTGGAAGGAAGCATCTCTTCCCCCTACTAAAGTTGTACAACTGTAACCAATTGCTTCATAAGCATGCAACCTGATTACATTTCTTTTGTTTGAGATGGAGTTGAAAGGAACAGCTTCAGCTGTAGGTGAACTCAGTTGCTGTTTGCCAAGATTTAGTGATTTTTGTTTCTTATTTAAGGGTTTGGGATCTTGCTGAAAGAATTTTTTAATTGCTAAAAGAAAAAAATAGGTTCTCAGAGAGACAATGATAATGGTGTGTTTCATCTGTATTAGGTAACATATAAACTTAACAAAAACATTTGTAGTATAATATACAGATTTGTTAATAATAACATGTTTTGTAAGTTTTACACCTACACTTTTTGCTGTGTAGAACCACTGCATCACTTCCTTTCAAGTTTTCCTAGCCTCTGGCATTATTGAGGCCTTTCAATAGGATTATTTCTTGACTCTCCAGTTAGCACTGTGAGAATGAGCAAGGCACTGTTCTGCAGTCCAGAATTCCAAACTATGATCCCTTCTCCCTGTTAGGTTAAATGGTCGTTTCACCCTTGGAACACAAAGTTGTCAGAAAACCCAGGCAATCCACTAAGCAAATAAGCAGACCTATCAAAAACCCTATCAAATAAAGTAAGTATATGTGTCTGTGTGTGTGTGCGTATGTGCATATTTTTACACATACATACATATCTGCATATATGTGTATATATAAAGAATGTGTGTGTATAAATACAATATAAAAAACCCTGACTTTATGAACAATTCCTAAAATCCTGCACATCAAATCCCTCAAGCAACATTCAGCTTCAAGAAGCAATAAGCAATGGAGAAAGGGTAGTCCTGAAATACAATAAGCTTGCTCTACTATAAACCAAGAAAAGAAGACCTAATGGCCCAGGGCCCTACAGAAGGCTGGCTTGTCACAACTCTCCTTAAACCATTCACTCTCAATCTACTTTAAATTTAGGGATGCCAGGGAATCCTTGTGCTACTTCTGATGAGTCCAAAGGAAAAACAAGGCCTTTGTTTGTGCCTCTGTTAGAAAAGCTTTAAGGGATCTGCAAGCACTAAAAAATTATGGGTTTCGAGCCAGGCACCTCAGCTGGCCTCGGGCAATTTCACAGAGTTGGAGAATATATCTCAGCTAAGCAGAACTCTGGTCGTTTATGGTTTTACAGATCACAGCCAACAGCCAGAAATGAGCCCAGAAGCCAGAAGGCAGAGAACATAAGAAAGACTTACAATATAGCTGGGAAAGAGATGCTCCTTAATAAGTAAACCACCCATTTTTTCTGCATGGCTCCAAATTGTTTCAGATGAGTTTTCTAATGGAGTAGTCTACAGGAAAATAACCAAGCATGTATAACATAACAATTGCATTGTCCTACCAAGTCACAACACCCTCACAATCGTTTTTGTATCAGCTGTCTGCTCTCCTTTGCACTGGATGCTCTGTCCCATGGGCTCATGACAGGCTCAGCTCAAGATGGAATGAAATTGACCACCCCCCAGAAAAAACCCTACGGCCTTGCCATCCTTGAACAGGCAGCTTCTATCCCTGCTGACAAGAGAGGAATGAACAGCCAAGTGTCTAACAGGGCAGTCAAAGACCGTGTGCAATCAATGAGATAGAAACCATGATTATCTCTTCCACTTGTACCACCTTGCTTTTACCTTGACTAAGCCACAGTTGCTGATCCTTATCCATCCCAACCACTTTCTCCTGCTACTAATAAAGTCAGCTTTGTCACCAAGTGCTGAAATGAAGTACAAAAGACTGAATGTATACTCTAATGACCACTTTTACATGTATTAAATGAGGGGAAACAAGCAGATGTTGTTTGGAACATCTGCTGTTTGTATGGAACTCAGTGAGGAGACAATCTTTGGCCATTGGAAATGCTCAGCAAAGTGAGTATGCCACCATCCAGTGAGTACCTCTTTCATTCTTAGTAACATATGAGACAGAACCACTTTGTGATCCAAGACAGAGAGAGGCTTAACACCATCAGCACAGATCTTAACCCATCTCCAGGAGGAGATGACAACATGTTTCTGTTCTATTCACCACTTAGCAAACATAATGATGTGAGGTAGCACTGTGGCCAAAAGACGGTATGTTAACTGTCTCCATACACCCTCAAAACTGAAATAGAAAAATACTAGATTAACATCTGGTAATAAGAGTATTGGGTAATAATTAGCAATATATTATCAGTAGACAGTAAGGAAACTCTGTCCTTGTTCAAGCCAAGTTGAGAGTTTATGGTCCTTAAAAAAGCACTGACAACTACTGTCCTACCGTCACTTTGGGACCAAACACTTCCCCATACACTTCCTGAAGTAAGAAGGAGATGAGTCTCAAACACAAGAGGGAATTAGAAGTACTCCTAAAACTTGTTATGCCAGCAAAAAATGGTGGCAATGAGGCTGTGGACCTCTTTGCACTTCTACTCCTCCCCTGCAAATGAACAGTCCTGACAGAACTGAACAGCATCACTCACAAAGAGGCAGTTTTCTTGCAGTGAAGGATATTCAAACAGTTTGGATGAGCAATGCTGGTTTGGACTTACTTAACCTGTCCAGGAAAATCAGATCTGCTGATTATGATTATGCAGGTGCTGTGGTGACAGCATAAACTTCCCCATCTCTTAAAGATGAGGAGTCTGGCCTGATGACTCCAGAAATAGATTTAGCTTGGAGTTTTCTATGAAACAGACCTCTCATCTGAAAATACCCTGCACTAGCACAAACCTACTCTGTAAAATGAAGAGGGGCACTGGAAACATGCTTAAATCAGTAACAACAGTAGTTTTGAGGGATAAATAGTCCTTACATTCACTAAGGTCATTAAGACAGGTCCTTAAAACTCATAACCACGTCAAATGCTCCCACCTGGAACTTAAGCAGTAGTGAATAAAATAAAGGCCATTTGCTTCCACTTGACCAAACTTTCTACATTTCTTGTACACCAATAAATTGCCCTTCTTTCTGTTTTGCATTTGTCATGGCTTATTAAGGTGACACACAGCAATTAGAGAAATACTGTCACCTACACTAGCCTCCTGTGGCCCTCCAGACATCATTCTTTTTTCTCTTAGACACACTGCCATGAGGTGGGGGAATATGGTGTGCAAACCCTTCTCAGGGCTCATCACCATCACTTCACCAAGAAAATCATGCTCTCAAAAGTCAGGTTGAGCCACCATCATTGCTATTCCATAACATCAAAGTTGCAGAAGACAGCCACTGCAGAATTGAGGATACTGCCTGAGTACCTTTAATATGTTTATCAAAAAACCCGACATCCCAGAGGAAGGAGGGAAAAGTATTTGGCTCCTGCTTTCCCAGACAGCAAAACTGAAAGAAAACAGGAACAAAAACTGAACAAAGTGAATTATAAATTCCCCACTGCCAACCTTGACACTGCAGATCAGACAGAAGAATTGTACTCAGAAAACACTTATGCTGCAAAGCAGCTGTGAACTGCAGGTAAACCCATGTAAGTGTAGAACTCCTCTGACTTCAGCTGGGGTTAGATAAAGGACAGGGAAAAGGAATCCGTCTGCTTCCTATGATCAGAGCTTAAATCTGCTGTGGAAAACCTGAGGTGTGGAGGTAAGGGTATGGCCAGAGTGCCACATCACACAGTCTGATTTTTCTACTGTCTACTCTTTTCTCTGAAATCCTACCCCAAATGAAAGCTGCAACTTTTACAGATCTAGGATAGTTTGCTTCAGCTGAAAGAGTCATTCTAACCTACATAATAATACATAATACATGAAGTTCAAAGATTTAATTATTCTTTTATCCATACGAAAAAGATTGTGACAGTGCTCAAAGGACAAAGCAATTGCCAAAAAAAGGCCAACCAGCAACATCTGAATACTAAACCAAATAGAAGATGGAAAGAAAATAGTTACATACTAACAGTTTTTAATTAAATTTTATTTTAACATGTACGTCGAAGAATCACTTCAGGTGTAAAATTTGAGGCAATATCTGTGTGTACTGTCAAGACAACACAATGTGAAAAATGCAGTTTCCCAAGCTACAGCTAAACTTGAAACCATAATCCAGCTGAAGGCAAAGTGTGAACCTGCAAATGCCTGAGTACATTTCTACTGTCATCATGATGAATCATATCTGTTAAACACATAGGAAGCCTCTAATTCTATTATTCGATAGATTCACATATCTGTTTACTCCAAATCTCTACAAAATGAAGTATTAAAAATAGATGTAGGAAAAAAAAAAATCATCACATGTATGCATTGGCAAACCTTCTTCAGAGAAAAGCTAAGCAAGTTTTTCACTTATTAAAGCTCCCCAAGTCTTTTTTTCTGGTACAATTTTGGGGGTTTAAATTGTATGCTGGAAGTCAGATTGGTACAGGAAATGAATTAAGGACAAGTAATCTGAACCTGAACTCCAAACAAGAGCAAAAACAAGTGAATGAGCTCTTGCAAATAATACCTGTTCTGTTTGGTCCATGTACAGGATAAGGATCCTTGTTTCAATACATCCTGTGATACTTTTGTAGGGCTGGCCATGTTCTAGTTACAATATAAACACACAGAAGTGGGAAAAATAACTGAAGATGTTTGTTTATCTGTACATATACACAGACACTACTACAAAGTTATATTGCCACTAAGAGTTTTGTAAGAAACAAACTGGAAAAGAATAGAGCTGAGAATATGCCTTCTTTGTTTCTTCTGCAAGATTACGTGTCTCTATGCCCATGGAACATTGTTTTCTCTTTCATGTACTGTAGTTTGAAAAATGTGTTGGACATTCGGTAATTTGTTTAGATTGAAATATGGTGAATTTGCAGGATGCAGATATAAAAGCTGGAAATAAGATACTTTAACATTCTACCAGTGCTTTATGTACCTTACTGCAATACCACAGATCTATCCTTATTTCACACCTTCCCTTACTAGGAGGTCCTGCCATCTGATGTAGAAGCAGGTGAGCTTCTTTTGTTTCATACAAGATAACTGAGATGTTCTGAAGAGTGAATAATCTCCAAGTTTGTTTCCAAATACTGCATTATGCATAAGCATTTTTGTTTGTTTGTTTATAAAGCAGACCCATGACTTTCTGAGACTACTATGAGCAGTTTTTTGTTTATGTAAAGCAGGAGCTTCTGCAGCTGTTTCCAGATGAATTTCTGCAAAGTGCTGAATACCTAAAAATCACACTGAAGTCAATGGGTATACAGAAGTCAGAATACATACAAAAACAGTGGGGATTTCAAGTAATTTTACATTGTTATGCAGATGAGGATAAGGATAAATCTTGTGGAAACATGCCAATTTTTTTATTTTTTTTTTTTAAACATAAGATTTATGATGTAATCTACATTGAGAGGTATCAAAAGAATGCTTAAAGCCTTCACAACTATGCATTACTCTAAAGGAAATAAGGGAGTTTTGGGGTCATCTTAGAAGTTTTCTTCAGCAGGCATTCTTATTTTCTATGTTAGAGTTACATTCCCTGCTCACAGTGGCAAACAGCAAACACTGTCTTTGTGGAAGTGTTACATCCTTATTCTTGATCATATGCCCTTTCTCATGTTTCTTTCAGATAACAGCTACCATATTTTTTCCCAATTCCTTTTTTTCTTACTACTGTACTATTCACCTGTGAGTTTTACCATTTTGGATTTTTTGCATGGCACCATTTTAATACCCCATTTCAGTATTCCAGAGATTTTGCTTCTTTTATTCCTCTTCAATATTTACTTCCAATTGAAGTAAATTGGAACAGGTGGATTTGAACAGGTGATTCTAAGTAAACCATGAGTAGCTATCTGCTCAGTGGAGGGCACAGTATCTTCATAGGTCCTGATCTGCTACTGGAGAACTACATAAATTGTCTCTAGTTGATGTTCTTTTGTTCAGAACTGTAGCAGCCATATTCAGTCCTCATGATTCATGAGATGATAACAGGCATGTTATTTGTATCACCGATTTAAACTGTCAGAAGAAATACATGTTTATTCGACAAACCACTCTCAGTGGTGATTGCAAGTGATTTGCAATATATTTGCAGCTGAGCTTCTGACAGTTTGTTCTCCACAGAAGATCATTTAAGAGGTTTACTAAGATGGGTGTTTCTTTCATTTGTAAATGCTTCTCATTCTGAACTGTGAGTCTCCTTTCCAACGATGTCAAGCTCCACAGTCAATGATTCCTGTTACATGATTTTCTTTTCTTAGAGACACCAAACCATTCCTAGTGCTGTCAAAGCCACCTTCTTGCTAACCTAACTTGATAATATGAGAAAGGCATGTATTTTAAGAATGGGAAGAATTCCCTGTGGAATTGCTTTCCTGAACACTGGGGATTCTCCAACCCTATGTATGATTTAGCAAGCAGATTTTTCCTGGCACCTATGCCTCAGTGCAGAATTCTCCCTGTCACCGGTATTCTTGGCTCAGTGAAGAATTTTTAAATGGGAAATTCTCAGGCTAAACAGAAGACAGTCTGTTCTGAATTTGCAGACTCCAAAATACACAGCTGCCTGTGACTGGGAAATCCAGAAATGAAGGACCTGGATTATCCTAGGTGAATTTTGATTTGGGGCAGAGAAATAAGTGAATAGGAAGGAAAACATAAGATGGCAACAAACAACGTAGGACTTGTGTGCCATGTCTTTACATTCCAGATCACTGCTGTAAGTTAGAGCTGCCTTAGCATTGCTTTAAATCACCCTCTATCTATAGCATCCTAAATGATCTTCAGGGTCGGAGGATAAGAGAGTTTGACATCATTTGTGCTGCCACTGCTACTCCAAACAAAGAACACTAGGAAGTGCTCGTTGGTTATATTTCCCTTTTTCCAGTTGTCGGGAACTTCACCTGACTGCCACAATTTTTCAAATAGATAGAAAGGTGAGTATTTACACATTTGCTTAAAGCATGAAGAATCTCGAAGCTAAGTTTCTGATGTCCTGTGTATCAGATAACCTGTCATTTGGGGTGAGAAAACAAGCTTTATCTGGAAGGTTGTTTTAGTCATTTTCATACACTTTCACTTTGATTTTTTGCTGATCATCAAGTCAACTATGTTGGAAAAGACCTTTAAGATCTTCAAGCCCAACCATTACCCCAGAGCTGCCAGGACCACCACTAAACCATGTTTCACCTTCATCCAACTGTGTTTTTCCTGATGTATGATGAATCCACTCCGTTTAGTTTATATCAAAGAAAACACAGAAAGTACAAACCCTGCTTTCCAGAAAAATACCATGTGAGGGAGCCTTCTCTTACCTCAACACACAGAGCTAGAGTTTGGAAATAGAGTTTGCATAGCTATGAAATGCTGAACAGCAGAACTGTAACAATATTGTAGAATTTACACTTAAAAAACCAAATGGTAACATGGACACATTATGTGTTCACAGTACGTGTTCAGCATTGACTGCAGTCAACATATAGCCTAGAGGGTTGGGGGGCTGCTGCTGTTAGGCAGTTCATGCAAATGTGTAATTCTTCTCAATGATATAGAGGGTTTTGCTGTCAGACATATGTCGTTTGATCCACCTGTTTCAAGCATAAGTACTCCACAGATTGCTACTCTAATTTCTCCAGTGTCTTTCTGATGTTATCTAAGGAACTTGCTCACTATGAGCTCAGTGGAGGAGTTGTTCCTGCTTAAGACCATGATCCTGGAAACTCATGCCATGCAAGATGCTGTTGTGAAGAAAGCCACAAAATCGGGTTTGTGCAAGCACCTGTGTGATCAAGACATAAAGCGATAAATAGCAAATGGGGCAGAGAAGCAAAATTGTAAGATGAGCATCTTCCCTAATAAGTTGCAGGTTCGGAGACTAATTTGTTAAGTCAAACACATAGGCCTTTTTAAACTTGTAGTGGTTTTGGTAAGCATGAATCCTCAGCACCCTTAGCAATATCAGAACTGCAGATTTTACATTGCATGTGGGTAGGCACTCAGTGTTGATCACCAGCATGATTCAGAAAGAAAACTTCTAGGGCAGAAAATCAAGATTAATCAGATTGAGGATTAAATGTAAGAATTGCATATGGCTGATCCATCGTGGTCAATAGATACATGATTTAGTCCATTTGTTATGAAACAAAACTGTAATGGAGATTGGGTTGGTATCAGTAACTTTTAATAGCTATTAACAAAGAACACTGGTCACCTACAAAGAAATCAAAGTAGTTTTGTAGCTGTCAACTAATAAACATTCATGGTTAACCACCTGCTATTAATAGACAATGGAATGATTGCTTTCTGATGTGTGAGCTTGTGCAGTTAGCTGCAAGTCTCTTTTCATTGATTGTTTGCTAAATTCTCTGGATTTTTGAGAGCTGAGCTTGGAAAGCACTTAACTCTGGCAGCAGTCAAGAAGAGCTAGAAAGTCAGGGTAAGGATTCAGGTCAGTATCTTGTGATGAAACTACTTGTCCTACCCTGTAGGGCCCAGTTTTGTAGATATTCGGCTTTGATGGTTTCACTGGAAGTTAAAATTGTTAAAACACTTAATATCATTTTCTCCATGATTTAAGCACTTGGAACAGTGTCCCTGTTTTGTTTTGTTTTCTTTTGTTTGGGTTTTTACTTCCTTAGAATCAGGAGGGTTTTCTTCCCAGCACAGTCAAGGGCTTTCTGCCCCTGGTTTTGGTGTCAGGGTAAGGGACCAGGCCCATGACAGACAGGAATGGACAAACCTAGTGAAGAATGCCCCAAATTTAACTCTTTTCATCCCTGATTCACCACTGTCATGTTACCATCTGTGTATTACAGACAAAATACATTACGTCCTAGTGTGTTTGTAGAAAGATCACATACTTCACATGCTTGTTCTTTTTTCAAGTACTTGGGAAACAGAGTAATTTTATCAAACTTCTTAGCAGTCATTTACTCAATCCGATATATTTTAAAGCTCTTTCTTATGAATGAGCATTTTCATATTCAAGCTTTACTAGACTAGAGAACTAGGGTATCCGTGTGACAAACTGGCAAACCAAGGGATAGTATTCAAAAGTTGCCCCTGTCATTCTGTGGGAGAAATAAGTGGAAATTAGACACAAGTTGATTTGTCTAGCCAGGGCTAATTGCTGAGTAAATCCATTTCAGAGGTGATAATAGCTATCTTAAAGGATACTTTAAATAAGTGGAGCTGAGAAAAAGGTCAAATGGCTGGAGGCTCTGTTTTATTTGATTTTTGAAGAAGTTGTTTTGAAGGCCCCTAAAACCTGTAGTTTAACAATCATTTCAGCTTAGGCAGTCTCTTCAGCACAAGTGAGAGCAGGATTAAGTATGAGAAGGATGTGCTACTATTCAGACCTCTGTACAAGGCTGAGGGCTGATCAACTGAGTAGATTTCTCGATCATCTGATTATATGCTTATAAATGCGTATGTTAGGGCTGCATCTTTTCTTCACTAACTTTGTATCTTTGTGCTTAACTTTAAGTCCATTTTGATAAAGTAAGAAGCATGTTTAGAGTAATTTTAATTCACTTACTCCTTAAACTGATGGTTTATAGTCTTGGATCCATTATCTCCTTGGATGGTCTGGCTCCTAGACCTTTTTTGATGATTTTTTGACTGCTGGTCTTTCTAATAACGAATTTTTACTAAAAAATTAGTAGTTATATTGTGGTAATTAACTGCCCTAACTGCTGGGCCTTACCTGAAGGTAGATTGCTCCTTGTAGATTGCTCCATACTGTTCTGGATTCACAAAAGTCAATTATTCTGCCCTAATGCTCTCTGAAGGGCTAGAAGATCTGAATTTGAAAAACCTTGTAGTTGCTGCCCTTGGTGCTTTGAGGGTGATAAGGCTTTTATTAAAGACACCACCCTTCTGTCAAATAGTAAGGAAAAGCTAATAATTGCTCTTATTTAAGCATAGTTTAAGTGCTTGTTTTCAGCTTTATTTATAATGGGGGAGCATTACTGAGATGGTTGTTATGGAGAACCTTGTTATGTGCAAGGACAATATGAATCTGAAACTTTTTAAAATTAGTCATACTACAGTTCTGATTTTTACACTTTTGAGTCATACTTGGAAATACTTACTTATGTTTGTTCTAAAGAAAAAATAAACCGAGGATAATTGATTATTATAAAGAAATGGTAAGCAACACCTTTCTCTAAAAAAAAAAAATTACTGATTCATTTTTTAATAACAATTTTAATCATTGTATTTCACCTTGCACCTGCATACTGGCCATGTAAGACATGTTGCATGATTTGGGAAGATTTCATAGCGGAGACATATCACTGCTGCAAAATAATTATACAAGTGAAATGTATTTATTCAGTTTGTGTCACAAGAATCCCATTTTTTAATTTATCCTGCTGAATTAGTTTTCTCTTGGCAGTGCACTGTGTAGCTTCAGGGTGCAATGGAAAAACAAAATGTTAAGCTGGAAAAGCTCTGTATTCCCCACTAGTTCCAGATGCCCCAAAACAATAGATAGAAATCCTGCTCAGTTGAATTTTTTGAGAGACTTCCATATTTTCAGAAGGACAAAGCTTCAGATAAATAGAAGATCAAAGCTGCCTCTGCATTTCCAGTTACCTGTAGACTGGGAAAAAGGAATTATCCTGACTTCTTTTCCCAGATGTTGCCCGGGAAGCTAGGGACCAGGTTAGGAAAGCTAAGGCCCAGTTAGAATTAAACTTGGTTAGGGATACAAAGGATAACAGGAAGGGATTCTACAGGTACATAGCGAAGAAAACACAAACCAGGGACAACGTAGGCCCCCTCAGGAAGCTCTCAGGAGAACTGGCTACACAGGATTTGGAGAAGGCTGAGGATCCAAATGACTTATTTGCCTTGGTCTTCAGTGGCAAAGGCTCTGACCATGCCACCCAGGTCTTCGAAGGCAGACACAGGGACTGTGAGAATGAAGACCCTAGGCCCACTGTAGGAGTGGAACTGGTTCGAGACCATCTTAAAAACCTGAATGTGCACAAGTCCATGGGTCCTGATGAGATCCATCCACAGGTCCTGAAGGAGCCGGTAAATGAACTTGCTAAGCCACTGTCCATCATATTTGAAAGATCATGGTAGTCAGGTGAAGTTCCTGGCAACTGGAAAAAGGGAAATATAACCCCCATTTTCAAGAAGGGGAAAATGGATGACCCGGGGAATTACAGAGCAGTCAGTCTCACCTCTGTGCCTGGCAAAATCTTGGAGCAGATTCTCCTGGAAGGCATGCTAAGGCACATGAAAAACAACAAGGTGCTTGGTGACAGCCAGCATGGCTTCACTAAGGGGAAATCCTGCCTGACCAGTTTGGTGGCCTTCTATGATGGGGCTACAGAACTGATGGACAGGGGTAGAGCAGTTGATGTCATCTACCTGGACTTGTGCAAAGCGCTCGACACTGTCCCACACAACATCCTTGTCTCTAAATTGGAGAGACATCAATTTGATGGATGGACCACTCATTGGATAAAGAACTGGCTGGATGGCCGCACACAAAGAGTTGTGGTCAATGGCTCAATGTCCAGCTGGAGACCAGTAACGAGTGGTGTCCCTCAGGGATCGGTGTTGGGACCGATCTTGTTCAACATCTTTATCACTGACATGGACAGTGGGATTGAGTGCGCCCTCAGCAAGTTTGCCGATGACACCAAGCTGTGTGGTTCCGTTGATATGCTGGGGGGGAATGAATGCCATCCAGAGGGACCTGGGCATGCTTGTGAGGTGGGCTGATGCCAACCTCATGAAGTTTAACCATGCCAAGTGCAAGGTCCTACACCTGGGTTAGAGCAATCCCAGGCACAGCTACTGGTTGGGCAGAGAAGAGATTCAGAGCAGCCCTGCGGAGAAGGACTTGGGGTTGCTGGTCGATGAGGAAATGAACATGAGCTGGCTTCAGTGTGCGCTTGCATCCCAGAAAGCCAACCATATCCTGGGCTGTATTCAAAGGAGCGTGACCAGCAGGTCGAAGGAGGTGATTCTACCCCTCTACTCTGCTCTCGTGAGACCTCACTTGGGAGTATTGTGTGCAGTTCTGGTGTCCTCAACATAAAAAGGACATGGAACTGTTGGAACAAGTCCAGAAAAGGGCCGTGAGGATGATCAGGGGACTGGAGCACCTCCTGTATGAAGATGGGCTGAGGAAGTTGGGGCTGTTCAGTCTGGAGAAGAGAAGGCTGCGTGGAGACCTCATAGCAGCCTTCCAGTATCTGAATGGGGGGCTATAGGGATGATGGAAAGAACTATAGTGATAGGACAAGGGGTAATGGGTTAAAACCTAAAGAGGGGAAGTTTAGACTGGATATAAGGAGAAGTTCTTTCCTGTTAGGGTGGTGAGGCACTGGAATGGGTTGCCCAGGGAAGTTGTGAATGCTCCATCCCTGGCAGTGTTCAAGGCCAGGTTGGATAGAGCCTTGGGTGACATGGTTTAGCATGAGGTGTCCCTGCCCATGGCAGGGGTTTGGAATTAGATGATCTTAAGGTCCTTTCCAACCCTAACTATTCTATGATTCTACCCACTAACCACTCTACTGCATCTTTAGGCTTTGCTACTCCTCAACTCCCACATCAATGCTAGGAACATCCTCACCTGCAATACAGTTAATAAAATAGGCAAGGGCTCTGCTTAGTCTCACACAGATGCTTAATTTTAGAGATAAGAACAGCCTGGGATTGTTACCCATCAGTGGAATAACTTACGTCTGAGCTTTATGTAGATTTTTAGGCTTTTTTTAGCCACACTTTTGCTCAAAATCATTATGAATACTGTAGAACCACATAAATACAGAAATAAAAGAAGGATGATTATAAAACACAAGTGGGGGAGGGGGGAGAAAAGCCTTCCCGACAAGCAACCTCTCACTTTTTTTTTCCCTTTTAATTTTAAATAAAGCTGTCTGCGAATTTGAGCCTAGGGAGACCTTCATTAAAACCAATTAATCAGTCAGCCTCTCTGCTGAATAGCTTTCTGGAGACAAAATCTCAAAATAGGGCTTGGGAGCGAGGTGTGTTAGCTTCCTGCTGTCCCTGCAGGGCCACAACCTCACACCCCCGCCCCACTTCAGCAGGGTCAACACCGGGTGAGAAGGATTTGGCCCAACGGCGGTAACCAGCCGCTTGCGAAGGCCGGAGCCCACCTGGGGCGGGGAGCCCTTGAGGCCTGGCGCGGGTACCCCGGGCCTCCGGCGCGCCGCTGGGCAGGTGAAAGCGGGGTCTGGCGGCCTCGGCTCCTCTCAAGAGAGACCGCCCCTCGGTTTAGTGACCTCGGTGAGGAGTTGGTTGATTCCCTCTGGGTACAGTGGAGATGACGGCCGTTTTAGGAGCCAACTCCTGGCGCCCGGGAGAGCTCCCGGTCTGGGTACCAGCTCCTCGGCCCCAGCACCTATCCTCGGAGCAGCTTCCCCCGATCGCTATGGCAGCCCCCGACCCCACCACTGCCTGCGAGAGGCTGAGGGGGAAAGTTATCGGCGGGGCGCGCCCTATCCTTCTCCCGTCCCCTCACGCAACCCGCTCGGTGCGGGACGGCAGCTTCCGCCGCCCCCACGGCGAGGCGGCGCGGGTGTCCCCCGGCAGCGGCGGCCGCAGAGGGCGGCCCGGGTGCCCTGCTCCTCCCGCTGCAGGCGGCCGCCGCCGGGGCAGCACAGCTGTTACAGAGCGGCGCTGGTCCCTCCTCCCAGCTGCGGCTGCCTCATCTCCCCCCACCCAGCCCGTCCCTCCCCTCCGCCGCTCCCGACGCTGCTGCTGCCGCCGCCACCACCACCTCCTCCTCCTCCCCACCCCCATCCTCTTTCTCGCTCCCCATCTCTCTCGCTCCGTCCCGTTCCCCCCTTGCCCCCGCCTTTCCCCGCCCTGCCGCCGCCGGCCCTGGTAGAGCAGGCACCGCAGGGGGATCTCGATGTAACACCATGACAGGCATCGCCGCCGCCTCCTTCTTCTCCAACGCCTGCAGGTTCGGGGGCTGCGGGCTTCACTTCCCAACCCTGGCAGAGCTTATCGAGCACATTGAGGACAACCACATCGGTAAGTGCCCGGCGGGGCCGGGGCAGGGGCCGCGGCAGGGCAGGACGGCGGGGGGCGTGGGGGCCGCGTGTTGCGGCGGCGGCGGCGCGGGGTGGGGGCGCACAAGGTGCAGCGGGAGCCGGGGCGCGGCGGCGGCCGCCAGGGGAGGGAGGTCGGCGGGCGAGGAGTGGCAGGAGCGGTCCTGCGGGCGACGTGGAGGGCTCCTCGGGGAGGCGGCGTGCGGCGCGGCGGCATGGGTGGGTGCGGGGGAGGCGTGCAGCTCGCCGGCCCTGGCGAGGGGGAGTTAGTTTGCATTGGCAGGAGGGAGTGCAGCAGCAGCCCGGAGGAGGCGGTGGAGGAGGGAGGAGGACGGGCACAGCACGCCGCCTGCTGCTTCCGCCCCGGCTCTGGCTGTCAGGGCTCCGGGGAGGGAGGGAGCCGCCGCCGCGGCAGCCATTCCGCTTCCTCCTCCTCCCGCCGCCGCCACTGCGTCCTGTCAGCGCTGTTGCTAGGTGTGGTGGGGAGGACGGGTCGCGCTCCGGCCGCACCGGCCGCCGCAGCGCGGGTGGCGCTTCTCGGCGGAGGGACGGCGTGAGGGAGGCCGGGGTCGGCGGCGCGGTGGGCGTGGAGAGAGGGTTCGGCGGGAGGCTAGGCTGGGCGGACGGCCCGTGCCGCCGGTGCAGTGCCCGGGGCCGGCCGGGCGGGAGGCGAAAGCGGCCGCGCTGGGACCCGCTGCCGTTATCCGCGCAGCCCAGCCCAGGCCGCGGCTTGCGGTGCGGGCAGCGCTGCCCCAGATCATCACCTGTAGGCTCGGCCCGGCGCCCCCCGCTCCCTTCGAGCTTCCGTCCCGCCAGGGGCGCGGGACCGCCACCGGGCCTGGGGGGCAATGACTCGTCAGTGCCTTCCCGGCTAGGGCGCCTCATGGGCGGCGGGCGGGAGCGTGCGCAGGGGCCGCCGGGGCCGCCCTCGGCAGCGCGGGCGGCGCCCAGGGGAGGAGGGGGCGGTGCGCGGCTCCCGGCCGGCCGCGGGCGCCAGCTTTCCCTCTGCCCCCTCCGGCGGGACCGGCCTGCCCGCGCGCGGCCGGGCCTGAGGCGCTGAGCCGGGCAGGGTCTGTCAGACGGCACCGCCCCTCACAGCCCGGCTGCTAGCGAGGCATCGTGTGCCCCCCGCCGGGCATGGCACCGCCGCTGGGCCGCGGCCGTCCCGGGGATTCGCTCTTCGGCATCGGCAGGTGTGCTGCCCTGGCTTCCGGGCCGCTTACCCTCTCAAACTTCTCGATTGTCTCTCGTTGCTAATAAAATACAGTGGTTAAAGTGTCAAAAATTGAGCTAATTCTTTGAAGCAGTCCGAGTTTTAAAATCGGGTGGGAAATACAGAAGTTTTAAGTACCCAGAGACTGGAGACTCCTGTGTTTCGCTGGAAGTATGAGGAAACAACACACTGCTACAAAACAATGAAGCTAGCGTGCATTTCAGTTTATTAAGTTTTAATATGCAGGCCTGAATACCTGAAAAAAATCTCTAAAGCTTAAATTGCAAGTGTAACATTACATTAATGTAGTGTTATAGGTCAGCAAGATGAAAGGTGTGGTTCTCATAATTATCGCAGTGCCTGGTATGAGGTAACAAAACCACATACCGCAAGACTCTGTAATTTATGACTCGACGTGGTGCAAGCATATTGTTGTGATATTGCTGGGGTTTTTCTGAATCTTGGGCTCCTAGCTTTTCTGATACCGGTTATCCACCCCATTCCACCAGAAAAGCTATGGGGCAATAGTTCCCCAAAACGAAAGTTCACAAGTCATCTTGTGTGTCCCTCAAGTGCATTATCAGCCTTTAGGTGCCACAGCCCACAGAGTGTCAGAAAAGATACAGGCAAGCCCATGTGGTCTCTGTGTTGCTGTTTGATCCCTGATCAGTGGTCCTGAGACTCCTCTGAGGAGAGGAAAACTTCATGCTGAAATACTGTAATGTCTTAAAAAAATGCATATTCTGTGGCCAGTATTCATTACTTTTTTTCCATGTCTCAAAGTTAAAGTATTACAGCTTAAACACACACATACGTTTAACTGAGAATGTCATTTGCCAAGACTTGTATGGCACACAACTGGAACTTGGCATGTACGGTGCCACACATGTAGCCGATTGAGCGCAAACTGGAGACTGACACAAGGTTGCTCATGCTTCATCTTTAATATTTCACCTCAGTGTGATGACAGGTTAAACTTGACCTGCTTGAAAATACATGAAGTGGCGATGTTATTTGCTTGTACCAAACACTGGAAAAATCAGGGAGTGGTGACACTTGAGTATGGATCCCAGTTCTCACATGGATGCTCAGGTGCATGGTTTTGTGTGAGGGGCTCCCTACAGACCCTGAAGAATGAGTATCTATGAAAACTGACCATGTAAGCACTTGGCCAAAAGGTGATTAACGTTTCCAAAGACAGCTAGGAAATAATGGAGTAAATGTCTGAATAGGAGCTTAAGTTAGAATTGCTTTTTCAGTAAGTCTGATGCAAACAGTGTTCAATTTTTTTCTGTCATAGAGGTCTAGAGATGTGCCCTGAAGTTTGTTGCTTTAAAAGTTGACTGTATTTTTTGGCTAACAGTAACATGCCGTATAAAAATATATTGCTTTGGCCATTCTGTGTGTGCTGCAGGAAAACAACTTGATTGAGTTACATTCCATTATTAGTTTAAACTGAAGCAGTTGATTGCTGGGGAGGGCGGTGGTACAGCACAGATCACAAACTTGATGCTGCAAACAGCTTTGTGAGGAAGGGTGTATATGGCATGGGCTCTTCATGCTCTGGCTGCTGCAGTGCAGCAGTGGGTTAATACTGGCTCATATCATCAGTGGAGTGCTGGCAAGAATTTGGTTGTTCTTCAGAGCTATACTGTGTCTCTGAAAAATGTAGGAACAAATACTTATGCAGGGATCTTTCTTTGGTCAGCCTTGCACGTAAAACTTAACTTAGTATAAAGAAACGCTGTTGGGGCATTCTGGGGACACAGTGTGTTTGGTTTCTGAGGGATTCTGTAGGTGCTTTCCTAATAATGCTGATGAATAATCAGCTGGTGGGTTTTTTCCTCTAACTTATTACTGGCTGCCTGATAAATTGCCAGTTATTTAAGTATCAGTGCAGATAACTTGGGAGAGTTATGGCCATTGGATGAAATATTCAACTCTGAGGTGGTGCTATGCGCCCATCAGCATTTCAGCTGCTTTCTGGGTTTAGCATTTCTGTATTGAAGACTTGTAAAGAATTAGGCTAGTTCAGGAATACTGCTCTGGGGTCTTTCTTAAGGCCTTACTGGTGTCATCTGCAGTGAGATGCCATTCTGCAGGAGCAGCTCTTCTAAGAAGTCTGTAGCAATACTATCAAACTGTGTATGCATGTGTTCTGTAGCTCACAGCTGAAAATAGACATTGATTTTAAACTGCCTATTAGTAAATGTTTCTCTGAGGTTTTTCTAGCAGCATGTTGTCCAAGCAACCTGAAGTGCTGTTACCCTCTCTGCAATTGTATCAAGAAGTGGGGCTTTTAGCCTGCCCTGGTAGGCTGTCTCCCTGCCTCTTGGTTTTTTGGCTGCTCTAGTCCCTTGCAGGTAGTTTAGCTGACTAATGTCTCTAGTCTGGGAGAAAAAGGCCTAATTTAGTGCTCTTTGCTGGATTCACAGTGTAGAATGGAATGGACTTAATCCAGTCAGTTCCTCAGAGTACTGCCAAGAGAAGAGTTAAAAATAAGGACACACACACAACACCAAGCCTGAACTGCTGAGTGTTCAGCTGTGGCAACATGGTAGATTTGATTGCATATCTGCAGTCCTGGTCGTGTCATCAGCTGTGATGTTAGAAATGGCACCTCTGGTTCTACAGTGCTTCTGAAATTGCATTAACTCTTAACTTGGTGTAAGTAATCTTCTGGGGCATTTTCAGCTGTTCATTGGAAGTCCAGAGGGTCACACACTTCAGTTTCTGGGGGCTTAGGGGAGCTTCCTCCACAATTATTTGATTCTTCTTCAATCTGCCCATAGTTGAACTGCATCCTTTAGAGTGGGGGTCAAGTAGCTCCTTAAAGCTAGTTGTCGATACTAAGTTTACTGTAATGCTGAAGAGCCAGTATTTAAACTTGGGAGATAAGATTTTGACAACACTCGGTGCATGATGAGTACTGACATGATGTGTGCACCTGTGTAGCTGTATGGCTGATTTGAGCCTCTTGTGAGACTCATCAAGCACTGGGGAAATGGGTGTCTGAAAAATTAACAGTGATGAACTCAAAGTGATGGAAGAGTGGATAGAAGGAGATACAGAAGATAAATCTGAAGACACCCTTACCTTAGTGGAAGTAGAGTTTGTTAATTTTGTTGCACTGAAACTGCTAGAAGAATTTGGAGGGGGGAAAAAAAATTCCATCTGCTTATATAGTAATTACACAAACTAAGATGGTTTACTGTTGAACGCCTCAACATAAGTTTGTAAGAAGTCCCGGTGTTGGATAGCTTCTAGCAAGGTATTTATGTAGTGTTGCTGTTAGAACTGGGAGTTGTGTATTTCCCATCAAAGTTGACCAATTCCCAAATATTAGGATGGGTCCCAGAAACACAGAAGGTATTGGAGTCTGCAGTGTGGTGTGTAAAATGAGGATAAACAGTTGGAAGCCTTCTGTGTTGCTAAGGATGAGGATGAAGGACTACACACCAGCATTTATGGAAGGCCTAGCAAGCTAAAGTCTGTATGAAAGAGTTTGTTCACTTAAAGCCAACCTCTTCAGAAGAGTGTGAACATCATTTAAGTGGTTACTGTCATTTAGAATTTGCTGAATGTGTAATTTAACGTTTGGAGCTGAGACTGGTGGTTTTGAAGAGGTGATAGATCTTAACTCAAGGCTTTTTACACTGAGAGTGATGTGGCAAATAGGTATATGGGATGGTGTTTGGAACAGGTGCAGACAGACTGTGCTTAGTTGCCAGTAATGTGCATAAACATGTGGTATTGCAAAATAAATGAACAGTGATGTGTATTTACCTCAGCAGGAGTACTAATTATCATTCATGGAAAGCAACTTTCTACATTTATGGCTACATTTATCTGAAGATCATCCTCTGCCCAGTACTTCTACAGCTGTGATTTTTGTTTATTGAAAATGCATTTCACAGTGATGTAGAAGGATGTTATATTCAAGGATATTAGTTATTCGCTATGCAGGTTGGTATGGTGAGGAAGGCTCTTCTATTTCATGGGGGCTTTTCTATAACGTAATCTCTTTTGACTAACAGTGCTAATCCACGTTTTTTTCCCAACTTGAGCAGAGCAGGTTTTTGCATTATTTTCCAGTTCAAAGTCTGGTTTCCTTTCCTCTTTGGGTTTGAATTTAAACTGTGATAAAATATAAGTGCATATTAAAAAAAAATAATTTAGGTTATATTAATCATATGAAGGTAAATGGAGTTGACATTAAATTTTACCTAAATTTTGGTACTTCTGTGATGAGAAATTTGTTATTCTTCTGAGGTTACCAAGCACATCAAGGCTAAGGCATAAAGTGTTGTAAGGATGTAAAGCTTAAGCGGTGTATTTTCTAGGAAGAAAGAGCTGAAAACAAACATCTGTGAACATGTTGCAAACTATTTTCCCTTTTAAGGCTGAAGGCCTCACATAAAGCCAGTAGGGATCTTTCCTTTTTCCTCTGCCAGCTTGGAGTGGCTTTGGGTGAGGCCTGTTGCAGGGCTGTGTCCCTACCATTAGCAGGGATTGCTCCTCCATGCACCAACAGACCTACACAAATATGAGTCAGAAAATGAAAACTGAAGAAACATCAGGTAACTTGTAGAAGTAGCATTATGCTTCACTTGCGTAGGGCATGCTTACCTTTTGAGGAAGAGGGGAATTTACAGTGATTATCACATCTACTTTCCAGGGCTGTGAAAGGATGTTTTCGTAGTTAACCTGCAGTTCTTATGGGATCAGGTGACTGCCGGTCAAATGGATCTTTTTTTAACTTCATCATTTACTTGGGAATGTGAGAAGATCAGGAATCGTATAATAATGAAATAATTGGAGGAAGAAGTGATGCTAGAAGAGGAAGAAATACGTTTGTTCAATCTGGACACAATCTTATCTACCATTCCTTGCTCTTAAAAAATATAATGCAAATACAAACAGTTAATCAGAAATATTTTGTGCCAAGCTGCAGAATAATGCAAGATAAATAAGCACTGGGGTCCTGCTGCTTCCAGTGTACTCTCTGTTGCCCCTGAATGTTCCTTTTTTTCTGTCTTTATTTAGAATTCACGACTAAGCTTTGTTTCACTGAGAATTCATTTTATTTGTCTTTAGTAAGCACCAGTAATTAAAAATTCAGATGATAAGCATTTAAGTAAATAGCAGCTATATATACTGCTATATATATAGCAGCTATATATACATAGAAAGGCAGAGGCAAAGATTTTTGTGTTAATTTGAAATGGCAGTAATTAGAGAATCAATTTGATAAATCAGCTGTTGTTTAACAAAAGAGAACCCTTGGTTTTAAGGGACTGTCTCAATGAATAATTTCACAATTAAAATTAAACCACCAATTCCTGTTACAGCCTAATTCTATCTTGAGACTTTTGGAAATGCTTTGGGGGAGTACATACAGTTTATTACACTTTTCTGTAGTTAGAAGTGGCTGCAGCAATATTCTGATCCCTAGAATAGAATAAATATTGCAGTTTATAGTTTAATGATTTTGCTTTGCTGTTTAAATTTATGGGTTTTACCATGAATTCTTAGGAGGCTTCTTCCTAACTTTGTGCCACAATAAACAAGGGGAATGGATTTCTTCACTAGTGATGCTGATGACACTGCGGTGCTGTTTCTCTGATGAGTACCCAGGGTGGAGTGCATTACTATTGTGCAGTTTCATTTAAGGCACATTAAAGAATGAATTGACAGGTGTTAGTTATATAGGAGCAAGTCCAGAGGAGGGCCAGGAGGATGATCAGGGGGCTGGAGCACCTCCCATATGAAACCAGGCTGAGAAAGCTAGGGCTGTTCAGCCTGGAGAAGAGAAGGCTGTGTGGAGACCTCATAGCAGCCTTCCAGTATCTGAAGGGGACCTATAGGGATGCTGGGGAGGGACTTTTCAGCAAGGACTGTAGTGATAGGACAAAGGGTGATGGGTTCAAACTTGAACAGGGAAGATTTAGGTTAGGTAGAAGGAAGAAGTTCTTTACTGTGAGGCACTGGAACAGGCTGGCCAGGGAGGTTGTGAACGCTCCATCCCTGGAGGTGTTCAAGGCCAGGTTGGGCAGGGCCTGTGTTACAAAGGATGGAGTAGACAAAGAAGATTTTATCAGTTCAAGGGAAAAAATTGAGTGGGATTTTGAATCCGAGCTGGTCAGTTCTTTATGGCCAAAAAAATTTAATTGTGGATGAATTATGAAACATTTCTTCTGATTTTTGAGGAAGATTTCACTGCATGCTGATAGAGCCCATCTCAGTTTTAGGAGTCTTTTGTGAAAAGCTGAACACTTCCATTTTGAAATGTTGGCATTGCTGAAATTGCTTCAACGAATTATTTATGTATTAATAATTCAGAAAATATTTGGACATTTCTGAGATTTCTCTGCCCTCCCCCACCCAACTACTTTGTCAGACTTGAGTAAGCTGCAGATGTTACTGTTATTTTTGAAAATTACTTCTTTTCCCCCCACATATTTTGACAGTAAATATTCATTGAACAAAACCAGAACTGCAGAATATCAGTCAAAGGAGAAATGGATGTAAAGTATCGCTTATTTCTTCAGCAGTGTGTAGTGTAGTCACCATCTTACTTTCCAATGGAAGCAAGTGGAGCTGTAAGCCAGAAATCGGGAGGTAGCACATTCAAGATGCAAGCGATCCGACTTCAGTGCTATATGGGATTGGTATGGGTACATGAATGTGAACTCAGTCCCGTATGTGGTAGATGACAGTGACATTCAGTGAAGAAAAGAACACTGTATCATTATTTCAGTCATCTATTTTGGTGCAGTGCTGCTGTGTATCCTCACCAGAATGTGTGTGTCTGTCTGTTAGTGTTATGGGAGAGACCTCAAAATTAATTTAAAGGCTTCATGTAGATTCAGATGCTTGCTGGCAGGTGAAAGCCATGTACCAAATTATTGAGGTCTAACCTTGTTTCCTTTGTATTCAGATCAAAGGACTGACATTGATCCAAGTAAATTTGGTGACAAACTCTGGAAGTTTACATGTTTTTCTAGCAATCTGTTGGAGAAGCATTGCAACTTCTGTAGCTTGCTGAATAGAATAGAGTGTCTGATACCTTGTAGGCATCACTGATGGTTGTATTGGGTTAACAGCACGATATCAGAATTGTTAAGGTCCACTCCTGAGCCTTTCCCCCTTTCTGTGCTATCACTGCTGCAGATTTTTTGCTCCCCTTCTACAAATCCACCCTTCCCACATCAGCACACTCATTCAATGAGTCAGGAAGCTCTTGTCTACTCAGGCTGGGGATTATTTATCTGAATGCAGAGTACCATGGATGTGGCATGGTGGACCAGGCAGTTGACAGCTTCAGTAACAGTAACAGTCACTAAAAAGTGGTAAGAACTATTATAGTACTTGCAGGGAAAAGGAAAGCTAAAAGGTGTAGTTGCACAGCCTTCCAAGGGGGAAATAAGATGATCTTCTTAAGATGGGTCTTCTGTAGTTATGAGTGCTCTGCACTCCTGGGAAGATGCGGGGCAAGGTAGTGGTGTGGTTGTGGAGAGTGGCAAGATAATGTTCCTTATTTTGTACGTACTTCCATTTCACAGGACTATGCAAGGGGGTCTTCCTTTTCCCAGGCTCAGTGTAAGCACTTGGTGTACTTCAGAGAGACTTTCTAGTGGTGCTGCAGGACTCTTTCCACACAGTCCTAGCATTGGTAATAACTGCATTTTCCTTACACCTCAAAAAATCTCTTAAACTGACTAAATACTCCTGAACTATGGGAGCTCTTACAGATGGGAAGTGCTGATACTGAAGCTGTATCAGTCTTTGTACTTTATCTAAAGCAGTTGTGCTTAACAGTGGTTAGAGATATTGGTTTCTGCCTTAGGGCAGTTATCCAGACAATTAGCTACCTGTACCTAACATCTTGTTTTCGTTTCAGCTATACAGAATAACCCTTCTTGCTAGTAAGTTTTATTTGTGAGATTATGAAGAGCCTGTCTTCAGAACAAATAATGCCCAGTTACCTTGGGGCAGTTGCTCGGGGCTCTCAATAGACCTGACTCGGCATGGAGAGAAAGTCTGTGTTGGACACCATGATCTGGAATGTAGTTATATGCTGAGCAGTTTTAATGGCTTGCTCAACCTGCTTCCAGACCCAGGGTAAATACCAAGAGGCTGTTGAGGTATGCAACAATAATTGGATGCCCAGGATGGGGAAAAGGTATTTGTTGCTGTTTCATGTTACATATTTTTGGTTGCATTCTTGTGTTTCAGTATTAAGTGGTTAGACTTTAATGAAATAAATAAATAAAAAGCCTTTAAACAGCTTTTACCTGGTGAATTTTATTACTGTAGCAGTTTTCATATCTCTGAGTTAGAAATCACTGTGAACGGGGAGAAATTCTGTACCCGCTTTTGCTGCACCTGAACTGTACATATGACCTCAAATGCATTTCAGATATTGAAACAAATATAATACAAATTAATGTTCTGGAGATACACTGGGTTGAGAGCTGCATTATTTTTTCTCAATGGTGACATGACTTTCCTTTCTTTCCTCTTTTGAATAAGTGCAGTTCCTGTAGCAGCATCACCGTAACTCTACATTATTCCACTGACCTCTGAAATGTGAGGGGGTGTACAACCAGTGACCCCTTCTGTTCTTGCTGCCAGCACAGTGTGCCAGCTACAGGATTGCTTACTGCCACCAAGTGTTCTGGAAACGAAGGAATGCCTTTTCCCTCACCCTGCATGTATGGAAGCCATAGCATTTGCATTTGGAAACCAAATTCCCTCACTCTGCCCCCCAAACCTCAACTCCTTAATACTTGGAAAGGAATTGAATTTTGCCTACAGTAGTATAAGTGGCTGCTGAAGATACTTGGTACCTTCTGAATTCCAGTTTGAACCCAAATACATAACTTTGCAATTACTTGTTCTGTAGTAGCAGGTGTGTGTAAATACTGAAGGTGTGTTGGTTACTTGTTTATAAACTAGTGACGGTGTGTGGCTAGAACCATGGCATGGAATTGAGCATGCAGTTTTTTAGAAAGTGTTGTTAACTAATGTGGTGTAATGATGTAAAATTTACTATGCAGTTATTGTATTCCATTAGAGTTGTTGTATTGATAATTAGGAGCAGTAATTCATGCTGATCTTTCTGCATGTGTAATTTTAAAACATTAATTGTAATTGAAGACCAAGTAAATGTTTCTTGCAGAAGCCTGCAGAGATGCGGGTGGTTAGGGCAAGAAGTGAGAACTAAGAGTGATGTTTAGGAAGAGCCATGTGTTTACTTTGGTTTTGGCAAATTGACACAAGATAGTAAACTGCAGAGGTAAGAAGAAAAAAGACCCTCAAGTAACTGTTCCAGGATATTGCTGTGTGGGATTAGTCATCCTTTCATGACTGAAAAAACAACATGCAAACTGGGGGGTGGAATTAATTCACTTTTTTACGTGTCCATATTGACCTGTGGGACAAAGACGACCCTTAAGAGCTTTCTTTGTTCTGTTCTGTCCTAGCCTAGTTTCCTAAGCCAGGAGAATTCAACTCCCCTCATCACCTGCCACCTTTCTTCTTATCCACTGATCCCTGGCTAGTGGTGGAAAGAAAGGGATTATAAATTCCATACCTACCTGTCCGTGGAGGAAACTCTGGCAGTGTTCAGCTTTTGTTAACAGTTAATGTTCAGCAGAGCATTCTGCTACACGTACACACAGGCCACAGTCTTTATTTCTGGGTGCCCCAAAGGGGTTTGCCCTTTGCATAATAAATATCCACCTAGAAAGGTGTTACTCCTGTATTCTGTGGTAGAATTGGTGGGTACTGGTTTAGGCTTTTTAGGAAAATCAGAAATTGCCTTCTGATGTGTTACTGCTTTGAAAACAGTAATCTCCAGCCAGAGTCTGCTGGCCTGCTGCTGACCCTTTGGGCTGCTCCTTCTGTTCTCCTGCAGCTCCACAGGTGAGTGGTTTATTGGAGCCTTTCTGTCACAGCTGCTGCTCCTCTGTCCTGCAACCACTGAGCCTCAAAGCTGCCTTTTCTTGTGAATGCTGATGGTTCTAGTTTATTTCTTTTTGATGCTTTGTAGGGTATGTGTGGCTTAGGAATTGGATAGTTAACACGAGCACAGTAGTATGGTACACTGTGTGCTTATGTTGTTTAGGCCCCTGCGGTAGTAAGCTAACCATATAAATACAAAAGGTGCGTTCTCTTCTGTCTTTCAAACTGAAAAACTAAGGCTGAAGCACCAGGTTTCAGGGTTGAGGAGACATGGATTTGCATGTATTGGCTCCGTACTTTACTAATGTCTGTTATCTTTTTCCTAATTTTCATTCTCTTCCTTTTAGAGAAAACAAAGCAGAGTATAGTGAGGAGTGAAGATGAAGAAATCTGACGTGAGGAAGAAAAGGAAAGGAGTTTGAAAGACTAAGGGATCTGGGTTTTTTTCAGTGAGGTCTTTAGCAGGACGTTTTGGTTGGTCTTTTAGATCTCAGAAGCTGAGCTGAGTAAAAGCCATGGGTTTTTCTTGCTCTTCAGAGACATCCTTCATTCAGGACCAAGTATACAGGGCACCTGCTTTCTCCTGACTCACTTTGGGGTTGGATGCTTGGGGTTGTCCATGTAGTCCACTTGAGGCATGTCCTGGATGGGATTTAGAGCTCCTAATGGATGTCAAAAGTATCCTCAGTACACTGCCCTCAAAGTCCTTATCTAATTTACCTTGAAAACCTCGTTTTTATTAAACACCTCCTTATTTCACATAATTTCTGTAGGTTGTTATAGGTACCTTTTCAAGTTGTCTCAGTTCCTCCTAGTATTTTGAATTTCCCTCCTCTGAGGGTGACCTGTCATGGTGCTGGTTTTAACTCGTTTTATGTAGATCAAACTGCTGAAGAGCAGCGTTAATGATCTGGATGTACGTAACTCCCCTCCGTATTTCCATTTTGATGCAGACGTTATGTATATGAAACTTAAAGCTTTTTGCTTGGCTTTGCAGCTCAGGATGCTGAACTGAATGCTCAGTCCCAAGGGCAGGATTCAAAGCGCTGGTTCTCAGTTACTGACTGTGTATGTTGAAGCACTCCTAGTGAAGCTGTCTCCTCAGATAGGACGTATCCTCTTCCTGTTCTTCCAAGAATACAGTAGACTTTCTCTTAAGGTCAGTTTTAGAGGTATGTGGTTTGAAGTCTTTGGATTCATTAACATTGGGCTGGTGGCCCCTCCCTCCTAAACAAATACTGTCTTGTTGCTGTCGTAGCAAAACTGCTATTTTTTTCTTTATTTTCCTCTTCTTTCTTTTTCTTCCTCTTTCCCCTCCCAGTGGCTCCACAGCAGAACAGATCTCTTTTCAAAACCGTAAGGGCCTTCCTTTCTGGGTACCCTTTGGTTGCTTTCTACCTTGTTGTCAGGCTTAGAACAGACTTCTTAAAAATAGCCTCTCTGGTAGGCTGCCTGCAGCTAATTTTGAGACTTTCTGTGGAGCTTCTCTCCTGACTTGTACACTGATTTACCAACCATGAGCCCATGGCAGCTTCCCACCTTTGAACCTCTGGAGTTAAGCAGTTGCACATCTTGCATGATGGCAGTTTTTAGAATCCAGCAGGCATGGCTAATGACAAGCACTCAAGAAAGCAAAGTTGTTAGTTTGTTGTTTTGAGTTTGGCCTTTTTTACTAAGAGCAGAGCATAAACATGAAGACCCTTACCAGAAGGTTTCATGTTTGTATTTGGGTAGATACAAATCTGATTTGGATTCCTTTCCAAGATAGACTTCTGTCCCACAAACATCTAAGACAGGAAATTGTCTGTGTCCCATTTTAAAACAATACACCAAGTTGGACTGCTCTATATTGTGTATTTTGAGCCCCAGAATGTCTTACCACATGGTAAAGGAAATCTGCTTTCTCTGTTGGTATCCCGGCTGTGGAGTACCCTATTTTGTTGATCATTAGGTAGATGGATTTGAAGTTTCACAGTCTTCCTATTTCCTTGCTGTCTGCTAATTGATGCTGTGGTGTCATGGCTGTGCAGTAGGACCTGGAACAGGATTCCTACAGAAAACAGCTAGTGAGTCATCATGTCCTAAGCAGTATGAGTTTATCTGGGCAGAACAGCATATTACCACTTCTGGTTGAGCATATATCCATATAGTTTGACAAAACAGGAGCTTGTCTGTATGCTGTCTCATAGACTTATCACATGCTGGCTGGCACTGAGACACGTGCATTGTTTGGTGCCGCTGGTTGTATAGGTGATTGCTGGACTCTGCATCCCAGAGAAAAGCACAACTGTCATACTGCTCTGTTTGTAACACTCTGACTGTCATATATCCATAAATACACTCTTGAGTTTTCTTTACTTTGAGAAGGGAGAGCTAGTGATTTGGGGGATGACAACACTTAGCCTAGTTTTTGCATAACCAGCATAAGATATTGTCTAGAGGGGTTGATATTTAGGATGTGCTAAGCTGTTTACTCTCTGAAAACTGATGATCTTTTGTGGTGTCTCTTTTGGTACTGAGTCCTTTTAAAACTGATAAGATGTGGTTTAGTTAAACAAAGCTGATCAATTGTTACATGGAAAACTTGTAGTACTTACACTGAGTAAACCAAGCTTGGCATCTCTTCCTACCTGACGGCCTGAAGAAAGAGAAGACGTGGTGTTGAGAAGCAGATCTGTGTAGAGGCAGATCCGTTCTCCCTTCTTGGATGCTTTCTCTGGAGATGCTTCACTGGTCGGCACAGAGCTGTTTCTCTGCTGCAGTGCAGATTTGAGAACACTGCATTTCTAGTGATTTGATGGACTTCTTAATATAGAAGGAGCTTGTTTAGCTGTAATTTTGTTTCTATTGCTTAGGATGTGTGGTAATATGAAAGACATCCAGTAACGATGATGTGACCTTGCAAGAATGGCTTGAATAACACATTGGCTGGCCTGGGGAGATGCAGACTTTAGCAGATATCTTGGTTGGAGCAGAACAGAGAAAAGCCTGTATGTTTGCCTGCCACCAAAATGTAGTAATAATGAGATGTTCATCAGTTGTGTTCAAGTGCTCAGGTAACTGCAGTGATGGTCGGAGTTTGAGGAGTTAGATAAACGGCATAGTGGCTTGCGGTATTCTAATGTTTGTTTGGGGCTTGGGTTGATTGTGGGCATTTCCTGTGTTGAGAAGGAGCAAGTTCATACAGGTTTTGTGATCTGCAGGTCTTAGGCTGAGTGCATGTATGTGGTTGGCTGATTTTTATCAGTTCCAGTTTTGAGGGAGCAGCTTATACAGAGGTCTTCTGATGAGGAGTGAAGATCGTCAGATAAATACAGTCTTTTCCTGCTGATGGACACTTGTCAGCTTAATGATAATGTTTTGAACTGAATAGAGGAAAATTAAGCCAGTGCTTCTTGTTTCCTGAGCATAGGTAATCAGCATTGCTGCACTCCATGGCTAGCTGTGATTACCAGGTGTTGGGATTAAGTTTTCCTCTTCAGCGTATATCTAGTGTTCCCAAGGAACCGAAAGTGCCAAAGATGACTTCTAAAAATCACTGATGCCTTACCACTAGATAAGCATTTCTGCATTGTTTCTGACTTCCATGTTCTCTTCTCTGCACCCAGCTTTGATGATAGCTGATCTGGACTAAGGATTTGGAGTCTGTATTTTTATTTTCGATTTCCCACTGCTTTAGCTGACTGTAGGTGAACAGATAAAGCATTGCCTGTGAGAGATAGCTGGCACTTTTGTGTATATATATCTGGATCACAGAGGAAACAAGTCTGTTTATTTGCATATTTTTGTCTTTTTGTAACTCTGAGCCAGCATTACTGGTGCACATTCTATCTGGTGGGTTTAGGAAAATAGGAAGGCCCTTTGAAAAGCAGATTGGTGTAAGATACAGAATATTTTTTTTCTACCCAGTGCTAATAGGTCTGGGGTTTTATAAGCTTGTATGTTACTTGTTTTGCCATCTCATCTCCCTTCATGGCTCTTTCATTTGGTGTAACAGATCTTGAACTTCTCCTTCAGCAGTAATACTGTAAAAAAGAAAAGAATAAACTGCCAGTTCTGTGTGGTAGTGGTGTTGGGTGCTGCATTTGGGGGTGTGGAAGTTCTGGGGTTTTTTGAAAGCTCTGCCACCTTCCCCTCTTTTGTCAAATCTTTCAACCGGTCTTAAAGCTGGTGAACATCCTTATTCTCAGCTTTCCTGCATCTGGCCATGTCACTGTAGAAAAAAATGTTGTTCTGGATCTTGGTCTGATTCATGAGCATTGACCTTGATAAAGGTGGGAGGAGGAAGGGGAATACTTCATTATGAAAGAAAATGTTTGAGCTCCTCAGTAATAAAGTAAACATACCTTGCACTCTAAGCAGGAAAAGTGCTGGTGGATAACAATGGTGGAATTATAGTTCAGTTGATTGACTGCAATAATCAGCATTAATGTTGGCAATGTGTCTTTTCCATTTAGAAGTGAGTGCAAGGATTACATGGCTCAGCAAACTGCAGAGGAGAAGAACCAACCTGGAGAGGTGGAACCAGTCCTGGGCTGGTGGCAGGGCTGGGTCCTGTCCTTCTTACAGGAGTTGTGAGATGCCAGGGAGGTGTGTGGGCAGGAAGGATTTGTGCACTGAGGACACAAAGAGCTAATCTGCACCTCTCAACAGCAAAACTTCTGGATGATCCGCGACCTTTCAGATTGCACATGAATGATTTCTCTGGTGAAATGATCCCAGTGAGATGTTGGGAGACGTATGCTCATTAATAAGCCTATACATAAATATATAAAACCAAACATACACATGCATGAAGGATGTTTACATTTTGTTTGTCTACATGTAAATATGTTACATGTAAGTAGATATTTTGGTTTTGTTTTGGGTAGGAAACTGGAGCTCACGTTCCCTTTCAAGGAGGCACAGTCACAGAATTTAAAATGGGTTTTATTCCTTCTAGAGTAGATAAATACCTTCTGTTTCTGATTTTATGTTTTTAAAACGGGTATTTACAATAACTATACTGCTGCCATTGTTTTTCTGTGTCACACAACTCGTGCTGCTGAGGCTTTGATAACCGTCTCCTCTCATTTGATTGCAAACACAAGTGAGGTGAACACTAAATATATATCCCAGCACCCAAGTATTTTAACTTGTAAGCTTCCTGTTGTGCTTGTGAGCTTTTACTTCAGAGCAGTGTCTGTGAGACCATTTTTGAGTCCAGCATTTATTAAGTCCTCCAAGGACTTACTGTTTCTAATGTTCTATTTGTTTCTTGTTGTCTTCTGAATATTCTGTTTTTATGTTTCTGTGTTGCTAATCTTTTTCTTTCTTTTTCGATTTTCCTAATCTAGAGTTCAGCTGGTTAGAGCTTTTGATGTGGCAAATTTTGAACAACTTTACATCATCTGACTACAGTAGGACTTAATGACTCTCTTACATGTTCTTACTTGTAGCTGCATGGATTTGGCAATAATTCATTGACTTTTTGACACTGGTAACTAGAAGCTGCTGTAAGATGTGTGTTAGTAGTACTTGGACCTGGCTTGAAAAAAATAAAAAGTCCTACCCTGGAGGAGATGAAGAGTATGAGAGTGAACTTAGAGCATATCAGCAATGTAGAAGACCAGCAGAGTATTGTGTGTAAAAGCTGCTGAGACTGGCAGAGTAGGCAGGGGTATGCTGAAAAGAGCGACAAACAATTTCAGGGCGGATCGTGGGTTCTCGGAGTGCAGAAAGGGCTGTGAGCTGGATGTCAGTGAAGATAAACCACTTCTCTCTCTGCCTCTGTTTTGTTTTCTGTGAAGCGACGGGATCTCACACTTCCATTATGTTCTTGAAAGCCCTCAGAAGATGAGGGAGAGGTGGAGACCCTAAGTGGTAAGAAGGTTCTGTTTCAGAGTCTCTTACTGGAGTTGGAGGAATACTTTATCCCTTTTAATGATTGACAGTTATATTTTACTTTTGGTTGAGTAACAAATGCTTGTAGGTCACTGTTCCTGAGCAACAGCCAGCCACAGATGTGGGTTTTATTATTTTTGTTTTCTTCTCTTAAATCTAGAGAGGTTTGCCTGCAAAGTAAAAGATGAAAAAGCTTACCAGGGTCATTTATAAAAATGTGTGTGCTTATAATCCAGTTTTTATGTAAACTCCAGTTGTGGCCTTCCTCAGGCCTTGTCACTCCTTTCACATGAGTGCTCATGTCCGAAGACCAAAGAAGGTAGCGTGAGAATAGCACTACCATTATTGTATTTACCTCCCAGATGAGAACAGGATTTTCTTTTGATTCTGTTGGCTGTAGGTGCTTAAAATGGGATTCTTTCCTGCTATAGCTCATTTAAGAGAGTTAGGAACTTGCATTAATATTTTGCAGTCGTTTAATTTTTCCTCCCTCCATTGAGTTTGCTGCTCCCTACCCTTAGCTGCTCTTGCATTGGTCTGTTCTTAATTCTTTTGTGCCTCGGTTTGTGCCTTGTTCTGCACAGGACTGAACGAGATCTGGATCATCAACGCGCACAGGTAATTGCGTCTCATAATCCTGTTTATAAGCATTTTGGCTTCTGTTTTAAAACACATTCTGATACTGCTTCCCATTAAGCATGCAAAGTGTTAAAAACTTATTTTTCTGTAATGTTTGCAACTCTTACTCAAATTTCCTGTCTAAAACTGGGCTAGCTCTCTTTTATAGCTTTTTATAGCTTCTTTTTATAGCTTTCCTCTTTGCTATTTTAGCATCAAGCTTACCACGTTTCTGTACTCTTATCTGTTGCATATGAAGCTCAAGGAGGAACATTTAACTTGGCCTGCTCTGGTCTTTAAGAGCGTGATGAGTGGTAATACAGCCTTTTTTCAAATCAACTTTGGCATCTGTCCTTGTTGTAAGTATACTGAATGGAATGCTGGCACTAAGCAGTTATATGTACAGCTGTGGACTTCAGGTGTGTTTTATTCAAAATAAAGCTGTTTTTCTGTAAGTTGGGGCATTCTGATATTCTTGAAACCAGGGACCCTTGTGCATCATGCGGTTTGACTAAGTGTACTCTCAGCTTCTAGGAGTCCTCACAACAGCTCGCCTGAGGCTGAACAATTCCTTTGAGACTATTGCCAGGAGGCTGTTTCTCTCTGTTAAGGTCTTTGTACAGAAGTAATTGCCGGTTGTTGGTTCTGTCTGCATTGAACTAATTTCTGCTGATTTTTATGTTTCAGATGTTTAAAATCTTCATCTCTGGAACTTTCTTGGCAGTGATAGTCCATATGGTGTGGGATAACTTTTTGTGCATGTCTTGCCTTTGTTTTGTTTACATAGTTTTCTTCTGTAGCAAATGTTTCTCATGTTACTTGTAAATGCGCCTTTTCTCCAAGAAGTTTGTATGCTGCATAAGTCAGTTATTTTAGTTCCCAACTGCAAATGTCCTGCTGGTTCAACCACTACTGCTTTATCTCGTTTAGTTGCTGTCATGGGTAGGAGCTCTGAACTCATTGTGTCGTGATCTTGAGGTGAGAGTGCAGTTAGCTCATGATCTTTCAACACAGAGCTGTCATGTTACACTGATGGTATTAATGGAATATCATGCAGTCAATGATGTAGGCCTTTCAGATTTTTTCTTTAAGGTTCCATCTAAAAAAAAGTTTGGAAAAAACCTGCTTGTTAGCCATCTATTCAGGGAGGGTCACAAGATCAAAGAGTGTTTTGCTGTGTGTTTAATTACAGTACCATATGGTCAAATAAAGTTACTTTTTCAGTGCAGTGGATTGTTGGAACCCAGTGTGACCTTTGCTTTCAGACTGCAGAAATTAGTTGAAAGAATGTATTAATAAGGAGAGAACAGTATTAATTTTCATGTGTATACACTACACTAAAAGGGTTTCTGGAAAACTTCCAAACAAAAATGGAGTATCTCAGGGTTTTCACAAAAGTTTGTGTTACTCTCCTCATTTCTCCTACCATAAGCTAGATTTGAATGGGGTAGCAAATACGTGGCATAAGGGTGAAGGATCAGTGAAGGCCTAGAGCTCCTGCTGCCTCAGGCTTTGCTTAAGAAGACCAGCTCATATGTGATAAGGATGCACCTCCAGATATGAGCTATATCTTTGAAACTGGACTCTGGCTTATCCTTTGGTGGCGTGTGTAAGACTAAGCAGTGGGGGAGCAGGCAGGAGTTGGCATGGAAGGATGAAGTATTCATGTGTGTCATCCTGCTCTTCCCTCCCTTACCAGGTCAAGCCCAGAACTCACTTTCATCTCTGTCCCAGACCCATGATTTTGAGGTGGGACTGGCTTTCTGAGAAGGCAACGATTTCTGCTGTTGTAAACAGCAGTTGTGAACATCTGCGGTTGTAAACATTTTGCTGATCACACTTTCTCAATGCTCACCTGTTGTGCTCACCGATTTCTTTAAAAGTCTTCTACTTCAGCTTTTAGGACCTGGCATTGCTAAAGTTTGCTGCCCCGGGCTGTAGAGGGGAAGGGATTATGACCTGTCTAAAATACTGAAAGTAGCAACTCTTAACCTGGGATGGAAAAGATAATCTTCCAGAGGTTTGTAATAACTACATTAGACAAGTGTGCGGTGGAGGAATAAAGTGCTTCTGCTTTTCTTTAAAAACGTAGCACCATAAAACATTAGAAGATGGATGATGTGTGTTAAAATATCTGGTTTGCACTGATGTAGCTGATGCTGCGCGAATCCTGATAGTGTAAATGTGCTGGACTAGGACGTGTGTCTCGGTGAGCTATCAAGGCACCTGCCTGCATCAGTACGGAAGGTAAAATCTTCCCTGTTGCCAAGAGCAAGCCTTTGTAATGTCTGTGGATATATATCTTCGGTTTGAGCCTAGCGTCCTTGAGATGATTAAGAAGGAAGGGTGAATATAATATTCTCCCCTGAAGAGATTAATTCTGAGTTCTGGCTTTGTGCTGAAGATAAATTGCATCTGTTCCCAGCTTCCTGTTGACTCTTGGTTAACTAGTGGTAAATCAGCCTGATGTAATGTATATAATATAAAACAATGTATTTTAATGCCTTTATTGTGGAATGCTGCAATAAGAGTATCTGTTTTAAGGGTGCTGTGAAGTATCCTCTCTTTGTTTTCTGCAAAAATAATGTGGGCCTGAGTGAATGCATACCCAAGTAAGGTGTTTGAATCCCAGAGTTGAGGAACTGTGCAACGAACAAACTTTTACACTTTGGGAATAATGTATATTCGTTTCCCCCTCCACTTCCTCTTGCTTTTTTTTTCATGCAACAGTTTCAGCTAAAAGAGAAAAGAAAGCTTGCAAGCTGTCAGTGGCTACATGGTATTAGAAGCTTTACAGTCTCCCTTGTACTGTATGTATTTCCTGTAATTGGCAAGTTCAGTGACTAAGAAATAAGACAGAATTTTTCACTCTGTTTTTGCTAGCGACACAAGGTTTATGGCATTCAGATACAGCTCATGTGTTGCACTTTTAAACTGTTGGAATTTTGCATGCAATCCAAAAGGCTTTATGTTTTTGTCTGTTTTGCTCTTAAACAAAGCGGGAAGGAAGGAGATGATGGAGGTGATTCTTTATCCAATTTCCATTTCCTTCTGTCTTTAGAAGGTTTGTAATAATGTTGCTGTGTACATGCAAATGATGTTAATCAGGAGATTTTCGTATCAGCTTTGTCAACGTTTACATTCACTTTACACATTGAATTTGCATTTGAAAAGGCCTGTTATAATCAACATTTAAGGGATAACATAGTCAAATTTACATTTGATTGAGTAGAAATGTTAAGTGATTTTAGCTGAGCTGTTGCTAGGAAACAAGCCAATGTTTTTGTATTATATTTTTTTTTCTTAATCTATACTGTGTTTCTATGTAATTGGCAGTTCATCTGGTGACAGGAGAACACCAGCACTCCAACAGTATAACTCATGTCTTTACTACATTCTAGATGCATAGTTTTCTTACTTGTCAGAACTTAAGGTGAAGTTCTGGAGAAATATGCTTGTAAATGGTCTAAATGTCACCCATGACTACTTTGTGTGTGTGTGTGATCATGGGGAGGATCAATTGTTTGACTTGTTTGAAAAAACACATAAATTCTGGATGTTTTTATGAACAGCTGTCATCTTGCAAGCACGCTAACTCATTTTCTTTTTTCATGGTTGATGTTTATAATGTTAGTCACCATTCGAAGAACATCACACAGCTGTCCAAGGATTGAGCTGAGTTTTATGTATGACTCCTCAAGGTTTGTGTAGTACAGTTCTTGTCCTCATCGTGTTGATAATTTTCATGTCTGTGTTATTTTCGTTAAAGTGGGCAAAACGAAGTGTAGCTGCAAAAGGAAATCTGATTTTGGGTATGCTCTGGCTGTTGGTTGTATGTCTCTTGGAACTTGCAGGAGGACTGTCATTTTGCAGCAGTGTTCATCTGGCAAAAATACTAATCAAAGGGAAGAACAGTTCCTATTCATGTAAGTCCCGGAGCATTTCAAGTGCATTATCTGTGTGGTGCATATAAATCTGGTGATCCCTTGAAACTTGGTACAGGGCAGCTGAAGGAATGTGGCTCTTTACAAGGCCAAATAGAGACACTCTTGCCTCCCCATCCCACCGAACCAGACAGAATACTGTTTTCCAGTAGATGTGCTATGCTGCTTGCTCCGTGAACCCCAAGTCAGAGGCTAGTGGTATGGCAAAGAAAGCAGCTATTACGCCCGCACTGAGGCTTCACAAGCATCCTTGGGCACACAAACTTCCGCAGGCCTGGGAAGAGGGCTGCACTGATGATATCCCTTTTTAATCCCTTCCAAAAGCAGTGGTAATTCTCATCTTTCCACCTTCATGATCAAGTGGAGTGGGCAGATGGGCTTCTACCTTGTGTGCAGAACTAAAAGGATTTAAATCCGTGTGATGTGTAAACCTCGTGGCATTCTGGCCAGGGTAGGAGTTTTTGCTGGCTTTAATCATACTGACAGTAGTTTTGGGGCTACTATTATTGTAACACTACATAAACAGTACAGGCATTCCAGATCCATGCTGCAGGAAAGACCACAGTTTCCTTATATTTTTATGTTCTCCCAGCGGTATGGGCTGCATTCCTCAGATTCTGAGTAATCCATGCGTGTGCAAAATATGTATTATAAAATCTGATCAGGCAGGGTCTACCATCACAGTGGAGCAGATGTGGGTTTCCTTCAGCTTGTATCACCTGTTGTATTCCTTCCTGGAAAATACTAATAAAAGTAGCTTTTTCTCACTGCTCTTTTATCTTGATAAAAAAGGGAAAAAAATGCCCTTTGTGGTGCAGTGCGATTGGAAAGAAAGCTCAAACAGCTCATTCTCACCTGCATACTCCTGATTTTCATGTGTTGGTAGCTGTGAACATAGGGGTTTTCAGTGGCTTTTGGAGCCTCTGACTCTAGGAAGAAAGGCATACAAGCTATGTAGATTGAGCCCCACTGTGGAGCAACTGAGAGCTGCATTTATGGAGGGAACATGGATTAACTTGGTGGAAGAAGGTGGGTAAAGAATAAAGGAGGAGCCTATCTGCGTGTCAACAGAAAGTTCTTGTTCATACAACATGAATAGGAAGAACAAAACAATGATCATGTGGCGAATGAAGATGCACAAAACACGTTCTTACCTGATCAATTCTGTATGCTAAACTTTTATTCGGGGTGCTGGAGTGAATTTTTTGTCATACTTGAATTTGTCTGTTGCCCACCCCTTTTCTGGGAAGGGGGAGGGTAACCTAAAGATAAACGCACAAATGCAGCTCGTGTTACCCTCCTTTTCTGTCTAAAGATTTTTTGACCTAGCAGTCTCTTTTAAGTAGGTGGACTTACCTGTTCACTGCTCAGTTTTCAGTATTAGTAATAAAGTATCCTTGTGCTTTCTTTTTTCTTTATTTGTTTTAGTTGATCTCAGTACCATCTCTGGATCTCTGTGTAGTTCTTTTCCTCGGTATACAGCAGTAGTACTTACCTACTCTTTTGTTCACTGTGCTTCATCTTAAGGAAGGAAGCCCAGGACGTGGTAAGTCTTCTCAGTTGTGCTGATCCTTCAGTTGTTTCCTAGGTGCATATTACTATGTGCTTGTAGAGCCGTTCATTTTACTTGCTCCTTTGTTTTAGCTTCAGAGAATTCTCCTTGCTGTTCCTCTATCTTACAAATTAGCTTCCATTGCTATAGTTAGTACTGAGCTTGCTTAGCGTCAAACAATGGTGATGGATTTACTTTCTCCCTGTGCTCACTATATGGTTGTTTTCATTATGTTATATTCCCAGGTGTTTGTACGTACCTCCTTCATGGGAGTTCTCAGTGATGGTACCCTTGTCAGCCTCTGCCAGGTAGAAGCTTGCATGATTTTATTAAGGCTAATTTCTTTGTGGGTGTCTTTCTGCAGAATGAGTAAAAACACAGCAGCAGTGGGCAGCCAAAGGGGACTCCTAATACACCTGAAAAAACTACCTAGGTTCTTGAACGTTTACTTGCAGTGATCAGGTTTTTAAGAGTCATGACTTCCTGCATTTATTATAACAGCAGTTGGAATGTGGGAGAAGCAATTTTATGTTTTTTATGAGCATGCAATCTTTGTATCTATGTCATCTGTGTATTCTTTTGTGTTAAGTCTCTTTGCAGGAGGTAAGCATGATTGCGTAGCCCTAAAAGCAGATACTCATCCTTCTTGGTGATAGATTAACTGTCAACAGCAATTTAAATGTATTATGGAACTGTGTACAGCTTGAGATGTCCAGTGTATTTCACTTGAAAGTCAGACATAGGTACTGAGAATAGGCACAAAAAAGGAGGGAGGAGGGGACAGAAAAAGGGCTTTTTTTTCCTTCTGTCCTCTTTTCACAATGTAACAAAATACTGTTCATCAGTTGTTTGCTGTATTCAAACATTGATGGATATTTGGGTTTGGCTCCCTAAGTTATTACTTAAAACTTAGCTTTTCCAGCTTCAGTCAGAAGTGAGTTCACCAACTTAATGTATAGACGCGTGTGTGTGTCTCATGACATATCATTAAGTCAGCATCATTTTACTTGTTTCTTTGTAGGAGCTCTAATTATAGTCTGAACTATTATTAGGGGACGGCTGAGCTGGTTGCTGAACTTGATTTTGCCAAATTATTACTTATATCATGCTCTTACTGTATTGCCAAGAGAGTGATTTTTTGGCACCCTGGTATGAAAATGGTTATCTAACAGTATTTTTATATCCAGTTTCTGAATGAGGCTGTCTGAAGGCATTCTGTAGAGGTGAAAGTGTATGTGTAAGGAGACAGAACTGTGTTTTCATACCCATGTAGCAAAAAAGGCAGCTTTTCCAGTTACCTGCTGTTTTGGGAGCTGTGGCCACTCTCACACAAGGGCTGATGCCTCTTCTACCTCTGTGTCAGTGGAGAGGGACAGTTCCCTGTCCCTCCTGCCTTGCTGAGGTGCTTGAGTTGCACAGTTGGGCCTGACATGTGAAAGGGTGGAAGAAATGTGATGTGTGAGAGAGAGGGAATGGCAAACTCATTCACACAACCTTTATCTCTGTAAATGCAATAGGTACTGTCCAGAGCTTGAGAGAGGGCGTTGTGCTCTGTGATTCCATGGCTGGAGGCCCTGACATGGTGTCCAGTTAAGGATGATGATTACTTGAAGGAGTGGAAGGTTTGTTGGTACCATGGCAAAGGCATGCAGAGGTGGAGCCTTGTCCAGCAGCTTGTCTCATGCATATCCATCTGGATTCTGAACTTCTGGGCTTTAATGCGTATCACTGTGCTACGACACAAAATTACCTCTTGCCTTAAAACTTACCCCTCCATCCTCTTGATGTCTGCACCTGGGGCTGCCTTTTGCCGCTGATTCTGAATGCAAAAGCAGAATCCCAGACCCAAGGGACTTTGTTGGTACTTTTAATTCTGATGTTTCTGTGCTCATCTGGATTGTCATTGAGAAAGGCCACTGCGCATTGCACCTAGAACATCAAAGCCCTGCATTTCAACCTTTTCCAACAGCATGTACACCTTTTTTTATTGCGGGATGATGATGTTGTTTGATTTTGGGTTTGTTTTGTGGGATGAGGGATTTTCTGGGGAGTTGTTCTCTGGGGTTTTCGGTTGTTCTTTTTTCTTTTAAGCTAGTGCAGAATGTTGCCAGTAGAAATCTGTCGGGTTTGGCACCATTTATTCCTAGGTGTAAAAAAAAAAAAAGCAAGTTCCCTGTAAGTCTGGGGAGGTGAAGAGTCTGCCTTCCTGTTGGGTACCTGCCCTCTCTGTCAGTGAGATGTTTCAGGCAGAAACTGGTATTTTTTTGTCTTTTAAATACAACACAAACTCTTCCTTTTTTGCAGCCCACAGTATTTAGTCTGTACTGATCTGTAAGCGCATTCTCACCCTGCAGCACATGGTGCTGAAGCTGCCACTTGACACTTCGTAGGCAGCATCAGAACTTTGGGGAGGTGGGGAAGGGGATGGAGGTGAGTCCTTTGTACAGCAAAGCATGTTTAAAACAAATGCTTTTATAGGGAAGAAGCTAGCCTTTTGATTTCTGCTCCTGACATTACTGGTCTGACACCCTGACTTAGAAGGGCACTGAACTAAAATGTGACAGCAAACTGATGTTCTTGTGGACAAGATTTTCATGTTCAGTTCACTCTTGAGTAGTACAATCATACAATCATAGAATGAGTTGGGTTGCAAGGGGCCTTGAAGACCATCCAGTTCCAACCCCCTGCCATGAACAGGGACACCTTCCACTAGACCAGGTTGCTCCAAGCCCTGTCCAGCCTGGCCTGGAACACTGCCAGGGATGGGGCAGCCACAGCTTCTCTGGGCAACCTGTGCAGTGTAATCACCCTCCTCACAGGAAACAATTCCTTATATCCCATCTCAGCCTTCCCTGTGTCAGTTTAAAGCCATTCCCCCTTGTCCTGTGAGATGCTTCGTGAAAAGCCCCTTTCCAGGTTTCCTGTAAGTCTCCTTTAGGCACTGGAAGCTGCTCTTAAGTTCTCCCTGGAGCCTCCTCTTCTCCAGGCTGACATGGTCCATCTCCCCTGAGGAGCCTGCCCGTGCCTACGTGCGTCGCTGTGCCCAGCTGCCCCTTCCTTTTCAGCGGTGACGTTGGATGGGCACTGATCAGGAGTGCTTGGTTCCCATCTCCTGCGTTGGATTTGACGGGTTATTCTCTTCCACCCGAACGCAGGTTGGAGTTCCGGGGTGATTCCCCTTTACCCCGCTGCCCTACCGTTACTTCCCGAGGCCGCCGGTGCTGCGGGGGGCGGCGGGAGCCCCCTCGTGGTGAACGGTGGCAGCGTCGCCTGGCACCGGAGCCCGGGTGAGGCTCCCCCTGCGGTCCCAGCGCTGGCGCTCACCCCCGTCCTGCTCGGGTGTGTGTGTGTGTGTGTGTGTGTGTGTGTGTGTGTGTGTGTGTGTGTGTGTGTTCGGTAAGCCAGCATTTACCTGTTGTTTCCAATAATTCGGGTTTGCTCTCTTGGCTTCGTCACATTCGTGACACGCTGGTGAAGGAAAACATCGTTAAGCCACCTGGAGATTTATTCCCTTTGCTTTCCATACAGACTGGTTTTACAAAGCAGGAGTGTGTAATTTCTTTGCCTCAGAATGCCCGTTATATTTTATTTTTGTGTGATTTATTGCAGTGCCTGTGCTAGGTCTGAATATTAAAACAATTTATCATAAATCGAGTATTGTGAAGCCAACATCTGGTTTAGATAATGTGGGGTGGTTTTTTTTTGAGGCTAAACTTCCACTGTACAGTTCATAAACTACACACGGGTTTTAAATCCCTTTCTTTAAACTCGGGTCTTTCATTCTGTTGTTGAGTGGACTGACACTTGCAATATTTATTAGAGTATTCGTATGCACTGTCGTGGCTTTAGTGTGTATTTTTGGAGCTGAAATGTTAAATTCTCCCGCTAATGCATAAAGATGCACTTTATAATGAGGTTGCTGGGTCCATTGCTGCTTTCTGTCTGCTGTGGCTGTGATGCTGTTTCATGTGAAAGGTTTTTCTCTGGGATACTGGGTCAGAAGGTGGTAGGGTTTATGTAGCTGTGGCATTACCATAAAGCCCACCAACACACTTATCCCCCACTTTAGTTACACTGGTAACATCCAAAGGAGAAAGACATCATGTAGTTTTCCATTTGTATGTTGTGAATCTGTTTAATAACTTAAGAAGTAAAGGTTCAGCTTTCCTGTGTCTCCTTTACAGGAAGAAATAGGCAGTTAGATTGACAGTTCAATGCATTACAATGGGTTCTTCCGGAGATTTGAACTCCTGTAATAGAACAAGTGTTTCTGTCATACGCTGTAATCCTGTGCTCTCCTGAGATACCCTGAGAAACCTCAGAAATAGTATATCAAAATTCTAAACCACAAAGCACAGCCCCTACTATAGCCCTGGGGCAGACCTCTGTCTTCTGAATTGCATGGCACAATGGAGATCATAGAAGAAAAGAATGTGTTGCCTTGGAGGGCTTTTCCCTTCTTTTTCCCAAGCCAGTTCTAATATTTACACTATCTCTGCTCTCTGCAGATTTAATCGAGTCAATTAAGATTCTTGGGCTCAATTCCCCCAGGTGTAGGTTAAAAGTTTCTCTATTTTTCCCCCTCCTCTTTCTTTCTTACCAGCTGCTGTTTCTTATTCCTGCCTGGTTAGAGATGAAGCAGCGAGCTGGGATTTTGGTACTGAAAAGCTACATCAATTGCAACAAGGCGATCATCTGTACATGCAAGCATGAATAATGCCTGTCTTTATGTCTGCTTCCTTTGCTGCCCTTCACAGTGTTTCAGCTCTTTGAACTGTGTCTTGGCAGGTTTTTTCCTATGTAGAAAAGTGTCTCTTTTTCATTAGTCTTCTCACCTTTAACAGTTGCTGATTTCTTGTGTCTTCCTGCAAGAACTAGCAGTGGGCATGCCTATATTTCAGCCTTTCCCATATTCGGTTCTGTTCTTACCAACAGCATTACCAAAGAGTTAAATTATTAAGTCCCTGCGACTGTTGATGACTATTGATGTTGAAGCCACAAACCTTTCTGAGGTCAGTACTTTGCAAGCCATATGTACCTTTCAGACATTTCTGTGCTCTGTTAGTGATGTGTTATCTGTCACTTCTTACTTGGCTTCTTGCTTTGCTTTTGGGCTAGCTGAAAGTACTCAGGTACACCCACAAGCTGTATTTTCTTACACATTCAGGCATGTGCCAGGCTCCTGTTGAAGTGTAGCTGTCAGAAGTTTCGCTTTAGTTACTCTGAGGATGTTTGGTGGGCACCCACGTTTTGTACATCAGATGGGATGCTGCCAATGAGCATTTTCTTGGAAGCCCAGAGTAAGAAGTGTTGTGTCTGTGAGGACTAGGAATGTTGTATGTTCTGTCTAGAGCTTTGCATTCTCTTAAAGGACCAAGTTCATGGGAGTGAGATGAGTTCTGGGAAGGGGAAAAAGAGGTATAAGCATTGTGCAAACAGTTGGGTCTGTGTGGGAATGCATGAGCAGAAAGATGAATGTTTGCAATGGATTTTAGCCCCAATTAAGTGCTTGCTTTCCCATGTGCAGACATTCATGTGTCACCAGTGGTATGGGGGTCCAGAAGCATGGTGATGTTGGGTGGATTTTGCCTGCATAGGGTGAGGGAGCAAGAGGTTTATCCTGTGTGATGTGGGTTCTTGACTGGTTTTGTTGTGGTGATATCTCACATTGAGAGAAAAAAAGTGCATGTCGCAACTGGTAGTCAAGTAATATTGTACTATACCTGTCAGGTTGGCTTTAAAAACGCAAAAGTATTTATTTATTTCTTGGTTTGGAATTCCTGTTGCTGCAGAGGACTCTCAGCTCTTCCAGAGCTGACTTCATGCTCCAGAGAAATGAGTTGTGGGGTAAGAATTTCCTGGGCTTGATAGTATGTTTGAGCAGCAGGAGGTTTAGCTCCGTTTGACGTGCTTCTGTAGATAATCCTGGCTCAGAAGAACAGATAAAAGTGACTGTGTACAGCTGTGATTTATGTTTGGGCTTCAAGACCAAGTACTATCCAGCTGTCTGTCCTTCCCTTGAGTGCAGCAGCTGTTCCAAGTTTGAAATTTTTGTGTTTAAAAACCCCAACAAAGCACTGCTATCACAATTTGGTTTGCAGACCAGGGAACTTGACTGTGTTCATCTGTTCTGAGCCTCTCAGCACTGATTACAGGACTTCCTCGCCTTAATACTTTTCTGAAAGCATGCATCAAGAAAGATCTTGAGCTTAGCATTTCTAGTATCCAGTCATCCTAATACTTGGTAAGCTCTTCCAGTGGCTTATTCTCACTATTAAAACCATATGCTTTATTAGGAATTTTGACTCCTGTGAATTAAAAATTGAAATCTTTCTATTTCAGCCTTTCCACCCCACTGCCCAGTAGCTGTCCGCCTTGATTCCTTAGTCTTTCCAAACCAAATGTTTCCTGGATAGACATCCCCTCTTTCATCATGTTGTTAATGTCACAGGCGTTTCCTAGGTGACTTCTGACACATGGACCAGTTTGAGTTTCTTTCATGCTGACTTCCATCAGCAACATGCTGTGATTTCTCTCTATCTCAATATTTGTATCCTCGGCAAACATATTGAAGATAGCATAAACTTTAGTAGCACAAACTTTAAAAAGTTGCATGATAAGGGTCTAAGAACTGGTACAGCAATGATACTTCTATAAGCTCATCTGCTTGTGATGGACTTCTCAGGTACAAGAACCTTTTCAGACTTGGAACTGGTCTTCAGTTTAGTGAAACCACATCAGTTAGTGAAGTGGGGATCTGTGTTTAGACCTGTATTCTAAAATTCATGTAGTACTGTGGTAAGATGTTAAGCGAATAACCAGCATCCTCGAAGTTTGGAGGTATGAGAAGATTAAGATTTTAGGATGAGCAGTTAGGGTTTTTTTGGGAGGGGATGGGGAGTGTGTGTATGTGAGAGAGAGAGAGAGAGAAAGAGAAAATGAAGATTTGCAGCATAGGTGAAGCAAGTGGGTTTGGGCATCTTCTCATTGATGGAAGAATAACATAGTTTCAGTTCCTTGCCCAAGAGCCGCTCTGTTCCTCATCTCTCCATGCTGATGAGTGGCTGTGTCCTGCCCTGGGGTGGCCAGAAGCTTGTGGCTGTATTGGGTATCTGTGCCTGGCTTGATTATGCAAGTCAAAGAAGCAGGCAGAGTAGTCAGCTTCTTGGCCCAGGTTGTCCATCCCTGCTTTAGTTGCTGTCAGGGAGAGCAGGCACCATGATTTGTGCTCAAGAAGGCGTCAGCAAGTCCAGTTTCATGGATTCCCTGTACAAAAGATCCGCAGTCCACCCCTCACCCCATGGTGAGAAGGAGGGGATATGCAAACTATGGTTGTAGAAAACATTGTATTTGGTGTTCAGGCAACTGCGTTCAGGTGGTGCTATACTCACGCAGTGAGTGAAGGATGCTTTGTTGGGGTTGCTGGTTTTCTTTTTGTCCTCCCTTTCCCACACTCTTGGTATCAGCAGAAGAACCTATAATAGAGTTTCATTTGTGACGTAAATGCTGTTGACTTTACCAAGAAGAAATTTAACTTTGTTAAAGCAGTGAGAAAGCTGTTCAGTAGTTGTACTTCTTTCTGTATGTCTGTAGTGATTGGCATCAATTGTATTCTCTTCCTTTATATCACTACATACAGAATGCTGCTTTAGTCACTGTCAGCCATATGTTAATTACATGTTATCCTTCTTTAAATGTTTTCTTTCAAATTTTCCAAAACTTTTTGTGATCTTCTTTGACTTGTTGAAGATAAATTTCACAAGCAGGCATTGAAAAAGGGCTCGAGGTGCTGCCGTAGTCTGATTGGTTCCATGTCTCCAATGAATAAATGAATACAGCTGCGACATTAGCAGCAATTAGGAGAGTTTCCAGAAGAAATTTCCTGAGGACTACATTGGAGAAGAACATTTCTGAAATGAGTTTCTGTAGCTTTCAGCAGTTTCCACCAAATCATCTCTTGGTGATGCCAGTACATGTTGATATGACAGGAGAAGGCTCTCAGTTGGGTCAGGGGCCATGTGGGGTGGACACCCTGCTCCCTAGCTTCAAGTTTAATACCTGATGCAGTGTGGCATGCTCGTTTGAACAGGAATTAGCAGTCACTCTTTGCTTCCTGCTTTCTCTCTAATGTGAATGAAATTCTACGTTCTTGCTTCATATTAGTCATGAAGAAGGTGAAGCATTAGAGACCAAAGAGAGTTGTTACCGTTTGTCAGCTTTAAGAAGGCATGGTTGTAAAATTGGTTCGTGTTTATAAATGCAAAGTAAACAGTGTAGAAAAAGTGTCTTAGATATAGTTGTACCATGTTTGTACTTTAAAGTGCTCTCTGTATGCTTCCAGTTAGTCTTTGAACAGCTTTATTTCCAAAGGCAAAACTCCATTTTGCAGGGGTGAGGGGAACTACCCTTCAGTATGCAGCTGTATGGTTTTGTAGGGGATTGAAACATCTGTGCATCTGTGTTTTGATCCATTTGGTGTGAATTGGTACAGTTTCAAAATCTAATGGAATTGGGCAGTAAACAGTGTTGTGTGATAATGTAGCCAAGCAGAGTTCTAACCCATCCTTCTTCTGTATCAAAACTGTGCCATGGAGGAGACAACTTCTAGGTCCTCCGGGCACTCTTGGGGCCTTCTTGGGCACGGCTGAGGCTGGTGCCTCTGCAGTTTCATGACTGTAACTGCACCAGCTAGCGAGGTCATGGTTTTCTTGGCCATGTCCACCATGTACGTTGCAGTCCCACCTCTGATGGCACACATAGCGTAACTGTGGTGACACTTAGCTGGCTCTTGCATTCACACAGTGACATAAGGTGTTAGGGGTCAGTGATATGTGCAATGGTTATTTTAAATGAAACGTAACACTGGTTTTATTTTTGCTCCTATTTCATTGCACTTTCTTAGCAAAGTTATAGCAACTTTGAGGACAGATAGGGAAAGACCTTTGGTGCTAAAGTTTTTCATAGTACAACCGTATGGCTATATTTGAATAACTTCTTCCATGAGTTGCAGGCTGCTGTCCTTAAAATTAAGTGAGAAACATCTTGCCTGCTGTGGGTTTGGTTTGGATTTTGTTTGGTTTTTTTTTTTCAATTATTCTATTTATGAATTTGAGAAGACCGCTTCCAAGTTTTGCTGTCTTAAAAGAAAAAGGGGGGAAAAGGGTGAAGAGACACTGCACAGGGTGCCCAGAGAAGCTGTGGCTGCCCCATCCCTGGCAGTGTTCAAGGCCAGGTTGGACACAGGGGCTTGGAGCAAGCTTCTCTAGTGGAAGGTGCCCCTGCCCATGGCAGGGGGTTGGAACTGGATGATCTTTAAGGTCCTTTCCAAGCCAAACCATTCTGTCATTCTCTGAAATACCTTAACAGAAACTCCTTTGATTAGAGTAAAAGGTGGATAGGAAAATGCTGACGCCAAAGAACAGATAGTGCTGAAAGTCCAAGTGTTTGCCAGTCTTTCTGATAATCATCCTCTGAGTGTTGGAGAGTAATCTGACAGTTCTCAGAAAATACAAAAAATATAAAAACATAAAAAATATTTCAAGCTGCAGTTAGTCACTTTAGATTTATTGTAATGAAATTCCTGATCTAATGTTTGTGGTTATCATAGCATTAGTTTTAATTCCTTAAAAGTTCACGAAAACTGCTCACAACTCCTACTTTTGCAATGATTATTCTTATCTGTAATGTACTGTCCTCATGTGTAGCTTATAGCCTCAGCCTTATGGGAGAGAAGAAAAGGAATTGTCATGCAGCGCTGCTTTCCCACATTCATTATGCTCTGGGGAAGATGCAGAAAAATCTCTTCCTGCACTTTCTAGGATAATGTATTTCAGAGAAGTATGACCATGTCTCTCAGTCATTGCCTTCCTTTCCAGGCTCTTCCTCTGCTTCCTCTGGGTTGGTGGTCGCCACCAGTAAGCTGGATGTTGTGCCTCAGTGCTCAGAAGAGGATGTTTTGCATGGTTCTTCAAAGTGGCATTTGAAAAACATGCATTTTAGTGCCTGCTGTGTTAAAATGTGTGTGCTCTGTCACATAAGTGGTGGATTCTTGTATTTTACTTCTTATTGTTTCTTTTTGGTGACCCACCAAAGTTCAGTGGCATTCTTTGTAATTCCTTAATGACCAGTTTAGAACATTACTATTTTTATTTTTCTTCCATTATTGAACTGCCTGCATGTTCACAATTACAAAATACAAATGCAATGACTGCAGTTCATATGATGTTACTAGCAGTTCTGTTATCTGGTTTACAAAGATTCTGTCATGGTTTTGCTGTCTGGAATTCTGAAGAAATACTGAAATAATCCAATTGAAAAGAATTATTGTAAGAGAAAGAAACATTATTTGAAAATACTGGGACAGCTTTCACTGAAGTGGAAAGGGCATTTAATGGAAATACTTGTGTCAGTAACCGAAAGACATGTTTCATGTTTCACTAGATGCATACAGTTTAAGAAAGGAAAGGAAGCAGAACTAGGAAGAGACCTAATACTATGAGATAACTTAGTAATTTCAATTCAGGTTGAGCAGTTTGGTTATTCCTGAAACCTTAAATACCCGTGTCTGCCACTGCTTCCACCTTCAAGTGCACAGAATTTCTGATTTGAGAATCTTCTGGTGTAACTAAACTTACAAATACTGTTCTTTAAAGTTGTGTTTAATGCAATAGGCTTAGCCTGCTGTAGTCAGTTTTAACACCTGATAATGGTTAGTGGCTAACATCTCTGCTCCAGCCCTGGTGGCAAAACCTGGGTTAGTGTTGAAAAAAAATAAGACCTTTCATGTAGCTGCAGAAAACTTGAAATACACACAAAGAAATTTGTGTGAGGTTGTTTTTCATCTGTTTTTTGTTTTTTTTTTTTTTAATGGTTGCTTTGAATGCTCATAGAATTATTCATGCTGGAAAAGACCTTTAAGACCATTGAATTGCTCATTTAAATTTTATTTGGGGGTGGGTGTAAAATCACAACATGATTGCCATTGTCATAAAGTATTCCTAAATTTCTGTGGTTAAGGTCATGGGTGTTCATCGGTCTTTCAGTTGGGAAGAAGACAATTGTGTTCTGTGTAGCTTCCAAAAGCTATAAGAAACATGGGACCTGGAGTTTTGTGAACAGGTGGAAATATAATTCTGACCTTTACTCATTGTATATTTTTATATTCTGGGATAATTTGCTGGATGCTCCTTTTTCAGGGAACAGTTGTGCTGTAGGTTTATATTTCCTTGTGGAATTTTGTTCAAGTGTCGCCTTGTGTGATTTAATGCTTTTCCCACAGTTACGCTCTTTACATTAAATATGTGCATGTGTGATTGTATAGAGGCTGCAGAACTTTCGGCTGGTGTCTTTGACACCCATGCTTAATTCTCTGGCCGGGAGAGCTTGGGTGCACGTTGATGTTCCACTTCTGTAGGAGCAGCACCAGAGGGCACTGCAAGGCAGCGGATGGCCCTGCACTCCTGCTCTCGCATTCTTATTTTTGCTGCCAGCTTTGTAATTAGCTTTTAAAATGCTGGTAGCTTAAATATATTAACTCTCTCTTGGAAACGACAGTGATGTTTCGGTGCTGATACTGCCCGTGCTTCCAGATTTCAAATTTAGGTGAAGCTTAAAAAATAAAGAATGTATAATTAATTATGAAAAAATCCCCTCTATTTAGAGTCCAGTTTTAATTATCACCTCAAAATATCATCATGAAGCCACAGACAAAAATCAGACTGGTAGGAAAAGACAGAGTGAGCAGCTACAACGATGCCATATTAAAAGCCTTAAAAACACTGCTTTTCTATTTATGAACAGAGCAAATCTGTGGTGTGTTTGCAATTTTGCTTTCATTAAGCATTGTAACCGCTTTTTAGAATCTTTATAACTGGAAATCATATTCCTTGCTGTAATGTTTAAGACAGCATGACTGAATTGGAGATTTAATCAAGTAATCGAGAAAATAATCTGGAAGCTGATGCATTTTATTGTTTTAATTTATTTTAAACTTGTTTTGTTTTCATGAAATTTACACACCAAGTCTGACTAAGCAATTGTTTTAAAATGTGCCCAGTTTTGGGGATCACAAATATTATCACTTGTGTTATCAAATTGACTGACATTAAAACTAAATGGCATTGTTTTAAAATTGGATCCTTTTTAAAAATAGATCTGTTTTTTGCAGATTCTGGTAATTGCTCCCGTTTCCCTTGTGTAATTTGGTATTAGATGATCTATTGCTTTGAATGTCTTGATTCAGTTAAACACATTTAAAATTGGATTGGCAATGCTTTAGAGTGAAGAAATTGAGTTATTAAAGATGCTGAGAATCTGTTCCTGTTGATACTCATGAAAGCAAGGGCTTTGGCATTTTTTTAGTGAGCTTTGGTTTAATATCCTGCTGTCTTTCTGCCTGCATTTTATGATAATGTTTGGCTGTGTGTGTGGTACTTCACTAATCTCTTGGAAGGCAAGGCTGTTTTAGTAAAGCATGCGATTGCAAACAGTTCTGTGCATATTTAAATCCATGCCTACCTGCTGCCCTCCTCAGGGCGCTGCTCACTTGTGGGAAAGCACAGCAGGTCATTTTCTGTGAGCTCCCTGTATGCCCCTATGCATGCTGCACTACTCTTGCATTTTGACTGCAAAGGAATGCCTGCAAAAAAGTAGATGTATGCCATGCTTGATTTCAGATTACAGTCATAAGAATTAATGATGGCTTTTTAAATTGGCACATACTTCTGTTCTGGTTTCAAAAATCTGTTACTTTTTCCCCTAGGCTCAAATCTGTGTAAAAGCTACAGAACAAGTGGAAGTTGTAGCTTCATTATGTATAAATTGTATCCATTTCAGTCATGCCTTCGTGTTATTGCTGTTGGACCATCATAGATTTTTTTAGGTTAAATTTCTGACTGGGGTTTAAAAAAGAGTCCAGAATACAAATCTGCTTGTCAAAGAGTGTGGTAAGCTGAATTTGGGGCATTGGGAAGGAGAAAAATGTGTCTCTACGGTCACCCAGCCACCAGTGTGACATGTTCTCGCCAGGGCCACTTTGCTGCAAGCTTTCATGCAGAAGTGGCTGTAGTCAGGCAGGCTTAAAGTCCCTATTAAGCAGCATTTTGGCACAGGCTTCACTGAGGATGCCTTTCTGGGCGACAGGAATAGGGGAAGCTTGTGTTGATCCTGCTGGAGAATATTGTCCTAGTCACCTGTAAATTGTGACATCTCTGTATGGTTTACAGGTAGAAAATGAAACTTAACAAATGCCACTGTGAGCTCCTAAAAATAATCCATGTTTCCATTTTCCAGAAGTAAAGACTGATGTGAGAGAATGATTTCACAAAGCAGTAGAGAAGCTCAGGGCTATCTATACAAGGCTTTAAGACTTATCTGTGTGGAATGAGATAGCTCTTTTGTTCCCCAACTCCTCCAGTCCCTGGCAGTAGCTTTGCCTTCTGAGAAGAGCATTTGCCTGGTGAGAAACATTGGAGGCTTCCTGATGCCTCTGGCCATAAACTGTGTGATGCGCTCTGTGCTCAGCTTCAGGCTGTGCTTGAGTAAGATTCACAGATGAAAATGTGTAGAGGGCAAGAGGGCAGGAAGGTGTATGTAAGCGTGCATGTGTACACACACCGAATGGCTGATTGCAGTGGTATCACTTCAGAAAGCCTCCCTGCTCTGACCTAACCCAAGGGCACTGGCAGCACTCTGCACATCCTGCAGACACTTCAGTAAAAACATGGCTTTTAAAATCGGTGTAAATGATGTTAAGTAGGTTTGATTAAAAGAAAATAAGTTTTCAAGTAATTATAAAAACTATGAGTTGTTATGGAAAACACATTCACATCAGTCTGGACTTTCAGAGGAATGGAGGGAGTGAAGATGACAACAGTTGCATTTCACTTCTTATTCTGGATTTACATACAGCTAAGGACTTTGCAAACCAACTCAGATTTTCTGTTTTCAGACCAGTTTCTCTCAAGCCCAGCTAACCCTGTAGCTGAACGGAAAACTTCTGCAAACTTACAGAATAATTTCTTAGTTTTCCCGTAGTGCTGCTCTGAAAAGTTGAAAAATGAAGACACGGGGTCTTGTGAGTAAGGGGTGTGTGTAAGTGGAAAGAAAAAGTCTTTGCGGGGTATCGGTCAGTAATAGTCAGACCATGGAACAGCTGAAAACATGGAAACAATTTCCTCCCTAATTTGGGCAGATTGGAATGCATCCCCAAAATCCAAACGGAAATAGTAAAATTTAAAAACTTTTTATTAGTACCTAACCCAGCTGCACCTGGCCGGCCTAATTGCCTTCAACCTGGTCATTACTCAAAGGCATGAAGTTTAGCCACCAACAGCACTTATTAATGTATAATAGGAATTTACTTGTAAAACAGAATTATTGGAACGGTGTGATATCATAAAGACTGAGGTGCTGACATTTTAGATTGTTTTATATAGGGATGTTGAGTTATAATTTAGGAGTTGGATATTCTTTGGGTGATTAATCATTCTTGGGTATTATTTTAAATGTCTGGTGGATATACATAGAATTAATGTTTGTAATGACCAGCTCATGAAGCACATGTATGTGCATAAGGTCACATTTGGTTTCTGGACAATCTACTTCTCTAGCATTTTGTGTGAAAGGTTGGTGCAAACCCTAGAAGAGCTGAGGCAGCAGATGAATGAAATGTTTCAGCAAGACAGCCCCTCACTGATTTCTGTAAAGATGTCAAAGCCTAAGCCCATAAAAGTGCCTGCAAATTCTCCCCTTCATATCGATGGTGTGAGAAACTGAATACATTAATTCTGCTGGACCTCAAACTTAGAATCTGTCAATATGATTCTAGTGATTGATGGTTACAGACTTTCACCTACCTCATAAATATAATGTGTCTTGATTGCAGAGGCAGTGCTAGTGCTGCTATAGTTAGTTATGTCAGCACTTCCATTGTAAACCCTGTTTCTTTAGGGGTTTATAACTCCATCATAAAAATTCACTCTGGGATGAAATTTATACCATGGGCTCCTAGACTGTAAGCAAGTCATTCAAAATACAGATAGACTAAAAAAATAGGCAAAACCCCAGGCTTGCTGGTTTTTTCATCTGTAAGTGCTGTTTCTGTAGCTGAGAAATTACTTTGGTTTTGAGATGAAAGGTCACTACCTTTTGCTGCCTCGTGGAAGTCAGGCTCTGCATGTGTATCTGTATGTAGGCACATGCATATGTGTATATGCATCCATCATAAATATTTTTAGAACACTGTATGTGTGCAATAGCTGTTTAAAAAGAAACAATTCTTGCAGTGTTAATACCATCAAGTATTTATTCACAACATAAACCAACACTAAACACCAAATTATAGATAAAATATAATTGCTGCAATGGAGTGTGAAGGTCAGGGGGAAAAGCATTAAAAACATATTCTGTTAAATGCAGGAATTTGGGTGTGATCCTCACCTGGGCCGAGTTAACTTCAGTAAACATACATAGATATCTTCTGCTAGCCAGATATCACTGACCCTGTGTGTGATCTTTTTTTAAAGGATTATTTTTTTTAAAGGCTTGTTTTAAACAGGCTCTAATGTGTTATCTTAAAAACACAAAATGTTTTTAGTACTTTCTGATTGCCTGCTAGAGGTTTTGCTTTAGTAATGTTTTGGGTTTCTTTTGTCTAATGCAGTAGAACAGTCCTAGAAAGGTTTCTGTGCTGTTGGTGGTAAACAGCTCTGTCAGATGTGATTTTTCTTCAATTACGGTAGAGTTTGGAATGCTTTTAAATGGTCTTTCTTAGTCATTAATTCAGTATTAAATGGGGGTTTTTTGGTTTTTTTTTAATACACATTTAAATACACATTTGTGGTTTGGAGATTTTTTTCTTGCTTTTACACATTGCAAAGCTAGTGTTTGGCTTTCAAAGAAAACTGAAAACAGTATATATAGCATGCCATATTTAAAACTGGTGAAATGGGAAATAACGATTGGATCTTATGTGACACATCTTTCCCAATGGAGATGTGTTTTGAAATAGTGTAAAACCTGGCCCATTACCATATAATTAGTTAATGTGTCCTAAGTTTTATTAATCTTTTCTTGCTGTGCATGTAACTGCTTTTCAAAGCCTACTGAAAAAGAGAAGGAAAACTTCATTACTTCTTTCCCCTATTCTTTTCCATTGCTGGCTAAATTAAGATATCTAAAAAATACAGATGTCTACCTAGCTATCATCTTTATGAATTACAGACAGAAATAGCTGAGGAGGAATCCATTAAAAGTTACTTGTCTAAGTACCTAAATACCTTTAACAAAATCTAGATGAATCTGAGATGGTGGTGGTTTCCATTACTAAACTGCTGTTTTGAAATACCACAGCTTTTGATAAATAGTCAAACCTAGCTTCTTTTTTCATTTTAAAGATACCAGTTATCTGCAGATGGATACCTTCATTCTTTCACTGTCTTTGGCTCTGCAGTTTGTTCACTGTTGGGTTTTGGCATATAATTTCTAGCATGACCGATATTTTTAGGAGCCTAAAATTTTTCTGTTTGTAATAGGAATTGAATCTGTGTAGCTTTGATTCTCTCCCCTCTCTCCCTCCCTCTTCCCCCTACTCCTGCCCTATCTGCAAATAAAAAGCCCAATCCTCCCCAAAAGCAGCTTGGATATATCAAAGAAGGAACCTGGAATTTGAAATAACTTTATTTTATGAAAGAGGGAGTGGGTGGTGGGAAGCTAGCACTAAACCTTTTGAGGGTGGGCATCCGGCTCTCACAGTGTACTTGGCTGGTTGGATATCTTGAAAGCCTTAATTTAAAAGTCATCTTACAGTCCTTTTTAATTGGCTCCAAAGTAAGTAGTCAAGCATTTGTTCTGATAAGGAGGTTTTTGGCTCTATGTGTGCCATAAAATCAGCAAAAAGAGGGATCTGTTTAATACAACAGTGATGCTGGGCTTTTTTGTTCCTAGGGTTTGCCCTAAACAGGATTTACCCCTTAAGGCAGCAGTAGCACACCATAAAAAGGCCATTCTTTTACTCCACAGCAGTGAGGCTTTAACTTTCTTGTTTTCAGATTTCTTTTTTTAATAGGCAGCAATAACAAGACTTCCATAGGGTGGTTGCTGTAAGTACTGTACATGGTGTCTAAGATCAGAATGCTTTGCCTACAGTGTTTTATTGCTTTTGGTTTATAAAGGCCTGGGAAAGAGCATCTAACAAACTTCAACGTTCAGCTTGTGTTTCTGGAAACTTTCCTGAGTGGGTAAAGCTTGTAGATGGAATAAAGTCAACCCAGTTTTGCAGACTTACATTATGGCTTCAGAGTGTTCAGATTTGTGTACTCCCAAACCCTGACAAATAGGCTAAGTAGTTTGCATTGTAACCAAAAAAAAACAGTGAAAGCCAGAAAATGTAATTGAAAATGTGGAATTAAATACTTCCATGCACCATTAAGTCTGTTGCTTTAGAAATGTCAGCCCTTTCTTTGCTCCCACGTATCTATTCATTAAATAGATGTGGTTTTTATCTAAGGATTTGTTCCTGCTTCCCCAGGAACTCGAAATGTAGTTTACAGCTGTGCAGAGTATTTATTTGGAGAAGCTAGTTACTTTGTACCACCCTCTTAGTTCCTTTTATCATCTGTATTTTCACAAGGTTTTTAAAGCCTCTTCCTGACTAAGCTGTAGGCGGTCTGCTTTGACAGGTAGCATGTAGAGCAGACACACACACGTACGCACCACTGTCTAGTTCATGTGTTCAGTGTGTGTGATGTGAAATTTCCTGCAGTCCTATAATGTTATAATTTGTTTGCATGAAAAGATTGTTTTATGTTGCTTGTCCAGCAGGTTGGTCATGACTGTTCATTAAAATTCCATTGGCAAGCTCTCTGTCTAATAGGAAATGAACACCATGAGTTGTATGGCTCTGAGAAGTCCAACTTCTCTGGAATCTCACATTTTTCTGACACTATTTTAGTGCAGTGAGCACCCTGTAACGTTGGTGGTAGTCAGGTGAACTGTTCCCAAATGCTGCTGAAGCCCATTTGAAGGCACAGCCATGCTCCTAAGGATAGGGAAGCTTTTTCCTCTGTAAGCCCTGCGTGCTCATGGTGCTGATAAAAGACGACAATTTCAAAGCGGAAAGAGGTAAGCATTAGAAAGTGGTCCTGACCCAAGGTTTCCTACTTGTTCACTTGCTGAATAATTCTTAGAAATATTTCAGCTTTCTGGCAGTTACCAGGAACTCCTTTTATGGCAAATTGTTCTTGGCTGTCAAAGCTGTATAGGTTTCTGTCTTCTGATGGTTGTTTGCTCATTCACACTCAGTTTCTCATGGTTTTCATTTGTACCAGTTGGTTCAGAAAATATGGCAGACTTTTTCTGGTGTTTGTTTGAATTGGGTCATCTTGTTCCATGAAGTTCTTCAGAAGGAAAAGACTAGCTAGTCAAAGGATGGACACTCAGACTTGTAAAGATGAAACAGTGCATCTTTCCCCTTCTCTTTCCCATCTCCCCTAATCCTCTTGAAGCATTAGTGTGCCTGCCTTCTTTGCCATCTAGAGGTACAGGACTGGTTGTGTTCATTCTGGCAATCTTGGAGCACCGTGTGGTGTGTGCCCTGCTTTTTGCTGTGTGATGGGGTGTAAGCTGAGCTTGCGCCTCAGAAGAGATGAGATTATTCTGTGGTCATGTGCCAAAGTACATGTGAGGTCTTGGAAAGCGGTGTATCAGGCTGCACTCATTGAAACTGGTTACTCTGGGAAAAGCTGGCCCTTTTGGGGAACCTAGGTAGTACTGTGGAGCTGCCCTCTAATGCAGCCCATGCTGCCTGTTTTCTCCATCTCTCTTGACTTCTTAAAATGCCCTGCAAAACTGAGGATGCCAGGAGCATTGAGCTATATGGAGTAGTGGCCTCTCCTTCCTCAAAAAAGCACCATGTATATGCTGACAAACTATGCAAGATACCAAAAGTAACGCTGCGCTGACTAGGGATCAGATGCTTTTTCTCTCTTTCACTCCCTTCCTCACCTCCAGCATAACGTAATTCTGTTGCTGTATCTAGTGACAAAATGGCCTGTCAAAATGTCTTCTGGTGACACTTAACTTGAAAAAATTTTGGTGACATTTGGCATGCAGTGTTAACAGTGAAACCTGAAGAGCATATCTGAAAGGTCATTTGGATATATAAGAACGATGTGTCAGAATCTAATGATCTTTCAGATGATTGTGAGGGGCTCAAAGAGTCTGTAGGAAGGTAATCTGGGTGCTAATGAACTTTACAAACTGTCCAGCGCTACAGAGGTTGCTTTAATGCCCCAGTTAACTGGTACATTTCTGTTAATTCTGAAGTATGGATGTCACTTGAATGCTGACAAAATTCAGGGGAGAACTTTGGTGGCTTTTGAGGCTTTTCTTTATTCTTTTTCTTAAATTGGGGACTTTTTTCAGCAGGCAACTCCTTCATTAGCTTGATGGACTGTTCTGACATTCTTAACTCAGGAATAACAGTGTCCTTTTCCCCTCTCAGAAACTGTTCATATGCAGTAGATTCACCATGACTTTTCAAGCTAGGTGGGGTTTTTTTGGGAGGCCTTGGGATGTGAAATTCTTGAAATGGCAAAATAATTAAATCCTGATTGTCTTATCTTTTAAAAGGAATGAGGATGTTTGTGTGCATATGTGCACGTGTGCATACATGCACAAAACCTGACTTTCAGATCATTATAATATGGAAATACTACTCTGGTGTCTGTAAAGTGCACATAAAAATTTTGAAGCTTAGAGAATCACGGAATGGCTGAGGTTGGAAGGCACCTCTGGAGGTTTGCTGGTCCAGCCCCTCTGCGCAAGCAAGTTCCCCTAGATCCAGTTGCCCAGATCCATGGCCAGGCAGCTTTTGAATATCTCCAAGGCTGGAGACTCCCTGGACAACCTGTTAGTCGCCGCCACAGTCAGAAGGTGTTTCCTGATGTTCGGACAGCCTCCTGTGTTTCATTTTTGTGTCCATTGCCTCTTTTCATGCCACTGGGCGCCACTGAAAAGAGCCTGAATCCACCTTTATACCCTCCCTTCAGGTATTTATACACATTGATGAGACCCTCCTGAACCTTCTCCAGGCTGAGCAGTCCAGCTGTCTCAGCCCTTCCTCATAGGAAAGATGTTCCAGTCCCTTGATCATCTTAGCATTCCTTTGAAGGACTCTCTCCAGTGTGTCTGTATTTCTCTTGTACCAAAGAAGCCAGAACTGGACCTAGTACCCCAGGTGTGACCTAACATGGCAAAACTTAGTCTAATGCAGGCCAGGATGCCATTTGCCTTATTGCCCTACTGCTGGTTCATATTCACCTTGGTGTCCACCAGGACTCCAAGGTCCTTTTCTGCCAAGCTGCTTTCCAGCTGAGTGGCCCCGGCATATGTTGGTGCATGGGGATGTTTTTCCAAGGGTACAGGACTTTGCACTTCTCCTTGTTGAACTTCATGAGGTTAAAGATTCTGTGGAAGACCTACAAAGTTTCATGTAACTGAGCCTGGAAAGTGTTTTCAGCTTCCAGTATGCTCTATTTGGCTTCATTTTAGTATGTCCAAATGTTAAATAATGTGACATTTGTCAGTTTATCTGTGGTGAAGGAGAAGGCATGAGCTTTCTCTTTGTCAACTAGTGCTGTAATGAAAGCTTTTAGCAAGCTAGAAATGTATACTGTATTTTTTTGCTCATGCGAGCAGACTGCAAAAATAAATCCCATAGGATCTGGCCATAAATGTTTGCTTTTAAACTGGCACAACTTAATATTTTCAAGCAGAGTAGGCATATTCTTGTGACTGCCCTACCTTCAAGTTTCAACATGTTTCTCAACAAGCAGGTAGCTGCTGAAAATTAACACACTTAGTCACACAGAAGTAAATGTAATACAGTCCTTCTCATCCTTGAATGTTCTTCATATTGCCTTTATTTTGTACCATGTTTACTGGTGGTTTGTAAGTGTGAATTTTCTAAAAGCTGTGGCTAGCAACAAATTGTAGACATAGGTCAGAGTATGAAGATCAGAATAGTCTTTGATTTTTCTTCCCCTGCTGTTCCTCCTGGTAAAGGAAGAAGGAACATCTGTTTCATAACTGAATTTTTTTAGAAGACTTCTACATGCCACAGTAAAATTTGCTGTGTTCCCAAATGAACAGACAGAGCTCTACAGGTTTTGTTATACTACGCTGTCAAAGGGGTAGAGATGCCAAACAAGAAAAAAAAAGATGAAGTTGGATAAATTTTGTTAATACTCCTACATATAATTGTTTTACTTTTGAGTCCAGTGTTGGATTTTATACACTGTCATCCATTCACAAGATGATGGCAAGAATCTTGCAAACAGCTTGTAGTCGAAAGATCTGCTCTAAACTTAGACTGCAGAGAACCAGGTGGAACTGCTGAGGCTGGAGGTAAAAATGTGGCATTCATGGTTTTTCTCTAAAAAGGATATATGCTTTTTAAAAATACAGAAGATGGAACGCTTCATTAAAAACACATCAAATCTATGGGTATTATATTGCAAGAATTTGTTAACCTGTTTTTTCAGGTACTGCGGCCCATAAGAATGTTCCTTGCAATTCTGAAGCACATTACTGTTCATGGCACTTTTAAGAGTCAAACATACTAGGTACTTTAATCAGGATAATAATTTAGCATGTCAGAAGGGTACTGTACCTTCTCATCATTTCCATTTGGTATTATTTTACTCCTTTAATAGTACTTTACAGTTCCCAACCTTACCTCAATTAGCAGTACTGACAGATGCTAGTTCAGCATTTTACCTCTAGCCAGTAGGGCTTTCTTTAGAATAAATGTCAGTAATTTTATGTTGCTAATTTGAGGTGATATACCTACATGTAAAATTACGTTTTAACTTTCTTGTTATACTTGCAGTGAGAGATGGCAGCATAAAGAAATGTAAGTGAATGCGCCTGAGAGATAGTTCAGGACTAGAAGGTTCATTATGGAACCTTTATAGCTCATTTTGAGGTGTACTGCAGTTTTTGTTAACTCTTTCTTCCACTGTCCATCCGTTTCTCCTGACGTGTCTTCCCGCTTTCCCCATGAGATTTTTATTGTTATTTTAAATACTGTTTAGTCATTAGAATCTTTGTGGAAGAATGAGGTTGGAATTTGGATTTTTAAAGGTCTTTAAATGCTGTGACCGGCTGATTCTCAGTAAAAATCATTGCTTATTCAGTGAAAAGAAAACATCTGTCAGTACACTAAAAATTCCTGTCTGAAAAATGTCAGTGTGTTTTGTAGGTCAAATAATGAAAAGCGAGGCTGTTCTTGAGAGACACATAAGGGAAGTTTGTCCCAGTTAATAGGAAGCAAGCAGAAAGAAAATGTTTCTGTGAAGTATGCTGCTGGTCAAGCACAACATCCAGGACAATACTAATGACTGGTATCGGCAGACGCTGTCAAGAAAAGTCTGTGCTTGCGCATTGTTCTCTAATTCACCATGCAGAATAGAGGGGAAATTGCATGAGAAGGCAGAGCTGCAGTAATCTTAAGATTACAAGAAATTACAGTATTAACTGTTCCATAAATCTGTTGGGATTTATTTTTAAAGATGGTGTATTTTTTACCTATGTAGTTATGTATTTCAGTCTGTCTTGAACAAGGTCTTTTTTTTAGTAGTTTCAGTTGTACTGCAGATTCTCTCTGTCAGTTACTAAATTACACTTTTATCTATTTGGTAAAGAAATATAGCGCATGTGTGCATGCTAATAACTTCATATGAGGCAGCAAATCTGGCCATACATACTGATTGGAAAGTAAGCCAGTAATTGCCAAATAGGAAGAAATAGATGCTTTCTACTGCAGTATAAAAGCTCTCTTTCAGTACATTCTTATACCTGAATAGAAATTTCCAAGGTGTAGAACTCAGATCTTTGTTATAAATAGTGTGGAGTTACTTAATGTTGAATAATTTGTTTCTTGTTTAGGCAACACACATTTAAAATTGTTCCTAAATGTGGTTATTTATAAAGATTTAATTGACCCTTCCTATGTCATTGCAGAGTTGTGAGGTTTTCTGCTTTACTTTGCTATACTGTGTGATGTGCCCTGACTACTGTGAAGCAATTTCAGCATTTCAATTTCTGAAATTAAAAAAATAATAGAACAGTGTCTGATCTTCTGTCATTCTGTGCATGAGAAGTCTTCTGTAAATTTACATAATGACTGTAATTTTAATTCAGTTGTAGCTGCAGAAATAAAATTGGCCTAATTTTGAATTGAACAGGAGTGTCATGTTCGTAAGGTTCGACTGAAAACAGCAATGGTATTTTTCAAAGAGATTGAGGAAAATTATTCAAGACTCTTTAACACAGTCATAAATTTTGCTCAACTCTCACTACTGATATGAAGATTTTACAATATTACCTGTGTGCATCTCCCCCTGCCCCTCCAGTTAATTTCATTTTTCTACATTGAGGCAGGAAGAGAGGCACAAACTAGAAACGTTAAAGTAGAAGAGCTTTATGTTTATATTGCTTGTTATTCTGCTAAAGCTGAAATGTGTCACCAATTTTGGGTGAAATGAGTGGTACTACTTGTAGTATTAATTTCATCTAGGATGAAATTAAATACGCCCTTTTTAGTAAAGGGTCAGCATTTCTTTCAAAAAGTTATAGAAAGGTGTGGGGTTTTTTGGTTTGGTTTTTTTTTTTTTTCCTTCCAAGCTAGCTATACAGATTTCTTCTTTTCTCTGCCTTGAACTTTTGGCCTTGCCCTCCAGAATATGGGTGGTATATGTTTTAAAATTGATATATTAATGTTGAATTTTTATTGTCACCATTTCTGTTTGTACGCCTTTCAAATCCTTCATTTGTTTGTTTCTGAACTTTGGATGTATCGTAAAAATGTCACTATTGTGGCTGAACATTAAGCACCTTCCCATTTTGCTCTGGGCCGTTGAAATAAATTTGGACCAGGTGCTCCTCTCGTAACAGAAGTCCTTGATGTGCCCTGATAGCGAGCGGGAGAGCGGAAGCTGTCAGCCTTCAGCTGGCTTGAAGAATGCAATTAGAGCAGTTTTAATACTGTTGAGGGACCCCATCCAATCAAAGCTGTTTGAGTTAAGCCAAGTCTAGGATCCTAAACATGTACTTTAAGCATGTCAACTCTGTCTTTTTAGTCAGAGCAGGTCTGTCATTAGCACACATTATGTGAGGGTGCGGAGGTTTTTTCCTTTTTTAATACTAGGAGAGACACTCCCGTTCCTTACCAACTCACTGTTATTTTATCTGTTAGCTTTGTCTTTATGGCGTTGTTAATGCTGGTGGTTCAAAGCATTTATTGTCACATTAAGGCTTAAAATTAATTTTTAAATGTCAAAAGTGCCTGTGCCTTTACATAAACCCTAGATTAGGTAAATTCATAAGCAGTTCATCACTAGGTTTTCCAGGTTTGTTTGTTGAAAAAAAAAAGGAAACAGCAGCACAGATCAAAACACGTGAAGTATGTAGAAAAAAAACCTAGAAAGCACATGGTACTAAAGGAAGGTACTATTTTTACTGAAGAGCTCAAGTTAATTTCAAATCTGGATGTGATTCATTGATACCAAAAGCAAAGGGCTGGAAAACTTGCAGGCTCATCCTTTACTTAATTAGGATTTTTTAATTTGCTTGTTGCTTCCTCCATTATTCATTGCCTGTTCTGAGCCTCAGTAGGCTGCAAAGTAGATAACAAAAGTAGATATATGCTCTCTATTTCTGGGATACTTTTTTCCAGTGGTTGGGTTTTGGTGCAGACAGAATGTTTTTTTTGCACAGTCTGACTTCAAGGTCTACCTAAAGGAACAAAAAAACCTCTGATGCCTCCCCAGGTAAATTCTAGTTTTTCAGATGAAGATGGAGAAAGGAGTAGAAAGTGAACTTAGTTTGTGCAGGGATTTTATAGATCAAGTTGTGGTTTGCCATATCTTCGGTTAAATCTGTGGCATTAGTGGCTTGAAAATACATGATTGTCTTACATTAAGCAATCATAACTCTTAATGAAAACTCTTTATGCAGCAAGTTATGAATGCAATTAAAGACATTTCCACAGGGAAGTACTTCATGCTTTCTAAGCCACTGTCACCCATTTCAGGAATTTTTACAGATGTGAGTGGAAACTAGAAAAAAGCCCAACTTACTGTCTACCTGTTAAAAGGCTGAAAGGAGGAATTACAGACTGGTTATCTTCATTTTGGTTCCTTAGAAGGAACCTGTTACTTTGTTCAGCAGTGTGGTGGAGAGGTGAGGAGTGCTCTAAGCACAGAGATGTATTGAGGAGGAACTGATGCTGTGCTAAGTATCAAAGAATGGACTTCCCAAGCAATGTTCCACCCCATACTGATCCTCTGGTGTTCATTCATGTTTTCATTTCAGTCAAAATTTCTTCTGCCACTGGAGATGAATTCGTGGGAAGTTTTTGCACCTCACTGGAGCTCATGAAGCGTGTGGCTTGTTTACTTTCTGAGGCAGAGAGCCTGACCTTGACAGGAACTGTCAGGCTGTACCCCACAGGATTGTCTTGAAACCAGTACTACCAGCCTAGCTTGGGCAAGACTACAGCTGAAGTCAACAGTCCGTTTTTAGTTCTTCTGGATAAGGCATTGTCTGGCACAGTGCCTAACAGGGCTGTAGTAGCTGGAGAATTGTTGAAGCCAGCACATTGCCCACAGGCGTAGTGCCTAGATTGAAAATGTGTTATCAATCTCCCATTTAAAAAGAAAAAAGGAAAAAAGAGCATGCATTAAAAGTTCATTTTGTCTCCCTAAAGTGATTATTTTTTTTAAAGTGCAGGAGTCAGATTTTTATTATTTTTTAAGCCTAATATCATTTAAACAAATATTAAATTACAGAATTGGATGAATTTTAGACAAGGGTAATATTAAATCTCTTTCATTTCTGTGGAAGAAAAAAAAATTGACTTGCTGCATTTGACTTGACTTCCTTCACTGCAGTAATTACTGAGGATTTTAAATATGCAAGAGCTATGTCACATCTGTAATTACAATTTGCTTTCCTGATGCATTGAGGATGGTGAAGGTAATGATTCTACTGCAAATTTAAAGTAGGTTCTGCTCATAAATTATTTTCCTTCTCTTTTGCTGATCTGTCCTTGCAAGCCATCTGCCCTTTGAGCATATTTTTGTCATCACTTGCAAACACTTTAATCAGCCCTAAGTGCTGTCACTGTGTATTAGAATATTTTCAGTGCAGGAGGGCACAAAAATAAGAAAGGAATTACAGGAAAAACATTTGAAAGCAGCAGAAAAGTAGAAGTAGCTTTGGCAAGTTACCAGTTCTTCCATGCTCCAAAGCAGATAAAGTGTTGGAGCTCTGCAGAGAAATATGCTCAGATTCTGCTGTAATAACTCATTCTCAGTAGCTGTATAGCCACCTCTCTGGTTGTTGCCAAACTGCTGCTTGTCAGATGCAGAGATGGGATGTTTTCCTGAGTGGCAGAAAGGAGGAAGTTGTCAGAGGAGGCAGCCCTCTGTGCCTTTTAGCAAGTTAAGATAGAAAAACAGAAATTCCCTTCCTTACTGAATATGAAATATGGCTTAGAGTGGTTGTTTGCCTAGTATCAGTCAGTTGATGAATGCCGGTACAGGGTTTTACTCTCATACTAGGAGTGGTTCCTGTCTAACACACGTCTGCATGGGAAATAGTTGACTGTCCTCTCTTTAATCCCTTTGATTGAACTTAATAGCAGTTAATACAGTCTAAGCAGTAGCTGTATTTTATGGAGGATAAGTAGGGAATAGCTTTACGTAACATTTAACATTGTTTTCCTGCAGTAACAGAAAATCTGACTGTGCCTTATGCTTTGTGCACAACAGAGCTGGGTAATTCTGTGCCTCTGCTGTTGTATAGCTTGATTTAACTGCCTGCAGAAGTACAAGCACTAGTGATTTAATGTTTGCAAGGCAGCCAGACCTTGATGAAATGAGTAATGCTACTACTGCGAGCTGTATTTCTGAAACTGTAATACCTAATGTATTGACTTTCCTCCACACACACATACCTACGCAATGTTTGAACTGTAAGTTCAGTTTTATGATACCTCTGCAAAAGCTGGAAGTTATTGAAATACTAAAACTAGGAATCCTCAGTCTGTATTTTCTAAGATTCTACATTTACATTATGTCCTTTGTTCAGCCTCTCCGTGCACAGGAATACTGTATCCTAGTGCATAAAATGCCATCTGTGTTTCTGTAATTCTCTTCATGGTGTCCTGAAAACATAGGGTTTATGAAGTAATCACTTACCTATGAAGTAATCATTTACCCATGAACAAATATGTGTGCATGTGTAGATGTCTGTAAATATAGATACATGTCTAAGTGTACATATATATGCATACATGTAGTGTATGTGTGCCTATGTAAGTATGTGTGTATATATATAAAAAATAGCCACCCCTTTTGCAGACACCCTTTTCATGGGGAAAGAGCTTGTGTGCCCTTGTGAGGTTGGGAGCTATGCTGGTGGATCAGCAAGGCCAAGTCAGATATGGCAATGCACTCTCTGAGCCCTTCCCAATAACCAATGGCGTGAAACAAGGTTGTGTTCTCGCACCAACTTTATTCACTGTCTTCTTCAGCATGATGCTCCAAAGGGCTATGGTAGATCTTGATGAACAAAATGGCATTTATATTCAATATCATACTGATGGTAGCCTATTCAATCTAAGGCGACTGAAGGCCCACACTAAGACCCTAAATCATCCTGTCCGTGAACTGCTTTTTGCTGATGATGCCGCCCTTGTTGCCCACACAGAAGCAGCTCTGCAGTGTTTAACATCTTGCTTTGTGGAGGCGGCTGAGCTTTTTGGGCTGGAAGTCAGCTTGAGGAAGACAGTAGCTCTCTACCAACCTGCACCACAAGAAGATTGCCATCATCCCCACATTACCATTGGCAAGTCAGAGCTTAAGTCAGTTCAGCAATTCAGCTATCTGGGAAGCATTATTTCCTCAGATGCCATGATTGACAAAGAGATAGACAACAGAATAGCAAAGGCATATAGAGCCTTTGGAAAACTCCATAAAAGAGTCTGGTGCAATAAACACCTGAAGAAAAGTACAAAGATCAGTGTCTATAGAGCCATTGTACTGTCTACTCTTTTATATGGGTCTGAATCATGGGTCATCTACTGCCATCACCTGCGACTCCTCGAACGCTTTCATCAGCGCTGCCTCCGTACAATTCTAAACGTCCATTGGACTGACTATGTGTCAACTGTTACTGTCCTTGAACAGGCAGGGGTCACCAGTATCGAGGCCACATTGCTGAAATTGCAGTTGCGCTGGCAGGCACGTCTCTAGGATGAAGGATCACTGCCTTCCTAAGATTGTGTTTTATGGTGAACTTGCCCCTGGTAGCCGCAAGAGAAGTGCCCCAAAGAAGAGATCATAAGGACTCCCTGAAACAATACCTTACCCTTGGCCATATTGACTACCATCAGTGGTCCACCTTGGCCTCCAGTCATGAGACTTGGAGACACACCATACATAATGCTGTTGACTCCTTTGAGAACTCACGCAGAACTAGTCTCGAGGAGAAAAGACAACGTAGAAAGAATCGCACCCCGCCCATACCACCCAAGGAGACCTTTCTCTGTGCTTTTTGCAGCCAGATTTGTCTATCTCACATTGGCCTTTTTAGTCATCAGCTCACATTGGCCTTTTTAGTCATCAGCACGCTTGTAGTAAGCGTGGGTAAAGCCCTTTCCAAATCTCTGTTCACGAAGTCAAGCCATGATGATGATAATAGCCACATATACAGGATTTGCTATCTAGTGGAGAGATAGTATGCTATTCAGTGTTTTATATCTGCCTTTATATATGGGGCACTGAGACAGAATAGAAGCAGGGTAGGACATAAGAATATGATCAGGTGAGATGACACTAGAAACCTTTCTGCTTGATGGCTGGGTAAACAAGGAGCTTACTTCATTCATCAGTGCAAGTTAAGTGGAACACAATGTCCATAGGCTTAATGTGGTGTCTCAGAAACTAGAATAACCTGCTTCAGCTGTGATATACTGTGCACAACAAAAACAAATGAAGACTCTCACTGCGTTCAGCAAGCATGGGTATAGGCAGTGCCATTGCATACTGAAAGCACCTGCTGGTGTGCATAAGGAGTGAATTTCTGTGTGGTTTTTTTTTTATTTCCCCTACATCAAATAAATAGTTGGAAACTTTGTACCTGCCTGAACATAAACTGAGTTTTCAGTGCCTGGATTTCTGAAGTATCCTCTTCAGAAACCTCTTTAAATTACATGAATTCAAGACTCAGCAGGAAAGTTCTAACCTTTTGAAACTCTGAGTCTTGAATTCATATCATTTAAACTGTGGAATCATGTCCTCTCCCTGGTAAAAGTTTAAAATTCTTCCAACTTAAGGTGAGCAGATTTCTGCATATTGTGTGTCAGTGACTGCTTGCTCTTAGAATAAGTTGCTTTATTTACTGTTCAATAAAAGATGAGTAAAACAAAAAAATCACAGCCTTCTCATGGAATAGCAGGCAGAGAAGCTTGTGAGTTACAAGCTCACAAGGGAGTGGAATTAGCGAAAGTAATAGGACAGATCTGAATGGGAGAGAGATGTTGCTATTTGGAGGCAAAGACCCATATTCAAGTCAAAGACAAGATGGTTATTTTAGGTATAAAATGCCAGGGATCAAAACCAAAGTATCACTGAGCAGGATCAGTTAATAAAATAATTAAAAGCATAGAATCACAGAATGGTTTGGGCTGGAAAGGACCTTAAGATCATCAAGTTCTAACCCCCCCTGCCATAGGCAGGGATGCCTCACCCTAGACAGTGTCACCCAATGCACTGTCTAACCTGGCCTTGAAAAATGCCAGGGATGGAACATTCACAACTTCACCTTTGTTGAAACCAATTTAAAAATTGGAGTGCAGAGAAATACATTCTTTGTAACAAAGTTTACTCCAGTTATCAAAAGATAGATAGACAGACATGAATTAAAGACATACTCCTTTGTTAGTTATTACAACAGTCTCTCAATTTAAGAGTATTCAAACTCCAAAGTTATTTCAGAATACCAGGAAGTAGCAGGTTTGCCAAGATGCATTAAAGTGATAAAGACACTTGAAAGACATTCAGAAGGAAAGGTAACCTTCAAGGCAATAAAAAGCATGCATATTGGTATAACTCCAAAAATAAATTGTATGGATATAAATATGTATAAGGTCTTCCACAGACCTGTGTGGACGAGTACTTTCATGGGAGAGCACTGGTATGTGATAGAATCATAGAATAGTTAGGGTTGGAAAGGACCTTAAGATCATTCCAAACCCCCTGCCATGGGCAGGGACACCTCACACTAAACCATGTCACCAAAGACTCTGTCCAACCTGGCCTTGAACACCGCCAGGGATGGAGCATTCACAACCTCCCTGGGCAACCCATTCCAGTGCCTCACCACCCTAACAGTAAAGAATTTCCTCCTTATAGCCAATCTAAACTTCCCCCCTTTAAGTTTGAACCCATTACCCCTTGTCCTGTCACTACAGTCCCTAATGAAGAGTCCCTCCCCAGCATCCTTGTAGGCCCCCTTCAGATACTGGAAGGCTGCTGTGAGGTCTCCATGCAGCCTTCTCTTCTCCAGGCTGAACAGCCCCAACTTTCTCAGCCTGTCTTCATACGGGAGGTGCTCCAGTCCCCTGATCATCCTCGTGGCCTCTGGACTTGTTCCAACAGTTCCATGTCCTTTTTATGTTGAGGACACCAGAACTGCACACAATACTCCAGGTGAGGTCTCATGAGAGCAGAGTAGAGGGGCAGGATCACCTCTTTCGACCTGCTGGTCATGCTCCTTTTGATGCAGCCCAGGATACGGTTGGATTTCTGGGCTGCAAGCGCACACTGAAGCCAGCTCATGTTCATTTTCTCATCAACCAACACTCCCAAGTCCTTCTCCACAGGGCTGCTCTGAATCTCTTCTCTGCCCAGCAAAGCGGGGCAGAGAAGTTGCCCCAGTGATCTATAAATGAATATTCCAGATTGGTGCGAAATACAGTTTGCCCTTTGTGAGAACTTTGAGTAAACACACTAGCAGAAAATGAAATGTAAAAAGCAGGAAATAAGTACAGGCATGTCTTGTGCACAATTTACTGGTATCTTTTACTTGGGGAGCAGATTCTCTGCTAGAAGGGTAAAAGATGTTTTCAAATGGTGAAACCTCACTAAAATATGGGTACTTGTCAGAATTTGTTTGTATTGTAAAAATATTTATTCACATGTTAATTTGAAAAATACTACTGGGAGGATAAATAGATCACTAGGTGCTTGGTTTTCTTCCGTTGAATGAATATGGCATCCTGAAAGGTACACTTGCCTTTGCTAATAAAGCAGCCTCCTTTTGAACCACTTGATTTTTACTTCACTCCATCATATCTCTTTTAGAGAGAAATAAGCTGTGATAGCCTTTTTTTTGTTTTGATATTTAAGTAGTAACAATATGTACATCAGTTGACTTTGCTTTGGAACAGCTGGCTTCTTTGGTTTCATTAATCCATCTTCACCTCCTCAGATAGGAAGAAAGACGCAACAGTGGATGGATATGAGGTTTCTGCTTCTTTTATAAAGGTTTATTCGGATGAAATTATAAGGCTGCTTAGAATTTTGTGTTAAATTGTGTGTGGATGTGCGTGGTGTTGGTGTTAGTGTTCTGGAGCTGGCTAGTACTTAAACTTTGCCAGCATTGTATTGCAGTACCTGAACCTATTATTCTGTCAGGTAGTACTACTGAAAACTACCGGTCCTTCTAAGGAATCATCCTTTACCCTTAAAACTACCATTTCAAAGCTGTGACATTGCTTTGAACTTTCTTCTTCATATATTATCACGGGGGAGGCTGCCATGCAGTTCGGCAGCGACTGTGGGGTGAAGGACTCAGGGTCAGGGAGCTGCTTTTTCTCTGGATGGTATTGCCCCTCAAATAAACATTCTTTCCTGATTCCTTTTGGGGCACTTTGAGAGCAATTCATAGTAGGCATAAAATTTCAATACAGGCTATTTAAAATGCTGGTTTTATTCTTGCCTGTTAACTCTGACAATTGAAACCCTAAGGAATATTTGAAAAGCGCTGGTCACAATTTCACAGGTAATAGGATCATAAATAAACATCTATATGCAGATAAGGACTTAACAGAAATCCATTCCTTGAAGGAAAGCCTACTTTGCTGCTCTAAATTGCTGGATTTATCACAATAACATGCAAAGTACTACAAAATACATGTGCACAACACCCCCTAAACAATTAGAGACATGTATCCTGTTGTGGTGGGATTTAGGAGTTGAAAGCTGAGGTTAGCTTGAATAGTTATTATGGGGGAGGGGGAATCCTGAGAATGTGTTATACTTGAAGTGATTTATTTATTTATTTTCCTCCTGGAGATGGTAAGCATCTGCAGTTCCCATTGAATTGCCCTGTAAGTATTGCTCTAACTAAAATATGACTTGATTTATATGTACCCATCCAAAAATTAATTAAAGCTCTGCATAAATTTGAATCCTGGTATAGTTTGATCATGTTAACATGTAGATAAGGGTAAACTTTCATGAACATACATGGACAAATAGCGAGCAAAAAATTGTAAACAGTTTAAACTGTATACTGACGACAAAGGAAAAAACAGGCTGAGTGGACCTTGAGAAATGGGAGACAATAGAAGTTCATATGATGCCATTGGAGGAAGGTGAGGAATAAATGTACAATGCTTTTTTTAATCCCTCTTTTGGCAAGTTTTGTATGGAGAAAGTGGGTAAATTTTGACTCGACTCAGCTCTGACAAAATGAACAACATAATTATTGTTGCTGTGTTTAACTAAAATACAGATCCCAAATTAATCTGACAAGCACCGATGTGCCACTTATTCTGTGCAGAAGGAATTATTTGGTTTTAACCAGGGAAAAAGAAAAATAAGTAAGTCAAAGCAGTTCTGCTAAACAGTTTAGTTTATACCTAAAGTGAAGGGGCAGAGGGTTTTCTCCGGAGGAGCCTCAAAAAGATCATAAAAATCTCAGAAGGTAGAAGATGAAGGGGAGATAGTCTTGGGTTTTTGCTGTTGTTCCCTTTAAAATACTTTTAATTTGTGTATAGCTTCTTGTCTGCCGGGAAGTGAGTCTCTCTGTTCATGATTTTTTTTCTTTTCCTGACAAAATCAGCATGTTAAAGGCTAAATTTTAGTCTCTGAGTGCATGAGTTGGTAATGATAATGGGCTTGTTTGTGAACTCTCACAGACATCAGTAATGTTTCCAAAAGCATGCAAATGGAATTTCAAGGCCATCCTTCTGTTAGAGAAGGAATACTTCTTAGTTTATGTTTGGTATTTTATATCTCAGCAATGCTTGGTGGTGTAAATGTAACAGTCACAAAAAAGGAAGGTGCTGGTTTACTGAAAAGAAGTCAAACGTAGTTTTGACAAATGCCTCTGAAAGGAAGCTGTGATCTGAATTTGTAGGGAGCGACGTTAAGCTGCTGTAAATGTGTCTTCGATTGATCACAAAGAAGTAATAGCAGAAATCACCATTGCTCAGATTTTTTTCTAAATATTTAGAAACTCTTTGCATAGCTGAAATTCCAGGTCTATTTTCCTTGATTATTTTCTTTTAAAGGTGGTTTTAGATAGATAGTATAAAATTGCAGCTATATAATGTATCTGTGGGTTGGTGGGTTTTTTTTTTTGGTTTGCTTTCCTGCTGGCTGATAGACAAGCAAAAGGTACACTTTCTTAAACGCAGCCAGCCAGCCAGAAATAAATGTGCTTTAAAAAGCTAAACAAACACAAATAATTGTTGCAGTTTTCTCTGACATTACTTGGTTGCAGTTATTTTTGCTATTTTTTCCTCTGTGTGTGTGCTTGTTCTGTGCCTGTTATTTCATACACTACCCAAACTTAATCCTACTACTTTTTTAAGTACAAATCTCTTTCCACTTGTAGTGGACACACTTCTGCTATCTTGAGAGAAGGAATTTTCTCCTGTCATTCTGCACACCTAAAAGCCAAAAATTTAGCACCATTTTCAACCCTTTTTGCATGAATGTTTCTAAATTATTCCTCCATGTATTTTTCATTGCCATTAGCAGAGATGAGTAGGCAGGAGGTCATATTTTAGGATATAATAATTTCATCACATTACTTAAATACTGTTTACAACTGCAGTGATTATAAAGACCTCTATTTTGTAGGCTGATTTTTCTTTTGAGATTTCACTTGGTCCTGAAATATTACAGCAACTTCTATAAGATAGTTAAAGCAATTATAATTTCTGTATATATTAGATACCTGCTATTCAGGTCTGTAGTATTTGTTGTAATCTTTAGTACTTCTAACGTTTCTCCATAAGATAAATATTTACTTGAAATACTTAAATTTAACAGTGTCATTTACAAAATGAGTTCTTGCAGGTTTCTTCTTTCATGCTGCGACTACACCTGAGTCTTTCAAAGTACTACTTTTATTCTCTTGGTTTGGCTCTCTCTTGAGCTGAGACTGCCAAATAGTTCACATTCCTCCTCCGTTTGACTCTGTCTGTAATGCAGTACACTGCTTCTAGCTTTCTGCAGTCAAGCCCTTGAAGGAAATTCCCTCCCTTCCTGCTCTCTCCTGGATACTGTCAGTACATGGGTAAGTTTAATATTTGAAATACCAGGCAAATCCATCCCCAGTTACAGGCTGGAGTGATGGGAGTTGTGATGTGCTTTCCAGGCAGGATATCCCATGCCCTTCTTTACTAGCTGATCTGTGTTGTAAGCGATGAAAACAGTGAGTCCTCACCTGAATCCTGAGAAGGTCTACCTTCTAACTATAGTTAACAGCTGTTTTAAGTCTGTAGTGTCTGTAGCAGAGAGTGCTGACATCTGCAGTAGGGCAGGGTATGGACCCGAACCCCCATTTTACAGTAGTACCTCATAAAAAGTTTCTGAGGTATGCTGTGTAGCTTTCTAGTATGGAGCATTAAAACGGGAAGAAGGGAAGCATTAAACATGTCTATGCTTGTGATCTAGGGCACATTTTTCCCAAAATAAATAAAGCATGCATGTCTTGGGATAATTTTCCTACTTGCAAGAAGCAGCATATTCCCTCCCTGTAGAACACCTGTGTTAGTAATGACAGTATTTCAACTGAACCTTGTGGGCTGGCTGGTTGGAATCTCCCTTGTTAATGCTTTGAAGGAAAATTAGACCTGGAATCTTCTTTGCTCTGAAATGATCAACAATATTTTAACGGAGCATTTGTATTATTTTTTCTTAATGGTATGTCTGTTTACCTAATGTACTTACGCTATTTTCTGCATTCAAATAAAAGTGAATGTTCCTATATAATATTTTATTCTGAAAAGTATGTTTCTAACCAGTGAAATCTCCCTTTTCCCAGAGGAACTCTAAAACTCCTACACTGTATATAATTGTCCAACACAGAGTAGTCAGTGTATGTCTGACATCAACAACTGTTGGCAGTTTTCATATTATTACAGCTGCTCCAACTTCAGATGTTGATTTTATTAAAAAAAAATTTAAAACAAAATTAATAATGAAATACATTGCCTTTTGATTTCAAGGAGTGTCCTTATGTCCTGGGGAGGAGGGTGTGTAGAAACAAATGTTTAACTTGCATTGTATTTCTTATGTCCTCATCAACTCAGTTTCTTTGTTTCACACCCTAGATGGTATGTAGTAACACAGTTACATTACAAATTGCACCAGGTTCTTGTTTGCTTGTGTGTTTTTAGTATAGGGAAAGTCAAATTCACAGTAGAAATGCTGATGTTTTAAAAGTGCTATGGTAGAAAAATATCTTTCTGTGATCAATATGTTTAAGTTGTTAAGGCATTTCCATCCAGTCTTTATTCTATGAACTTTTTGTAACTTGCTGTCTAACCAAGCTCATTAAAAATAGTTGCTAAAGAGCTCTGTTTGAACCTGTAATAGATGAATCCTTTGGATATTTTTTTGTAAACTAAGATTTGCAGTAACAGCAATCTCCTATGAACACTCTGCAAAACACAAAAATTGTCTTTTATCATAAAATGGAAGTTTCAAATATGGCAGACAACATTAATAGCTAACTAGCGCTATATTAAATTGGTGGTAATACTTCAGGTTACTATCTTTCCCAAGTTGCCATTGTGATGGATGACTATTTTTGAGATATACATGGTAGCTGTATTTCAATTCCTGTTAATTTTATTGTGTATTTGAGATTTAATTAGTATTGTGCCCTTGAAAATGTTCATAATAAAACACTCCCATTCTGTATATGCTTTGCGAAGTAATATATGGTAGCACTTATACATGAGACTACCATATGGTGTATAAGAATGGGGCACGTTTAATACCAGTATAGTGATTTCTTTTTGAATTCAGCAACCTTATTCAGGATCTACATTTTGCCATTGTCGGTACTAAAACTGGAATAATTGTCAAATGGTCCACATTTTTTACAGTACTGTAAGAGGAAAGTCCCCTTTGTATTAAAATACAGTGTTTCTGGAGATAACAGCCAAGTCCTTCTAGGACTGCCTGCCAAACAAAGCTTTTATGATGATTACAGGGTTGTAATAAACTCAGTATGTCTGTATTTGCATACACTCCTAAAAAGTTAGGGACTTCTCTGTGGGGGGGGATACAACCGTAACATTTGTTCAGCAGTGAATTTTAGCATTAACTCTAACCACCTAGATTCTGTATATGCATAACATCTTGCTTTTGTCTTTGGAGCTACTGCTGGGGAAAAATTATTTTTTTTTTAAATCAGATTGGATTCCCTACACAGCTACCCATACATCTACCTCAGCATGTAAGGCAGACATCTCTATGTGAGAGGAGGAGCTTGTGTGAGATACCTAGATGCTATAAATTCACAGCTAATGTGGTGTGACGGCTTTGAAAAGCTCTGTATCTTTTACTTCCATGGGAATGATCACAGATTCTCTTACTGAATCAATTAAGACCCTAAATTTCCAAGCCATTAAGGAGATGAACTGTTGGTCTTCTGCTGGCAGAAGTGTTCATAGGACTGTTGTCTAGGGCTGAAAGGACTGTGACTGTTTAACTTCACAGTTCCTGTTTTATGGTGGTTTTCTGGTTTGGTTTGGGGTGGATTGTTTTTTTTGTTTGATTTGGGGGGTTTTGGAGTGTTTTTGGTTTTCGTTGTTGTTTTTATCTCAGAAGATAAGACAGCATGCCATTAGGTAAAGTCTAGAGGCTTGATGGAACTACCTTGAATATGAGCCTGGAATAGTACTAATTTCCAAGGCTTGTAATATGTGACCATTGTTAACCACACTAGCAAGCTAGCCATCTTTCAACATTGACATGATTTACAGTACTGCTAGTAAGCTTTGCTCTATACCAAAGGTAAAGGTGATCTACCAGCTTCTAGTTAGGATGTTTTTTTCTGATTCTGCAAGAAATATTTCATATTCTGTGACAGACTAGGGTGAATCGTATTTACCATTAGCAAATATTTCCCTCTTAAAAGAAAGAGATCAGTGGTACCAGGAAAGATACCCTAACAAAACACTGTAAGTAGAAAATGGGATATGAACCAAGATTCAAGGGAAGTACTGGTAATATAGAGATTGATGAAAATCACCATATCTAAACTTGGGTTCCTTATCCATAAACTGTATTGGTGCTCTGAACAAGTTTAAAGCAGTTTAATAATGAAATTACCTGTTAAGCAAGCTGTTTTTCAGTATTAAATTACTCTTCCCTTTCTCTTCAATTCTGCTGAAGGTAATATTTAAAAAGGTTGAACATTATCATTTATGAACAGCTAAATTACCATAGATTACTGTTAAAGTTTGATATCAGGCCAAGATTAATTTTTACTTGATGTCTAGTGTTTAAGAACAAGAGATGTCTGATGGGGTACCCACTCTTTCTTGAGTGCCTGCCAAATCTTGTATGTCAGCATTCCCTCTGATCTTTTAATAGGGGTTAAAAGGAGAAAACCAAGGCTTTTATTGCAAGTGGAAAGCAGTTTGCAGTAGAGAGATTTAGTTTTTTTTCAACTTATAGTAGTGATGGTAGTGCATCAAATACCACTTTATTTTATAGGATATTTTTATCTTTTTTAAAAAACTCTGAAGTAAGGTAGAGAATAGGAGGGAAACATAAGTTTTGTTACATAATTAAATGCTTTAATGATGTTCTTTGAAATTTACAAATGAACGTTGGATTGAGCTTCATGGTTGTTTTGGGATACCATGAAAGGCATCAGTTTTGCACCTTTTTCAGATACCTTTCTTAGTGTTGGGGATGTGTTATCTGGTATCTGCACCCAAGATGGCCACAGGAGCTGTGTGACCCCTTCAGTGGAATGTGCTGCGAAGCAGCCAGTGCACTGCAGTAGAAACCTCTGTGGCTTTTTCCTCTGTGCTTTCTCTTATGGCAACATCCTGGGCAAATTAACAGTGCATTAGATGTACTTACTGAAAAAATTATACTAGCTTTCCCTAATTCTTGAGACTATAATCTCCTCAAGGAGTTAACATATTTTTTAATTTATGAATACTGTTTTAATTTCTATTACGTTCTATTTCTGTATAATATTACTGTTTCATCTGAATTAAATCTTTCAGGTTTGGGTGGATTTGGTTAGTTTCCCTCTGCCTAATTACGGGACTACAGATCTGTCTTCCCTTGCACATGCTGTTGTCTTCACTTTCCTCAATAGTCAACTCAGCACTAACAGTGCCATCAGGAAGGAAAGCAGACTGCAAGCCTGCAGCTCTTCCTGGGAGCTACGGAAATCCATGATCTCATTCTCTGACCAAATGACCTGAAACGTGAGAGAGCCGAAATTGTTCCTGCAAGTGTGTTTTTCTTTCGTGGAATATAATGGCTATGCTTTGTTAATTCAAAATTCACCTTTCAGGAAAAAATGTGGTGTTTTTTAGACTACTAGTGAATAATAGATGAGAGTCCACTATGTGCTCTTAGAAAACTGTTACTTACAGCATCAGAATTAATGCAGAGTAAGTAATAATTTAGTCCCTGTGTTGGTGAATGATGAATAAATATGGCAGGTTTCTGAGAATTTTTGCAAGCATTTTGCTATACCTTACTGATCAAACCACTAATGCTGTAGGCAACAGTTTGGATTATATCTCTGGTTAAGCAGTTCAAATCATATCCTGTCCTGTCCTTCTGATAAAACCTGTGTATGTAAGAAGACTATACCCTTCATAAGTAGCCTGTCTGAAAATCTGTTTTCTAGGATCCATTAATGCTACTAATGACTTTGATGAACCTTGTCAGTTCATGGGGTTTTAATACCCACACACTAAAATAATCCCACCTACATCTCATGACACTACTTATTCCAGTAAATATAAAATATAACTTGTAATACAAAAAAAAAAAAAAATTGAATGCAGTTGCTGCTGCTACTGTTTGATTTCAAGGGGTAGAGAGGGATAGCAAAAAGTTTTAAAGTAGGAAGCAAATGCAATGAATTGGAAAGCCTTGGAAATACCTTGGGGGGCAGCAGTGACTCAGTTCATTCAGGATGGGGCCATAATTCCCCTGGGGACTACTGTGTCTAGCCAAGGTTTATAGAAAGCACCTTAATTTAAAAAAAAAAAAAAAAGCAAAATGAAGAGCAGAACAACAGAGATGTTGTTTTAGCTCTTGGGAAAACTTGTCTTTTCTCTTGGGCTCCTTCACTGCTGCTGTGTGCTGACCTGAGAAAGCAGATCTTGGGCACCTTTTGCATTTGCCTCCCAAGAAGCTGCTGGAATAGCTGCTGTGCTGCCCTTCCTGCAGCTCTGGTGATGATGGCATGGTTTTATTTTCTATGGCAGCTGGACTGCCTGAATCTGTCCTGCTGTCAGTCAGCTTCTGTGTCTTCCTTTGTTGGTACATGGCTAGGCAAGCGTAATTTGTGTGGATAGAGAAAAAGAAGCTGTATAAAGTGCACAGATGATTGTAATGTGGGTTAAACCCCCGCAGAAAGAGGTGTCAGTGATGTAATGTTGATTTTATGTGCCGTAGTTGTTGTTTTGTTTTGGTTTTTTTTGCAAGGGTAGGGGGCTGTATTTCCTTCCCATTGTACAAAGTTGGGAGGAGTAGATGCCTAATTTTTAATACGAGCAGTTTACAACCATTCACAGTTAAACAGTTTATAGGATTCTTGGTAACAAAAGGCAGTCTAAGTACAGAGGAAACGAAAACAATATAGTGAGGATATTTACAATGTGTGACCTGTTTGAATTATGATCTTGTTAACTATGCAAAAATGACAAAAACCAGAACCATCCCAGGAATTAAACGTTTAGCCTTTCATTAATGAACTTTTTAATATAGAAGATACGGAGGAGGTTAATTTTTTTCCCTTTAACATCAAAAGAAGCTTGCACTTTGCGTGAACCTGTTCTTTCTTGAGATTCAGCACACTAGACTTCAAACTAGAAAAAAAAAACCACCAACCCACAGTATTTTTTCTTTACAACTAGCCCACACTAGAGTGTTTAGTTTCTGCCAGTAAATCACATGCCAGGGTTTCTGCTGCCCTTTTAAATCAATGGAAGGTGTGATTCCTTTCCCCATGATTTTTGTTTAACTTTCCTTTTGTAGTTGATCTTAATTGTTCTTATTTGCAGGCTTTAAATGTTGATGGACTGTGTCATTTATAACCCTTTTTCATTGCACAGTGACCTTCATAGGGAAATTTCATACATGCTTTCATTGGGCTTTGGTGGCATTTTTGTTTTATGCATGTAACTGAAACTGGCAGTAAAAATTAGTATGCAGAAGTATTCCTTTCTGATTAAAGCAGTATTATGAAAGTCTGGTTGCACTATAGATAGAAACATTTCAAGATGTTTTGCAAACCTACAGTGAAACTGTGCTAACACAGATTGCTAAACATGTCTCCAGTGAAGGAAGTTTTGGGTTTTTTCCTGGACAAAAGCAACCAGCTGTGAATTTTGTCCCTGGACTAACACTTCATGTCTCCTCAGTTGCAGTTCATCTACCCATTGCATCTAATTTCTGTGCTTGGTGGGAGGAGTTGTACGGAGGTGCAAAGAAACCCCATGTCCCCTCTTAGAGGATTTATTGATCACCCTGTGAAGATAAATGGTTTCACCCAAGATACCCTCTCTCTGCAGTGAAGCTTTTGCTGAACTAACAAAGTGGTGAGGGTATGAAGAGATGATGGAGAAGGGGTAATAGAGTTTGGTACAGTGCAGTGATAGTCTGCAATGCACTTGATAGCTTTAGATGTGCTCAAGTGTAGTAACAGCAGTCTACCCATGTCTGCATGTGGTTGGGCATAGGCTTCAGAAGTGTAGAACAAAGCAGAATAAATTAGATTTAACCTCCAGGGTAGTCACAGCCATCTTCACATTGGCTCTTAGATTAAATTAGACAAGGAAGGCCAGGACTGATAGTTTGGTCTGATTATTTTTAGTAGCAGTGGTCAAAAAGACAAGTTTTGTATGTTCTTGTTTATTTGCCTTAGTCAGATATTATCTGCCCTTTTCAAGAAGATACAAGATAGGTAAGCATGACAGTCCTCTTTTTACTTTTTTTACCCCCATCCATGCCATGTGATTTTTTGAATCCCAGACTTTGTGGCATATAAGGCACATCATGTGAAAGCTTTAGCCCATGGATTGGGATGTTGTAACTAGCACAGATTTGCTCTCCTTGCTGAAGGTTGATAACATCAACAGCTCATCTCTGGGAACAAGATGACCCTCTTTCCCTCTTGGAAAGATGCAGCTCAACAGTCTGAAGTTAGAAAAACATAAACTAGTTTGGGTTTAGCTAATTTATGGCTGTACAAGAACAGAACTTTCTCATCTTTGTTCTTCCTTGCTGTACTTTCGAGAAGCTTGTTCCATCCCTTTCTTTTTTTGGCCAGGTTGACATGAGCTGACTGTGTTCTCTTGGTTTTGTTTGCTTTCTGATTTTTAGGAAGCAAGGCAAATCAAATGCTTCTTCATTCCTTTTCTTTTTCTCCTTCCACATCCAATTTTTAAATACATGGTCTGGTTTCAACCAGCCCTAATTCAAAAGTATAAATATCAGAGAAATATATAATTCCCTTAAATTACATTTAATTTGGTTGGGTTTTTTTTAAAGGGGATAAAGGAGATAGAGAGAGATGGTGTTTTCTTGGATGAAGACACTGTAGGAGAAAGGAAAAGACACCAGCATAAGCCTAATTGTATACCAGAGAATCCAAGATGGGATAAGTGTCTCTGGCACAAAGGAATACAGGATTCTCCTTTTAATTTAAGTGTTCACAAATATCCTTGAGCTTTTAATTTGTATTTTCTTCATGGTTGCTGTAACAGCCGTGGTATGAGCAGTGTCTTCTAGGTGCCTGCTCCAAATATTTTGTGTTCCAGTACAAGAAAGACAAGGAGCTACTGGAGAGGGTCCAGTGGAGACCACAAGGATGATTAGGGGTCTGGAGCATCTCTCTTACAAGGAGATACTGCAGGAGCTGGGCCTGTTTAGTCTAAAGAAGAGGAGACTGAGAGTGGATCTCATTAATGCATATAAATATCCCAAAGGTGGGTGCCAGGAGGATGGTACCAGACTCTTTCAGTGGTGCTCAGGACAGGACAAGGAGCAGTGGCCATAAACTACAGCACAACAAGTTTCGTCTCAACATGAGGAAGAACTTCTTTACACTGAGGGTGTCAGAGCACTGGAACAGGCTGCCCAGGGAGGTTGTGAGTCTCCCTCTCTGGAGACATTCAAAACCCACCTGGACACGTTCCAGTGTAACCTGGGCTCTGGGTGGCCCTGCCTTGGCAGGGTGGTTGGACTAGATGATCTCCAGATGTTCCTTCCAACCATAACGATTCTGTGGCTCTGTGAAACAAAATCCTCACCGTTCTCTCTATGAGGAAGTTCTGTGCACTGCCCAAGAATAAATCAGATTGTAAAGATTGTGGTTTTGATGCTTGATTTCAAGTGAAAGTATCATTGGTAGCTTAAGTCCAGTGTAAAAAAAAAAAAGGCAGAAATGAACTATTTAGGCTGCAAGTTATAAATAAGTGTTTCTGTCCCAGTAATTAAAGGGATGGCTGCTTTCTCATACATTAAACAGAGAACTTCTGACAGTAATTTGGAAGAACGAATTCAAAACTGGTAGAGATCTGTTCTTTGGTATGTGAGCTAAGTGGTGAAGAGGCTGTAGTGTTCTCTGTTGGGTATGAATGCTGTCAGTAGTGCCAAGAGAGCAATTTAGGTAGTAAAATACTGTTCCAGTGCCCATTACTGCAGCATGACATGCAGAGTTAGTCTATTTTTATTGCATTAATAAACAGAACTTTGATGGCTGTTGATGCTGCTTCTGAACTTAAACAGAAGGTATCCTTTAGGGACCTTGACACACTTGTGAGGTGGGCTGATGCCAACCTCATGAGGTTTAACCGTGCCAAGTGCAAGGTCCTACACCTGGGTCAGAGCAATCCCAGGCACAGCTACAGGTTGGGCAGAGAAGAGATTCAGAGCAGCCCTGTGGAGAAGGACTTGGGTGTGTTGGTTGATGAGAAAATGAACATGAGCAGGCAGTGTGCACTTGCAGCCCAGAAAGCCAACCGTATCCTGGGCTGCATCCAAAGGAGCGTGACCAGCAGGTCAAAGGAGGTGATCCTGCCCCTCTACTCTGCTCTCGTGAAACCTCACCTGGAGTATTGTGTGCTGTTCTGGTGTTCTCAACATAAAAAGGACATGGAACTGTTGGAACAAGTCCAGAGGAGGGCCATGAGGATGATCAGGGGCCTGGAGCACCTCCCATATGAAGGAAGTTGGGGCTGTTCAGCCTGGAGAAGAGAAGGCTGCATGGAGACCTCATAGCAGCCTTCCAGTATCTGAAGGGGGCCTATAGGGATGCTGGGGAGGGACTCTTCATTAGGGACTGTAGTGACAGGACAAGGGGTAATGGGTTCAAACTTAAAGGGGGGAAGTTTAGGTTGGATATAAGAAGGAAATTCTTTCCTGTTAGGGTGGTGAGGCACTGGAATTGGTTGCCCAGGGAGGTTGTGAATGCTCCATCCCTGGCAGTGTTCAAGGCCAGGTTGGACGAGGCCTTGGGTGATATGATTTAGCGTAAGGTGTCCCTGCCCATGGCAGGGGGTTTGGAACTTGATGATCTTAAGGTCCTTTCCAACCATAACGATTCTATGATTCTATGATTTTAGGGTTAAAGGGAAAATTCAGGATTTCAGTGGTGTTGCTGCTTAAACTGGTATTGCATTTCCTGTTGAATAATCTCCATATTTATCTGTGTTTAAAAGGAAAAAAAGCTAGCCTGCTGTTCTGTCACAGAGCAGGTTAGAGGGCAACATGAGAACTCCATTTGGTCTCTCTGCTCACCCCATTCTCTTTATTCAGTAGCTTTGCTCTGTCCTGTTATTCTCCCTTTTTCCTGAGGGGAGTGTGAGCATGTTATATGTGAACATTCTGTGTTCTGAGGATACAGCCAGTAGTGCCAGCAGTTTAGCAAAGCTGAACTAACATATTTAGCTTATAATAGCATTTTCTTCTATGATATGTTCTCACTCCATCCATCCTCTCTTAAATTCAGATCATTTTGAATAGGGTAGCTATCATTTATGACCTTTCTGAGGTAGGGCAAATACAAGAAGCGTGTCCTGGCTGTTCAGAATGGGCAGATTAAAGACTGAACCATGGTCTTCTAATTTCCACACCAGTTTTGTCTCACTGGAAGGTCTTTTCCTTATCTTCCTTGTATTGTTGTACTTTCTTCCATGCTGACATCTTTATTTTGCATTCTGCTGAGAGGAGGTAGTGATGATGAGGATTGCATCATATGATTTATACAAGGTCATTTCATTCCAGCTAAGAGACTTTATTGTCTATGTATTGTTTCCAGACTCAGGAGAATGACTTAATTGATCAAACATGGAAATGGCCATTAGTCTTTGTCCTAAAGAGACTTACCTAGACCACATGGCTGGATTTTGTTTGACACTAGTTGAAAACATAAAGGTTTACACTATAGGAGTGAGACTGCTAGAAGGAGCTGAATAATCTCTGATGAACTAACTTAAAAGTTTCAGTGCTTGGCAAACAACTATTCATCTGTAGTTCTGACTAGAAAAATCCTGTGGAGGAGTGTAATAAATCATCAAAATTAAATATGTTTTAATCAGATTTCTAATGAAAATCATAGAGGGTTCATTCACATGTTTTGCACAGTAGAGTGGTTCTCTGCAATGGTGGTCTTACAAGCACTCTGCTATTGAACAGCACTGCAGAAATCAGTTTATAGCAAAGCGCCATAAGATGCAAGAAACCCTGATTTGTTCTGCGTAGTTCATTTAAAAATCACGTACAACTGTAGTACATGTCGTAGATCTTGAAGTATTGTGTGTTAAACAATTGAATATAGTTTTAATTGTTCTCTCCCTTAATTCAGAACATAAAGAAGTTTGCCTTAAGAATTAGGTGTAATAATTCATCTTCCAGGTAATTTTAAATTTGCTTATGCTGCCTTATCATATGGTGCTGGTGGTATGATACTAGGTAGATTCCTAATGGAGAGCTTTTATGGGACTCAGATTTTGACTGTGAGGTCTTCTACTTAACCTCAGGGTCTGAATTGCTGAACCATTAACACAGATTGCCTTCCCAAAATGTTGATTAGGTATTACATTTGGAAAGAAGAAGAAAGCAGTGAAACAGAGCTTAATTATAATTCACTCTGCTGCTTCTTCATACTGTTTCACTAGTCCTTTGTCACGGGTATGCTATAATAGACAAGACCTGAATTTTGAAACTCAAATCATGATCTCTCTTCTCCCACAGTTTTCATCATTTATTTAAAGGTATAAGATACTGGTACTTTTTCCTTAGTGTGTTGCTCCTAAAGCTGAAGTATTAAGCAAGAGAAGATGGAAAAAACTTGCTACAGCTTGTAGCATAAATACCCTGTAACCTTTCACACAGTCTAGATGTTCTGCTTCCTCCCTTTCCCCAAGTCTGTTTTGAAATTGTTCTGAGTTTGGTGTGTCCGTAACAATCTGGTGGCTTTCCATGTCATTCTGTAAGTAAGACAGCTGGAAGCATGCCAGGGATATTAGGAATCATATGCAGCTTCATAACCCTGGCATGTGTTTTTTGAGTGTTTGTCTTCTATCAGCAGTTTAACCTTCCAGCACCACAAGGCTGAATTATTAGAAGTGATTTGCAACAAGCAGCAGTTTTGTCAGTAGATACTTGTTCCATAATTACAAGAAGTGGATCTGGTGTATGAGGACAGTGAGAGAAAGGGACTGAAAACAGATAATAGCTGGAACAATTTCTCAATTTTAGTATGGCTGAACATTCTGTTCCATTTGCCTTTAAAAACAGGAAGAGTGGTCTTGCTGCATTTGCACCATGCTAAGGAATGAAATGCTGCTGTGTGCACACTAGCAATGGAGGCTGCCACACAAGAGCAGACATACAGAAAAGCATCCCCAGGATGGCAGTCACACTGCTGCTAAAGATGCTTAGGAAAGAAGAGGCTTCCAGAGCAGGCTATTTATTGCAGGTTTTAAGGTTTTGAGTGTTGCTCCTTTGTCTTTATAGTCATGCTACAGTAGGTCGTGGGGGAGTAGAAGAGAGGAAGACACATTAGCGTCAAGACACCATTGCTTCTACATTCTCTACAAAGCTTTACAGCTAAAGGAATTAATCAACCATGGAGGTGGTAACATGCTAAACAATGACAATGTCTTTTTTTTCTCTTTAATAAAATGTATGCACACATTTATATCAAATCTTACCCAGCTCTTCCTGGAAGATGACAACAGTTGGTTACTTTCTTTTGTTCACTAGGAACAAAGTTTAAAGACCACCATTATCTCCTAATAACTTTTGAATGTGTTGGCAGGTGTACACTACAGTTCAACTGTGGGGTTGAAACCTCAAAGATAATAAATTTCCAGAAATTTTATGCAGACTTTGGGTGGTAGGGAAGATTATTGCCTCTGCAGAGTAAGTGACAGGGAGAACTGTCAAGCTTCCCTTCATTTCATGCAAGTTGATGTGCTTGGAGCTCAGTTTTTTTTCTGCCTGGCCAGTAACAGGCACAGGGTTACATATTTATAGCAGTGGGATGTCCTGGGGATATCTGTGGAAGCTGAGGGTAGCGTACATGGGATTTAGAGTTCATGCATTGCCACTGGCGGGGAAGAGAGGACAGTTGAGGTAGTACTATGGTAGATAGGGTGGCCACTGAAGTGAAAACAGAAAATATAAGTGACATACAAGAAATCCAATGGAAACTGGTTTAGATTTCCGTGTTCATAAATTAGTCTTCTAAGCTGAATTTTTTGGGATAAATTCATGTGGGTTTAGGTCAGGGAAGTTTTATTCACCACTCCAGAAGTAGCTATGGAGGTGCTTTTGAGAGTTAATGATGAATGAAGGCATGATTTGGTCTATGAAGCAAGAAGTGGGTATATATGGTGAATTAAAGTGCTGTGAAATCCTGCTGTTGAGAGATACAACTAGGCTGCTCAGATTTGACACAGTATTTGGAAATAAATAATGGTTATCTTCCTGTATCATTGCTGGAGGTCTGCAAAGGGAGATTACTGGTTATAGGCTTTTTAAATAATAGAGCTACTGCTTTTTGAGTCACAGTTCCCAGGTCCAAATTCTTACACAATCTCTCGATTAAAAGTAACCTGCTCAATTGATGCTGCTTAATTAGCTTTGCAGAAGAGAAATTGCAAAACAGTCTCTTGAGAACTGCTGCTAGAGTGTGGTTACAGAAGAGCAGAATCCATCAGGTTTAGCCTTGGTTTATGAGAGTTCATGGGGGTAAGCAGCAGTTCTTATTATGAATGCATTTTTCAGCTTCATGAAGTTAGTAACTACAGCTGGCATTTCTTAGCCTGTTGATATCTGAAAAGAGATATTATTTATGACACTTGTAGTTGGAGAGTTCAGGGTTGGGGAATGTAAACCACTTGATTAAAACCTGCTGTGCTAATTGTTCTTCTCTTGGGGAAAAGTACATTAATGTTTTACTTGAAAATATTTCCTTTAAAAATGTTAACTTTCAGAGGAATGTTGGATGACTTTAGGTAAATAAAACTGAGCTGTGATAATTGCATCTTCTGTTTGGCTCTTGAGTGCATGTATTTCAGTTTAAGATGGCTGCAAACTGAATCTGAGCAACTTTTAGCTTTGCTTATGATAATAACTGTATCTTATTCCTTTAGAACTTTTATGTAGTTGGTTTAAATAAAATGAATGCAGATTTCCTTTAATAGCTTTCCAATATATTTAACTACTATTAGACTTCTCTGAGGCTTCTTGATGTGAAGTTCCCTTTCACCATCATTAATATAATTGCAACAGGGAATTACTATATTTAGTGTTCCCTAAATTGTTTTAATAGGTTTGGAGTATGTGTTTGTTCTTCTTGAAACTCTGTTTGAATTTCTAACTTCCTTGGGCAAATGAAGAGAGACTTAATAACTTTGTAAGTCTCCTGAGGCATGATCCCAGGCTGATAAAAAGCACTTGGAGGACTTTGAGTTTCACACCAGACTGCTGTGGAAGAGTTCAATTTTTAGCTGATAGCTTTCCTACCTTTTTTTGTATATGTCATGGTAATAGGTATGAGATTACTTAGAACTGGAAACAGAGACCTTACTCATTTGTTACGATAGCTTACTTCTGTAGCATCTTCTCTGGGAAATAAATGTTTGTATTAGTCTATCCTGTGTCACATAATACATCAGTATAAAATTATACATTTATTTTAATAGTATAATGGTTGTCTTGAGTTTGTTACAACTCAACCTGAAAGCATCAGATAGTGGGTGAGGAGAGAGGAGTCAAGGAGCAAACAACACAAGTGTTTGTTGTTGTCTCTGTGGCTTCTACAGCAGATGTCTAATTTGATTTCTCTTTTGTCTCTCTTACCTTGTGCCCTTTTAATAGCTCTTTGCCCTGATTCAGTTTGGAGTCTTGAGCTCTGATGTGCAGCAATGTTTTTGTAGGAAATGCTGGCAAGCAAGTTGCAGCTCTTTGTGCTTTAGAAACTGAGATAAGTTTAACCTTGGGTGCCATATAATGTATTTATGTAACTGTATTCTTTTCTTAGAGACAAAACCATTGTTCCTTTATACACATACTGAGAAGTATCATGTTGCGTCTGTGATGTGGCTTCTAGCTCCATTAGATTACGACTATGTGTCTTATAATGTGTATTCCTCTGTAATCTGTGTAGAACAGATTATTTGGCTCCCCCTAAGAGTATCTGGTACAGACAGCGGGTTATCTGTGTATCATGAGTCTTAAAAATGAGATCTGTTCAGCATCCTAAAAGGTTTTCTCATTCCTAAGGAGAGCAGGTGGTGGTTATAGAACTGGTTGTGTTTGCTCATTGCTAAATTCTACAAACCGGTTATTTGAGGTATTAATCTTGAAAGAAGACCCATATGAAAGAGGAAGGCTATTTCATATGGTATGAAATCTGGATGACTTCGGAGGAGGGTTCATAAAGAGAACAAACAAGCTGAAATGAGATACTGTTTATATGGCAGTTTTGCCTATGTGGCAGTCAGGCCCGTGTCATGTGGATGTGGAACAGGACATACACAGCAAGATGTCTAATGGAAATCAGATCAGTGCCCGTAACAGTGAAAATTCCAGTAATGAACCTTTCTGAAAAGAACATAAGCAATTGCAGTGAAAACAGTTTCTTCATCTAGGGTGTGTGGTCTTGTGACTTCCACAGCTGCTTGTTTTCTGAGCCACTGGTAAAGCAACGCAAAGTGGGACCACTCCGGATACATCTGTCCTCTGGCTTTATGTGAAACAGTTGCGATCTGACTGTTTGTTGACAGCAGGTATTTCCATCTTTGCAATGATTCATGAAACCCTGCAGTTCCCTACTCAGAGTCTTGAGACAAACCATTTAAACTCAAAAATATTTTGCTGAAAGATGTCATAATCCTGTACTGAAAGGTATAATGCCATGGCAGGAGTTTAGGCAGCTGTGACACGCTATTGTGGATGAATACACAGACGGGTTGAATATATGGACTTTGTCACTTCCAGAGAAGTGGTTCTTTTGAATACCTAGGAAGTGGGAAATTAGTGGGAAGTATGAAAGAGGGGCAAAACTTAACATTTTGTGCAAAAAATCAAGATGGTGATAACTGATGAGGTGACAAGATTTAAGGGCATAGTCATATCTCAGTGCTTGTATTAGCCTGCTGTTGTCCCTGATGACCATTTCCTTGACATTGGGGGGGGGGCTACTAGTTTCCTGTTCCTTAATAATGACATGTTCTCATTTTCTTGTAGGTTCTCATCTGCATCACCTTTCACTGTGCAATCACTTAGCACAAATGTAAGCAGACGTAAAAATTTTAACTTTCATCTTAGTTGAAACTTTGAGTGAATTCTGACTTGGAAGCTTGTTCTTAGTGGCACTGCCACCCTTGTCCTCTCTTAGTCACGATATGTATCAGAGGTCTTGTTTTTGCCTCATGAACTTTTCACTGAGCAAATTACCATTTATCTGAGGCTTTGTAGGGTACAGTTCCTGCACGCTTCATTTTACCCTGGCTGATAAACTCAGTAATGACAAATTAATTGCTTCCATTTTTGACTGCTTCGCTGGAGAGGTCTGACCTCAGAGTTCTTTTGCATGACAGCAGTAATATTTCGAAAAGTTAAATCTCTGCTCTGTTTCTGTAGCTGTGGCCCAGTGCAGTCTTACCTATTTGCCACTGTGGCAGCTATTTCAAAAGCTGAACTTTTACTATGCTGTTACCAATATGCTACAGTGCTGCCTGGCTTGCAGCTTGTAGAAGGCAGCACCCAATTTCACAGGGCAGCCCGAGTCTGTCTGCCACTGCTGCCATGATAATTTCAAAGAGTGGGAGCATCTGATAAGAGTGTTCTCTAACTTCATCTTCTGTGTTCTGCTGCCAGTGCTGTCATCATGGCCTGACAGCCCAAATGCTGAATGTAATGCATCACAAGAATTCTAAAAACAAATGTCTTTGGTCCTAATTACACCTACTTCTTAATCAGTTAGAATCAGTTCTTCTCATACCATTTTCACTTTGGTATCTGTCTGTCTGAGTTATTTGATCTCAGGGCTTCCACTGTTTATCCTGTTATCATGTATGTTACTCCTCAAAGGCAGTAAGATTAAGCTGTGTGAAGAAGGGTTGCAGGATCAAGCCATTTGTTCTTTTAAGCTTATGCCAGAGGCTATAGCATATAAAACAAATCAATCTTAATAGCTGTCTAGAATATCTGGGAGATTGTTTTGTAAATATCTGATCCTTTCTTACTTCTGAGTTCATTTTGGTTTTGGGTAGTATTGCTTACTCTCTCACACCCTAGGCAGGAAACAGCAACAAAGGCTGAGACAGTTTTCAGTGTGACATGTAGAAATGTATCCCTATCTATAGCATGCTGTAAATTGAATTTGCATAGTTACATTCTTTCCAGACCTGTGATGGGGAAAGTATCAAATTTAGAACAGTTTTTCCACAATACGTTCTGCAGTTTAAAGTTAGTATGAGGTACTCTGTGATTTCCAGAAGTCACAGGGAATGAAGGATAAAATTTTATGCTCAGCTTTAAATGGTTTACTTTTATGAGTTAAATTTGGCTTTGCAGAATTACTAAATTCAGACTTTTCCTCCCCCTGCTTGTCTTCTTATCCACGGCTCCAGCTCTTGCACTATTACTGTACCTTTTGTTCCTGTCCAGCATTTTGTCTGGTTTATCTCTGAAGTCTCAAGAGATTGGTTGCTCATCTGAACAGGCAAGCTGCTTTTTGTCCTGGCAGCGTTTGAGAGTTCAAATAGATGGCATGTCTTTTGGTGAAAGTACCTGTGCATTTGGCAGGTCAGACACAGACTTGAATTTTGTTATTGTAGGTCATTTTTTGTTGGTCTTCAGATTTCCAGATTTCCCCTGAAGTTAAAAAATAACTGCTGCACAGCTGCCATAAGAGGTTGGAGGGGGGAGAAAGGGAGAGAGACAAAGAGAGGCACATTAGAATGGGTAAAATAAAGAAGAGTTATAGCAGTTCTCATGTACAGCAGTGTTTTCTGGTTGAACTCTTGAGCCAAATGCCAGTAGCTCATCAGATATGTAAAGTTCCAGTTGTAGCAAGACTGCAGCAATCACTGAATGTACCAATTCCTGAAACTGGGAGTTCTCACAGAAATAGTTGGGAATATGTGACTTGGGGCAGGGGAGAAGAAATACTGCTGCTTGTCCAATGGAGTGAAAATTTCCTTACGTCTAGATATTGCTGAGAACATGGGAGAACCTCCATGTTACTCACCATAATGAGAGTTTAAGAATTTACTGCCACCTGGAAGGTGCAACAGTCTTCTGGGACTAGTGTTTTTCGGCAGTTCTGTTTTGTTTCAGTAGGCTGACATTCCTAGCTTAAAATGTCTTGATGCTCTTGAACTAGTTTTAGGAGTATATGCTTTTTTAAGGACTTCTTTAAAAAGGTTTTTGTGTATGTGTGTGGTCAGAGTATCCAAATAACTGTTAAAAGCATTATTTTTTTAACTGAAGCAGTGATTTTTGCAAAAAAACAAATGTGCCGTGATTTTGGAATTAGAGATATAATATAGTTCCTAGCTAAATCTCTACATGTAACCAAAAATCCTATTCAAAATACTACTTCCGTATTAGTCTATTCCATTCTTCCTTCCCTCCCCCATTTTCTTTTATTACTTTAATTTCAGTCATCCGTCCCGTATATAGGTGGATGATGGTAAATTCTATTCTGTGGCAGATTATTTGGGAACCTTATTAAAGCTTTAATACGAGTCCAGCTGTTTTTAAAAGGAGTTGAATTGATACTGATATTGCAGAAGTAGTAGTGCAGCTGGTTGTGAAGACAAAATAACCATCAGCTGAGAGCAGAAATCACATATATCTAAGAACTTGCTGTTCATTTCGTCTTCACTGATTCCCTTTGTAAACTCTGTACTTCAAAGAATGTTTCAGATGGTGTGCATGGAGGTAGCTGAAATTATGGATCTTGCAAAAAAAAGAAAACAGAGCAATCAAAACATTAAAGGAAATCTGGAAAACTAGAACAAGAAATAAATGTTGATGGTGCCAAAGGCTGCAAAATTCTGAACTGGGAAGGGTTTAGTTTTCCCTTTCAGAGATTGGCTTCTGTTAAATAGGTAAGGTGTAAAGTTTCCTGGCAGGTTATTTTTTCAAATAATCTGCTGGTTTATTTCAAAGGAGTGGGGTTAAAGAAGTACTTAGAAGAGCAGAAGAAAGAAAGGTTCAGCTAGATAGTATCTTCTTCCGTGTTCATGTGGTTAAGATGCTCTTGTTTTGTCAGTAAGGCTATTTGTTTATGATAGTTCTTTCTTCTGTACCTGTTCAGCTAGTAACTTTTTAAACACTGATCCACCTGAGATCTGTAAAGACATTGTGGCAAGACCTCTCAATGAACTTCAATTTTCTCATTCGAAAATGTTTTTAATTCTACCCTTTCCACATCTAAACCATTTGGACTGGTGTTTCTGTTTCCATGTCTGTTCTGTGTTTGGATACTTACTTTGTTTGTAATTTTAAATAAAAAGTTCTGTGTGATTTTTAAAGAAAATAAAGGAAAAAAAGTGTTGAAAGATAAGGATCCCCCTATCATTCAGATGATCTGTATTGCTGGTTTTGGAGCAAGTTTTAGAATTTAACAGAGGACAAAGAAGACTTTTTTTTTTTTAATGAAAACTTCAAATTTGCCCAGGTTACAGGTCTCTGAAAATTGTTCATTGCTTTAGCCTAGTAGATCTTTGTGAAGAGATTATAAAGAAGCAAAAGTACCTAAAAATTCTTGGAGTCTGTGAAAGGCTGTTTGTGAAACAGCTTTATAGGCTGCTGGAGTCTCTTGGGCTCCAAGATGAGGGAACTGAAAGGCTTTCTCTCTTGTTTCTCTGTTTTCATTTGACCAGCATAAGCATATAAGCACAAACTACCTTTATGGACTGCTGACAAGCAAGGAGACAAGAGGAAAAGTATTTCAATCCTGGGTTTCAATGAGGATGGAGGTCCAAGGAAACAGGCTAAGGTTTTAATTTAATGTAGTGCTTTTCAAATCACGAGCTTTGAGTTTTGTAGGTCCATAGCTTCCAAACTCTCTGTACATAGTCTTGATATATCAAACTTGTTAAGTTGGCGTCACTGGGATAAAAATCTGGGAATCCAGAATTTTCACTTGACTGATTTCCAGATCTGGCAAACTGGGGTTTCCTCCAGCTTTTTCAGGAGCTGATTTACCTCACAGAACAGAGACTGTCTCTTACTAACAGCTATGAGTTTTCTTACGGAAATTAAAACTTACTTCAAAAAACAAACAAGCAACTCCTCCAGGAAAACAGCAGAAAACCCCAACCACCCCCCCAAAAAAAAACACATACACAAAAAAAACAAGCAAGCAAACAAAAAGAAACCCCACAACCTTCCACAAACCAAACACCACAACCACAAACAACAAAACCACACACCTGGTTTCAGATGTTGTCATGGTTTAAACCCTGTCAGCAAGTCAGCCACGCAGTTCACTCCCCTCCACCCCCCACCCTTTCTTCCCCTGGCTCCCGGAGGGTTGGGGAGGAGAATTGAAAGAATGTAACTCCCACTGTTCGAGATAAGAACAGTCCAGTAACTAACATATAACACAAAACCACTGCTGCTACCACCAGTAATAATAATGATAAGGGAAATAACAAGGGAAGAGAATACAATACCACCCGCTAACCGATACCCAGCCCAACCCAGCAGTGAACTAGCCCTCCTGGGTAACTCTCAGTTTACATGCTGCACATGACGTGCTGTGGTATGGAATGCCTCTTTGGCTAGTTTGGGTCAGGTGTCTTGTCTCTGCTTTCTCCCTGCACAGCATGAGACTCAGAAAGTCCTTGGTCAGACTAAACATTACTGAGCAACAACTAAAAACATCAGTGTTATCAGTGCTGTTCCCAGGCCAAAAGTCAAAACCACAGCACTGCACCAGCTACTACGACTGAGAAAAAAAAGACTGCTACTGCTGAACCCAGGACAGATGTGTATCTTATATTAACAGGTATCCATACCAAAACTGATTCAGAGTTTTTTTTCTTATAATTGGCTCTTCTGGCGCTTAGAATCTTTCCTCTTTTACACAGACAAAGGAGAACATATAGAATATGATAGTATTTCTAGGTTGTGTGTGTCGTTTAGTAACCATGAGGTCATCAGTAATGGTTGGGAGTTTTTTTCCCCCCAGTATAGCACCAGCAACCAGAAAAACAGCTCTTAGCATAAGAGGCTGGTTGACACAAAGAACACGCAAATGAATTGTGGATCTGTTCTGTCATGCAAACTAGTCACAGTTAATTGTGTGTACTCAGTTCGAAGCAGCTTATATCTATTGCGTATCAATGAATAGTTTGTAAACCTCTGAACAATACACAAATTGATTAAAGAACAATTAGCAGTGCATTTTTCAAGGTCTTCTAAAGGCTTCTAAGCATCATCCTACTTGATTCCTCTGGGTTTACATTAAACTCATTCCTCGAAGGCATTTTTTCAGCCATACGATGTAAGAACACTTCAATATTTTGTGGCAGATAGACATTTGTAACATAAACCTCTGTGCACGCACCCACACCCTCCAGTACGAAATAAATGAAAACTGAAGGTTAGATGCAATAACTTCCATTACTTATGCAGATGTATCCATAACAACTAGTACTTACCTCAGTGCTTTCTGCTCAAGGATGATGAGCTTATATACACACTGGTTTTTCTCATCAAGGCGTACTGTATCCCCTGTGTTTTCATAAACCACTGTAATTGGAAATAGCCTGACAGAAGCCTTCCAAGTCTTCATCTTGGCACTGAATCTGGCTGCAAAGGGATTCTAGTACTATGAAGCATTTGAAACTGTTTATCTCTCAATGCTGGTATTCATTGATTTGTTTGTATTTCTTTAGTGTCTCCTCTAGGCCCATAAAAATCTCTGTAGTGCTTCAGCAGACATTTTGCCAGGAACATGACACTGAACTCAAACTGAGTGCTTCTTTTTGATTTTCAGGGTGGTAGTGGTGGGTTTGAGTGTTATCCTCCCCACCCACCTCGACCACTCTGTTTTGGTGGCTCCAAGCACTTGTAGATCATTGAATGTTTGCATACAGGCAGTGAAAAGGTTATATATGTTGACAAGACAGAATCTCTTGCATTTTCCCCTCAGTGTTGTACTTTACAGCTTGAGTTCTTTGTGTCTTTATTTACAGTGGTACATTGTAAAGTATGACTGTCTTAATACTGCTGGTAATAATAGAGGCAAATGGCATTTTGTTGTTGTTGAAACCGTGAAAAGTGTTTATGGCAAGATTTTTAAGTACAGTTATGCTCCATATCTCATTATAAATACTTAGCTATACCAGCAAATGTAATGTAGCATAAGGAATCTCACTGTATCTCACAGCAAACAGAAGAAGGGTTGAGGTGTGGTGTTAAGCAGTCTGTGGCTGAGCTGGAAACGGAACTTGTAGCCTTTGATCCTAGCCAGTGTAGAACATTCACTCTATTATTTATGAACTAATACTTTGTGTGCAGTATTTTTCCAGTTGCCTCATGACAGTTCTATTTCATCTTTGCTTTATATCTGGAGGAATGAAGCTGATTCTTGTTACATGAAAATCTTATACCTGGACAGAAAAGATTTAGAATGTCTTGGTTACGCTGGAGACCAGGACTGTGTCCAGACTTGCTGTAAAATGCAGAGAATGATATAATATTCTGTCATTTCCTAATCTGTTCACCAGAGTCCATGAAACTCTTGCATCTTTTCTCAGGTGTCCTGTCTTAGAAGTACATGGCATAGCTTGTTACTGTCTCCAAGTCTACTATTCCAGATGTTGTGCTAGCTAGTAGGCTCCTTTCTTGATTCATGTTGAGCATAAGACTTAAAGAAAAGTAATTACGTTTTTTTTACTGATAACATCCATTCAGTTTTCATAACATGCTCTTCTCACATTCAGAGTTGACATCTCAGTGAAAGCACTGAGCAATAATTGCAGCTATTAATCATTGTTAGCCAGAGAATTCAAGGATGCTTTAATGGTCATGGCAGATACTATGATGTTCCTTTCCCTTTTTACTCTAAACTTGCTCTTAAATAACCGGGTCTACTGTACAGCAGAGGTGGAATTTGCATAGGAAACACATGAGGGGAACTACAGCTGCTGTTGAATTGCTAAAAAGTAGTTCCTTTCCTTTCTGGTAAATTAAGTGATCAGCTGGAGATTAAGAGCCATCTGACTTTATATGAGAAAAGAAACTGATTAGCAATGACCTTTTTCATGTCTGTGTGAGAAAGAGCTTGTGTGTGGATTCCCCAGAAGACCTCTGGTTAGTGTACTGATCCTTTTGAAAAATACCTCAAACTGTATCCCCACTGCTAACTTCACATGCATTAATAGCAATGAGGAGAAGAGACTTGGAGATGTTCTTCAAACCAGGTTTTTGTCTTAATTCAGAAATGCCACATAGAATATAAAATGAAATCTTTTCAAGAAACAGAATTAAAACCTTTTGTTTAAGAGCTGAATTTTCTCCTCATGGGTCTTGCTGGCTTGATCTGTTAATTAAACAGTTCATACAGATCTTTTCTATCTCCTGTGAGAGAAACTAAATTTGAAGCAGCTATTTTACAGCTGTCTAGCTGTTTTCAGGAAAGCCTCGCTACTGCCTGATGCTGTTCAAAGGTGCATTGAAAAGAATTTATGGTCTTGGTTCCTTTGCAGCTGGAGTGGCTTTTAATATTGTGAAACATACTGATTTATAATCTTAGCTGGTAGTTGCAGAGAGAAGGCCATTTATTGCATGGACATGGAGAATGGACTATTGTCTTTCCAGCAGACACTACCTCAGGCTGCATCATGACTAGTGTAGTCTGCTTCCTGTCATTCACCTCTATTCTAGTCCACTGATGATTTAGACTGAGGGATGTTAAAGCATGTTGTACCTTCCTGTGCTTGCCTTGTGCAGCCCGTTCTACCAGGGTTCTTTCTGTTGAAGTCAGATAGCAATGGGTTGTTGAAGTATTTGGGACTCATCCTTTACTGGAATGATGTGCCAGTACATGCCTTCCAGATTTGGAAGCTGGAAAGTGGTTATCCCAGTGATATAACAATAGAAAAATTTGTATTTTCTCTGTTCATACTGGAATTCTGCTTATCAAGGTAATACAGAGGGCATTTTTTTGACAGCTGTCAGTCTGGTACATTTTTTGTTATTGAATTTAGTAAAGTATTTTCCAAATACGTAAAGAAGTTAGACCTAATTAGGAAAAGATTTAAGCAAGGCTAATTATTTCATCAGTTCGGCAAGCTTGGCTTCAGAGCTGATGCAGTGGAGAGCCTTTAGTAAGGATTCTCTGAAGTTTTTTACAGGTCAGCCAAATTGTAGGACTCTTCTTACCCTTTCAAAACAAAAACAAGAAAGCTTCAACCCCAGCATTTTACATCAGTACTTGGCATGGACAAATTTCAACTAGCAGTAAAATGAATCTTCTTTAGATACTTTGTTTTGATTTCAACTCCCTTCCCCTCCCCAGAAAGAAGAAAAGCAGAAGAAAAGTTATTAATGTTTCTGGCATCAGGGGTGGTGCTGACATGGGAACCCTAGAAAAATATGCAGCTCTTTCTTTGTTACGGGGCTTCTCTAAGCATCTTGTGTGCAGTTCATTGGCAGACAGACAATGCCAGTCTCCCACTGAGGTGGTTTGTTTAAGGTGTTTATTTCCATACTCTCTAATTCATGCCACCTTCCCCACAGTTGTCTGTCATAGAAGATGTTGGTCTTCATTTTGACTGGGTTATTAGGTAGTCTACTGACTGCAGTGAAAAGCTTTAGAGCTACAATAAATTACGGAGGAGTTTCTAGGGATTTCTCTGCTGCTTACTGCAAATCAATACCACTCTGTAGAGCAAAAGGTGAGCACACTGACACTGCATTAAGGAATGAATATTAAAAGCTGCTAAAATCTGAACTGGAGAGATAGATATTTAACTTAGCCTTGGTAAATGTTTCAGAAAGAGGAACAGGGAATATAAAAGGCTTATTGGGTGGGGCAGGGAAAACGCTTTGAGGGAGAGGAGTATTCTTGCTGGTGGTCTTAATTTCTCTTGTAATCCAACCACTGTGCTTATTTACTGTTAGTCCTGAATACAAAGAGTTCAAAGCAGTTTAAGTTAAATAGTATGAACTAATCCTAGCAGGCATGCAGTTATATTGATGCTGATATGCAGGTGTCTGCTGAACCTCTAGAAAGGTGTTTTGGGTTGTTTTGTTGGGCTTTTTTTGCCAAATGGATTCTTTTATAGTTTGTTTAGAAACAGCAAACCAAACAAGCTCTTCCTCTGAACAAGTACCCTTTTAGTTGGCTGTAGCTTTTTAAGTAAGTGTTTGATAGAAACATTTTAATGAGTTTGGTTAAACTTTTAAAGCTATTTCTTGAGAAGAGAGAAACATTACAAATGGGAAGCCATTTGCTGTTGCATGTAGGTAACAGACTTAGAAAGGTGATGTTACTTTTTTTCCGTTATGTGCAGTTACAGTTGTAAGATGATAATCAAAATATGTTTTAAGAATAATTATTTTTAATGTTGAAAGTGTCTTTCTATAGAATGTTCGTCTTTTGGGGTCAAATTATTTCATTCTCCTTAGAGAATTTTAAAAATGACTCCAACAATAAGTAACAGCATAGCTGAATAAACACTGAGCTAAATTAATCAGTTTAAATTGTCATAAAACTCATCATCACAACCTTTATCTACCAAGTGTTTTCATTTTATCATATCCCTAATTTTGATAAATGTATAACGTGCTTTTTACTTCATAATCAGATGTTGATCAGAGGAAGGAACAGTACAGAATAAAAACAGTATTAGTATTTATTGCTGTAAAAATGGATGACGCTATCAACCTCTAAGAGTTAATTGCTGTTTAGTAGTAATAGTAGAATTTAGAAGGTACTAAACTATCACTTTAGGAAGTAGACTTTTTTTGCAGCAATTACATGTAAAATTAGCAGTTGGATTGTTTACAGAAACATGCATCTTCCCGTTGAGACACTAGAGAAATGGTATACGTACTATAGATACTCATGTATCATGATCTGAGAAGAACTTGCTCGAGTTTTCAACATCAGTGATGTCCCCCTTTCCCCCCTACCTGTTTCCAAGTTCTTCTAATTACTTGTAACAAAAAAAAACAAAAACAAACAAACAAAAAACTGATGGTTTAGTGGTTCAACACTTTTATAACTGCATTACTACCTTTTGAAGTTGTACTGAGCTAGGAATGAGGCCTTGCTTGTCTGCATTCTTACAGGACATCAGAAATACACAATATTTCAAGCTCACCTGCAGAAATGGTTGAACAGATTTTCTTCATACAACATTCCCTGCAAGGAGAAATTTTACTGTTTGTCTGAAATTCTCATTTGTATATTTTGTCCTATCCTAACTTATTTTAAAAATATTTTTGACATAGCCAGGACATTTATTAGATCCCTTTATCATCTTAGATGTTCTGAGCAGAAAATGAGCTTTCTCTGCTGAGTAGCCTTCCCAAGCTTGACTTACGTGAACCATGAGCACCAGTTTCAACTGTGCAGTGAAAAGTGCAGTCCCCTTCTGCTGCTTTGTATCACATGAAACATGAAGAAAGTACAGACACTTCAGCTTATGTGAATATCAGGCAAAACTGTGATAGCCAAAGCATGGACTGTTTTGTGAGCTTTTTTAGCGAATAGTCTTCCTGTTGTCGTAAATTAGTTATTATAGTAACCTAACTTCATATTCATTGATGTGCCTATTTGATTAATAATTCTATATTTGAATTCTATGTGAGGGTAAAGAGAGTTAGAATTTCAAAGGAATTGGTAACTTCCTGCATTTCCTTTGTGTTCGCACTGGGAAATTCATTTTTATTTGTTAACACAGCATGATTTTCATTGGGATAATAAAGTAAAAACAGGATGTGTGAAAACATGCATTGGACTTAAAACATCATTGATTATTAAGCTCATTGATTTCCTTAAATCTCTACTCAATGTCATCACTTTTAGGCTTATCTGAATTTATTTTCTATTTTAAACTTACAGTTCACTTTTTAAAATAATCTTTATTCCCCTGCTGTAACTTCTGGCTTTCAATCACATTGAGGCTTAGTTTAATTCAATCTGATTCAGGCTTTCTCTACATCAGAACTATTGGAAGTAGGAGTATCTCAATGCCTTTTTGTTTTGAAGGGAATGACTGGACAGAAATGGCTGAAGAGGAGTGACACACTTAGTATTTAAGCAGCGGATAACATTTTAAGTTGTAACAGGAATGTTTTAACGGTACTGAGTGGCAACGAGGCTGCAGCATGCCCCTCTCCTGTGCAGGTGAACGACGTACCTGCCACATTCCTGAGGAAGCCATTTTGTGTGCCCTGCTTCAAAATGCTATGGCCTGCAGTCACAGAGCCAGGGCTTCCATGTGGCACTTGCAGCGTGTTTCCGTGGCAGGCTGACACGCTCTCAGTCACTTGCTCTGACTGACTGCTTTGGCTTCCCTGTGAGGAGCAAGGTATTTATTGTGTTGTTAAATGTGGTACTTCTGATACGGGTATCACTTCCCTACCATGTTTCCCCATCACCACTGGCATATAGAATACCTGAGGGACTAAACGCCTGCCAGAAATAACACGGGAAAAGTCGCGGCTGCCGCTGGTGCCTTGTGAAGAGGAAACTCGGTGCGAAACGGGAGGTGAAATAACGTCTTAGCCGAAAGGCAGCAGTTCCAGCTGCGCTCGAGAAGGCAAATGGCGGCTGACGGCCGAGCGGCGCCGCCAGGAGGGGGCGCGGCGGGCTCGTCTCTCCTTAGGGCAGCGGCGTCTGCCTTCAGCCGGGCGGTTCGGACGGCTCGGTCTCCCGGGCGGGCGGGGAGAGATGCGCTTGTCCGTGCGGGCAGGAAAACGGGTTGTTTGCAAATACTGTGGTGAATCCTGTGTACGCTGACCCTCGGCTCTTCAACGACCCGGCCCGGCTGTATGGTTTTTCACTCTAAAGCTGAGTATCTCGTACGAGGCTTTGCTTTGCGTTTGTGTCTCCCTGTGAAGGAGTGGCCGCAGCTGCCCGTGTGGGAAGGGTGTTTCCCCTCACTGGCTGTGGGGTAAAGAGTTAAAAGCGGCTTTCTCTCGGAGAGTTCCAGCTGTGCTCCCGTTCCACTCCTGCCCCTTCGGATAGCACACCAGGGTGAGTCAGCGTGTGGAAGCCGTCACTGGGCTTAATGATGAGGAAAACGCCATTTGGCCACGCTGAAAACTTGGAAGTTTTGTTACCAAGGAAACTGGCACAGCAGAAAATGTCTTCTTAAGCCCCTGTGCAAGCCTCAGGTCATGAGTGGTTGATCGATTGTTGTGTTGTATCAGTTCAGGCCATCGTGGTGAGACTGCACTGACATGATCCAGTTTTGATAAAGCTGTGAGATCTCTTCCTTGCTCTGCAAACTGTTCTTTAGGAGCTGGACTGGGGTAGCCAGGTGTCATTCATGGTGGTAGGCACCTGGCCACTTACCACACTTTGTTTCCGCTGCATGGAGATACTGTAATTGAAGTGGTAACTTAAACACATGAAATAATCTATTGCACTTTACTAGTTCTCAAGATAATTTTAAATTCTCTTTCAAGAACAGATGTCCAAGGTACAAAAGTGCAGAGGTTCTGCTCCACTGTCAGTACTTAAGGGCAAACATAATAGTCTTGTTACTCAAGGTTGATGGTTAACAGCACTTTTAAATGCCAGTCTTTGTCATCCTGATGATTGAGTGTTAGACTTCTAAAAGGTGCAGTTTGGGATAATTTTTTTATTTAGGTTTATAGTCAATTTGTTTGCAGAGAAGTAAATTTTTCATCTCACAGTATTAGGTTTTTTTTTCTGTTCTGTTTTCAGTGGTGATGTCTTCCTCTTAAAGGGAGACCCTCACACCTCACCCCACCCCTGCTCCCTGCAAGAAATGTACTGATATATCATATGTGTATGTGTGTGTTTCTTATTGCCTGAAGGGCAGGCTTGTTGCTGGATGTTTCATGTGTAGCACCAGTGACAAATGTGGAGTTGCTCATAGTCTTGGATAAGGCATATTGGTGGTGAAATTATTTCCAGTGAAATAATAAAATTGTGTAAGACACAGTATATCCAAACTAATTTTGGAAAAGATATTTCAGGAGATAAAGGTTATCTTCTTATGCACCTGGCAGTACGTAAGAACACAGCTGGTTCCCGCCCTTGCTCCACCAGGCATGGTTGCCATCTTCGGGAGGGAACTTCTCTTGAGTAACCCTAAGTAATGGTGCCATTCCCTTCTTCCTTACAAGAAATTGCTTAGTTTTGTGCACTCCCTGTTCCTGTCAGCAGGAAGACAAGATTAAGAATCGAGTCTGTCTCCTACAAGACTGAGCAAAGTAGTAGCTCAGAAGATAAGCTTCTAATAGCGATTTTAGTGACTCACAGGAAAAAGTATGTATTGTTCCATTCTAATACAACCCTTCTTCAAAATAAAACGAGAATTCCCACAACCCATGTTTGCAGAGGAGTGACAACACAGTAAATAACTTACAGTAAAAAGCTTTCCTTTTTGATTCCTGGTAAAGATGAAGAGATTTAACTTGTGAAATACTAGCTGCACTGTGTATAGTGGTTCATTTAGCATTTCCAGGCAAAATTAGAAGTGACCTGTTTTCAGTGACATTTGAAAATTTAGTGCTATGTTGATAGTCTGAAATGGAGATCTTCTGACATTGAAAATGAAATATGTGCCACTGCAGTTCAGTTGTGGTTTAGCTGGCCATGGAGTTGGGATATAATCATATTATTTTAACTCCTGGAGATCATTACTACTTTGGGAACTAAACCCCTCAAACATCGGAACTGTCAGGATATATATTTTGAACTTTTATTTAAAGTAATGCTGGGTTTTATTTGTTTTGGAATGTTTAGTCAGATTTTCATTAGTAGAACTAGATGAGAACAAGGGTTTGAGTATTTGAGTAATAAAAAAGCAAAACACAAACCTGTAAATTCTCCATTTTTTTTTAACAGGAAAACTGGCTGTTTTGAAATAATTACTTGCTTTATGCAAAACTGTTTATCCTAGATTATGGATTTAAGCATGTACTCACCTCACATGCTTGATTTGAAAAAGCACAGACTTGTGGTTTATGTAAAGATTGCTTTTCTAGTAGTAGTTACCAAGTTTTGCCCAAAAAAGACCAAACCTCCCAATGGATTTACCCAAGCCAGGCCTGGGTAGAAACTCTCTAAACTCCCAGTCAATCCAGTGCCAACTCCAAAAATTATTTGCTCATAATTTTGGCAAAATGCTGAATGCAAAACGAATGTTCCTCATTTTTCTTTTAAGTTGGCTTCTGAATGTAATGGGTAATGATGTGTATGACTTTAGAGAGTGGAGAAATGTGTGAATTTTGGAAATGGAGGGTTTTGACTGAACACCTAAAAAATCTGTGTGCAGGGCTGAGTCTGTACTGGGAAGCACCTTCCAACCCTTTTCCTCCTTTCTCTCCAGTCTGTCAGCACAGTACAAGAAACACGTTTTCACTGACAGGCATCCTCACACCAGCTTGTGTCTGGGGGGATCACAGCGTCTGGGGGGATCGCAGCCATGTGGGCAGAGTGGTTTTTATTGGCCCTGTGTGTCGTCTGGGGAGGTGATACAATTATGTCAACAAGGGAAGTCCTTTTGATGTCCTCTTGTGTCCCCGTTAGAAGGCTCTGTTAACATAGCTGTGGTGTAACCACTGGTGCACTGAGTGTAGACAGGGCATAATGCAGTGGTTAAAAAGACCATCATGTTGGGGTGTGTTGGGGCAGTGCTACATGCCATTAGGTAGTTTTATCATTGTTTCAGTATAGAATAATATCCCTCTTAATTTTGGGGACCTTCCCCAATTTGTGTGAATCTAAAGTGAGTGCCTTTCCACAGTGTATGAGGTTTTAATACTCTCAGACAAAAGAAACATTATAGTGTGGTAAGGAATTAAAATACTCATTTCGTTATTGAAATGGGATCATTTGAGAGATTACTTACAATATATATTATGTCCTATGTGCTTGACTGTTAAGTGTGGATGGACTTTCTATTTTAACACTCTCCAGCAGCACCTCATGAGATTATTTTATTTCACTCAAATGTTGGGAAATTCCATGAAAATGGCATTCTAATTTTTCTCTATTTCAAGCTTCATTAAGTATATTTGCACTTAGAAGTTTCAGTCAAGATGTTAACATTCCAGATGCTTAAAAATATAATGCATCTCAATTTAAAAAGTAAAAGTAGCAGCAGACTCTCTTTTTTCTTTTTCTCCATGAGACCTTTCTAGCACTCTGCTGATCTCCTGTTGATTTGATTAATGGGAATTTTACCTATTAAAAGTAACCATTAATTGTTGCATTGGTTGCAGCAGTATGTTTCAAATAAAAACTAATTAACATAACAGGTGGAAAGGCATCATGGCACATGAAGTGTACTTGCCATTCACTGCATCTGAAATATCACAAGGCGTCTTTTTGACATTTGTAGCTCTGCAGCCAGTTACCAGCAATTATGTTCCGTTTGAATAGAAATTAAGTATCTGATTTACAGCATTACTTTTTATATTGAGATATGAGCTAATGAGAATATTATGAGGATTTCTGCAATCACAGTGCACAAGTAATATTCTCTTCATGTATTATGGTTATATCCTCCTACACAGCTCCCTGCTTCATATTGCTGCTGGAGTTTTAGTTGGGTTTTTGGAGGTGTGGGTGCATGAGAGATGGCTTAAAAACTGGTTGATAGGTGCCATCTCTTCTGCCAGAGGCAACTGCAGACTGTAGCTGGTGGCCTGTTCAGCTGTGCTGGGTGTCTGGGGAGCCCCATGTGAACTGGGCTGTACCTCTGTTTGCACTGCTTCTAATGGGACCAGAAAAGGCCACAGCTTGAATTTCTCTGCTGAGAGTGCTGGTTGTGCTGGCTTGACAGAGTGAGGGGGTTTGTGAAAGTGATGAGAATACAGGATGGCACACAGAGAGCTCTCACATCTTGTAAGCACAGGAAGGGATCTCTGATATTGTTTGTCACAGGCCATCAGCTTCTCACTGAGAACACAGTAAATGATTCTTTTATTTAAGTAAAGAATTTCACAAATTCGGCACTTGGTTAAAAGTACTATAAATTGGTGTAAAGCAAAAAAGCAAGCTTTGGGACAACCTCAGGCAAGTTCTGGTCAACCAGATTGTCCCACTGAGGAACAAAGGAACATACCAGTTGTTTGCATCTGTCTGCTGCCTCGTGGATATCCTAGCAAGTTTGCTACCATCCAACCTTGGTTAATAAAGATTATTTTGGGAGCAGAGGAATGGAAAGTCTTTTTAATTTCTGGCAAGGGAAATCTCTTCTTAAGGCAGTAAATTTACTGTAATAAGGACCACAAGTGTAGCAAAGTAATATATTTTCAAATAAACAGATGAAGGCATGACTAAGTTGATCAAGTGTTTGGTTTGAGAACTTCTGTCCTGTTCTTATTTGTGTTGTATTATTTATATATAATATGTGGCACTGGAAAGTTATGCAGGCTCTCATTTTTCACTTTAATTGCCTATTTAAAGACAGCGTGACAGATCCAGAGGTTGCTTTCAGCGTCTGAGGAGCACTGTAGTCACTTACTAGTGTGCAGTAATTATCTAAATTGCAGAAATAAGAGTATTTTAAAGATCCAGGATCCGTGACTGGACTTCATGCATTCTTCTGTGTTCTCTGTATCTGAAATAATATTTTTCTTACATATAGTTATATTACAAATAATTTTTTTTTTTCTTAATGAAAAATACTTCTCAGGGGATTTGTAGATCCTTGTGTTTACCTTTACTTGGCTATTTGGTTTTACGTTAAAAACTGAAAATGTTAAATGATCTACACAAATGATCAGTTGTGTTGCTGAGCTACCATTTTAACCTGAAATTCTTTGAGTAATTATGCATTAAACAATGTGAAGTTGTAATTAGAACTTTTTTTTGCCTGGGCAATGGGAGGTAAGGGATGGCCATTTCTTTCAAGAGTTCACAGTCTGAATTAAATAGTGGCAGCTTGCAAGGATGAAACATGATTGCACAGTAGTAGTGTTCTGTAGCAAAATGTTCTGCTAAGACCAAAGCACAGATTTGTTTCTGTGGAGGTTATCTTAAATATTCTGCTGGCCAGCAAGATACCATTTTCTGGTACAGCAAAACTCTTGAGTTGTTGTGTTTGACAGAGTTTGTGTTACAAAATGGAGTTTCACATGTGGTGGTCTGCAGTAGTGAATGGGTGCTGTTGGTTGTGGTGTTCTTGGAGGGTTTTGTGCTTTGATTTTTCAGCTGCCTGCTTTTGGATTTCTGTGACTCCCTTCTTTATGTGTTCTCTTTTGGCAGTGATGTCCTCGGACTGCTTCTTACAGGTTCTGCAGTTGTAACACTTAGCGAAGGTGTTCCTGGGATCAGACACTGCCTTGCTTCCTTGTGAGGAGCACCTATATGAAGAGGCTGGTGTGTGCTAAACTGGGGTGTTAAGTCAGCAGATGCTGCTTTCTACGCCTTCCAGTTTCCTGTGTGTGCATTCCCAATATATACCTGTCACTTTTTTTCCTGAGGCAGCCTTTATTAAAACAAACTTTCTGATTGGTTTTTTTTTTTCTTTTTTTTTTCCTTTTTTTTATTTTTTTTTTTTGCTAACCGCTTGCCTGCACATGCAATAAGTCATTTGCAGTTGTTAAGATTAATGCTAACTTTTCTTTAAGGCTTTAGGAGCAGTCATAGAATAGTTAGGGTTGGAAAGGACCTTAAGATCATCAAGTTCCAACCCCCCTGCCATGGGCAGGGATACCTCCCACTGAACCATGCCACCCAAGGCTCTGTCCAACCTGGCCTTGAACACTGCCAGGGGTGGAGCATTCACAACTTCCTTGGGCAACCAATTCCAGTGCCTCACCACCCTTACAGTAAAGAACTGCTTCCTTATATCCAGTCTAAACTTCCCCTGTTTGAGTTTTAACCCGTTACCCCTTGTCCTATCACTACAGTCGCTAATGAAGAGTCCCTCCCCAGCATCCTTATGGGCCCCCTTCAGATACTAGAAGGGTGCTGTGAGGTCTCCACGCAGCCTTCTCTTCTCCAGCCTGAACAGCCCCAACTTCCTCAGCCTGTTTTCATACGGGAGGTGCTCCAGTCCCCTGATCATCCTCATGGCCCTCCTCTGGACTTGTTCCAACAGTTCCATGTCCTTTTTATGTTGAGGACACCAGAACTGCACACAATACTCCAGGTTAGGTCTCACGAGAGCAGAGCAGAGGGGCAGGATCACCACCTTCAACTTGCTGGTCACGCTCCTTTTGATGCAGCCCAGGATACGGTTGGCTTTCTGGGCTGCGAACGCACACTGCCTGCTCATGTTCATTTTCTCATCGACCAGCATCCACAAGTCCTTCTCCACAGGGCTGCTCTGAATCTCTTCTCTGTCCCACCTGTAGCTGTGCCTGGGCTTGCTCTGACCCAGGTGTAGGAGCTTGCACTTGGCATGGTTAAACTTCATAAGATTGGCATTAGCCCACCTCACAAGTGTGTCAAGGTCCCTCTGGATGGCATTCCTTCCCTCCAGCGTCTCAACCGAACCACACAGCTTGGTGTCATCAGCAAACTTGCCGAAGACGCTCTCAATCCCACTGTCCATGTCTCCAACAGATGTTGAGCAAGACCGGTCCCATCACCAATCCCTGAGAGACGCCACTCATTACTGGTCTCCAGCCGGACATTTTGAGCCGTTGACCACAACTCTTTGTCCACAGTAGTTTAAACTGTTGACTGTGACTTGTGATGCTTTACTTTGGCTTTGGACTCTTCATCCTTCTGCAGTAATGTGGCGATTGCAGTCAGTCAGTTGCAGGTCTGAGCAGCAGCAGAGTGCCAGTAGAGCACTGTCGGCACAATAGAGCTGTCTCCCAGTGGGCCAAAAAGACTTCAGTTTCCTGACTACCTTGTCATATTTATGTGGCCTGTGTCTTTCAGGTTTTAGTTTCTTTTTTCATGGTTTCATGCACTTATGAGCAATTTGACAGGGAAATAAACTGTTTGCAGCTGAGTAATTTTTGCAGCTCTGGGAAAGACCAAACAGGGAAAAATCTGTACTTATATCCTGAAGCCTCTAGTGTTCATTGAAACTGTGAAAGTTGAAATAAATACAGTATTTTCTTGTTGTTTTTGCCTCCATGTAGCTTCCTTAGTCTCCTATTTAGTAGGAGCTTAATCTGAAAATGTGGAACAGTTAGGTATCTGATGTGTTTCACACATTTTGATAAATCTGTCTCTGTGGCAATAGTACCTTGATCTTGGAAAGAACTTAAACTTGTGTGTAAGTATAAAAGATGATCTTAAAGTCAGTGTGGGGGGTAAAACTCTTGCACAATCATGATATTTATCCTCTGATGTTCTGTTTTTGATGTGTAGAGCATCATCTTCTCTTTGGAGATGAGGGGAAAAGAATTCTAGTACAGATATAATTAGGGGACTGTGTTAATAAGTGTAAAATCTTATTCTTTGAATTCATAAGAAGACGTGAATAACACTGCTTTTGGAACTGAAACTGAAATTCATAATGGCTTCCTTGTAATGGAGGCTTTGGAAGGGAAATGGTTTCCAGTAACATTTAATTTATCTGTTTCTGGCTTTTTAAGCTACATCCATGTAAGAACAATTGTGGAGTTTTGAGGAAGCCAACAGAAATGTTTGCCTTGGCATCATTAGTGAAGCGAGCTGGTTTCAAGGAAATCTAGGTTTTAATTAACTAGCTGCACTGACTTCTATCAGCCAGTTTCAAGGCCAAGTGAAATACAAGACAGGCACTCTGTGAACCTGGGGGTGGGCAAGCGGAACATGTGTATGGATCTTCTGATGAAGCCAGCTGGGGGGGGGGAACCCCTGTGTTGGCAGTTCACCTCAGTGAGATGTTGCACAAAAAGGCAAGATTATTGTGAATGTCTCCAAGTGACTTGGGAGATAGATCACACTGTAAGTCCTTGGTCCTTGTAAATATGAGGTTTAGTGCCTTTAAAATCCTTTGCAGGGCCATTATTTTCGTAACATTTAAGGAATTTTGTTACTGTTTTTGAGATTAAACAAACGCAACACCCTTGGGTTGGCAAGGGGAATTTTCTGGTTTTGCTTTTGTTGCAAATTTAAGTAGTGTCATGGCTGATAGAAGCCATGGTTTTCGAACCTAAGTCTTTTTATGATATGGACAGCTACCTGCAGGCCCCAGCCCCTGAATGTAATATCTACAACATCATGAAAGCTGTTGGAGTGTTACAGCCTCCAAAAAAATCTTGACAATCCAGTTGCTTCATTTTTATGGGAACAGGGATTCGTATGTCCTTCTTCAGGTATCAGGACTCTTGTCAGTCTTGACCTCAGCTTCTGCCTGTTAAGTGTTGGCACAGGGGGATAAAAGGAGCCCTGGCCACTTCATATTCAAGACGTTGAAGAGGAGTTTAAATTTTATGTCTTAAGTCATTATTTCTTTTCTTCTGAGGTTGTCTTTACCGCTTTGTTAGTGGTAGTAACCTTTCCTAGTCCCTGTAAGAAGAAAGCTTGCAATTGTGAAATAATGCCACTGAAACTTGTTAGCACTTTTCTCTGTGCCCTTTATAAGGTCAACAGTGATTTTTCACTGTGATTTAAATGCAGAGACTTTATGAAAGTGAAGTTCTCATGTGAAGCTGCTTATAATAACTTCCTTGTGTCTTGTAGGGCAAAACTTATTGCTCCATTATGTAGTAATGAAGATGTGGCATGTCATTTTGTGCCGAAATACTCATGTTGAATCAAGTCATATAATTGATGAAGGCTGAGGGATGTGCATGCCTTTTTTATTATTTGCTCTTAGGATTTTGCAGCGTTTTAAGGCTGCAAGTTATTTCTACACAGAATGAATTGATATAGCAGTCATAGCTTGGTTCAGTAGTCTGTGATTCATTTTGTCAGGACATGCTCCACAGAAAATGCCTGGCTTCATATGAGTAGTTCAGAGATGGCACAGTGCAGTTGATGGTCTTACCCTTAATGACACATTTGTAGTACCTGTCTGATTGCCTGGTATGAAGCAGGTTGTGGATCTGAGAAATTGGAGGTGTCTAATCCTATAGATGATTAGAAGACACAGTTAAAAAAAACCCAACAACCTACGTCATTACAGAAAGTACGTAATGCTCTTCTTCTTCTCACTGTGGGCTGTAATGATTACAAGAAGAGACAAGTACTGAAGGCAGCTAATGTGTAGTGGATGGCAGTTTTTTCTAATAGATTTGAAGTGTTACAGCAAAACTAATGAAGTAACGAACTAATGAAGTAACGAACTAATGAAGTAGCAAGTCTTTGGTAGCCTGTGTTAATTCAAGAAGTGAGGGTAACTAGTTAATGCTAATCAACCAGTCCCTTCAAAATCTGTAGTTTGCTTGTGTGTGCTGTCTCAATGTTTCTCTTACAAGAAGAGGAGCTCAGATTAGTCCTAGGCTGTACTTAAATGCTTTTCAGGGAAAAGATTTGTCATCTGTGAGTGTTTAATGAATTATAGGTGTCTGTTTGGAAACTATTTAGGCTACTTCTGGCTAACTTTGACCAGCGTATGGGTGCTTGAGGAAATATCGACTAAACATTTAACATTACACAGGGCTATTTTGTGAGACTGAACAACAGATTTTTGTCTCCTCTGCTCCTCATCCAAAAGTCAGACAGTTGGGAGTGGTGATTGATCCATAACATCTTGGTCAGTGGGGTAACGTGTTTGGAGACTGTGGCTTTGGGCAGCATGCATGGTGTTAGACAATTACGCTAGAGGCTGCATGAATGCGCTTAGGTGTGAGAGAAGCAGAGCACTGATAGTCCAGGCTTGAATGAAAGTTCAGCATCAGGGAATACTGCTGTTTAATCTCATTGTAGCTGTGTCGGCTGTCTGAAAGCAGAGAGATTGAAAAAAATTCTTCTTATTGTAATTTTATTTATTTATTTTTCCTTTAAAGCAAGCTTGGGATGTTTGTGGTCTTTCTGTAGTTATTAACAATAATGTATATTAGCCCTGCACTTCAAAGTGTGCTAACTAACATTAAGAAACTAAGTAGGGACTGCCTAAATTGGAAGTAAAGTACCCTAAGGGGGGTGGGGATGCTGTCAGAGGCTGCAGGGGAGAGGATATAGGGGAAGAATTGTATATATGTTCAGTCCTGTGGTACAAGAGTGAACAAGTGGTTATAGACATCTCCATGCAATTTTTAACTTGTTCATATGTCAGGACATTTCGAGGGGAGAGGAATGGGCAGGATGAGTAGTGAGAATTGGGGTTAGGAAGGGGCAGGAGAGAGAAAACGCATGAAGTGAGGCAGAGCATGAGGAAGAGGGACTGGAGGGGGGGAGGAACAGACTGGTGGTGTTTTTAAGAGGGTGAGAAAAAAGGTAGCACTGATGAGCCAAGTGTACATGTGCCCTGGATAGCAGGGCTGTGAAGGTTTTAGGTGGGTGTAATGGGGCTGCTGGTGCTGCCATCATGCCTCTCCACCTAGGGAAGGGCTGCACAGCTGTGGCACAGCTGGCCTGGTCACTGCTCTTTCCTGTTGTTCTCTGAGAGCTATGTGGTGGCCCTAGTCGAGTTTCTGTACTTCCTTTTTATCTTCTGTTACTATAGATGAGTAAGAGAAATAGTATCCATAGTGTTACCTACTGCTACAGTGCAGAACTGAATGTGACATTCTCATGACCGGCAACCAAACAACTGGTTTCAAGAGGAATAAAAATGTATGAAGCATTTTGAGTGCTATGAATTCAGCTCTCAGAGATGTTCTTGACCACCTCCTAGATTATTTTTTGGTGGAATTGGGATACAGAACACAATTGACTGGAAATACGTGTGAACTCTGATGCATAGAGTTGGAAGGGATAGAAGCACTGAATAGACTGTGTGCAGTGTGTTCCTTGTGTGTCAGGCAGTACGTGACTGAGAGGTGGGACTCTGTGCAGGTGCCAGCAGGCGAATTGCTCTGTGCTTTGATGCCATGCTCCTTTGATACCATAAGTTACGGGGCTTTGGGGTTTTTGTCTTTGTGTTTTCATCTTCAGCTGGCATTATGGTGAGCCAGTGGCAAGCAGCGGAAGGGTGGTGAACTCTTCGTTAGAACTTTCCCTTGCCCTCTCCCACAGTTACGTGCAACACTGATGTAAAACAGCCCCAATTTTGTCTCCTTCAGCTGTTGTTTATAGATGGAGGTTAATCCCATTTAAGAACAGGATTAGCAAAAATGCAGTGATTTAACCACTAAGCCTTGGCTTGAGTTGAGGCAGTTCTGAGATAGTCCTGGCTGGGATTAATGCTTTGCAGACATTCGGGATTGAGACAGTTTCACGGCAGGCCATGAACCACCAAGGTGTAAATCTAATGGAGCTCACCATGACAGCAGTTGTGTGCTTGGCCTGCTAAATGACTGTGGGTTTTGTAGAAACAAAGGCAAGCAAAAGATCTTTGCCTGTTTCCTGAACCTGACTTCCTCAGAGAAGTGAATTACAAAGATAACACAGAAGATAGCTGATGCTTTGCTGTCTTTGGTTAGCTTAATACTGAGCATGGTGTGCTGGTGATTACTGCTGATTTTCCCCAGGCACCAGCAAGGTCTGCTCCTTTTAAGGATGACAGGCTTGGGGTTGCTGGTTGAATTGGCACTTCTGCTTTTATCCCTCTTCTCTGAACTTCCTTAAAGGTACTTATCTCTTTAGGGATGTACTGATAAAGGCCTGTTAGCAAAATCCTAAGCTTTGCAGGGGCAGATGTAGGAAGAAAGATCAATAGGATCAGTCTGAGCTTTGAGGGGGTGGGACAGGGGATTCCCTACCCACTGAATAAAGACATAATCCGCTGCGGACAGTGGCGTGACAAACACACCTACCTCGAGCACAGTCCCCATGCATTTCAGTTAGAAATCTTCCTTAAGGGAGGGGAGCAGAGACAGATTTCAAAATAATTGTTTCATGGTTTGAAAACAAAACAAACCTCACAAAGCGCACCAGAAGCAACTGATCAGGTCAGATAAAGGTGTCTAGATAATGAGCTTTGTAGGATGAAGTTGTAGGATGAAGCAAGAACAATCCGAAATACAGATTTTGCTTGGGATTCCTCCCTGATAACACGAAGTACATGCTTCTCAGAAATAAAAGATGAATAGCAACAGTACTATGGGGAGCAATTTAGTAAAGGCAGTTTGTATTCTTTGTAGTTACAATGCAGCAGTTGCACCCAGAATTGCTTTTAAAGTAATGCATAAAATGTTATTAATGACAGTGTAGTAATCTGCACAGGCATGTGGCACATTTTCCGTTGGGAACTTTTGAAGATTGTTTATGCTCAGCTCCTAAAGGTGCATTTCTACAATGTAGGGCAAGGCTGTATTTGAAACCTCTATATATAGAATCATAGAATAGTTAGGGTTGGGAAGGACCTTAAGATCATCAAGTTCCAACCCCCCTGCCATGGGCAGGGACACCTCACACTAAACCATGTCGCCCAAGGCTCTGTCCAGCCTGGGCTTGAACACTGCCAGGGATGGAGCATTCACAGCTTCCCCAGGCCACCCATTCCAGTGCCTCACCACCCTTACAGTAAAGAACTTCTTCTTTATATAATCCTATTCTTTTCTATAAGAAAACTATGCAAACTGTGGGCATACTCCGTTCGTTCGGGTTTCAGAAATTTAAATCAAGACAACTACTTTTTAGATAAAAGCAAAACTTAACTGAAAAGGACAGTGCCAACAGTGATTGAGAACATATTCTTTCATTTGAGTGAGAAAGCTGGCACTCCAGGGAATTGGATTGTGTTTGCTTCAAGGCTTTTGGTGGGCAATGCTCTGCTTGGCAAGCTATTTGCTTCCAAGTACATTTTTGTATGACTTTTCTGATTGAGAGCTTCAGAAAATAAGCTGTAGAGAAGCAAGAAAGCAAAACTCAGAGATGCAGAAGTATCAAGTCCCAGCTGACAAGATTTGATCGCTCTTGAAACATCTCAAAATGTGTCAGCCATATTTAGAAATAGCTACATTACAAAAGAAGAAAGTTTGATCCTTTTAACACTGTAAATCATGGAAAGCAGTGAAAACTGATATTTGTGAGGGGGATTGTGAAAGCTTGTGTGACGACTGGAAATTACATCATTGTTGGTGTTTCAAATTCTTGTACAAAGTAATGCAATGCTGTTTACAAATGAATGAGCAAATGATTGTGCTGTGCAAAACGTGCACTATATGGATAAACTGGGTTGAGCTACTTTGTATCTCATGTTGCAGTATCCAGTCTCATATGTTTCAAAGTCAACATGGAAAACTCAGTTCTCTGCTTGTACTTTTTTTATTCCAGATACAGACCCACGTGTGTTAGAGAAACAGGAACTTCAGCAGCCAACCTATGTTGCTCTAAGTTACATTAACAGGTAAGTGTGGTTATTTTTTGGGTATAACTGATCTTGGTTTGCACAATATGTGTCTGTCTGCATATGCCAAAATGGTATGCTGATGTATGCGCTCTTGTTTTGTTTCATGTTACATGATAACACCTGTTTTGGAAAGATAGTTGAATTAAAATTTAAGTAAATTTTTAATCAGTTTTACAGTGGGCACAATCAGCCCTTCAGCTGCACTATTCAGTTGGGGGATGAGGTTTAGCCTTTATGTTCAAGCTAAATCGTAGTTGAAACAAAATTGCTTATTTTTCTACTTTCTTGTACTCAACATGAGATGAGAAGAATTCTTTTTTTTTCAATGAAAAGTGGAATTTAACCGATAATAGTTCCATACGTAAGAATTCTTTACAGTGCCTCAGAGGTTTTTCATCCACATTGTATGTCTTTAAAAATCTTGTTTACCAGCTCTGTATAACCTAAACCTGGAAAATTTTAAGAAATAAAGCCACTTTTTAAAGCACTTAAATAAATAACAGAGCTTTGGCTTTTCAGTTATTGACTGATGGCAGAACTAAAATTTCCAGAGTGCTCCAGCATAGAGGAATGGGAGGGCTGCTTGTGTCTCAGGCTGTGTATGGTAAAGAGTAGCCTGAGAGGTGCTCTTTATTTTCCCTCTCACCTAAGTACATTGCAGAATTCAGTGAAGGTAGCTTAGCTTACTTTTCCTCTGGGGGGAGAGTGAGCCATGGAGCACACTGCATGGGAGGGAAAGATGGCAAGGTTGTGCACCTCCCCTGGGACAGTGCCCCTTTTTCAGTATGTTTGCCAAGCTGTCTTTTAATCCTAAATGAACACTGTACAGGAAGTGTAATTTCTCATTATTTTCCTGTCTTTTACATAATACTGATTTTTTGATCAGTTGTACTGTGGTTGGAAGTTCGAGTTAGTTGCATGTTGGAAATGCACTTCTCGGAAAATACTCTGTATGAGATGATTGTTTTACATGGGACACCAGTTTCCTTTTGTATCTTTGCGTCTGGAGGTTGAGATGCAAATTCGCAAGCCTGGAAGATTAACCCTAAAATCTGATTCAGGATAGGCTGAGTTGATTCAAACTATCATGGGTCATGCATAATGCAAAACTCTTCTTTCTAATTCTACTTCAAATTAAAAATTAAAACGAACCCACCCAACCCCCAGAAAAATCTCCCAACCCAGCAGACTTTTTCAAACACAGAATCCATCCACTGTTTGGCTTTGGATAGTGTTTGCTGTAGAGAAAGCGTGTTGGGGGGGAGGAGGGGAGGGGTCTTGGAGGTATGAAAGTAAGAAGTGGTGTTCACTTGATCAAATGACATTTTCTCCACTACATGAGACTATGATGATTAAGAGTAGCTGGTATTGGTTTCCTACTTGGCAAGTAACTCCTGCTCTTCCTGGAGACAGTTCTGCCCTTTTAAAGAATATTTTGAAATTAACCATGACCGTTTTTAACACATTTTTTCTGTTGATCTCATTCAATTTAGAAAATGTTTGGGGTTTTTATATTTCAGTATGTAGGCTTGATATATTGTTGTGTGTGTTGGTGTGTTTCCCTCTTTCCATTATATACTTGGGCGTTTTCTCTTGTTGCTCCTGTGGTTATTTTACTTAATGTGAAGGAGAGGCAAGTATTTTTTAAAAATTAGGGAAAAGGTGGTTTAAGATCTCAGAAAATACCATGGGATTTGATTGTCCAATTTGGAATGAGACTACTCTAAAGAGAGCTTGAAAGTGATACCTCCACTGGATTTCGCAATTTTGGTATCCTTTTTAAGCAAGTTCTGTGTGACTGAGACAGTTTTAGTTACTCGCTATGTATTTTGTCCAAACATTCTTACCCTTTCAATTCTGAGAAATAATTCTGCACATCTGAATTGAGTTGTTCTTACAGCAGAATCCAATCTGAATTGACTCTTATTTAAACCAGCTGCTATTTAATTGCTCTTTTAATTGTATTTTAATTTATTCCAAAGTGCTGATGTCTTTCATTGAGCCACCTGCTCTATACAGCTTCAGCTCTTGAGGGAGCAGCAATATCCATTACACTACAAGACATGCCTTCCTATTTCCTTCTACATATGCCAGCGCCGAGTTCTGCTCTGTTGTCCCAGGCTATGAACTCAGATTTCGTACCTAATACATGTCATAAACATGTTGTGTACTGTTAGATATCAAACACCAGATACTGCTGCACTTTTTTTAAACTCATGCTTTTATGGCTTCCAAGTGGAACTGAACTTAACTCAGTTCCTGCTGTAAGTTCCAGGCCTTAAAACAGTCTTCCTCTGTATATTTGTGTATTCAATATGATCTATGTGGGCCATACGCTCTCATGAAGCCTAGGAAAATATGGACTTCTGATTCTCAAGGATTGTCAAAATTGTATGATAAGATGTACACTTAATATATGTTGTGGTAGAAAGATTAAGTGGGTGTGCTTTATACTCTGCCTATTGCCCAGTTATATGGTGGCCATTATGGTACAAAACAAAACATAAATCTGGGTTCTCTGGTTTGATAGCTGGGAGGATAAAGTATCCATAAAGCAGGTAGCAGAGACAGAAGGGTACAGAAGTCTTTGTTTCCAATCTGAAACATAATGTTGTTTCCATTTCCCTTCTACCCCTGGTTATTTTCTGAGGCATATTGATACAGCAGTATTGTATGTGCTTCTAAGTTCTGAAACATCCTTCAGATTGTCAGTGGCTGAATCTATAAGGCTCCGTCTCTTTCTCTGCTGGAGATCTACAGCCATTACAGCTTTCAGTAACTACACACAGATGCAGCTTCCATAATGTGTGATCCTCATGTAGACAGATAACATTAATTTTAAAACTGGAGGATAAAACATAATTTATAGGTCACAATGGTTTATTATCGCTACATCAAACACTTGCACCAGGCACTGACTGTATTACTGCGAAGCATTTTCTCAGGCAAAGTTTAGTATAGCCTTAATGCAGTCCCCAGTATTTATGATTGTTCCCTGCTGACTTTTGGTTTGCTTTCTTGAAAGTCAAAATTGGGAGTCAGTAAGACACACTACTGCCAAAGCAAATGCAGTTTGTCTGCTTCCATTCTATAAATATACAAGCAGTTTGTCTGCAGGAAGTTCGATGGTGCTACTAGGCTGAGAAAGTTGGGGCTGTTCAGCCTGGAGAAGAGAAGGCTGCATGGAGAACTCATAGCAGCCTTCCAGTATCTGAAAGTGGCCTACAAGGATGCTGGGGAGGGACTCTTCACTAGCGACTGTAGTGATAGACAAGGGGTAATGGGTTAAAACTTAAACAGGGGAAGTTTAGATTGGATATAAGGAAGAAGTTCTTTACTGTAAGGGTGGTGAGGCACTGGAATGGGTTGCCCAACAAGTTGTGAATGCTCCATCCCTGGTGGTGTTCAAGACCAGGTTGGACAGAACCTTGGATGGCATGGTTTAGTGGGAGGTGTTCCTGCCCATGGCAGGGGGTTTGGAACTAGATGATCTTAAGGTCCTTTCCAACCGTAACTATTCTATGATTCTACTACATGAGTGGGATATTGGCTGTAATCTGCCAGGAACAGTTGCAAATGAGCACTTGGGCCAACATCCTCCAGTACTTTCTAGAGGTATTTCCCTTGTATATTGATCAAGAAACCTTTATCTTTTGTATTGCATTGAAATGCAGTGATTAGCAGCAATAATTAATATTGCTTATTCCTCTTCTTAGATACTGTATTTATAGCTTTAAGCTAATTAAAATGACTATGAATTTTGCTTGTTGTTTATCAGAACCTACATAGTGCTGCCTGTGCCTCTGAGTCTTGTTGGTCTGGGACTTTGGAGGCGATGATTCTTGAGTTTGCTGTATTATCCTGGCATTTTAGCATACTGTCAAGGCTTTCAGGCTTCTGCAGTCTAATGGAAAGAGAATCCTCAGTATTTGCAGATGTGATTTTTTTTTTTTTTTATGTGGATATTGCTTGTTACATGTCGGTGATGAAAGCAGCTGTTGTGGGAACAGGTTGGTTCAAACAAACGATCCCAGCATTAGTACCACAAGTAAGAAGACAACAGAGGCATACAAATACTTCCTTCAGCTATAAAGATAACACTAAAAAAGTAAAAAATCCTTGATGCCAAAACTTCATGATTTAAAAATCGTTTACAATTAATTTTTAAAGCATGTATTGCAAATTTGAGCTGGTAAGTACCAGAAATATGAAGAAAGCATAAATGGAGTAAATTCTTTCACCTAGAAAAGTGAAGGTGGGAAGTCCATAGTAACTTGTATTATTCAAAGCATGTGTTATAAAAAATAAAATTAAATGTTCATTTAATACATTCTACAAAATTAATTTTGCTTAGATACAGAAATCACTTTGATTAAAAGAATTTCATCACAGTGGAGAAAAAAGGAAACTAGAATGCACCTACAACTGAAATTAATCTACCTTCATTGTGTAGTGTTTCTACTGCACATCACATAATAGCTACATTAGGGAACTGTTGAAAGCAAAGACTATTGTAATCTTAAAATCTTTTAAAAGTTACCAAAATTCTTTTAATTACATGGATTCTAGGTTCTTTAATGGTGTTTTTTTACTGATAATTGCAATCATACAAGAAAATTTTTGAATGAGGCTGTTGGCTGTCTATAAAGTTTACTGTTGTGCACAATTGGGAGTACAAATGAAGCCTGTGATCAGAACTGGACGGCATTCTTGGGTGAATGGCCCAAGATTGTCCTTGCACATCTCTGAGCCAGTCCTAACATTTTTGCACCTCCCTTCAGATTTCATTTTTAACTAGAAAGATATTACCCAACTGTTACCATTATGAATTCCTGTAGGCTTCAGGCTTCTCCTCCCATTTCCCTTTTCTTTCAATGGTCATTGACTTCTCAAGAGCAAATTCCCCTACTCTGCTTCCTGTTTAACGCCACTACAAGTAAAATGAATCGTTCCTGTGAGCATATATGCATTTGTGAAACGAATTAATTGCATGTAAATTTCTAACCACTGTAAACTCCCTGTGTCTTGTCCAGCTCACTAATTCTGGTTCTGCCACTAGTATCTTTTTTTCCAGGACTAAAATTAACAGCCAACACCATTTAACAGCCAACCATTTGAAAGTTATTTTAAAAAGTGGTAAGTCTTTCGGTAGTGATAGATTTAGTGGGCACTATGTTACTGGCTCAATAACAAGAAGAATTTTGGTTTGGAGGCAATGACCTTTGACTATATCCATGTGGTTTCTTAGTAGAGCATCCAAGCCACATGATACTGGTCCTTTATTTCTTTGGCCTTAACTTTTTGTTTAAGGTACCATGACCAGTGGTGGATAGAAATTTAAAGTGCTTCTTACTCTTTCTATACAAGGTTCATTCTTGCCATTGGCCACTTCCATTCATATCTGCTCTTTATCACTAGGGTTATCTTCAGCCGTGTGTTTAGTGGGTTACCTCTGACAGCTGACTTAGTGTATTCATTTAGTTGTAAGTTAAACATGCTTTCAGTAGGTATAGTGATTTATGTTAAAGCTACCTAACAGCATCCACAACTTTTTCCTGTGGTTCTGCTGTGATAGATTTTCCTGGGGTAAGCTGTCAGCAGCAGTTGAAGAAGCTAGTGAAAGGCTGCAGCCTCTCAGAGGGTTATACCCAGTAAGTGGATGTGCCACCCAAAGTCTCTATAGAACATTTTCTCAGCAGCAGTGCATATCCTGTTGCTTCCTTTTTTGTGAGAGTGTGAGCATTAAGTTGTTTGAATAATGTGTGGAAGACCAAAATTCAGTTTCCTCTTATCCCTTAGGAGCATTTTAATCATAAGACTATTAACTGACTTGGGGCAGGACATCATTTCTCCTCTTGATGTTTCTCATCTTTACCTCTTGATGTCTGTGTACTGTCATTGGAATGGCTGTTGGGGCACAGTTTGAAATAAAATTTAAAGTCAAAGGGCTGGAGAGAAGTAATTTTATTTCTCCTTTCTTGCTTTCCTGATGGCTGCTTTTCCAGAAGGCATAAGCAAAATGCAACAATTCTGAAACAGTGACTGTCTTCCTATGAAATAAATATTCCCTGTATCATTCACCTGGTAAGCATAAGATCAGGCTTGAAGTCTTTCTTATTCAGGCCTGAGAGTTCAGCTTTGAAGGTGTATTATACTGGTACTTTACATTATAAGCTGTATAAAATAAACATAAAAATATCCCCTTAAAAACAGATGTTTAATCTCAAAATAGTTAATTTGACTTCCTGAATGGAAAAGCAGAATTGAAAAAAGAAAAAAAAAAAAAAAACAAAAACCCCACAACTAAAAGTCATCATAACTTTTTTTCACTGTAGCACAAACTGTCTCAGTTTTCATGTCATGAAGCAGAAGGATAGAGACAAGAAAGATGTTTCCATTTTAGGTATCCTACTGGAGATCAGTTTTTCTGCGCAGGAAAATCCAAGCTAGTGAATTTGATAAGCTATTGCTGTGCCACCTGTTCAGACTTGCTGCATTTTATACTGCCTAGTACCACAGGTCTTGCCCTTTGTCTTAAAATTTAACTTTTCCTTTCTGTAACGTTTCCTTTCTGTAACAGGCTTATTTGAATTTAATATTGTGGCTCTGTAAAAGTGCAGCACTTCTGTCAGACTGTTGATTCTCATCACGTTGAAGGTGCATGCCAATGCTTCCAGTAGCTGCTGGATTGAATGCATGTGACAGAACACAGAAACGAAGGGATCAAAGAAACGTCAATTGCCAGATAATGTTTTTCTGTCTGAGCTTATTTTTAGGTTTGCAGTGACCAAGTAGATCATGTGTTTTTATTCATGTAGCCATATCTTTATGCTCTGCTGTTTGACTTGTTTTAGAGAGGGAACAAGACAAACTTCAGATGATAATGCAAACAAGATGTGCAGAAATGTAAGTTAGGGAAAAGGGAATGCCTTTTGGTTCAGAAGGATTTATGCAGTTGGCTTTGTTTTCTGTTTTCTCTTTTTTATCAGCTTCAAGCTAAGCAAAATTTAGATTTATAGATTTATATAATGTACAGCTCTTTTATTTCATGTCAACAGTAAAGATCAAAAAGCAGATTGGCATTTTAAGGAAAAGCCCTAATGCCATGCTCTGAAATAAAAATTACATGACGAATTAAAACATGTAGGACACTGAAAGAATGTGTTTTAGTTGTGGGGTTGGTTGGGGTTTTTTTAATTGAGAGATAACTAGCTTTTTTCTGGCACTGCTCATATGGAAAACTCAGGGGCAGAAAGAATTCTGTCTTGTGAATATCAAGTGAAAGAAGCATTACCATGTCAGCATTGTTCCTTGCAAGCATGCATATATATGTCTGGGTGTGTGCAGTTTAGTTAGCGAACACTAGAGCCCTTAGTGTAAATCCTCAAGGCTTTCAAGTTCTTGTCTTTGTCTGTATTTTTTCATCTTTTGTCAATGTGTCATGCTGAAATTGATGAAAAAAATCATCTTGTCTTTCTGTCACTGCTTTTTGCCTTGATATTTCAATTCCCAGCTTTCTGCATTGGCCTCTTGCACAGGTAACTTTATTTTAGGAAGGGTGGAAAGAAATTCTCCAGTGTCCCTTGCTTTGAAGAGGAGAACATTTTTTTTCTGTGGTGTTTGAACCTGATCATAAGCAGTAGCAGTGCTCACAGAAGGATTTATGTTTACTGTACAAAGAAAAGGGATTCAGGTATTTCACTGTCAGCTATGTGGGGTACCAGCGTTCTCAGTATCTATTTCTGTGTATCATAGCACAATGAGACCCTTACTAGACTTTGCTAATATATTCATCCTTTATGTGACAGTTATTTATCATACTCACAAAGCCATTTGAGAAACGCACTCTTGTGCGGTTTCAGATCCTCTGCAGAAATAAGAACTGTGGAAACTCTTATGCTTTGATTTCAGAATGAAGGATGAGCAAAAAATTTACATCTGTGCATTAGTTTTCTTTCAAGTACAATCTGAGATAAAATGGCTCAAAACAGTGGCTGTTCTTCTGTCTTCACCAGTGACAGAAATAGCTGCTGTATACAGCTTGTTTACTGCCTATCCTGATATTTGGGGTTTCTATCTTTAAATCACCATCAACACCAGCATCAAAACATTACATGCAGAAGAGAAAATTACAGGCAGAGTAGATAACATTTTAGGAAAAATCCTTGTGGATCAGCTTTGCTAAAAGCTTGTCGTGACCATCTGAACTACATGTGATAACTTACAGGTTGGCAGACTTACCATCCTGGGGGGATCCAGGCCAGCTGCTGGTGATATTCATTGACTGTGGCCTGATTTTACTTATTTTTTTAATCTAAACTTTACTTATCACTGATCTTTTGTACAAAAGGAGTTGTGCTGCTTTTTCATAATTTTACTGATTTCTTTGGAAAGAATAATATCTCATGGTAATGATGTCCATTTAGGTTTGTTCCAAAAAAACATGCCTAGGATTAATCTACAGTAAGACTAAAAGTGAGATTTTAAAATAAATTTTGTAGTTAGAAATGCAAAGTGTAGCATTACTTTTTTTTTTCTTTCCTGTATTAGCTTTTAGATATGTTAGTACATTGCATGTTCTTAGATTCCTTCCAGTAATGAATATCCCACTAATTTGTAACTAACAAACTGTGTTCTGGGTAATTCCTGAAGTGTCTGTGGGTACTTTTGATGCATCCCTCCCTTCTCCTTCATTCTCATTTTTTGCATATAACATCTCCAGGTAAGGGTTTTCGCACATCAATTGCAAAGTCTTGCTAGTATTCAGTGAGGGATGGAAACTGTATGCATAAAGACCACACAACAAAACAGAGTTGCAGCACAAAATATGTCTTTGTATCATCTTGTAGACATTCAGAAGTAGGGCTGCAGTTTTGAGGTAGCATACCAAGTTGTCCAGGGCATGCTTTAGGACATCCTGTAGCCTAGTCGAGAGATTAAGTGCAGATGAGAGAATATTCTTAGTGCTGGAGGACTTGGCTTGTGTGGAAAGAATATTGATGTCATCTTCCACTGCATAAAGTCTACTCCAAAGTGTTAGCCTTAATTTTCATTAAATATTTTTGTGATCAGCTTGACCTCTCAGTTTGATTTTAAGCCAGAAAATTTTGTATATCCTGCGAAGATGTATTCATTACCCCACCACTTCCTCTGCAATACTCCAGTGTCCCAAGAAATGGAGACCAGGTGGAGAGCTTGACGTAGTTGGCTTCTTTGCTTATGTTCCTAATGAGGCCAGGGATGTGTTCAATAGGCCAACAAGGGAGTTTTTGCAGTCCATTAGCAAAAGACTCTTGGAAGGTGGTTCTCCCAGATCTGTGGCTGGAATAACATAGTTTATAACAGTCACCAATCACCTTCAATACAGAGCTGAAAGGAACCTGTGCTGCACACTGGAATCTCAACTAGGCTTCATGCCATGGAAATGCAGAACAAAATGAAGGTTAAAACTGAAGTCACCTGAAAGCAACTGGTGGATATGAAGCATCAGATTAAAAGTGAGCAATAAGGATATGTATTATGATGAGGAATTAGTGAAGTTTGACTGCATTGGTTGTCAGCAGGTGTCATATGGTAAAGGAAATTATAATATGATCAAAACAGAAATATGAAGAAGAGGGTCCTCTGAAACTAAATTTTATTTGGCTTTTGATTTTCCTTTGGAGCTGCTCTCATAAACTTACAAAGTACTATTAGTGCTAAGAGGAGGAAGCCCTGGTACATCAGCTGTGATTTTATTTTTTTTTAACTAGTTATTTTTGCTAAGATAGTATGGCATCACAGAATCAGAAAATACTTTTTCAACAGTGTAGAGATGTGCAAAACCATGGGGCTACCTTCTTTTCATTGTTGCTGTTACACATGTAAAAGCAGAGGATAGCTTGCTCTCTGATCTTGTATTTGTTTTTTTCTGAAACTTCTTGTCCACCCCTCAGAAACTGAAGACAATTTACAAGGCTGTAAAAGTGAGAATCTGCACACTGAAGTAGAAATAAAACCCTGAAACTGGTGCACATACATGGGCTACTTCTGATAAACAGCTGTTGAACATGTTTGTGAATGCAAGTGGACAGTGACATACTTTTGACTTCTGAAAGTCTAACAGTGAAATCTAATCCAGTGCATTATAACAGTATTTGTGGTGTATGTTGGCAATACACACTGTTCAAGTGACCTGTATTGGATTAAGGTGGCCTGAACCAGTCCAAAAGCTGGGTTGGTGCAATCAACAAAGGAAAGGACCTTTTACTCAATTAATTTGGCTTGGTTATAGTACTATTAGGCAGATTTAAAACTTTCTGAGTCTTGCTTTCCCTAAAGCAATACATTTGCAGACACTAGATTTCTTGTTCTAATTTCCTACAGAACAGAGAAAGGTTTTCTTTCTTCTTGTTACTGTTTTTTCTTAAATCAGGCACATCTTTTTTTCCCAGGTGGTATATGAGGATAGAGGCAGAGATGCAAATACTTAAAACAATAATTCCATCTACAGGTGTATATGGTCCACAGGGGTAGACACTGCTGATTTGGCCTTGATTTATAGAGGAATTGCTGTGTGTTTGCCTTCTGTGGCAGTTTACTATCTAGTCATTTCTAATTAGAGTAGATATTGTAATGCATGTGAAAGATACTGTAACAGAGAAGGAAGGAGTTGTGGATTGTGGTACATGTTCTACAGCTTTGGCATTACCAACTGTTGGTCTGTACCAACATGGAGATGCATTTTGATGACACTAGCCTAAGGTGGCATCATCCAAAGTTTGCATCATAACCCGTGTTAAAATCTCTCTCTGTAACAGTGAGACTTTTCTTTTTCAATATACCATTATTTCTTTGGTATCTGCTGCTGTGGTATACTACTGGGAATAGTGAAGATTTTAGCAATTTCCCTCTGACTTTCTTTTAATGCTGTTAGACTGAAATTATTGAATCTGGGGGGACTTGGTGTGCTTTTTTGTTGTTTGTCCAGCTTTTCCTCCATGTAATCTTTTCCTAGCCTTTCTTAATGTGTCAGGTGTGTTAACAACAATAACGAAACTACTACTGATGAAACCATCGTAATAAGGCCTACAGCATATTTTGTTTGTAACAATGAAGCTCATGGATCACTGATACTTTGTAGCTAGCAGATTCTCTGCTCTTCCTGCTGCCCCCAGCCTCTTCAGGCTTCTGCCACTGTCTTATGTACCCCTCAGTTACTGGCTGAGCAATTCTAGCGGTTTATGACCTTGAGGAAAGTGTATAATCCTGGTGCCTCCTTATAGGCTGATGAAGAGGCACTCTGGAAGGAGGTGCAGAAAACGCAGGTCCTTGCACAGTGGCATATAAGTAACATTTCACATTTGCCACCATCCATGTTGGAGATTGACCATGTGCCTTAGCCTTAAATCAGTAACTTTTCACAAGAACTCTCGAGATAGGATAGTTCAGGTGTATTACTGGCTTTTGTACTGTGGATAGCAAGACTATTGCTGACTGCTTTTGAAGTGTGGATAGCAAGACCATTCCTATGACTGCTCATTATTGGGCAGTCAACAGAGAGTTTGAACAGTCAACAGAGAGTTGAGCAGTCAACAGGGAGTTTTAGCAGTCAACAGAGAGTTTGTTGGTCAGGGTTAAAGGGAGAACAGCTATGGGGGACATTATTGTGTGGATCTGTTACAGACCACCTGACCAAGAGGAAGCTGTGGATGAAGCACTCTACAGACAGATAGGAACAGACTCACACTTGCAGGCCCTTGTTTTCATGGGAGACTTCAACCAACCTGACATCTGTTGGAGCGACAGTATGGCCTGGCACAAGCAATCCAGGAGGTTCCTCGATTGTGTAGAAGACAACTTCCTTCTGCAAGTAATAGAGGAGCCGACAAGGAGAGGTGCCATGCTTGACCTCGTGCTCACCAACAGGGAAGGGCTGGTTGGAAATACGATGCTCCAGGGCAGCCTTGGTTGCAGCGATCATGAGATGCTCGAATTTGAGATCCTCAGGACAGTGAGAAGAGCGTGCAGCAATCTCACTGCCCTGGACTTCAAGGGAGCAGACTTTGGGCTCTTCAGTAACCTGCTTAGTAAGGTTCCATGTGACATAGCCCTAGAGGGAGACTGTTGGATGATATTCAAGGATCACCTATTGCAAGCTCAGGAGTGTTTCGTCCCAACTAGAAGGAAGTGCAGCAGGAGGGTCAGGAGACCTCCTTGGATGGATAAGGAGGTGCTGAGGAAAATTTGAAGGAAAAAAGAGGCTTCTAAAAGGTGGAAGCAAGGACAGGCAGCCAGGGAAGAATACAAGGATGTTGTCTGGGAAGGTAGGGACCAGGTTAGGAAAGCTAAGGCCCAGGTAGAATTAAACTTGGCTAGGGATGTTAAGGATAACAGGAAGGGATTCTATAGGTACGTAGCAAATAAAAGACAGACTAGGGATAATGTAGTCCCCCTCAGGAAGCTCTCAGGAGAACTGGCTACCCTGGATTTGGAGAAGGCTGAGGTTCTGAATGACTTCTTTGCCTCGGTCTTCACTGGCAAAGGCTCTGACCACACCACCCAAGTCTTGGAAGGCAGACACAGGGACTGTGAGAATGAAGACCTCAGGCCCACTGTAGGAGAGGATTTGGTTCGAGACCATCTTAAAAACCTGAACATGCACAAGTCCATGGGACCTGATGAGATCCATCCGCGGGTCCTGAAGGAGCTGGCGAATGAAGTTGCTAAGCCACTGTCCATCATATTTGAAAGATCATGGCAGTCAGGTGAAGCTCCTGACAACTGGAAAAAGGGAAATAAAATCACATTTTCAAGAAGGGGAAAAAAGATGATCTGGGGAGTTACAGACCTGTCAGTCTCACCTCTGTGCCTGGCAAAATCTTGGAGCAAATTCTCCTGGAAGGCATGCTAAGGAACATGAAAATCAACAAGGTGCTTGGCGACAGCCAGCATGGCTTCACTGAGGGGAAACCCTGCCTGACCAAGTTGGTGGCCTTCTATGATGGGGCTACAGAACTGATGGACAGGGGTAGAGCAGTTGATGTGATGTCATCTACCTGGACTTGTGTAAAGCATTTGACACTGTCCCACATGACATCCTTGTCTCTAAATTGGAGAGACATCAATTTGATGGATGGACCACTCGGTAGATAAAGAACTGCCTGGATGGCCGCACACAAAGAGTTGTGGTCAATGGCTCAATGTCCGACTGGAGACCAGTAACGAGTGGTGTCCCTCAGGGATCGGTGTTGGGACCGGTCTTCTTTAACATCTTTGTCGCTGACATGGAGAGTGGGATTGAGTGCGCCCTCAGCAAGTTTGCCGATGACACCAAGCTGTGTGGTTCGGTTGAGACGCTGGAGGGAAGGAATGCCATCCAGAGGGACCTTGACACACTTGTGAGGTGGGCTGATGCCAACCTTATGAAGTTTAACCATGCCAAGTGCAAGGTCCTACACCTCGATTGGAGCAACCCCAGGCACAGCTACAGGTTGGGCAGAGAAGAGATTCAGAGCAGCCCTGTGGAGGAAGACTCGGGGGTGTTGGTCAATGAGAAAATGAACATGAGCAGGCAGTGTGCACTCGCAGCCCAGAAAGCCAACCGTATCCTGGGTTACATCAAGAGGAGCGTGACCAGCAGGTCAAAGGAGGTGATCCTGCCCCTCTACTCTGCTCTCATGAGACCTCACTTGGAGTATTGTGTGCAGTTCTGGTGTCCTCAACATAAAAAGGACATGGAACTGTTGGAACAAGTCCAGAGGAGGCCACGAGGATGATCAGGGGACTGGAGCACCTCCTGTGTGAAGACAGGCTGAGGAAGTTGGGGCTGTTCAGGCTGGAGAAGAGAAGGCTGCGTGGAGACCTCATAGCAGCCTTCCAGTGTCTGAAGGGGACCTATAGGGATGCTGGCTAGAGACTCTTCATTAGGGACTGTAGTGATAGGACAAGGGGTAATGGGTTCAAACTTAAAGAGGGGAAGTTTATATTGGGTATAAGGAAGAATTTTTTTACTGTAAGGGTGGTGAGGCAGTGGAATGTATTGCCCAGGGAAGTTGTGAATGCTGCATCCCTGGCAGTGTTCAAGGCCAGGTTGGACAGAGCCTTGTGTGACATGGTTTAGTGTGAGGTGTCCCTGCCCACGGCAGGGGGTTTGGAACTAGATGGTCTTAAGGTCCTTTCCAACTCTTAACTGTTCTATGATTCTATGATTCTAACATCCAGTTACCCATAGCTCCTGTGGTGGCAGGGCATTCCGTGGCAATTTGTGTTAGTAAGTTGCTGCTGCTGCACACAATGTAAAGTAATTTCAACAAAAAAGAGTTTTTGTTGAAAGCAGTTTCCTTCCCTTCAAAAGCTTCCAGTGTGAAACACTCTTAATAAAGGATTAAAAAAAAAAACAAAAACATCCTTCTGCTCAAGGTGAGTCTCTGCATTTATGAATTACTTCCTTTTCTACTGTCTCTTACTTCATTTGCTCACATGGCATTTCTAAAAGGCCAGTATTTACCAAAAGTTCTTAAGCAATTTAAACCAGGTCTGTTGCGCAATTCTGTCTGCTAGAGGTAGCTGAATAGTTTCTGTCCTCTGTATAGAGGATTATCAGGGCTGATGCTGACTTTTTAACCACAGAGCTTGAATATAAAAGCCTGTTTTGAATATTTCCAGTGTTCAAATTTTGCACTTATGCTTTTAATGTGATCTTTGGGATCTGACTGAGTACACAAATACTATCTGTTACCCAAGCTGAGATTCTAGAAATTCCCTGAATTAGCATTCAGTGCTATATAGCAACTCTTAACTAAAAGAAAACCAAGAGTGTTACCACTTTCAATAATGAAAAAGTAGCTCTTGCTAATTGTAGTTCTCATAATCTGTGAAATATAATGTAAAAATGACATTTTGTGGGGATTTCAAGTACCCTCAAGGTATTACTTAATTTTCCTGTTCCCATTATTTTTGCCATACAAAACATATCCCTTTATTTTTTATAATTTTTCTACTGATTTCTCATCTACAGTTCTTTATGGACCCAGAGATTGCTCTTTGTTGTTGTTTGCTGTTTAATGTAGAAAGCTGAAAAAAAGATTATAGAAACCTGCAGTGCAGTTATATAAAATGAAAATTTTCTTCTTTGTGCTAATAGAAGAAACATACAATCAATAGGTAAGAACTTCTAATTTGTCTTTTAATGCTCCATGTAGTGCAGCCTCGTTTACTGGTATCTAAGGTCCTGTGCACATAATTAATCATTTGCATAGTACATTTTAAGGGCCTGGGAAGTGTTGCTGGTAATTTTGATTTCGTCCGTCTGGTTCAGCGAGAACAGTGTAATTTGGCACAGCTAGGCTGCAGACCGTAGACAATACCACTGCTATACTGGAAACCAGTGCACATCCCTTTCAGTTAATAGTGCTTTCCCATTAGACTTGGGGCCAGTAAGGGCCTTTGGCTGGAATATACATTGTTTTCAGGTGTATCCACCTTGAAATTAGTTATAGGAAACTTCCTGTCACAGTTCCTATTTTACTTCTCTTACAAATCACATCTTCATAAATGAGGACTACATTCATCTCAACAGTGTGTTCCTTGTGAGAGATCAGAGTTGATGATTTTCCTGCATGACTTGGACCATTGATATTATGAAGCTTATTTCTTCTTTAACAATATATTTGTGCAGGGATTAAATCATTCCCAAAACTGAATGTAACGGAGATTTAGTTTTTATTTCAGACTACAAAATTTACAAGGTTTTGCTTACACGCTATGCAATATAAAATAAGAACCTGCATCCCTTTCCAAAACTATAGTAAGTCTAAAGATTTTTATTTTTATTATTGTTTTAATATGATTTAGAAGTAAGGAAACGTTGCCAATAGTACAAGCTTCATAGAAAAAATGATGTATGTTCAGTGAGCAAGGCAATTGAGTGCATTTTGGCTTTGTATTCATGTGATACATAAAAGATGTTCAATTTCGTCATTATTATTTTCCTTTCCCATTGCTACCTTAGTGATGGTATATGCAGGCAGAAAATACTGTTTCATCTGGGCTTCGTAATTTCACATCCTGAATGTCTACAAATCATGCTGGGGGTTTTGTGCACGCATTGTAATGAAAAGGCTTACAGTTTCTTAGTAAATGATTATGATGTGGAAAGGAAAGGGCTATGACACAAAGGTATTCCATCCACATTTCTTGAAAATAGTTTCTTGGCAAAAATTGTAATAAAGTAGAAGTCCATTAACCACGACCAATGTTTGATTTGTACTAGCAGTAATTGTATGCATACTGCTTGTCAGTGCCTGTTCTCACATATGGCATAAAACTAAAACATTGCTATCTGAAGAGTTCTTCCTTTTACTGATGTCCTCGTTTTGTTTGAGACACCGTTTATTGCGGCAGCATGTAAGGCACAGTGAAACTTTCATGATGAAACCTGAAACTGGATGAAACAAACCTGAAGGCTGGATCAAGTTCACAAGAACATTTGCTGAGGTTTGTAGGTCTGGGTTGAATTTGCAGCCAATCTGTGCTCACTTACTGTGCATTGAAAGTACCACAAGAAATGTATTGGTCTCATATGGTTTCAGCCTTCAGTCATTTCACACCACTGGTGACTTCAGTAAAAGCTGGACATTGCTCACTCAAACTCCAGTGGAAGTGCATTGAGGCCTTTGTAAAGGGATTTTAAAAAGTCATCTGGGATAAGTGGTTTGATAGTGTCATCATGTAGAAAGGAGACAGAAAGAAAGAGACTTTTGTGCTCCAAAAGGCTTAAAGAGGAAAGACAGGAATAGGCAGGATCTTCTGTCACACTTGAGAAGTTGTTACTGGGCTTCAGTGCAAGTGTCAGGATCAGACTGTCCATGCAAGGTGGGGCTTTTGTTGATAGGGAAGAGAGGATAGGGAAAGGCCAGTGAGTAAAAGTGAAGATAGCTTCCCCGTGCAGGTACACGCATGGGGACTTTGTGGAGGGTTTCTTCTAGTCAGGGGAAAATGAGGGAGAATTTTTACGTGTGAGTTTGGGGGGAATGAAAGACTGGATCAGCTGAGTTATAGGATGACAAACATACAAAGAAAGGGGAATTCAAGGGATCAGTTACACAAACCAAGTTCTATGCGATGTGTGGGGGCTAGTATTTCATTTTGGCAGTTAGTGAAGGGTGGCACTATATTTCTTATTGAAGGGTTATTTCTGGATTGTGTTGAGATGTGAAAGGAAAGCTTTCTATTTTGAATTGTAAATGTAATTTTCTCAGTGCTGAGCATCTCTTAAAGTCGTTGTTTCCTCATCCTTAGAAGATACTTGCTGATATTGGTGCTTTCAGCTCTTCCCTGTGAGCACTGTGTCAAAGGAGAAGGCTCATGGATTCATGTTTGAATATACAGGACTTGGTATCATTCTTCTCAGGTGATGCCACTAACAAAGTTCTCATCTTATTTCTCTGTCAACAGTGCTGAAATCAAAGTAACTAGCACTTGAAGCTACTGAACTTTGGTTTTAATTCCAAAGTATGTGAAAATGTATTTGGCAAAAGAAAATTCAATTACAAATAAAAAGTGATCTCCCAAAACATGTGTAAGAAGCCTGGTTTCTGGGAACCTGCTATACTCCATGCCAGTCAGAGTTGTGGAACCTGCTGGCCATTTTTTACTGAGCTTAACAGTAGGGCAGAAGGTCTTAAAAGTTAGATAAATTAATGTAATCTTCATCTAATAAATTCTTGGCTGGACAAGCAAGACCCAAATGAATGCTCTGGGTACTGAGGGAAGGGGCTCAGCTGCTAAATGCTGTCTGGCAGCCCAGCCCTGGAGTAGCCTTGATGGAGGAGTTTAGAGAAAGCAGGTTTCCATTATTTTTGCTGGTCATAGACAATTTGTTTTCTGTCCATATCATCTAATAGAAAACTCTCTGCAGCTTTCTGTTTGGTGCTCTAACATTTCTCAAAGTACCTCCCAGAACTAATGGTTAGTCCCTGGGGAATTCACTAAACATCTATGAGAAATCAAGTGCTTTGCTATAATGCCAGTTCAGTGGGAGTTGTAAGGAACAGCATAAGGTAGAAAACAGTTCTAGGAGGAGCTTAAAATAAGACTAATCACTCAGATACCCAGGAAACCTCCCAAATTAAATCTTGGCACCCATTTTACTGAAGATACAAAGCGCTGCAGACAAAGGCGGGCAAAGAATGTGGAGCTGAAATGGAACTGGAGATCTCATGACAGAACAGTATCTAAAGGGATGAATGCTGTCAGTCTTGCACAGTGAGTCTTCAGATGGATCTGTGTGCTTATTTCACATGTAGGCAAAAGTTTTCTGCTTTCAACAACTAGTCCACAGTATCTGAACTATAACCCCGGTTTTCAAGTGACAGATGCTGAAGACTTGGCTAGATAATCACATTTATACCTTTGGGTATTGAGCCTGAAAACTGTACATACAAAATGAGAGCATACTGGCAAAGCTTTCACGTGAGAGTGACAGTTCACAGAAAGTAGCATTCTCATTATCATCTCTATGGTAAAAGTTTGAGGACAAAACTAGGTAGTCCCTGAGGAGCAATTTAGCCAAAGCAGTTCAGAGCTGCATGAACTGTCTGCCATTAGCCTTGTAGCTCTTGCTGTCTGCCAGCATATTTGTACTCCCTTTTTTTTTACTCCTGCTGATTTCCTGTGAAAATGAAATTAATGTGGCTCATACTGTGCCTCTGTGGTGTTTTTTTCTCTGGATAACTTTAGAGTATTTCTAGTTCTCAATGCATTGAGGCAGTAGGGACAGGACTAATGACTTAGATTTGATTTGGTGAGATGCTATTTAAGATGTGATCTAAGAAGTGTCATGTATGTTAAGAGATGTTGAGAGGATATCAAAGATTCGTTGCTGTGGGGAGTAGTGTAGGGTATCACCAGACAGAAGGGAAGAACGAAAGGAGAATAAAGTGAGGACTACAAAGAAGCCATATTTGTTCTTTACCCCTATTTACACATTGTAACTTTGAGACTAAGAATATGTATTTTTTAAACAGTGTCAGGTAAGCTGTAGAGGAAGGGAGGTGTTTTGCATGAAATACCTTCTGTCATACTTCTTTTGTTGAAGACCATTTCAGTCACTGTTACTACATTGAAAATCACTGACAGGAGCCAAGTTAAGATGAATGTACACTTTCAGTTCTGTTTATCTCATGTGGGGATGAAATGGGAAATGTTTTTCTGTGGAAATAAGAGGACAAGTATAATAAATATTCCTAGTAGCATGTGAAATGCCTAAATGTATTTTTCCTCAAGTACTGCCTCTGTTAATGTAGCACAAGTTACAGACTGCTCTTTCATTCCATCATTTGATTTTTGGGAAAGCTAATAGGAAAAGTATGAAGCTGTGAGTCAAGATGCACAGGTTCTGTTCCCTATCCCATCAATTATCTGCTTCATGATCTGAGGCAAGGCATTTTTAGGCGTGTGTCACTTCCTAATCTGTCTGATGCTTTGGCTGACGTGACAGATCCCTCCATGTCTATGATAAAAGTACTTTAGATCAGACAGGTGGTGTTGTCAACTGCATCGCTGTAGTTGGTGTCTGTTCTGCAGCATATTGAGAATTACCGTTAATAAGCTAATCAAATCGAAGTATGTTAATTTAATTTCAATGAAACAGATGTTACTTAAAATTCCATAATACATAACATAGAGATTAGTTTTTCAGGACTGGACAAGATGGGCAATTTAATGTGAATTAAATGCAGAAATTTCCACTCACATAAGTGGTGACTCTGCTGTGGTTTATTGAAGATTTGGTTAGGGTTTTTGCCCTCAACATTTCCTACATATTTCTTCTGCTTTGATAGCCTGATTTAAACAAGAAACAAAATTGTCAAGGTGCTCTGTTAAAGGTAGCCTGCCAGTAAAAGCCTGCACAAAAACATGCAGTACTGACAGCTGTGTGAAAATGTATATGCTGGGAAACATCTTTCAAGTTTCAAATTCTTTGTGCTTGGCATTCATGTAATAGGTTAGATCTGCTGGCTCCCTGAACTTGCCATTTGTCAGAAAATGGGCATTTATGAACTTGTATGTATGGTATGTGTATACAATACGGCTACGCTAGGTTATGTATGCTTCAAAAATTCTATTCCAAGAAAATACCAAAATTAGTTTTTAGTCAGTTCTCTTTTTTTTCTAAACGGTGATTGGTATAAAGCCCACACCTCAAAATGTCATTGTCCACACTTAATATATTGTCCTTAGTTCTGTGGAATTAGTGAGCTTGAAATCCTACTGACAGGAGAATATTTTAGTCCAGATGGCCTCAGCTTTATGTAATTTACCTTTTAATGTATGGCTTGCCAGCTGGGACAGCTTTGCTTTGGGTGAAATTTGCATAGCCATCAGATATTTGTTACATGCCTGGAAATAAAAGTGGGAGCAAGTTCTAGCTTATGCTAAATGCTTTGCTATCACCACATGCTACCACTAAACCAGCAAAAAGGAATTACACTTTTCATTTGTTCTCAGCAGTTAAATTATGAGTCTCTGCCTTATAAAGATTAGATATTTTTCCATGAGCTTTTTCGTACTGATGAAGCAGCTTTAATCGGGAAATTGTTTCACCTTGTTAAAATACTACTTTTCTTGTTGAGCAAATTGAGTTATAAAATACTGAATATGTGCACCAGGCATTTGCAGACTTCAAATAAATTTTCAGACAAAACAAACTGAAACATTATGGGAATTCACTTTTTAATGCTTGCTTTTATTCTAGTTCTATTTTTGTTACAGTGGGTTTAAAAGATTAGGCATTACTGGTTCTAAAATAGTGCCACGCTATTCTTGTAAATGTCCCAATAGCAACAATAATTAATATCCCCACATTTGCATTTTAAGTTACTCCATTTCCCCAGTCACCTATTACTTGGATGTAAAAAATCATTTCTAGTCAAAACTTGGCACAAAATACCCAAATTCCATACTTTTTGCCAGATGTAAAAATAAAAGCGGACGAATTCATCTTTTTTCCACCCAGTTAAAGGGTTCAATGAAGTATTAGTTAAATTTTGTCCTTGTTTTCATAAATGGTTTTCATTTTTGAAGGCTTAGAATATCTCATTAAAAAAAGGAGGGGGAAGGAATTAAAAAATTAAGAGTGGTGGTAGAGAGGAAGGGGGATGTGCCTCACAACTGTTCATAACAGGAACACTGCTGCCTTCCGGAATGCCAACAGCTTCAACTCCTTGGTAATGTCAGAGGGACTCATGCTTTTTACTGTGTCATACCGTATGGAAACAGCAACCATCTCCATTTGGCCACCCTCTAGTTGGGTTTGGTTGCAGGCTACGGTAGGGTCTTGATTGTGTCTGTCCCAAAATACTTCTGAGTGGTTAATTCAGGCCAAGGGCCTTGCCAGAGGTACAGTTGATTCAGAGTAATGTGTGCCCTTCTCTTCCCTGAGAAAGATAATAAACATTTTTCACCTACATCCATTTCTTAGGAAGACCCTGGTTTGCCCAAAGCAAAACTTACTACAAAAGCCTATAGCTTGCTATTGAACCTTCTCAAATGAAACTTCTCGAGCCCAGGGTGAAATTTCTGGGTATTGAGAGAAAGACCTATTGAATGATGGATTTAGAATGATACTTGGTGAGATGAAAGCTTTGTTTTGTTTCACTGTTACAATTTTAGTTTTTCACTGGGAGAAAGTTGAGAGAGTTTGAGACTCTTCAGAAAATGGCAGAAACATCTCAAGCTTTGGGTTAGTGGTCACACAAAGCCCACCAGTGTGCTGGCCAGAGCCCTACAATATGTCACTGGGAGTAGGTGGCTGGTTGTTTCATACAGAGCTGAGAGGTGATTTTCCTGCTCATTTGGCAAAAGGCATTTATAATAGTGCTGGATTCATACCAATGAATCCTCTCTATTTAGTTGGGAAACCTGTTTTCTTCAACCCTGACTTCATGCAAATATCCCCGCTGTGTCTCCCATCAGGGGAGTTGCACAATTGTGACAGATTTCTGTCCATAAGTGCTGGCTTGCCCAAGGATTAGGTGTTAAAGCTGCACATAATTCAAGTGCACTGTTTTCTCTTTGATTATTGTACATTGCCACCACCTTGAAAAGACTAGGACAAACAGTGGCATGTAGTGATGGACCAGGTTTGAAGCCTGCTGTAAATTTGCTGTTCTTATTACCAGCCTGGATTTTTTTTAACACTTTGGCTTTATTCCAAATAGAGTTGGAGTTTCAGATCTACCTTTGAAAGTGGTGTGTTTTGAAAGCCATAAGCATGTGGATATACCCTCATGCATCTGCAGAAGGAGGAGCAGAGAGGGAGGGGAACAGTGTCAATTTAGAAGCTCATTCCCTCTGAACACGAAGTGCAAGGTGCTCTGCCGTTCAAGTCCCCAGTACTGACCTTGACAGAGGACAAGTTGCTTTCCCTTGATGGCTGGTCTGCTTCATGCCTTGCACGGAAGAGGACACAGGTCTACTAAGGCTGTGTTACACTGACAGTCTTAGTGAGTGTAAAATACGCGTTAATTTAAGTGGATGGGGAGTTAGGCTGATCCTGAGCCTGAAGAAGAGGAAAATAGCCAACCCTTGCCCTGAATATGTAGATATTGGCATAAAGGAATAGACATAAAAAATTTATCACAGAAGTGAAAGCACTTTGCAAGGCGGTGCCTCATCAGAATGACAAAAGAACAGGCATGTTTTGTAACTTGAAACTCAGGATTCCTTCCCATTTCTGTCTCTAGCGGTTAGAATTCTTCAGTCTTGCTAGATTACAAGTCCACAGGGACTTTTAAAACTACTTATTCAGACTTTACTGTTTTGGATGTACAAGAGTTAGTTGCATTAAGCTGTAGCTTGGAAAAAAACTGAAACCATTTTATAGCATTTTTAAAATAACGTTATTAAAGGATAGCATAAAAGATCACAGTTTCTCTATTTTTACAGCTCTGCTTTGAAAAGATAATAAAGCTACTACACAGGACATGTATTAGACTGGTGATTAATGTGTCTGTGTGTTACAACTCCAAATACTCTAAAACTTACTTTATATTGGAATGAATGAAAATGTCACATAATGAAACCTCAGAGGAGTACAGTGCTAAAAAAATAATGTACACTAGTCTCTCACTAGGTAACATTTTACATGTATTAGAGTAGGCTAAAGGGGTTTTTTGCCTTCCATATGGGGACCTTATTTAACATCAAAGGGGAACTCTGTTTTGATAGAATAATTGATAGAGCCTGGGTAATCCTGTTACCCAGACCTTAGCAGGAAACTGGGCTCTTGACATACTGAAGAATACAGTGGAAGTTTTAAAGTAGATTTAATAGCTTGGTTTTAAGATGAGATCCAGCATTGAATATCTAAATAAATGTTGTTATTGGGAGGGTGATTCTAAGACAGTCTCTTTTTCCTCTAAGGAAGAAAGGATAACTGCCCTCTTCTAGATACTGAATAACTTAGGTTGGAAAGGATCCCGAGAGGTTTTGTAGTCTGGCCCGTGATCCCAGGTAGGGTTAACCTCAGAGTTAAGTGAGGTTGATTAGGATCTTGTCTGTTTAGGCAGCCTTTTTCAGTGTCAGGGTGCTCTTGTGAAACCTTTTTCTTCATACAAAATTGAAATATTCTGTGCTAAAACTTTTCTGTTGACTTTTGCCCCTTTGATGGGCACACACCTCTGAAGAGAGCCTGGTTCAACCTCCTAGCTAGATAAAACCAGCTAGTTTGCTCAGCTTCTTCACGTCTTGCATTGTCCAGCCTCAATCGTCTTAGTTCTTCCCTGCTGAGCTGGCTCCCATTTATCACTTTCCTTCTTTGTTAGGGTTGCAAAAGTGGATTCTTCCAGATCTGTCCTTGTGAGTACTATGTAGAGGGGAGTAATGGCTTCACTCAGCCTGCTGGCTGCCATTGTCCTAAATATGATACAGGCCAAGACTAGCCTTTGCTGCTGCCACGATGCACTGCTGGCTCCTTTTCTGCTCCTTGACCACCTGAGTCCCCAGGTGCTTTTCTGAAGACTGAAGAGGCATCCAGTTAGTGCACAGCCTGTACCTCAGGATAAGGTTATTCTGTCCCATATGCAGGACTTTGTAGTGGTTTTTGCCGCCCAAGAAACCTTCCATGATCAGTGGGAAGGGCAGTCTTGTTTAGAAGAAAGCATGCCCTTTAGTGGAAGCCAAAGTTAGGACTGTTTGAGAGTGCTTGCTAAGAGATTGATTAGAAGTACCCAAGCTCTGGCACTGCTGCAGAGAGACTTCACCAGCTGTGGCTTTTTCCAGATCTCCAGGGAAATGCTGCAGACAGAAGAACATTGTGAAAGGAAAGCTGTGGCTTTACAAGTGGCCAGTGGGAGAAATTCGATGCCCTCCTGTCATTCTCAAGATGATGTCCTGTACTTAGCAGCCGTGAAGAGTGGGAGAGATGGAGATAGCTGCTGCAGGGGTGTGGTGGTTTCCTTTGAAAGGAGGAGAATGTTGTCGCTTGCAAAGGGCTAAGATTCTTCTCTTCCATTACTAATTCTTTATTAGGAGGTAGCATTTCCCAAGACCTTACTCGCTGTGATGATCTGTACTAGCAGTACTGTACTTCAAATAAAAAACAGAAGAGGGAGCTCGGATGGGTATAGATGACTGTAATCTGTCGTGTATGGCTGTCAGTTAAACACTACGAATTGGAGTGTCAGTCACCAAATACTTGGTTGCTGACTAACCCAAGTTTATGTGAGGCATTTTTCTTTGGGTAGTGTGCCTCTGAGGGTTTGTTTGGAGAACAGTTCAGGTAACCTAGTTCAGTGAATTCAGTGAAATTTGCCACCATTACAGATACAACTAGTTTAGAAAACCAGGAAGGATTAAGGGCCATATGTTCTCCCAGGCATGTGAACTTAACAAATGCAGTATTCTGCTGTAAAAACTTTTTTGGTATGTAGCCACTCCATTCTTTGGCAGAAGCATGATTCTACAGGCAAGGGTGTGTGGTCTTACAGCAGCATGGGAGGAGTCAGGTCAAAGGCAAACTTTTATATTTGCTCTGTGCTACTGAGGGGAAAGGAAGCAGTAAAAACCAGAAAGGACTGCCTTCCTTTGGATTTCCCTTTTTGCAGCACAGGAATCCCCTTCCCTTCTCTGCTTCTCATGTGAGAGCACAGATGCAATATTAGAGAGGCAGTGGAGCTGTGCTAATAGATTTGAAGTCTAAGTGAAGAACCCGTCCTGTGGAGCCAACACTGTAGATTTCATTGCCTGAGATGCATTATGTGGAATACAAATTGTTTTGGATGTATGTAGCATATTGTATATGAAAAATCAAGCAGTGAGGGGAATAGCATGGCATTTTCTGGACAGATCTGCACTTCTGGATGCCAAACATGGTTACAGTAATCTCATATTTAAGGAGTACAAATGGAAACCTGATTGGAGCATAGCCTGACAGTAGAAGTATTTTAATTGACATAGTTACAGTTTGCTGCACATATTATTCACTGTGTGTGAATGTGAATTGAGTATTTTGGTTATCCCTTTTGAATGTGTGTAAGCACAAGAGAAAAGGGAACAGCATAGTATGTTTAGTGTGATCTTTGGTGCTAAACTTCAGGATGGATATACTTCTAGCAAGAGTGTAAAAGATGCCTAGTTACATGACTTCCATTGTTCTTTCATACTGAATGGTTTTATACTACCTAATACTTTTGGGTCAGCTATACTGGAGGATGCGGAAATTCTACACCATTACTGTAGTAACTAGTTCAGCTTCCAAAGAACAGAAGGAAATTCTGTTTTTAAGTCAAAAGGCAAAATGGTGTGAAGCTTCCAATCTGGAATCAGCTTTTTCTGTTTCAAGTGTGATGGTTGTACTTGGGTCTCTCTAAAGCTACAAAAAACAGCTAGTAGTTCAGCAAAGGAAGCAATTAGGTAACCATTAAAAAGCAATCCAGAACATTTTCTTTAGAGGAAAACAAACAGTACTTTTAGAGGATGATCACTGAAGGTTAAATGCAGCCTGAAAGAAAATCAGGCCATACAGAACTTGGGAACACTTGATTTCAGTATTTGGTATATTAATCTGACATACTGTTGGCACAAAGATCAAGTCATTATACTGAATTCACTTACGAAAGAAAAAACAATGCTATGCTGAAATATCTTCTTTCAAAGCCTTTTATATTTTCTTTCTGTTTTTTTTCAAAGTTTTTGGAGTTATTTCATTCCATTTGCAGCTGGAATTGCTATCTCCTTGCTTCACTTCAGACAACCATCGTGTCTGAACCAAATATTCCTCTCTGCTGTGGAACTGTTTCAGTGGATATGTTATTGGAAGAATGTTAGGCAACTTGATATAGACATTTGAATCTGTTCCACCATCTTGATTTATAAACTGACACAATCTTTGCAAGTTTTTCATATACGGTGAGATAGAGTTGTTGCTCAGCATTTGGAATCATTTAACTGAGCACAGAACTTGCAAAATAGCGTGCAAGACTGGGCAGTATTTTAGTTTTGCTTCGTGAGTATAAATGTTGGTTGTCATTCATTTAAGGTCTTCATTCCTGCAGTTGCTGATGCTGTGTTTTGTAGGCTCAAAACTGAACAACCTTGGACACAGTGACCATCACAAATAAGGCTGTGGACAAAAATGTAGCAAGAAGTTGTTGGTGTTTTTTTACTTCAGGAGTTTTTCTTAAGCCCACATCTTAGTTGAAGTATTCAGCATCCACCTTTTGTGACTTCTTTCTGATGGGATTCATAGGTTTCCTATCTGCCCTGTAAGTTTTCTTTTTCTCTTGCTTGCTTCTGTTTACAGTAAGAAAATACACCACCGTTTGCATGTTTATCATTCACTTTGAAATCGGTCCAAAAGATTCATCAGTCTTTCACGTTATTCAAGAAGATACAGATTTTACCCCACTTCAGAATAGCAAATGCATATTGGGAATTGATTGAATGGCAACATCGCCCCCACACACCTTCCACTTCTTACTTTTCTCCATAGTGCACACACCTCTTTTGCAGGACCTGATGACATGGGAATGCTGGCTGTCAGAGTCATATAAGAATATCTTCCCAAAATGCAACACATCATCATAGTTTATTTCTTCCATGTACTGTTTAAACAGCCATATCCTTGGTAACGAGACTGTAGGAATTGTAGCTCAGCATGCACTCTCCAAATATCTCATTGCGTGCAATTGAGAAAATCCTAAGTAATTTTAGTGGGTAAGTTGTACTTCCAGAAATAAGTTGTATTACAAAGCAAATATGCATCAGCTTCTTAAATGACAGGTTCTGAATGATACTGCGTCCTGCAGAGCGTGATGCTTTTATCAATTGCAGCCAGCCAGAAGGTAGCTGGAATGGGGTGACTAGTGCCAAAATCAGAGCAGACTTTTCCAATTTTAAATCTCTAGTGCAACATCTGTGGGTGTGTTGTAAACTTCTTGGATGATATTCTGCTGTAGGGGTTCCTGGAAAGCTCTGAGGGAGCTGGAAGATTGAACTGTACTGAACAATTTTCAGCTCGTTTTTCTCTCTACCTTACTTGTTAGCCTTGTATATGTGTAGTGTTTTAATGGAGGCACTGCAAGATGTCACAAGTTTGTAGGACGGTTTTGGAGACTGAGCTGTATTTATCTACAAAACCCCTGTACACACAGATACAAGTATCTTGCAGAATCCCGATCCTGTTAGATAATCTTTGTGGATGAAAGGGTTACTTGCTTTTCATGCTTTTGGTACTTGCTTACTTTCTGTCTGCCTTAGTAAGTTGCCAAGGATGGATGTCCTAGACTCTGAATCCAGTTCTCACCTTAAGGTTTTCAGTTCTGATTAAGATTTACAGTATGGTCAGGCAACAGGAGGGAGCTCTGTGTTGTTTCAATCCAATTGATGCTCTTTAGTGGAAAGTATCTCAGTTTAGTAAGTTCTTGAAGCAGACGGTTCTTTCCCAACGCTTGTAGCTTTTATATATGTATGTTAAAAAGTATATAAATTGTTTCTTGAGTCTTTTTAAAAACAATGATAGGCATCATACTGAAGTGGAAAAACAAAGGAAAGAAACTCTACTTCTTTGGGTCAAAATTACATTGCTATTCCCTTCTGATGTGAAATCAACACTAAACCTACTGGTTTGGGTGACCTGTAAGGTCCGTTGTTGATCTGCCATGGACTGGAACTGCAGTGGATAATTGTCTAGTAGTGGGAGTTTTGCCATGACTAGCTTTATCATTTTGTCAGTTTGCTAATAAAAGGTCACCAAGGGTACAAAGCATCTGAGATTTACATATGGCAGATAAGAAAGCATTCTGGGGAGCCTGCTTTCTGAGGGGCCCAGGCGTTTGTTGCAATTGACACTCATGCTTTGATTCCAGAATTGACAAGAAACGCTATTACTAAGCGGATCTGCCAAGGTAATTAGGATTCAGGGTTGCATTTTTAATCTGACTTGAGTCAGATAATTTATCACAGCAGTAGCAAGCTGTCAGGGTCACACAATAAATACTGATTACAGAAGAATAAAGATTAAGTGCGGCCTTGCAAAAAAATTAGGCCAAGTAGTACTTAAGAAACATTTTATTTCAATATTTACCATGCTAATTTCATGTAATATTGGCAAAAGGATCATATGTCTAAAATGAGATTCTTTATGAAAGAAGATAATGCTGTTCAGGAGTGTCTGTACTCAGTAGCTGTTTAAATGTTGAATTTCATTCCTAATTGATTACAAAGAAATATTAATTTTAAAAAGGTGATTTAGCATAACTGTTCTATTCCACCATAATAATTTGACATGTTAAAGAGAGAAATACTCTATCCTGAAGGCAGACCTAATTTGTTAGCATTAGTAAGATGCTGCACTTTTAACAAGCTCTTGTTTTTTATTCACACATGGACAGTGTATGACACTTCTATTTAATTAAAGAGATCCATTTATTAAAATCTGCAACTTTGAAAAAAATGTTTTTGAAAGCTGTTTGCAAACCAGTATGTTAAGGCTTCAGCACTTCCATATTCACCTATGGCTTCTTAAGGATACAGAATCCATATGTTTATGAACATAGAACATTTTCTTGAAAAAAAGCTAGTGCAAAGGTGAATTATAGATGTATGTTGTATTCAAAAAGAAGTTTCAAGAGATGCTAGGATGCAGTAGGTACTTACAGAATATGATTTCCCATTTAGGCATCTCACACCTCTTTAGCAATACAAAGCACCTTCAGCAGCCATGTTTATATGATGTGTGCTATTTGTTATATTGCTTTCCTTTTCTTCTAGATCTTACTATTTGTCTCTGTAAGAACTCTTTAAATAAGTAGTTATCACTGAAATGTCTACATCTGAAAGCTGTCAGCTTTGCTCAGCTAAAAAAAAAGTGGTTTGAGATTAGCAGACTTGCATTTTAGAGTCCTTTTTGATTTGCTTTGTGGCGTTGAATATTTCATGTTGAGTGGCTGATGTTTTCACTTTTCTGTTGGCAGTGGTTGTGCTTAACACATTTTGGTTCGGGAAACAGAGTTTGTGATTCTTTTTTATAATGATAGGACTCTAGTACTAATCATCTGCTTAAGGAGAGCCCTAATTACTGTGAAATTCCCTCAGGTAAAATTGAGAGAATGAGGCATGGGTGAATGATACTTTTAAAAATAAACCGTTATAAAATCTTAGGGATATATAGATTTTAAGGGTAATTGAAGGAAATGTAAAATATGTTGAAGTATTATTTCAATTCCAGAAAGGAAGATAATTTTCATTTATTAAAATTTAATAACCTTTATGCATAGGTTTTCCTCTAAATGTCTGTGTGTGGCTGGTTAGTTTTTTTGTTTGATTTTTTTTTTTTTTTTCAAGAGATACTCTGCCTTTGTCTTAGAAGAGGCCAAGGGAGGTGTTTGTGTTGCTGTGTGAGAGCAAAGCTTTTGGATCAGGGATTGCAAAATTTCTCAGTATTGACTCTAAGGCATAGTTAGAAAATGTTTCCCCTTGAACCCATGAAAAAGGTGAGTTTTAGTGATGCATCAATAATAAAGTGTGTTGTTTGTGGAGAATAAAGCATTTGAATATCTTTTGTCATGCAGGTCTCTCTCATGGCAAGCACTTGCAATAATTTTATTATCATTATTTAAGATAAGTTTCTATACGGTGAAGTGATCTGTCACCCTACTTGAGTAACAGGGAGCAGAAATATATATCACTGTAGTATTTATTTAGCCTTTTGCTAGTGGGAACTCTGTGTGTATGGGGCTCTGATGTTTGGGGCACAGGATATTAAAGCTAGAATTGAGGCCAACAAGGAATGCAGAGCACTGTGTTGACTGCAGTATGTAAATAGTTTGTTTCTATTGCCATCGGGCAATGAGTGCTGAAAAGCACTAACTTAAGCCACAGTTTTTACGCACCCAAACATCTGCCCTGCCCAAATCTTGGGTAGAGTTTTCAAATTAACATTGTTAATGTATTGTTAATTTTGTGTTAATAACATAAATCCTGGGAAGGTGTAAGCTTCAGTTCTGCACAGTGAAGGGGCTGTGTTTGCAAGCAGGTTGGGAATCACATTTACTCAGAGGGCATTATTTAGGAATTTGGTTTCAAGTAGTTTCTGTCGTAGTCTACCTACAAGGGACAGTGGCTGGAGTTGTGCCTGGAATAAAATAGGGAAAAGAAGGGAGGCAGATCGCTGGAAGCCTGACAGCTCTGCACCCTGCAAAACCTCTGGGCTGCTATTTCCCAGGTGCGTGTCTGTCAGATAAGGACAAGAGGGGGCAGGCAAAGAGGGGTGCTGAGTGCCAGGACAAGGAAGAGAGTATATTGTCGGGCTTGCTTGCTTCCTCTTGGGTACCTTTTTAAGCAGCCCTCTCTCCCCATTCACAGCTCTTAGAGCTGCTGTCTGCTCCCAGTAGTCCATAGCTCATGTGGTGGTGCACTAAGTACCCCCACCTCAGTGGCAGTGTGAGCAAACACCCTCAGTGACTTAGTTTTCTGCATACGGCCATCTTCTCTGCAAGTACTGTTTCTGACAACATGAGATTTCACAGCTGCAAACTGAGCCACACACAATAACCTCTCCAGTACCGATACTAGCAGAAGATGTGGTGTCAACCTCCCTTTTCATTGTGATTATCTATTAATGATACAACTCTGACATTAGCAGAAATCTGTGTAACTGATTGCATCATTTATGTGCATGTTTGTCAGAAAGGTTCCTTGATTTTGTTAATTTACAGACAAGGAAAGAAAAAGGTCAGAGGAAGAGGTAACACTTGTCTGTCTTCTGTAGTGGTATCGTACTTATTAATTAATGAAGTCTTAAACTTACATGATGCCATATGTTGTGACAAATTAATTCCTTATAAAATAATAGAATAAGATAGAAAGCAATTTGAGCATGCTTGTGTTCCTCACAAACTTTAATCATATTACTGAACACTCTTCAGTCATCCCGCAGTACAGCAATTGATGTCAATGTGCAAGTCATAAAAGACCAAATGTGATGTGTTGGAAGTATACTTCCACTGGAAATAAGGTGAGACCAGTGCTGTTGCAGTGAGTATTGGGGCTCATTTTGGGGTGGGGTATGATGAAGGGAATAAAGTTACGTTTAAGGGGAAGTTCAGTCTCCTTTAGAAGCTAACCAAGGCTAGCAGAGAACAGCTTAGTTTTTATAAATGTTATATGAAAAGTAAACAAGCAGAGAAGGGAATAATCCAAAGTAAGGAATCATATAGCTAGCGGAACAAATGGTTATAAATTTGTTCATGGATCTACTGAGACTGGAAACTGGAAGAAGGCTGTTCACTTTAAGAGTTGTAGTGACCTTGATACCTTGGTTACTTGAGGAAATAGAAGCTCTGTGTCTGGGGGTACTTGTGTACTCCAAAACTTGGCCAGCGGTGACTAGGCTAGATGATTTGTCACACTAATTTAAAATGCCTTAAGGAAGTCTCTTGTCCATGATGTATTTGAAATACTATATCACTTAAGAGTGGAAAAATCAGGAGTGTAAATGTATTAGCAGTTGAACCCACACCCTTTGATTCATACAGGACTGTGAGCTGTATGGAAATCTAAATGTGGATAAATATGTATCAGGATTTGGTTAGCCAATATTCAAGCTTTGAAGAAATACCAAGCTACAATTTTATAATGCATGTTACAGCTGTATAAATACGAATAAGGAATCTGTAACTTCTCAGATGACTTTTTGCAGTGTCTTAACTGGGCCTTAGGTGGTGCTGTTGCATTTTTTTTGCTTTCGGCTGTGGCTGGTTTTAGAGTTTCTATCATTTTTGTTCTGCTTTGCTTTTTAGACCATACTGGCAAGCTAAGAATAGTTGGCTACACCAATATTTGTAAAATTTACCAAGGTGGAACACTAAAATGCAACCACTTGTAGGATGCACTTCATTTCCCAATTTGAAACACTTCAGCACCTTCATATAAGAGCTAAGTAATATAGAACTATGCTCATAGCATGAGGCGTATCTTGTTCTATGTGTGTTATTTTGTCTAACGGTGTATAAATGTGAGTATAAAAAATAAAGACTCAGGATTGAGTCAAACTTCTCAGAAATTAAGCTCAACATGTGGGATTGATGCTGCAAGTTCACAAGTCTTTCAACTTTCCATATGGCTAATTAAAAAGAAAAAAGTGGCTGAATTTTAGCAAAGAAATGTGTCTGTCACATTGGCAACTTGCAGAGTGCCTCCTCTGTTAAAGGACCTATGCACAAGTTTTACATCCAATTTCCTGCCCTTATCTTCCTTATGCCAGCTCACAGTGTGGTTCATTGGGAAACAGTTTGCTTTTTTTTTTTCCCCCTTTTTCTTTTTTCACAGCATAAAAAAAAAAAATTCCCATGAAGGTTTTTTCCACTATGACTGCCTACCCTTTATGTTCTGTAGCCTACCAAGCTTGCCAAAACTCAGCAGGTAGCCCACATGGTATGCATGTCTGTGTGAGAACGCTCCCCTGATGTGGACAAGATGTTGGTTGTAAAATGAAGCCAACATCTTGTCCACAAGTGTGCAAAAAAATATACTCAATCTGGACAGACATGTTTTTGTAGGCTGAATGCATTGACTGTACGAATTCAAAGACTAAACCTTTTAAAACCAGGGAAAATAATTATATCGTTACAGTACCAATAATGCTATCAGTTGTAGTAAAGCTGCAGACATATTTGTTAATCTGAGACCATTTCGTTAGACTTTTACTGCCGCTTTATTTACAGTGATTCTTTTGGCATCTGTAACTTCAGGGGTTTTATCACTCCTATTTTAGGCTCTAAAACCTGGGCAGCTAGTGTAACCCCAAGGCTGTGGGCTAGCAAAGAACAGCCGAGGAATTAAGAGGAGGGATGCTGTAGGTTCAGTCTGTGGTTAGCCCAGAACTCCCTTTGAGGTGGATATTTTTGCTTTGTACCTATTCTCTGCGGGTTGCACATGAGGAGCGAGGGAAAGAATAATATATAGATAGGGATGGATAGCAGTGACAGATAATCTTAAACTAGACTCCCCTACTCCAAACTGACAGAAATGCCTGTGGCAAAGTTGATTGCACAATAAATGAAACCAAAAAAAGCCCTGCAGGGCTATTCCCTGGAACTGTGTACGCCTCATATTTTCCAAACTAAAATTGTCAAAATGTTCTGATACGTTTAAAACTTGCAAGTATTAAAGTTATGTTTTCTTACAGGAGCAAGCCAAAAAAATGGCACAAAACTTAAACATTGGTGTTTTCACTTATTTTAGGCTGAAGTATGAAAAAAAGACAAAATTTGGTTTAGTTTTAACTTTGATCTTCCCAGTTTAGGTTTGTGCTTTAAGCTTTTTTAAGCTATCAGATTTTGAGTACTTGTATAAGTTGAAGGTGTTCTGCATTGCCTGGGTCTGTCTAAGACTGTTTTCCCTGATCCATGTTAAGGATTTTTTTTTCCTCAGAAACATAAACCATTACACCAAAGGGTGCACAGTGATCAGGTATATTTACACTTTAGTTCAAGACCAAAACTCCCCCTGATCCACACAGCTCACCTGATGAGCCCATTAGGGTAGAAAACCAGGATTCACCTTCTGCTTTAAAAGGTGCCTTTCCCTATTACATGGTAGTACATGCTTAGCTTAGTTGTTTCTGTCATCTGCACTTCTAGCGTGTGTGTTAGAGCTTGAGACGCAGACTTGGACTCCAGAGCATTTCCTGCACGAGTGCGGGTGCTCTGCAGAGGTAACCTTGGAGCTGCAGTTGATTCCTCTACATTCCTACCTGAAGTTAGTGGAATGTGGGGATGCTTAGCATACCTGGACATTTCCAGTGGTACAGATTCATGGCACGTACTTCAGGCATTTCATCTGGGTTTTTGTTTTGATGTCTTTATTTAATAAAATGTCTTTGTTTATTACCTGGCAAAGTACATACTGCACATTCTCTGTTTACTTGCATTATTGAGTAAAACCCCATGAAGATTTAGGCTTTCTAAAGCTAGCATATGCACACCTCTTTTCCTGAGAACAGAATGGCCAACAGCTTTGAAAGACTGTTCAGCTGTTTCAGGTTTGCAAATTAGTAGCTAGTGAATGTTTGGGTATGTTCTTCCACACAGTGCTTTTCCTGTCTGCATCATCAGGGTACATGGATGGTGTGTGTCTGATGTAAATAGCTCCTGGTTTTGTCTTAATTTATTTTGGTTTGAAATTTCATGTTATAAAAGGTTTCTAATGGAAAGGCAAGATTAGGTAGAAATTTTGTTTTGGATTGTATTTGATTTTATTTTATAAAAAGATGCACCCTTTTGTATGTGTGCAGATTTTCTTAAGAATATTTCATGCTTTGTTTCAGGGAGCTAATTTTTTTCATTCTTGATACACTCATATGCATGACTGTCTTGAAAAATGACTGCAAACTACTGCTCAGTATGCAAGAAAAATTACAGTGTGTGTAAAACTTCTTCTTAATCGTGCATGACATTGCCCATTTTATGAGATCTTGCGACTAAAGAGTAATCTATTTTTAAGGGCGTAATTGGTTTTGGCAGGCAGGTATTTCAAAATACATGACTTAAACCTTCTTCCATTCTGAGTCCGCTGCAGGCTGTGTGCAATGCCCATTCTCATGGTGGAAAGGGCTTTTTCATTTTTCTTCATAAATGTCAATTTTGAAGTTTCATTTCAGTCCATTACAGGTAAATATGGCTCATAATTTATGTGTTACACTGACAGACTACAAATAATAATGTCTCTTGGAAGAGCAAGTCAGAAAATCACCCAGCATATTAATTACAATTGTCAAGCAATGACTGGTCATAAATTTAGTATCAAAGACCCAGCCTTCTTAAGAAAGCATCTTAAATGCTCCATTAAAAAAAATTGCCCTTGAAATTGCATGTTAGAAAGTAGGTATTAAAGTGTAACAGGGATTTTATTTTTTTTGCACCGTGGAAAAATCTGCTAAAATAACAAATTTGTAGAAAAGGTGGGGGGTGTTTTATCACTTTGTTATCTACCCAGTACAAGAATTCTACATCTACATGTCAATAACAATGTATCATTAAAGGTAGATACTGGGTTTGATTATTTAATATCACTTAAGAAGCACTTAGAAGGCTTATCAAGGCAGAGAAAAGGACGGCATTCTCCCTGACAGTGTATAAACATGGTGTGTGGTACAGTGTGGCTCCCCACAGCCTTCTCTGTGCCCTGGTGTCTTAACATTGGTGACCTGGGAACTGCACATCTTTGAGGAGCAGCACATGTGCCCTGCTCGAGGGACATCCCACAGATCTGCTTGGCTTCAAGGCCATGCAAGGTCAGCTTCTTCAGGGAGAGATTCCAGTTGGACTTCTCTGTCCTTTGTAGACCTTTGATCCATCAGAGGCAGTACATGGTAGGGGATTCAGGCATAGTGTATCTTGACCACCTCCTCCATGCCTTACAGGGGAGTCACACTTGAGTTCTGCATGTGAAAGTTGCACACATTTAACTTTTCCCTCCCTGCCGTGAGTTGGAAATTTGCTGCTGCCCTATCTGCACTGTTTCTACATGCAGCCAGGATGAGAGTCGAGGTCTGGCTTGAGTACAAACTTCAGCCCATCCTCAGAAGTTTTCCTGGGGGTACTAGTTGAGTGGGTGGGAGTTCTGGGGCCACTACCAAGAGTCAGGAGTTTTCCTGAGGATTTCTAAGTAACCACCAGTTTGAAGGACCAACTGCATGGGCCTCATTTTCAGAGAACATTGTAGTATTGAAAGTCAGTGGGATACAGTGAATACTTCTGAGATTTGTCTGAGGTTCCAGTTGCGGTTAAAACAGTTATAAACACTGAAAGAGGATCTGGGCCTAAATGTGGCGGGAAATGGGTCACAGAGGAAAATTAAGATGAGAGGAGTGAATAGCAGAAGTAGCTGGTGTTTATTGCAGTAGGAAGTTGAAGGAAGTGGTTTGCATGTCCTCAGGAAATCCAGCTTCATTAGTTCTGTTCTTTTTAATTTAAGCTGGATGCGCAGTGGACTCACAATTGGGGAATGACATGGTGACAAACAGCTTGTAGGCTTTCATACAGTTTAGGTCCTTTCCTTTTCTCTAGTGTATCTCGGAAACCGCTCCCATGCTGTACGTCCAGCTCAGTGTCTGGATCAGAATATGGGAACAGGCAATGGAAAGACTTGTCAGGCAAAAAAACTTATTTAAGGAATATTTGGAGAGATTCCGTGATGAGGCAAGTCAGTCTAAAGTTGTCATCACTTTTGTTTGGCATAAGTTGGGGCTGCTGCAGAGAGGGGTGATTGCCCCTCCCTGCTCAGGCTGCCTGTTCCCTTTGTGTGCTGTCTTCGTGCATCTGACGTGGTTTTGGTTGGGTTAACTTTCATTTGGACCAGGTCCATGTTCCAGCTTGCCCACAAGTGCACAAACAGTTCTGCTGGGAACAGACGGTGGTGAGAACAGGCAGGTTGGTGTGGAAAGAAAGGTGGAACCGTCTGCCTTGCCTGACAGCAGTGGGGAGTTATGCCAGGCAGGGGGATTGCAAAACCATCACCTTCACAGGGACAGCGGAAGAGTCACAGGCTGAGTCCAGGAGGTCTGGTAAGGAGGATGGCCAGCAGTAACATTTTCAAGGATGTCACAGGACTATTATAATAACATGTTGTGTCACCAAAATTATTTTTCTTTCAATAATTTTTTTCGTTTTATAATTATTCAGTAATTACAGTGTCGTTGACTTCTGACAGTCAATATTGATAACATAACAGGCCTTTCCCCTCCACCCCCTTTTTTATTTACTTTTTTACTGGGTCCCATTAGAGCACTTCTTTATGATTTTAGGACCACTGCACTTGGGGTACAAGCCTGTATTAAAAGACATACCTTGCTCTGGGAGCTCAGTGCTTTGTGTAAACCACAGTGCTGAGGAGGGGCATGTGGGAGCTGGTAAAAGACACTTGGAACATCCACATAGGCTTACCAGCAGGCATTAAACAGAGATGACTTTCAGTTTTTACTGAGGTGAACTAGCTTGCAAACAGCAATGTCCAGGAAAAGTAAGTAATATCTGAGATGTTATCTTTAACCTGGGTCCAAGGCATACTTGAGAATGAGGCTGACTTTTTGGAAAAGATAAACATACTAAATTCAGTATTAGCTCTGAAATACAGGCAGACTTGACTTCATCATATTTGGAATCCTCATGGAGAAGTGCTCCATGGTTTTTAATGTCACTAACCAAAATACAAAGACAGAATTGCAGTAAAACAAGATACTAGCAGAACATGTATTCCGGTTGGTGTTACTCATTCTGTATTTCCACACCCATATAAAATGCCTTCTCATGGTACAGATGTCTGTCTGCCACTCCCTATAATGCACAAGTTACCAGTGGAACAACCATCAGAGAGTGTATGTTATCCTCACTTGGAGGAGATTTCTTGTGGCCTGATGCTTTCTGAGTTAGGCATTTGTTACCGGCATTTGCAAGGACTGTTTGGGACCTGATTGCGTAAAAATGTCATTAGCTTTGGCTGTTTCATTATGAAAAAATACCAGGTCTGTCAAATGGGAGGCAGGAGTAAAATCATAAATTTCCAAAATTTAACTTTATGGGAAGACTAGAGTTGCAGTGCAAGAATGCTTATATGCTTACAAGAGCATGTAATCTTGCGTTTTTCTACAGAAAGGCAACATGAGAAAAAGCGAAACTGGGTGCAGAAACCTGTACGCTGTTTTCACCTTTTCTTGAGTGACTTTTTGAAGCATTCATCTCGTTTGCATAGCAGAATGCCAGTAATCACAAAGCCTTGTCTGATCATAAAGATTCTGAATCTTTAAGATTATAATCTAATTCTTTAAGATTCTAATTCTGATTCTGAAAGATTCTCATGCTGTTCCTCACTGGCAGAGCATGAGAGTCTGAAAAGTCCTTGAATAGGGTAAACATTACTTCGCAACAACTAAAACATTGGTGTGTTATCAACACTGTTTTCAGACTGAAGTTGAAAATGCAGCACTGCACCAGCTACTAAGGAGAAGAAAAATAACTGCTACAGCTGAACCCAGGACAACCGCTAAAACTAACATAGTGCGTACAAGTAGCTTGGGATTTGATAGGTTGTTTTTCAGATTTACCCTAGAAATTGCATAAAGGCCTGTATAGAACTAGCTGAGAGAAAATGGGGAGGACAGAGACAGTCTGAGGCTGTGCTCTTACCTTTCCTGTGTTGCTTTCTTATGTGCCCTGGCTGAGGGAGTTTACATGAAGAATGTATAACTTGTCCTGGAAGTTATATTAATTTCCCTAAAAGTAGTCTGGCAATCTTTAAAGATAAATGGTTTTGGTTGGTTTGTTTGTTTGTTTGTTTTAAAATCCGTTTTTGTTTAGCCAGGCCAATTGCCTGGGCAATGGTGAGAGCCCTGCCATGGGTTTGGGTAAGTGAAGGACTACATAAACAAGTGGAGAAGGAACTTGGGACCTGAAAATGGATATACCATTGCCTAGTTTCATATGCAATGTATAACACATGAGAATAATCAAGTCCTGAAAGGGTAAAAGCAGAACAAGGGGTCCCCTTGCATTCTTTACAGAACTGCGTTGTTGGTGTTTCCTTTTGCATTTAAATAGCTATGGGATTCTAGATGGGAAGCTCAATACTTAAGAGTCAAATAAAATCTGTTGTAGTGGATTAGGCTAAAATGTACTAATAGCAGCCCCTGTTAGAATTATGTTTTATTTCTCATTAGAGTGTAAATTGCAAAGGATTATCAGCAATAAATCTGGAGTTAGTTTGATAAAAGACATCTTCTGCAACTTGCGAAATCTAATAAAATTCATTAACATGCCATGAATCAAGAATTTTATAAAGGTTCAGAAAAATATGGTTAAACTTAAATATTATTAATAATGTGTTTATCCCAGAGTTAAGCCACGTTAGCAATTATATTTTCACTTCATTGTTCAGCAGTTGCAAATGTACCAAAAAATATTGGCAGAAGACTGTTCCTTAAGTGAAAACAGATAGCCTTAAACTCAGGAAAGACCTGAAAAAAAATTATTTAACTGTTAAATATATAAATAAACCCATTAACGTTAGAGAAATCAAATTATTCTTTCCAGATTCATTATGACCTTGCAATTTAATGCATGATTTTAAGCACTGCAGAAACTGTACAATGCAAATGGTGACTTGAAGGCCAAGGAATTTCCTGCAAGAGCTTGTTATTTGGGCAGTAAGTTTGTTAACTTGCCACTGAAGGTGGTGAGTTGTCTGGTGTAGACTTTGTCTTCTTGGCTTTTAAAAGGGAATAGAAGTGGGTTTTTAGAGAGGTGCCTTACTGAGGAACCAGAGGAAACCTACAACTGTATGCATAAACGAGGAAACTGCATCTGGTTTTATGAAGGCAATACAAAAGTATACAGGTGTGTATGTCGGGTTAGCAGCTACTCCCAAAAACTCCACTGAATGGGTTATTACTGAAAAAAAAATGAACAAAATAGAATCATAGAATGGTTTAGGTTGGAAGGGACCTTCAAGGTCATCTAGTTCTACCCCCTGCCACTGGCAGGGCCACCTTCCACTAGACCAGGTTGTTCAAAGCCCTGTCCAACCTGGCCTTGAACACTGGCAGGGATGGAGCAGCCATAGCTCCTCTGGGCACCCTGTGCCAGTGTCTCACCATCCTAACAGTAAAGAATTTTCTCGTAATATCTAACCTAAATCTGTTATCTAAAAAAATAAAATGGTGGGCAAGTCATCACAGAGTTTGGTTAGGATTGCTTATTTCACTGTGGTTTTGCCTTCCGCTGCCATGTTTCTACAGCACAGTTGGAGAGCATTCCGCAGTGGAGTTCAGCAAGTAGGAAAGGGAGATCTAGATGCTTCCTTGTATTGCAGTTTTGCCTGTAAGTAAATAAAATAGAAACTACTTTGTTTGAAATATCAGCAGAGGTTTCCCCAGCAAATACGCAGTTAGTTGCTTCTTTCTCTGAACCTGCATCTCTCACAGTATAGGAGGTATGCTCCTATTTTGCTGGCAGAATTGCATGTGAGATGAAACTCAGAATTTCCCAGATTCAGCTTAACCTTTATACCAAATTTCAAACTAGTCCTTAACGCCCCCACCCCCTGATCCCCTTCTCTCATCATAGTCCTACATGTCCTGGTTTTAATTATTTGATGTTTTTTTATTTTTAAAAGAAGGCAGTGAGATACTATCTTATGAATGCAGAAGTGATGATTATCCCAACAGAGAAACCAGTTGCGAGCTCTTTCGTCAGTTCTTGGATGATGATGATAGAGGAATGGGAAAAGTACGTTCTGATTCAGCTGTTTATTCCCACATGTAGTTACTAGTTTCTTAGTGATGTTCGTTTCTTTGACTAAGAATTGCAAAACCAAGAACAACAGTGGTGAAATAGCCAGAATATTTGAAAGCACTTTATTCCAAAGTGGAAATAAAAAGACATGTAGAGAGCTAAATCTTTATGGTTCTTCATGATGATTGTCTTGATTATCCTCAGGTTTTCAGTTAAAAAAAAAGATAAAAGTGAAACAAACCCACCACAGAAGCAGCTATTATTTGTGTTTCTTAAAAGGCTACCTTTTGTACATCAAAACATCTCTTCTGTTCACCTGTTAAATTAAGTCCGTATGATGACAACAAAGTCTTATAATAACAATAGAAAACCACCATGTGAAGACAACTGTAGTATTGATACTATATTTTTTTTACTGTTTGTAATGTGCCATTTTGGAACAAAAGCTTTTAGTGTATGTCTTCCATGTTAGAAGAAGCATTCTGAAATTTGCCTGAAGTGAAAAGCATGTGGCCTCATCTTTTACAGCTATTGTGTACTTTTTCCTAAGTACCTGATAGCAGGAAGGCAATTTTTACTTGTGGCCTCATGAGATAAACTGTATTCAAGGAACATATAGTTTAAAGGCCAGCTCTGTAGACTCTTAAGAGTGGTGACAGTGACTTATTTTTCTTATGTATTGCTTGGGAGCTTTGGGTTTCTCTTTTCTACCTTTCCTCTTCTGTGTAGTTTCCCTGGCAAATTGACTCAGAGTTCAATAATAAAAACTGGAGAGGGGGGAAACAACTGCTAATGTCGAGGGTAAGATGAACTGTGATATAAAAGATTGCTAATCTGGTCAGTGGTATCTTCTGGAACAATATCCAGTAGTTGACATTGAGGAGGGGTTCACAGAAACTAGGGATTAGATTCCCCAGAGAAGACTGAACTGCCTTCCTCATCAATCAGTAGAGGAGAGAGACGCTTCTCAAGGAGGTAGTTTGGATTAGCCAAATGAAGCCCATCTCTCTGCATCAAAGGCAGTATCAGTGGTGTAAACCAGCAAGATTAGGTGAGTGAAGTACAGGGGCCTGGAGAGGTAGATCAGGAGGTTTATGTGTATTGCATGGAAATGAGCTGTTGGGAACTTAGAAAGATTAAGATATCTTAGTAACTAAGGGAAGGAGATTCTTCCCAACCACACAACAATGGTTGCCTGCTTGTCTTATGGAGCAGCAGCTCTCTGAAATGGCTCTAGATAGATAAAATTAAAAGCTGTGAGCAAGCCCTGTATCTGTTATCCTGTAGCAAGGTTTACAAAGCTTTTGATAGTACAGGATGAATGCTTATAGTTACCTAGCCTTACTTCAGGTGTAACACAGGCAATGAGGTTCCCTTACTACTTCTGCAGAGTTGTACTCTTTTGCGATGTAAGCATAGCCCAAACTTGTGTAACTTGTGATTTGAAGTAGAGCCCACATTTTAGAAAAACATGCAATATTGGTTTGTAGTCAAATGACAAACTTGGTTTCAGTTGCTAAATCTTCCTTACTGCTAACTAAGTGTTGGGTTTTTTAAATTTGAAGTCAGAATGTTTCCAACTCCCATTCATTAGATAATGTTATCCCTCTTTTTATTAACAAGTAAGGGGTTTTATGCATGTTTAGAATCCACAGTGAATGCATCATTAAGTTACTCTTTAAAAAATTAAAAGCTTTTTAAGATGCTCATCTAAAATAAATTTTCATACTGTTCTGTGGCTGTTGTGGTGTTTGAATGCTCTGGAGAAGACTCCTTTTTTAATGGGTAAAAATTATGAAGAGTTATTTTCTAACTTACTGTGATAGCCAAAGGCTTAAGAAGACAAGTCAACCACTGCATCAGCTCTTGGAAAGGAAATCAGCCGAACATGTCTATCTGGTTTAGCACCAGATTTTGGCAGAGACGCAGCATTTAAACCGATTAATACGGTTAATAATGTTTAGATTGTATAGATTGTTTTTTAGAGTGTTCCCAGCTAATGATAGTCATTAATCTATTGGTAAAGTGAGTCTTGAGCTTTCTGTTCTCATCTCTATTTTTGTTTTGTTTACTTGAATAGATTTTTAATGTGATAATGTCCAGATTGTTTTTGATAGCTTGATGTAATGGCTGATTGAACTGTTCTGTTTCTTCCATTAGCTCTCATCTCCTCATCGCTGCCAGTATTACTCTGAGTAGCTGCCCTCCTCCACTCCAACATCAGTAGTGTGGATTTGGGGACAGGAGGGTTAGTGTTCAGGGGGGTTGGTCATTTTCTGCCAGTTTGCTTTAAATTTTATGCTGTTTGTGTTCATGTTTCTGCCATTAAATCATGACACTGTGGTGTGGGTTTCCTCTGCTCTGCTGAAGATACTCAAATTTTATTTACTCTTAATCCTCATCACCTGTCCTCTCCCATATTCTGAATGCATTGGTGTTGTTGAAATTACACTCTGGCACATAAGAATTAGCGGCAATACCTCTGGGAGGATGTGAGAGCAGTCTGTGATGTAGCTGGGTCTTTAACCCCATAAACTGTGCCAGCTCTTATGCAGCTCCTATTCTCTCAGCAGTCTGATACACTGCGGCATATGGTGTACTAAAGCCTTTCTCCAGTTGTGCAATGTCGGATTAGACTAGGCAAGGGTGATGCTCCCTTCCAGTTGGGAAATTCCTGGAAGAGTGAGATGATCCTCACTTAAAGAGTTTTCTCAGTGAGTTTCCTGGGTTTACATGGATACACTGTTGCTTTTAACTAGAGAATTGGGCAACATCTTCCTAATCTTGATGATTTAGGGACAGTTAAATGAGGGTAGCTCTTTGGAATAAGAATGTCATTTTATCTATTTATTTCTTAACACTGAGCTTCCACTGTGGTAGCTGAGTTTTAACCAGCCCTCCTTTTCTGGTATCGTGAAAGTATTGTAAGTGAAACACCCACCTTAATTCTCCTAAGTTTTCTGTATCCTTTCCAGTTCTCCACATTTTAATTCATCTCTGAAGCATCTTGTCCTGTCAGGTTGCCATACGCTGTTTTGAGTCACTGCTGGCAAGAATGTAAACACCCCCAGTATTGAGTCCTTCCATGGTAGCGCTGCCACTCACTCTGCTTAGCTTGGCTCCCACTCAAGCGCTGTAGTGACCCTGATGGTTTCATTGTGCTGCATTGCAGGATTTGAGCAGTGCTGAAGCTTGCTGGTGTTTGTATTTGATTTTTCATGTTGCTGAGCCTCTTGTTCAAGTGTTTTCAATTGCTCCAGTGTCAGTGGGAGAGGAAGATAAAAAAGGTGCTGAGTAGTTCCAGCAAGGTGTTGCTATGTCACCCCCAAAAACAGATCAGCCAATGTCACTGTGAAGTTTATTACCTAAGAGGGAAGGGGTTAAATTGGCGGGGGGGGGGGAGTGTTACTCTTTGGTGTTAAGTGACACAGGTTGTACCACAAATACAGTATTTCTCACTTTTTTTTTGCTTTTCATTTTGGTAGACTACAGTGCTTTATAATCATTTGCAGCAAAACCAAATAAAAATACTTTATCTGTTTAGTCTTGATGCTGGTAGGGTAAAGACTGCTCCTACTTGGGAGTATGTTCAGCAATATCCCGCTTATTCTGTTGCATTTAATCTGAAAATCTCATTTAGGGTTATCAAAGTAGGGTCAAGTGTTTGACAGTTTTGTAGTAATTACTCCATAGCTATGAAGAATTCGCTCAGTTTTCAAGGAACAAATAGGGCTTTCGGTAAAATAACAAAATCCATGGGAAGTTGGTTTTGGTTTTCATTTAAATTAATAATTCATATTTTCATAGTTGTCATTAATGTTTTTATTAAAATCATATTTTGCCTTGAAGAAACAAGACCTTTATGAGCCTTCTCTTTAAAAAAAGGTATGGACCTGCCTCTAGGATTTTGTTGTTACTTCCTCTCAATTATGCAGCACAATAGACATGATTTATTGGGGAGTGGTAGAGAGGAGGTTAAGTGTTCTAGTTGATTATATATGAGTGTTCACATACAGTTTACCCAGGAAAATACTATAAAGGCAATTTCAGAATTCTTCCTTTTATAGAAAAGGGTCTGCATCAAAGTGTTGCAGACTGGTGAGTGATCCAGAAAATCCCAGTAGCTTTAGATGATTTGAGTAAAATTTGTTGGCAAAGTACTGTCCCTGTATTGTTTAGTCATGCTGAGTGCCTATTATAAAGAAGTGTCAGTTTAAATAAAAACTGGCTTCCATGAATTAAAACCTGGTTTATAAAGATAGTTGGTACAGAAGAAAGGACACTGACATTGAAGGAAAAAGATAATGATTATGGGGATACAGTTCATCACACAACTTTTGCATTTGCAGGTGTTGAAAATAATCCTTCTTCCTTCTTTGAACTGTTTCTTTGTCCCCCTCTACTTCTGAAAGACTGATGAGAACTGTCTTTTGGAGTTTCTGGGAAGTCAGCTCCAAGAAAAAATGTGAAATATTATCATTGTATTTCATCATTTCTGTAGAAATTAGGTTTTAAAATTCCATTCCAAACCATGTTCTTAGCTCTACCTTGATCCTTTAAATAGAACAGCCTGTAGAATTGTTTTGATTGATAAATACAGAAGCAGAAAAAAAAATCCATTTTAAGGAAATAGCTAAAATATTTTTGAGGACATTGATTAAATTATTTTTTGATCAAAGGTTCTTTCTTAAAGAGGTGCAAGAATCAAAGCTTTTTGTGTCAGTGCACTATACTAAGCATGGTTTTTACCGTAGATGTTGATTGATGGATGAAAAGCATTAGAGGCAACTATTACTGATTTACATTGACAGCAGTCCATAGGTGGTTCTACCACAAGTTCTTTTTCAGGTCTGTAGGTTGTAAAATGACTCCTCTGGTGCTTGACAGAGGTTTTGAGGAAAACCGAACAGGACGTGCGTCTCTGTAGCCTTTTGGTATTTGGTGGGTAGTTTATGTGGCAAGATGTGCCAAGGCAGATTGGAAGGTAGACAGACCAGGAAGGGGAGCAGGAAGGTTTAATAGACTTTTAGCCCCAGTGAACAAAATTAAGTGTGAAAATCCATATCCCAGAGATTTGGGAGCTTTTAAAAAATAATATTATGTTAATGTGTAAAACGAAGTTTGTGAAATACTTGTGACAAGCAACCAACAAGAAGCTATTTCATTGTCTGCCTTTTACCACTCTCTCTTTGTATGTGATGTTGCTAACATGAGAGGACTGCCCCTCACCAAAGGTTCGCTTGGCCCAGGTTAGGCTTTGGGTGAGACTAGCAGCTAAGAAATATCCTTGCAGAGGTCCATGTATGATGCTGGGGGCTGAAGCAGGAGCAAACCCTGGCCCTGTGCCTTTCAGCCAGGACAGTGATTCTCCAGTGGAACAGTTCAGCAGGCCAGAGTCAACATCAGTATTTTCTCAGACCAGTGCACCGTATTTTACCCTCTGGCTTCTAATGAGCTACTGTTTAATGTAATTTTGTAAACCTTCAAGGAACCACTAAGCATACGCTTGTGGGAACCACTGTGCAAGCTGAGAGGGACAGAGGTTTCAAGTCCTGCTGCTGGTCAGCTCAGTTATTAAACATGGCTAATGTTTGCACACAGGTTGTTGGTGTGGTTTAGGATTTACATAGGATGAACAGTAATTTGCATTTAAACCATTTTATTAGACTAGCTTTTTGCAAGTAGTTGAAATAAAACAGGAATTTGGATATGTATTCCAAGATACCAGAGCACTGACTGAAGAATGAAGATAGTGGTAGCAATGTTTTGAGGCTGTTTTCTGAATTTTCACTGCCACATTCCCCTCTGTTTGCCAGCCTTTTCAGAAGCAGAAGAGGTTGCAGGGAAATGTTTTGCATGCATGGTGTCATGTTTCATTATTAACAACCTCAGAAATTAAAAAGTTATGTCAGACCTCATCACAATTTATTGTGGTATTACAGAATTTGAGTCATAGTTCAGTTTTGCTTTTCTTACTTTCTGTTTTGTGAGCTTTAAAGATGTTCTCAAAGTGCATTTGCAAACTTTTCTGGAGTTTAAACCACATTAAAAGCTTACGGGGCTTAGAACAGTTCCCTTCTTCATATAAATGCTGCAGTCCTCTTCTGTAAACAGATTGTTTTATCAGGGCTTACCTTAGAGAACCATCAGGAATCAAACAAATTGATAACTCCTTTGTGTGTGCTGAATCTGATTAGGTATGTGCTGCTAAGAGCTCTCCAAAAGCCATATTACATTTGCCACAAACTTTGTAAGCTTCATTATTAAATTGTTTTGATCCTCAAAAGCAGTGGTTTCACTTGGTTGTTAAGATGAAAACAAGGATATGCATGTTTAATATAGATGCATATGTTTAATTCATGCATATACATATAATAAAGTCTCTGTGTATATACATGTGCATATATATGCGTGTGTGTATGTGCATGTGTGTGTATATAGGAACATATGTACAAGCAATAGTACAGTGCTACTTAAATTCAGGACATGAATTCTTAATCAGGACAGAAGACCTAACCCAGAGCAGAGGTGTGAAACAGAGAGGGCTGAGATCAAAAGTACCCTAAGTCAAAAAGAGTGATGAAATGATACTGATAACGCAGAGTATGCACATCACTTGGGTGTAGCAGAGTTGTTGGAGAACAGGGCAGAAATGCAAGTATGGATTAATAATATATCTAAACGTGATCGGAGTGTAAAGAAAGAAGGGTAAAAGGTTGAGCTCTGATCTTTTCCAGAAGACTGGTAAATGGAAATGATGATGGTGGAGATTCATTAAAGAAAGTTCTCCATTTAATTATTTTTCTCTTTACATATTCATACAGCATCAGAAACTGCAGAAAGATCAAGGAAGCAGATGAATTGTACATTTTGGCACACAAACTAAAATAATATAGAATATAGCAGTCCCTGGTTACCAGCTGGTGTTTGAGCTGAGGTAGACATTGCTTCAGGCAACACCATGTGCACATGCCATATGCGTGTGTATATGTATTTTATACACGTGACATTGTAGGAAGACATACTTTGTGTTGTTGAAAATAAAATGTGGGTGCTGGTGTTTTTGGATTCCTCTAGAGGATATGAGAGTTCAGGTGGTTTTGCTCTTCCCTCTGTGATGGGTGCTGCTGGTGATGTTTCTGAAGGTAAAGTAGGTGAAGATTTTAGGGTTTCTTCCTCGTTACTGTTACTGACACAGTTTCACATTACAGACTTGCATGAGGCCAGATTATCTAAATTATCCTTGGGGTGTCCAAATTTACCATGGTACTTTTGTGGCATGCAGGCTGATTGTGGTTAGTACCCATGGTGTGAGGAGCCTGTCGGGGCTCTCCTCAAGCACCAAGTCCCTTTTAGTTACATCACCATACGTAGAAAAAGTGAGATCATTGGGGCATCCCGAATTCACAGATGCTATTGACACGCACGTTAGACCTCTGCTGGCCTATCGCCCTTTCTGAAAGAGGCAACTCTTAACGAAGGGTGAGTGAGTTGGTAGCGGGTTTGGGGCCAGTGCTCTTGAGGCGAGGCGGGCCGGCGGCGGGGCGGCGCCGCCTGCAGAGGGCTCTGTGACACCGCGTATTCCCCAGCTAAGTGCAGTCGGCGGCGGGGGAAGGGAGCGCGGGGATAATGCTTCCAACAGTCTGGTCTTAGTCTGGTAAACAGACTAGGAATTGTGGGCTAAGTCCTTTTCCTCAGGCTTTGCACCAAGACTGAGATCAGATGACTCAGTGCGGACTCATTATTTTAATAGCCTACAGCTAGTTCACATAGCAGCGGGAGTCCACAAAAAAGGCATTTAATTGTTGAAACTCAAACTGGTACATTGTAACTGCAGATTATAGTATTCAGATTTAAGTGATTCAAGTAATTTATAAAGCTTTTGCACAAGCAAACTGAAAGTTAAAAATACTGATATTGTAATAAAAAGTAAATTTTGTGCATTAAGACCCAATTAAAGAGCATGATTTCATTTAACAAACTTAAAACAGGCAGGTGATATTTGCCGATATTACTACAGCTGTGTTTTACATTAGGAAATTAATTAAAATAGTCATTTATACTTTTTTCCACTTGCAAGTCTTGAGCCTTTCTGTATTACACCATCTATTTTCTCTTCAATCATTGTGTTACAGTGCATTTGTAATCTCACTTAGCAGGCTGCATCACAACTTTGGGTTTGGGTTTTTTTTTCCCTTACCTAATGAAAAACTGGCTTTCTGCAATAATGCCAGTGAAGCAGATTAAACAGTGCTGAAGGAACTTCCCTGCTGTCTGCCTGAGAGGCAGTGCATTGTTAGTTATTCGGATGTCAGTCCTTTTCTTCCGCATCCTAGCAGGGTTTCACTGGTTTCATCAGATTGCTCTGAGCTGGAGGTGGGAGGGTGCCTGCCGGCAAGGGCCGCGAGGGTATGGTTTTGGTTAGATTGAGCAAAACTGGAGGATTTAGTGCTCTCACATACATACTGCCTGCGTCTAGTACAGTAGCGCACCCAGAAATTAACGGGGGCAAAAATTCAAAATGCAAATCGGTGTTCTGCTTTTATACCTCACAGATGAATAATGGGGCCTTGGGAGTTATTCTTGAGTCTTAGGTGCTTCCCCTCCTCCCCTTCCCAAACTACTAATACAGTGATTATGTAATGAACTGCTAACTTCGTCAGTCATTTGTTCCTCCAGGCAAATCAACTTAAAGTGTAGAAAGGTACATTTTTAAAATAGCATGTCATTACAGAAACAAGAGTTCATTCTTTCTGCATGAAAGAGCAAAACCACTGTATGTTTATTGTCTTCCTTTTCCACTTTCTCTTGCCTATCTTCACCTGAAATTTTTGCCTTTAGGAGGAATCTTTTGTATCAGCTATTTTCTGGACATGTGACTCGTTGCAGCAGGGACTGAAGGTTTGGGAATGTTCAGTTCGCCGTTTTAGTGGGGCTGGGTTGTTTGCAAGTTGCTATCTTCCTTCCAAACAACTCGCGATGCCTGAAAATTTGGTTTATTAAGACCAGACATTTCACATTCCTAATGCTAAGATTGCTGCAATTTTCCATTATAAGCTTTACCCCACCCAGTCCTCTGAATACAGACTTTTAAATCAGTTTTTTAAAGTGCTTCTTCGTCTAAATCTTCACTTAGATCTGAAGCTCGGGAAAGCATCGTTTCAGTTGAATGCTCTTTCTGAATGGGAGGACCATATTTTGTATTGGTGTTCTCTGAAGCAGATTTACTCTTTCTTTAAAAATCAAACAGAGACTGCATTGAAAGGGACATTGGTGTCTCTGTTCGAAAGAAAATCAGCATCTATAGGTTTTAGGAATTAATGTATTATGCAGGCTGTTACCATTTTCTTTTACTACCTTTTTACTGAACAGGTATTCTGGATTGCTCACTGTACTGATGCTGCTGGAGGAGCCACTGCAGGCAGTACGTGATACATTTTTGAAAGACTGAAAAATTTATTTGTTAATGTGTTTGACTACTGCTGTGTAAAATACCAAAGATTAGCTTATTTATGCAGATTGACATTAGACTTCCTTATAGCTAGTATCAATGTTTGGTGATAATATCTATTTTTAAATTCTTGCTTGATGAAACTGTCTCTGGGTGTTGACTTGAATTCTCTGAAGAACTCGGTATGAAACAACACAAGAATACCCGGACTTAAGTGGAATGTTACAGGAATAAAATATCTGACATTTCAGCTCCCTGCTTCTTAAAGCTGAAAGTCCTTGAGGCATCAATAAAACCAAACCAAGTCCAACAGTAAAACTGCATGTCATGCGTACATAGATCTATTTCTATGTAAGGCTGACTGAAATAAATTGTTTTTGCATAAATAGTTATAATAAGCTCTTCAAGAAGGAAAGAGGGTGGACCAGTAGTGGAAAAAAATACGATATTTTAGGTTAAGCACATCTGAAAGTAAAACATCGTACTGGAACTAGGCAGTTTGACAATACTTGAGCCTGTGCAGGCAGCCAGAGCAGGGCTGGTACACTACTTAGTCTCACGCAGGAACTATTTTGAGGTTCAAGTCAAACTTAGGAGATACAGACCCCTTATTTTTATTCTATGAGCAGCTTAATTCCATCTTCTCCAAGGAGATTGGAAATTTATTTAAGTTCACAGTTGCTACAAATAAAAAGGCAAATACAGTTTAACTCTCACCACACTTTCCTCCCATTAAAATAAAAGGCAAATTTTTACTTTGCCTTCAACAATTTTGCAGTTCATTCCTGTGGAAGCATAGAGTAGTCTAATAAGTCATATAGTGAGAAATAAGAATATTTTATTTTTTCAGCTGAATAACTGATAGGTTAAATTAGCGTATTACTAAAAAGATACCATCGGTACACTTTCATGTGAGACCCCCTTTACTCATTATAGTAACTTCATACTAAGATTAATTGGGCGGGGTTGTATATGTGATGCAAATTCAAAAACTGTCACCATGCACTTTTAGAATCATGTGTTAAAAATACTTTAAATGTACGAATACTCCTTTGTGTTTCATGTTACCAATGCCTGCTAAGATTCTCATTTTGATCTCTAACATTTTATGGCTGTGTGACATTGCAATATTCCTGTAGGATATGAACTGAAATGTAAGGATTCATGAAGTTATCTTCAAGAATTAATTAAGCAATAACCCATAAAGTATCTGTTGTTAGCAGCAGGCGATGACTGGTGTGTTTGCTAATGGCTGTACCTGAAGCCACGGCTGATGCATGTCCTAATAAGCCCATTAGTAAATGCAGGGAGGATGATGTCTGAGCCGAGGATTGCTCCGTTGCAGTAAAGGGTTTGCTGCAGCATTTGAAAATCTAGTCTGCAAGTGTGTGTTTGGCACCATCTGAGTGCTTCTTTTTTACGCCAGTAGCAAAACTCTGAAATTAATTGGATGAGAAATAAGCTGATGTGGCAGAGCACAGCACATTGAGCACTTTGGTCAGATGTGCTTGAGAAGCTTATCACAGCTTCTTAAACTCTTATTTATTTGTTAGAGAGGTGACAACATCATGCCAAACAGTGGTTGCCTTCTTGCTAATTACTTCCTTCAAGTTTGTCTTTTGCTTAACTCTTGCCTCTCACTCCATGGAAGTTACATGAAGTCACAGATAAGTTGTAGCTCCTTTCTGAAACTTATTTACTTCAAAATAGGGTAGAAAAAACTGGGGAAGGAATGGGAGGGGAAAGGAAGAGAACTAGCAGTATGTTTCTAATGCTTTGGAAATGAATGTTGCTCTCAAGTTGATTTGGGTGAGCTCTAATTTTATTCCTTTTAAACACAGAAATGTCATTTGTTTATTTTAACAATGATAGAAAGACGATGTGGGCTTCTCCTTGAGTCCCAGTTATGAGTCTAGGGGTAAGTAATGACTTTTCATTCTGAGTGAAAGATCTAAAATAAGATCTGTCCTGATCACATTATTGGTCTGATGTTGTCTATCCAATGTGCATGTTTTCTGTCAATTTAAAAAAAATTATAAAATGCAGTCCTGGGTTTTTGCATTTGCTGCATGACCTACACAAAGTGAAGAAAGAAAAGGCCAAATGACTTTGTTGTTTAAACAGACAAAAACCTAAAAAACAAAAAAATTCCTTCTTTGGAAGATTCAGAACAGAACATTCATTTCTAAGTAAATAGCTAGTTTTATGGTGGGGAGAACATACAACACTGATCTAATTGTTCTTTATTTTTTTAATTGTAAATTAAAGATTACAGTTAAACTGTAAAGGTTACAGTTGGTGCTCCGTGAAAAGTAGGCATAGTAAACTAAATGTAGGCATGGTGCTAACAGAATGAGGGGTCAGGGATGGAACACAGAATTAAAAAAAAAAACTCTTTCTCAAAGAGAAAATTTAAGATAAATGTATTAAATATGTATAGATATATAATCCATTAAATAATATGAAATGGGAAGGTAGGTCTTATATCCAGTGTTTGCGATCTATTACAAAGAAGTGTAATTCACGCTGATGTTTTTGTCTGTATATTCCTGAGATCAAGAGGGATACTGAATTCCTTTCTAGTACTTTTAATTGTGCTTGTATTGATCAACAGTGAATGAACACACATGTTCCACTGCAAGCAAATGTATTGTTTGGTATGGTTAGGCAATTGCTGCTTTGGTTTTATTCTGTTTGAGTATTAATAGATTATTTGGCATATCACCATCCTTTAGATCCACTTACATATGTTTAACTATGAAATTACTCAGCCTTCTGAATCGATTTTCTGTGCAAAAAGCGCAAAATATCTACTTGGTGGCTATTTTATTGTGCCATATTGTATCTTGTAAGAATGTGTGAAGAGCAGACAATTAGAGTAAACCCACTGAACTCTTGCTCATATTGAACAGTTTTGATAAGGCTGCAGCCTTGAGTCTGCTGTCAGCAACATGAGTACAACTGCACGTTGTGTTCCAGTCTTTTTCAGCGATGAGGCAGAAACTCAGTGTGAAGTCTGCTTTAAACTACTTATTTTAAGGTACATGTGCATCCTAATAATCTCTACTACATCTGTCAAAGAAGCACATATTCAGAAAAGTGGGTATTACACTATATCTGATTTTGTGGTGATATTTTTACATCTTGAGAAAACAGGTTGAATAATGGAAATGAAACAACTGTACCAGCAATAAATTATCCCAAAGACAACAAATAAAAAGAAATCTGATTCTGTCCTATCTCTCCAAGATACTCATCAGTTTGTCATAAATACTCCTTATTTAGGACATAGGGAAAGCTTTCAGTAGATGAGTCTGAGTACTGGCACTGAGAGTGAACACTGAATTTCTTTGTGAGACTTGATTTCAGATGGGTTTCCATGTTGAAGGCCAGCTTAGATGAGTGGCGTTTCTGCAATGAATGTCGGGCTGGAAGAATTCTTTCCAGAAGCTTAAAACTGCTCTTTACTGGTTTGTTTTATCAGGTTAGTGCCTGTTGTGAAATGGGATACAGGTTCAGGGGAATAATTGAGAGGGGATTATTCTTTTGTGCTGTTTCTCCCACATTTCTAATGCTTTTTTGTGAAATCAGAAAAAAAAGAAGGTAACAAAAGGGAGTTTTGTATAAATCATATGTTTTAGCATTATGCAAATACTCTCTAGTCTAAGTAGCGTGGGCATGTGTGTGATTATGGATGCATCCTAATGTGGCTTTTTCACACTGACATTGCTTCTTGGGGTTTTGTTAAAATTGTAATGGAAGCTCTCTAAGGAAAAAATGCTTGATAGCTTCTGTGAGGCAAGATTGGTCTGTACAGAACTGCAGAATGCTTCTGTTTCCCGCACACTACAAAGAATGGAATGTGAAAGTGCTCAAGGGTGCTCATCAAATAATTTGAGTTAATGGATGGTATGAAACTTGCTTTTATATTTCTTCCCTCATTATCACATAAAGAGTGTGGCAAGGCGTTACTGGGGACATGGATTGGCTTTACTTTGGCCCAGTTTTGTGAACTTCAACTGAGAAAAGCCTTTCATCCCTCCCAGGGGACAAGACAGCCTGCTGCTGAACTCCTACCATTTAGATTTCACCAGATTTCTCCTGAACCTAATAACAGTTCAACTTAACAGTTGTCTTCTCTTCCCAGCATTAGCTGAACCAAACCATGTTGCTTTGTCCTTGCTTGCACAAGCAGCAAGAAGTGTGGAGGACAATTCCTGAGGGGTTCACTAGTGCATGTCAGGGTCCACAGGGTCCTACCATACTGAAATGGGGTCCTGCCTTGAGAAGGGGATCCTCCGAGTCCCTCTTCAAAGTAGTGGTGGTCTGAAGTTTTAAGATACTGCACAGCTAGAGGTGCCTTCCATCATAGCCTGCTTGGTGTTTTTTTCCCTGAGCACAGATAATGTGATGAGGAAGATGGGGAGCTAAAATTGCTGTCCCTACCTCCTTATTTCTCTTGGTGCAACACTGACAAAGAATTGTACAAACACCTTGAAACAAAAGTGGGAAAAGCCGATATAACCAGCACCTTGCTCTGATAGGTGTAAAGCGTAACAGGGGAATTAATGTGTGGCTTTCATCTATGTATGTGATTAAGTATGTGGGATGTAGTTAAGGTAGTGTATGTCCAATCTGTCAAGCAAGTTCCACCACTTTTGATCTAAATATAATACAGCCAGAAGATAACACGATGTGGGACCTGCAAGCCACACAGATGCCACACACTATGGATTTATTATTCTCTTTCCAGTCAGTCTTGAAGTTGACCAGGTGTTGGGTTAAGGAGCAGTCTGCTGCAGTATGAGTGGTGGAAGCTGAGCAGCATTTCTCATGTTCTAGTGAAGGTGATGGGCTTTTCCCAGTACAGATTAGCCAAACGAGGCAAACATGAATATGAACTGAATGTTACTATGAATGTTCTTCCATCATTATCTGTGTGATAATGAGAGAAGGTCAGAACTAATTTTATTCTCCATTGTGGCCAATGGTGAGGCACAGAACAGGGTATATGTATTACTGTCAGGTAGCATAGCTGTGTTTTTGAGCATATGGGCAACCAGACAGTGCTGTGGAGCAGTCCTGGGTTTGAGCATCTCTGTAGTGTAATCTGCTTGTTTTGCAAGCTTAGAATAATCCCCCTGCTCTCTCATGTGTGTATGCAGTAACTGGAGAATGACAGACTTGTGATCTGCACCATCTCCTCTGTTGGTCTATGTTTTAGAGTAGATCATGAAGAAACCAAATGTAGCAGGTTAATACTGAGATCCAGCAGGGTAGCTGTTATGCACCTTCTTCACTGTGAGTATGAATGCCTGTGGGCACAGAAACGGATCTAGTCCAAGCAGGGCTAACTTCCTGCATCAGCAAGCTGGAACAGCGAGGAGAAAGAGGAAAGGGCACCTCATAACCCTGAAGGCCATTATTAGCAAGATACATTCCAAGTAGCAACCTGTTTTGGTTTTGTCTGTTTTCTCTTAAGTGAGATCTCAAGTAAAATCTTTGTTTATTTGCAACTCACTTTTGTAAGTACCATCACCCTCAATCTGGATGTGTTAGCCCAGAACTCTTAAACTGTCTTTAGGATTGTGTGTAGTAAGAGTTTTATGATAAACTAACTCTGACATCCTTATGTGAGTCACATTGGGGCACAATCCTGAAACAATCAGTGCATGCTAATAGCAAATAGGAGATTTCTGTCAGATTGTATTCTGCTTCTGTTCATTCTCGATCCCAAAGCTTTTGGGGGTAACTAGACTTACAAATACTGCAAAGGTTTGGTTTGTAAAAGGCTTTTTCTTTTATTTGAACAACAACTGTGCTTTTTTTGTGTGACTTTTTATGCTGGTAACAGCTAACGCTGTTTGTATTATATTGCCACCTATATGGAAGGTTGTGCAACACTTTCCATTATAAGAGTGTTTCAGTTGCTTATTATGTTGCCAACATTCAGCTGTTTGGGCTGAAATGTTCCATGCTGGGTGTCTCCTTCAGGCTGAATTTCTTGGGAAAGTTTCAATAAAAATACTTGAACCATTCCAGGGAATGAGAGGAGGGGGAAATACTGTATTTTGGTCATGTTTATTAAAGTTGCAGCAAGCACTTGGTTCAGAAATCAATGCACCTACGTGTTTTGCAGCAGGGAGTTGAATTATTAGGAAGGTGAAAGGGCAAGGAAAGGAAAAATGGGGGAAGAAGCGATTTCTTTCCAAGGAGTGGGCTCCTCCCTGATGTTATGAACCATCTACGAGAAAGCACCCAAACACTATCTATACCTTTCGAAACAGAGTCAGGGGATGGCTGGGAACTGAGTGAATCTCCTTGTTTCACTGCACCTATGTGGTATATTGGATTTGGAGAGAGAGGTTTATGAGGTGTAAACACAATCCTATGCAGCAGGGAAGATGAGTAAAATCTGCATTGTGGTGGAACTGGAGGGATGGGGTTATGTAGTTAAGAGCTGAAAACAGCAGAGGTAGATCTGCTCAGCAAGGAGGTGGATCTGAAGGTGGTAGGAGAACTATAAGTAGGGAGGGTGGGATTTAACCAAAGTGGTCTTACAGCAGCCTTTGTTGGTTATAGTTCATACTCTGTTTCCCACGTATCTTGTGGATCTAAATGAGGCAGGGAAAATTGTGTGTAACTGTGTAATTTAGAGACCAGTATTCTGTGTTAATTCCAGCATAGTTCATTCCTGAGCACTTGATGTTGCAACCATAATGTACTTTCAACATGAAAATTAAAGCCTTTGTTGCAAATGTCATTCTATACCCATCATTAAAATGCTTGTATTGTGAGCTTTGAAGAACACCACGATAGTTAGGCACAAGTATAATACTGCATTTCAGTTAAAATAGTGAAAAATGTTTTATTTTTATCCACTTAGATGGGTTTCTTTTTCAAAATGCTAGCACTGCCAGTGCTCCAGCAAAAATATACGGGACTTTTTGGCTCTGAAAAGGTTAATTCCGTATTTAAGATATCAAGTGCTGAACTTCGCAGTGGACTCTGCCTTCCATCTCTCTCAGGTTCACAGTGTAGACAACAAATGACATTTTGGAATATAGCCAACATGCTCAGCCCAAATGGGAGCGAGTTCACAGGACAGAGAGAAGTTTCAGCTATAACTTCAAATTTTCCTGATTTTTATGGACTTCAGCCAGAGTGGTTATACTTCAATATTATTTTAACATTGTTATTTGTGGCTGAGTTTATTAAATAGCAGCGTTCATGCTGCTGCTTTTAATATCTCACAGTTGAGGTTATCTTCCAAGTTTTCAAGGATTTATAATGTTGCCATAACATTTTCTTAAGGAATAAGGCTTCCCATCCAGAAGCAAGCATACATCATGGTACAAATTCCAAAAACAGTGAATTAGATGTTTCCTAGTTAGAGAAAAGCAAATGTGTACTGAATGCCCATTTTACTGAGATCCTTTTACTTCTTTTCCTTTAATGAAATTTAGACTTTAGGGACCCATTTGTCAGTAATATCTGCACCCTTGTTTAGAGAAATTTAAAACTGAACTGTTACTATAGATACGTGCTTTTTAAATATTAACTTCATAAAAATGTCATGTCTGGGTTTGACATGATATATTGGCTCTGTTCAGCGAAGATAAGCTGTCATGTCAGATACCTGTTTATTAATGTCTGCGGATTGTGTGCTGATGTTACGTATCATGGCAAAAGGTTCCCTTATTAATGCCTTTGTGGTATAGATAGGCAGGATACATCTTTATTGCTCTGATGGTACTTAAAATTTTATGCCACAGTTTTTTGAGGCTGTGTTTAAGTACACAAATCTCTTGAAAAAGAGCTGGTTTTTTATATCTAGGCCAGGTTTTTCTTTCATATTTGGCACAAATTTCTAAAATCTCCTTTTTGGTTTTTTGTTTGGTTGGTTTTGGTTTTGTTTTCCTTTCTCCTTTCCCATTCCCTATGCATCCCTTACTGTTCCACAAGAGCTGGTTTTCCTCAGATCTGTCCATAACTGCAGTCAGGTTTGGACTCAAAGCCAGCTTGCATCCAAACTGCCCATATGTTGCTAACAGTCACAAAGCGTTGAGTTTCTGTAGAGTCTAAATGAATATAGTGGTTCATATCAATTTAAACCGTTGGTGAGAGAAGAACTGGACGATCCTACAGCACCATGTTACAGGTGCTGTGGCAGGTATTATGTGTTGTTGCAAGACCTTATGTGATGTGGTGGCCATGTTCAGAGCAGTTCTTTTGGTACTGTGGTCTGCAGAATTAGTTTGTCCAGCCAGCCTGTGGCCTTATCTTTCATACAATATCAGGATATAAAACATGAACCAGATGATTGGTGTGGTATTATTCCCTCTGCCTCCCTCTCATCAGGTTCTGCTGCTCTTCCTCAGGAGCTCAAGGTGGATCTTCCAGTCCTCTGTTGGATTCTGGGCATACATGAGGGCTGCTTCCGTATCTTCTCATATGATGAGAAACATAAGTCACATTGGTCACACAGCAAATGCAGTTGTTGCATGGCAAGAAATTTGGTAGGGTGGTGGGTTATCCATGGCTAACAGCTAAGCAGCCACATAGCCATTTGCTCACTCACCCCCACAGCCCCAGCCGGGGGGGGGGGGCAAAATAGGAGAAGCAGGAACAAGAAAACTCCTGGGCTGAAATAAAGGTAATCACTTACGAAGTAATATCTCAGGCAAAACAGACTCAGCCTGGGGAATTTAACTTAAGTTTAATTTTGCCAGTAGCATAAATATACAATTACTGAATCAAGTATTGGTTATTGAGAAACAAAAGAAAAACCATAAAACACTTGGGGGGGAAAGTCACCTTTCCTCCCGCTTTCCACTCCCTTTCCTAGGCTCACTTCACTCCAGATGTCACTCCTCCCCTCCTATTGCTGCAGACCACACTCAATCCCTTCAGTGAGGGAACAAGTGGTGCAGGGGTTGATGTCCGGTTGTGTCAGTTTCTCTCTGCTTCTCCTTGCTTGTCACCACTACCAAACTTTTGCCACCTACCCCCAAAAAACAACTCAGTATCTTCATTATTTCCTCCACAGGTTTGTTTTCTGTGGCTGCTTCTGTCTCCACATCCGTCTCATTCTCTTCTAGGCTCCTCTGAGGAGAGTGTGACTCTTGAAAGAAAGCCAGATCTCCCTTAGTCCAATACAAATAATGGTTGGCAATTTTTGTCATTCTGTTTCCTTACTGGTTTGGAAATGTGAGTGTCTAGGTGACAGCTGGCTCCAAGGCTAGTGCAATGTACTGGCTGCACCACATCCTCATGTCTCTGAATGCATGATTTGCTAAGGCTGCAAGAGCTGATCATGTAAAGATTGTGTCTTGGCTAAAACGTGGTTTACTCTGTCTAAGCTGATCAGACGGGTGTCTGGGTGTAACAACTTTTTATTCTGTATTGCATGCTAGCAAATACTGGTTTATTTGCTGACAGGTGTTATTTGTACTTTAGCATGAAGGACAGAGGACTGTGTGGACAAGGTGGTCTACCTTAGTCTGTCTTCTTAGGAATCCTTCAAAATGGCTCCTTATGCATTGGAGGGGGAAGACAGAGGATTAAAATACTGCTCAATATCCCACAGAGATGAACCCTGAGTTGCATTAGGCCTTCAGCAGCATGTACCAAAGCTCCACAGAGATATCTCATTTGGTTTTCAAGAGTTGTGAATTCTGGCTTGAGGAGTTGCAGTTCAATTGGACATCTTCTACGTGAAGCAACATTGTCTAAAACCTGTAGAAAAAGAATGTGATTATCCTAAGTTGGAAATTACATATACAGTGTAATTCGTACTATCCCTTTAGCCTTCAGATTCAATACATTTGCCCCTGACATTTTTCTCTCAGCTACTTTTTCACAGAAGGATTGAATGTAGTTATTTTAAAGTATTGAGTATAGGTATTATAATATTGTCTGCAATGCTGATCTCTGGTTGGAGTTTTGAAAAAACCTGTGTGTTTGCACATGGTGCAAATATCTTATATAAGTTCTGTTGAAATCTGAAGGAAATGACGCAGACCTTGAACACAGAAATAAAGCCATTGATGAAAAAGTCTGTATTCTTGAAATCTGTGTGTTGCAGAGGAACTTCTTGTGGCTGAATCTGGAGCTCTGTTCACTGAGGGTGAAAAATACTTCACCTACAGCTTGCTTGTGGACAGTGTTTCAAGCCTCTCATCCTCATGATTGTCCTTATTCTAGATTTATGACCGATGCAGCTCGACGTGAGCAGGAGTCTTTGAAGAAAAAGATTCAGCCGAAACTCTCTTTGACTTTGTCAAGCACAGTGTCCCGTGGGAATGTATCTACTCCACCTCGCCACAGCAGTGGAAGCCTTACTCCTCCAGTCACCCCTCCAATTACTCCCTCCTCTTCATTTCGCAGTAGTACTCCTACAGGTAAGCACCTAGCATTTGTTTTATCCCAGATAAGACGGCAATTTTGCTACATGGCATTTGGAGAAAAATAGACATACTGAGGCACTGGGAAGAAAACCCCTAAAATTAAAACAGAATAGCTTTGGGCTCTTTCATTTGCATTTGGTTTGCAGTCTCTAAAATGTGTTTTTTCTTTGCTAAAGCCGAGAAGGATACTTTTACTGGAATTATTACACTAAAAACCTAACCTCACCAGAAACACCAAATGTTTCAGAAGACCCCTGATATATCAGTAGGAGAGCTATGCATGTGGTATACACTGCCTGTTTAAGGTACAAGTTTTTTACACTACTTGGAGAAACTGAAAATCGCTTGCTGTGCTGAACCAGATTCATGGCCCAAGTCAGTCTGGTTTATATTAGGTAGAGATCTTGTCAGATAATTTTGATACACTTCAGATTAAGTACCAATTATTTCCTTCTAAAAAGCTATGTATGTAATACATCTGTTCTCTTCTGTAATAAGTAGGCTCAACATATTCTTCTTTATAGGAAATCACACGAGCATCCCTGCCTTGATAAAGGGTTATGCCATGTGTTTTATAGAAGTGATTTAATGTTTTAGTATCAGTGATTAAATGGAAAAGTTGAAGCGTTCCTCATAACACTCTTTCTGGAAGTTCTGAAATTAATTGGTTGTGCATTATGTCCCTGGATATGAAAAAGGGGAGCATGTTGAGAATAGCTCAATGATAAATTCCTAATGTAATTCAGAAAATTTTAATAGATTTTCTTAATTATCTCCTATTTGAAACAATCTGATTTTTTTCCTTGACATCCTACAGATGCCAAGGAATTTCTGCTTTCTTCTGTTTTGCTTTTGCATAGCTCTTCCTGAGAAGGCTAATTCATGATGTGGTCAGGTAGTATAACTGCACATCTGTCAGGAACACTGGTTAGCAATGTACTATTTGAAACATGTTCCATCAAATACTAAAGAAAAAAGGCAACATCTGTCTACTGAAGTACTTTTTATTTTTTTTTTATATTTTTCAAACCTTTTAAGTTACTCAATGTTGTTTTACCTTTAGATAAGAGACTCAGCTTCTCATGGCTGAGTTTCTAGAGTCCTGCCTGCCAGGTTAAAGTAATACCACCTTCCACTTTCTTCAGCCTCTGTTCCAAGTTCCCCATTGGAGCCCTGTTGCAAAGTTAGGGCTTGTAATAGCCTGGTAGAAAAAAATTAAGTATTATTTATTGAAGGATTTGGGGTTTTTAAAGTAACTATCAACTAAGTTGCATTTCAGCAGTCTCTGCCCAGAATTTCTATTTTTATCATCTTAAAAGCTTTTATGGGTCTAAAATAAGCATTGATATTTTTTTTGATAAGTACAGATTTTTTCCCAGTGTTTGCTTGGCGTAGGATTTTGGTCTCCGCAGTGGTTCTAACCTATATAGGTGAGGTAGGTGCTCAGAATCATGCTGTGGCTGAGTTTCTCGTTCTGTTCGTGCAGTGCCTGTAGAGGGAGCCCAGGAGGGCCAGCAGACTAATTTTAAATAGGCAGCTCACGTGTCTGTTGTTGGCTGATGCAAATCTTTTTCCCTCAAGTGCAAGTGTGTATGGCAATTAACTAGCGAGGTGATAAAACCAAGGATAGTTAGGCAAGATCTGTTTCAGGGAAACAATTTGGAGTATGTAAATTGTCCTGCATTTCAGCTTCGCAGTGCCTACACAACTTCCAAGCCCTACAGGCATACCTTCCACTGCATCCAGTCAGAATGAAGAATACGGCTGTATTCCTTCCGTGAGATCCTGTTTGATTTGTACTCCAAGCAAACTCTTGTTAACTCATCTTTGAATACAAGTAAACATGTATGTTGCGGTAACTTAAGAAAATAGAATATTTTTCTGTAGGTTGCCTAAAAGGGCATCATCTGGGTTGATGTTAAGTATTTGTTATAATCCAAATATAATTCTTGTCCTCATCCTCCTCTAGACCTATACTTTGCCAAGCTATTAGTGAGAAATTCAGAATGGCAGTTTCTCTTCTATTATCTTCCATCTCAGTTGTTTGATACTGTGTTAGGATACCAGACTTCAGCAGCATGCCTGGGATTACTGTTACTGCACAAGGCGTAACTCAAAGCTGGTGCTGCTTCAGATGCCACAGAGAAAGCATGCCTTGCAAACTGGTAAAATGGCATATACATACGCATGTCATTCAGCAGAGTGTCCTTCGTGGCTGTTTGCCATTCTTGTTTCAGGTAGAAAGCAGAAACCTCACTCATCTTCTATGTCCCATTTTCCACATACTGTCCTCCCTTTAGGTATGCTGCTCATCTGGGCTTTCCTAGGTGTGGTAGTCTTATCTTGGGTGAAGCCAGCAGCTACCTGAATCCCAGTCATCTTTGTGCACATGCTTACAGCTAAATCCTGCCATTTCCTGATGCTGTTAAGCTACTGTTGCCATTTTTCAACAAAGCATAATTTCATATAGTGATCTCTCATCCACATATTAACCAGATGTGAACCACTTAGCTTGTGAAATTTGATAAGAAACTGTTCAAGGTGGTTTGGCTATGGGGAATGTTTGTTAAGTTTTGCAGTAAAAATCCCTGCCAAAAGACTATAGGCCAAATTCACAGACAGAGCTGAGCAGCTTCCAAGCTGACACACATACATGTTGCAGACGTTGCATGCATATGTATGGCACCTTCTTCTGTACAAATGAAATCAGTCATGTAGGAGCAGAAATATTCAGCAGAGAAGTGTTCTCTTCAAGGCTCTTCTCAGGTAATGAGTCAGACATGTGTTTATCTGCAGACTCTGTATGTGTTAGTCCCCCAGAATGGCCCATTTGTGGTTTTGGTGGGTAGTAGAAATGTGCAGCAGTTAATTTTACTGTCCTTCCCTCTGTTCCCTCGGGGTGACGGGCATGTACACTCTGCTTACATTTGGCTTTTTATTCCCTCCCCTATAACAGGTTTTCTCCTCTTCTTAAGACCTGTGTCCTCTCATGATTGTAGAAAGTTCACTTGAAAAGCTTGTTCCAGTTTTTGTTTTAACAATACTGTCTCCCAGGAGTAAGCTTAAATGCTTTCCTTAGAGTTTTCAGGCAGAATTTAGCAAAACAAATGGCTTCTATTAGCTATATAGGCTCCTTAGGGTGATAGGGAAATATTGCTAAGTAGCACCAGCACACAGCTTATTTTGGAAAGATGTTAATGGTCTGCAAACATTGAAATATCTCTTTATTTAAGGAGCGCTCAATTAAGTCGCAAAAACTTATGTTGCCTTTATATTTAAATGTCAATTTTAAACCCACAAAACTAATGAAGTCTAGTTATGGATAAAACTGGGGCTGACATTGCATCTTTAACATACGCTGTTAATTTTTTAAATGTTTTCATACATCAGTGTGGCTCACAGATGAGATTTCCTGCCCCAACTTCCTGGCTTTGGAGTGTAAGTCAGAGCATTGACATTCCTTTGAAAACTATGATATCTCCTCATACTGAAAAGCTTTAAAAGAGATTCTGTGATAGTAACTTAATAGTAATCAATTATTAAAATAACCTGGTCCCAGTCTTAGTTATAAAAGTAATTCGTAGTAATGACTCTCAGACGTCTTTAAAAAATAAAGCCATTTTTGCATTGAAGGGGTGCCAAAAATCCTCTGAAACCGCTGGATTGTGTTTGTTCGGTTTTTCTTCCATATTTATGACTTTTTTATTTCTCTGGTTTTTAACTTTTTTTTTTTTAATTATTGTTATTTTTATTATTATTTAAACGATTCCAGACCTGGGATAGTAAATTTCAGCCTGGAGTGAATTTTTGGCCTTCTTATAAATCCTAAAGCAAGAGTTTAATACTACCAACTGGCTTTTTTAATGGCTCAACCCTAAGTCTTGCCCACTCCCAGAAAAAAGCTGGGATATTTGAAAACCTCATAGTTAGCATTACATGTTGCTCTGAAGAAACTGGCTTTCAGACCTCCTTTCCTGTTTATTTTGATTTTAATAGATGACAAGTTATAATATTTATGCTGGTTTAACAGGTTTATAGACCTACTTACTGCCTGATCGTCTTGGGCAGCGGGTGGCAGCCGGTCCTGGCAGTGAGCACTGAGGATGCTATGGTTGGCTGGAACAGCTGCAGCTGTCGGTCAGTCCTTCCTCTTGTAAAGCAGATGAAAGAAGAGAGTTTTCATGGGTGGTCATAGCTGAGCCCATGAGAGAACTAGCCAGTCCCATTTTGGTTTGCAACTGTCAGTTAAGTAGGTGACTATTATTAATTAGGACAAATGCCTTTCTGGGGAGTCATATTTGTGCAGTCATTTGACTACATCTGAAAGATCTTACCTTTCCTTAATATGGCAAACTTCCTTGTAATTTCTACTAGCCCAATCTCAGTATTTGCAGAAGTGACCCCATTTGCTGCTCACAGAAAATAACCTAATTTCTCAGCCTCTTTTTTTCTTTTTCCTTCTAGTAAAACGTGAAAGCAATAATGAGTTTTAATTTGGAGTAAAAAACATGTTGTAGGATTGACCATAACCTTTAAGGAATCTGAGATCTAAACAGTGATATTGTAATCATATATGCCTAAAATTTCAGTACAGGAATATTTTAATACTAAAAAAACCCTATGACTGAGGCTTCCAAGTTAGTACTATTGACATAGAAACCATTACATTTACCATCTGAGGGTATTATTTGAATGATGATTTAGTAGACCTATCGTAACTGTATAGGTATATAGAGCATATTCTTAAACTGAAGTCAAGATGGCATTATAGCTGTGTCAATAATCCTAAAGCTGCACTGTTTCAGCCAGTTACAACCTATCATGTGAAATGGGCCATTTTTTAATATATTATTAATATATTAATATAATATTATTAATAAATCATACTAGTAGTGAACCATGACTTTATTTAATATGTGATTTAAAGACAGAAAGTAAATCAAATATGTTTCCAATTTAAAAAAAAAAAATCTATCTTCCCCTAGGATGTATTTTCAGAGCCTGGTGCAATTAAAAGTAATTATGATACCTGTTTTGACTGCATTGTGAAATATCTGCAATGACTTTAATTATGTTTGGGTTTGTAGGTTTGGCTAACAAACTAAATTGAATAGAATTGGGTCCCATTTACATCATTAGGGACTATTTTCTAAGGTTAAAATAGTGTATATATAAACTTTTATTCAGTAAAATCAATAGATTCTTACCACTCAAGACAATCTTTCTTCTTATTCAGCTGGATTTTGTTCAGGATTCAAATGCAACTACTGGCAAAGCTGAGCAAAAGATTACAGCTTCCTTCTTGTGTTAACGAGTGTTCTTGCTACTGATGAAATAATTTAGAGCTTTATTGTTCCCTCTTATGGGTGACTAATTTACAGGGGAGGAAAGTCTGTGTACTACAACTAAATATTTCCTTTCTCCTCCTGCCAGAGGCAGTTGGGATTTAGAAACGAATCTGTAAGGATCCACCTTGCTTCTGGTCCATTAAGCACTTGTCTGTTGTGGGAGCTTTGATTTTGAGAAGCAAAGCACTGTGTGGCAGTTCATGAGTTTTCCCAATAAACCTTGTTATTTCAAGTAATGTTATGTCAATAGCATAAGATACCATTCCTATAATTCCACTTGTATAGCATTTGCCTTCATGGATAACTCATGAAGGAATCCCAAGGGCATCCTCTTCAATCTGTTCCTTTTTCTTTCCCAGGAATGCAAAAGCTGAAGAAAAACCACCCACTGTTTGCTGGCAATAGCAATCAAAAACACAGTAGTAACCAGCTATTGGAATCGGGCATTGAAACAGAGTAACAGGCATGGTGAAAACTAATATGGTTTAGTTTCTAAATGTGTGTTTCTTTTTTGTTACTTTAAGTTGTTTAAAAAATGTGCTGTCTTGTAATGCAAAAGCTCATTCCTCTTCATAGGTATCAAAGCAGGTAACATTTCAGTGTAGTTTCCATATGTTACACTTTCAACAATGAAGTAATCATATGGCACAAACAGCTGTTACACAGAGTGCTATAACAGCACGTTAACCAGAATCCAGCCACAAAAAAAAGATATGCTCTGCTAAGCTATTTTGTAAGTTTCAAGTGGATAGTACAAATGTAAAGCAAGAGGGTTGTGCCGCCCCCAAAATGAACTGAGAAGGAGTTAGGTGCTCAAACTTCTTTTGTTTATGGATGTGCTATTAATATGTAGCCAAATTAATCTGAATTTATAGCAGAACTGCAATTTATATCAGAACGTTTTTGATTTCTGTCAGCAGGTGGCATTTCTGAACTCCATGTTAGGTTGAATCAGAGCAGACTGCGAGCCATTAAACGCACTATTCATTTGATAATCTGCAGCAGCTTTTCCTTTGGGCAGTGCAGACTGGCTCAATACTGCTACAGCTGGAGAGAGCTTGTTCTTTTGTGGTGGGCTTCTTTCTTTAAGGCTAGTGCACTGCAAAATATTCTTTGATTAAGATTTTAAAGTTGCTTTGAATTAGACTTGAGAGTTAGGACAAGTCAGTGGAAACAAGTACACGTTGATGGCCTTTTGAAAATCAGGCTACAAATGCAGGTTACATGCACTTGAGACATGATTAATGTGAAGCAATTAATACCGAGGAGGTGAATGCTTGACTTTGAGCACATAGCAAGTGTTTTGTCAGACTGGAATGAAGTATTCTGCTCTTGCAGAGTTGCAAGCTCAAGAGTTTAATGTAGGCACAAAAGCCTAACTTTAGCCATTCACTTCAAAAACTCTTCACCTGCGTTAGCATATTATAAATGCTCAGGTTTAATTATTACACCTTACATTAATGCAGTGTAGTATCATGGAGATGTAATTGAAAAAAATAATGAAAAGTAGAAATATGAGATCAAATCCCAGGGCTCTTGCATTAAATCATTGCAGAGAAGTGGGCTGAGAGTGCTACATTTTTGTGTGTTTGACTTATGGGGTGTGTAGCAAGTTCTACTGCAGCTTGAAAAAACACATTTCAGATGTCTGAGGAACCCTCTCATTAGTTGTTCAGATTGACAGAAGTTTCTACTTGCTTAATTGCCTGTTCAGAGCCTGAAGAACTTGTACGCTGTGTTTTTATTAAAAATTAGATATATAGACCCACTCTTGTATAAACAGTATGGGCAAATAACTAAGCCATACTTAACAAAATGAAGACCAAAATCTGTTCTCCAACATAATGAAAGTTTGAATGCAGTTGATATTTCAGGACTGCAAGTTACGATAAAATCTATGATAAAATATCTTGAGGGAACTGTATTGTGGTCTGTGGCAAAACTTCCCTCTGAGGGACTTCACTGGTGCCAGGATTTCACATTTCAGTTCAAATGATGAAAGAGAACTTTATAATTTCTGGAGCCACAGCAGGCCCATCTAATTGCAGGTTTGGGGGCCTATATGAATCCTGCACGCTAATTAATATATGCATATGTTTGCCCAGCATTCAGCAGTCTGAGGCACCTATTCTAACAGAGTCTTATGGGTGTTCTTGTAAAAAATAAATACATAAATAATAATGAAAATAATGAATGGCATTGTGCAAAACAGTTGATCAACAGATGACTTAACTGTAATATATGTGTGTGCTTAGACCTGGTATGAGATTTTAACACGAGCTTTTGGCTGAGGTCGTGACTGAGCATGAATAATAAGTATAATCTGTGCTAGTTTCTAGGTTTTGCCTTAAGGAATAAAGCTGTAGTAGGAGGTTTCCAACAACAATGAAAAATAGTAAGTAAAAGTGCAATTATTTCCTGTAGGGGTTTTCTTAGCACAGGTGGGATTTGTTCCCAGCAATAGTTAAAAGATGCTGGGTTTTTTCAGCACTATATACCACATTCCCTTCCTAGGGAGCCAGGCTTTAACCTTGTATGTATTCAGCTCTTTTTTCCAGAGTGAAAAATGCGTGTTTATCACTGTGCTTGGCAAAGTGCTTCAGAAATTGGTTTTTTTTTTTTTTTCTAGAAGACATCTGCTCTCAGGTGGTGTCCAGGAGCCTTAGAGAGGCAAGAATATGCATTATACTGGTTACTCATTGGCAAAGCTGAACCAAAGAATTACATTCCCAGAACACTCTGAAACTCCATCTTGGAGGATCTTTGAAACAGAGATGTTCTTGTACTGCATGCACAGCAACAGTGCTGTTGTTGTGTCTTGGGTGTGAATACATGGCAAGTAATAGTTACTAACTTACAGCCCTAGATCAAACACCTTGAAATTACCATGAGGACCGAGGGCATTATCTTAGTCAAGCCTGAACAAATTGGTGTTTCAGCGATTTCCAAGTACTCCTAGATTGTATGGAAGTAACTGTATCTTGATGTCCCAAAGTGGCTGGAGGTCTCTTCTGCTGAGGGACCACCAGCAGACTACTGTAACTCCTGTTGCTCCTATTTTCTTGATCAGTTTTTCATGGAATTCTGAGCACAGGGCTCCAGTAATGTGACTATGGTTCTTTCAAAGTCCTGTAGCTTTGTAGTACAGATCCTGGAGTATTTCTGCAGAGCTGTGCTAGACAGTCCAACACAACCTGTGAGCATCTTGCTTTTTCAGAGGTTTGGGGTTCCCACTGATCCAAGACTGTATCTTATAAATATAGACTGTACCTTATAAATATAGAGCAAAATGATAGGGATTCTCCTGTAATTAACCTTTTCTATGGTTTTCACAAGGACACAAGCCACAATAACCTCCCCTGCTTAGTCCTTCTTTTAACTCCATCCTAAACTAAGTGCAAAACGGTCTATACTACATTCAAAAATGAAATTATTTTAAAGTGGTGCTAAAACAGTTGAAATTGCTTTTAAAGTTAAAAGGACATTTCTAAGTGTATATAGAGGAAAGATATTGATAGCTGATGGGGGAAAATAGAGCTATGCTATCAGGGAAAAATACACGAAGGCTTTGTTTTTTTTTTAATCACAATCCTTCTCATAGCTTTCGTCTATATTTTCTGGTTATCTTTCTTTTCCTGCTTTATGGGTGCATTTCCCTTATAATTCTGTTAAATTTCTCATTTGCTCTTTAACTTGGCAGTAAAAATGTGTTGAGCCCCATTTGCCGTAAAAGTACATTCTGGGATGATTGACTCAGTTGTTAGATTTTGTGCTTTCCAGTAGGACTTTGAATCTTGCCAGAGAAGGCGGCACATCAGAAGTTTAACATTGCATCTTACTTATCTCACTCACTGCAGGTAACTTTACATGTAACCTCCCGTTTGTTGTACTTTCTCTTCCCAGCCCCTTCAGAGCATTTGTGTTTGATACAGACATAAATTGCACTGGCAATTGTAAAGCTACTGTGCTGTAGAATTGTATTTTAATTGCACATACCTGTAATTAATTGTATGGGAATTTTCACAGTACCCTCCCCAAGGAGCAATTTCATTGAAAAGTAACCGAGTTGTCTAGACTATAGCAACACATAAAATCATCGCTAGTTTTGGGGTTTGAGCTACAAAGCAGCAATAGAAACATGGCTTGTAGATTTAAAGTACTTCCAAGCACAGGAACTGTTTTATAATCCCCATCATAGTAGTCTAACCTGGCAAACCCTTTTTAACAGAGTGGAGAACAGAAAATATACAATAAGCTTAAAATAAAGATTACCTCTGTGTTAATTTGTGATAGGTATTTTTTTAGCATAGAAGCGCACCCTTTCTTATTCCAAATGTGTAAAAATGAGACATTTTGTAGCAGGCACATTGTGCCTGCCTTTCACAGCTTGTGGAATAATACCTGCTTTAATGCAGAAATAGTGTGTGACAGTCAAAAGGAACTTCAGCAGTTCTGGTAACAATGACAGCATTCATGTTTGTATGTTTACACTGCAAGGGCCAGTTGGTCGAAGGATTTCTTTATTATATTCTTTTTAACTTTATAAATAATCTGCTAATTATGTTGAAAATTACTAACCAGAACACAAATGTGGTTTAGAAAGCTGGAAACTGTAGCTGGGCACATGGAACTTCTAGGGGCTTATTTAAATTGTGTGTATGGATTTGCACATATATAAACATATCTATATATAAAGAGTACACTGCAAGATTGAACAGGGTTTACTTGTACCAGTGTAGTGCCTCAAGGACTGAAAAAAATCACTAGCTATATTCGTGCTGTGTATCTTCATACTGAAGGTAGTTACGGTTTTCAAAGAGGTTTTACAGTGCCTAGCAGAGAAAAAAAACCCATACGTATTCAGGCCAGTGCTTCAGTGTGCTGAAGATGGTGAAGCTTAAGCAAATGTTTGAGTTTTCCTTGCAGTGTAGCCAGAGCACATCAGAAGCAGAAAAAGGCAAGGACTAGTGTACCATTTCACACTTGACGGCTTAAAACAGAGAGGTTTATTTCACAGGGGAAATGCTGTATTGTGAGTTGATGTTAGCCAGTACACGATCATCAAAATGATGTAAAATTACATGAAACCCAGGGTTGTTTGTAGCTCTTGTGTATTACCAAGAGAGCTGAAGGCTATGAAATATTGTTGACCCCCAGAATTACATTTTCCCTTGTCTTTTTAACATTTGTGGCCTGGCAAGTAAAAGATACCACCCTAATTCTTGCTGAAGATGAAGGCTGGTGCTTTGTCAATGCTAGCATGGGCTCCCTCTTGTAAGGTTTTGCCATATATAGTCAGACAGCATCATTCATGGCAGTTTCTCAGCACTTTTGCCTCTAATGCCAAAGGATACAAGAAGCCAAGGAGCAATGGAAAATAACAACTTGAGAAGTATTTTCATTTCAACTTCAGCCCAGTGATACATTGTCTGAAACAACTCACACCTGGTAACATACATTTTGTACACCTGATTGGACCAGTGATAGCCTCAAAGAAAGGTTTGTGACAGCATACCAGGCACACTGCAGATTTTATCAGAATCTTTGTTTTTTTAAAAAAAGGAGAGGAGACACGACTCCCCACTGAATGTGTTATGTTTGAGTGCTACAAATGTGTTTCTTTCTCAGAAATACAGAGTAGGATTAATTAAAAAACATGTTTTCTGTAGATATTGTGTATAGGCAGGATGAGAAAATCCTTGATTCTGGCTCAGTAACCAATAGGCATTTTAGTTCTTACTAGTAATACTGAGTATTGTTACTAGGGCTATCTTTCAAATTATACTGATGGAGTTTTTTAAGTATAGGTGGGTCAGGGCATTTAAAAGCAGGTAGAGAGAAGCATCACATATCTCTTCATGCAAAATAAATACTCCTACCCTTAAGTGCACTGAAGTGGAGAATCTGCCATTGCCTCCCTCGTTGCTGGTCAGGGATTTGTAACCCTCCCGGGGCTCATAAACATGAAATTCCCTCAGCCCAAAGCTGCTGGAAGAGCTTTGAGCTGCCCTGGATCTCTGCAACTCCTTGGTCCTCCATGGACAGCCTGCTATTGGAACCTGTTGGCATGATTCAGCCCGTTAACACATCAGGTCTAAGGTCCAGCCCAGGAGCATCTTGGAAATCCCCGTGTGACTGAATCCCACTGAAATTAGTGGCATTTTTCACGTAGTGAGTGCTACAGGCACAATGATAGCAGTTCCTTGGATGGGAGCCTGGTCGTAGCTCGGTGCATCCTTGCTGGGTTTGTGCAGGGATGAAGGCACAGCACACGGCAGTCAGGGTGGGTAAGGACTATGCGCATTAGCAGCTTTATGGCCTGCACTGTAAGTGGCTGAATAGCTTTTGTACAGCTGTAAAGCATGTTTAACTCAATGTTATAAAGCATGTCTCAAATGTATTTTCATAGCTTCATAAACTCTAGTTCATTTATGTAGGTACTTTTTATTGTAATCCTTTATCTTAAACATGAAACTATTTCCTGATACTGTTTCTAGTTCTTCTCTTTTATGAAAAAGGGGGGGAAGAAAAGGAAAGCTGCCTTTTTTGTTACATGCATCAGGAGAGTCCTTAAGTACAGTAATAGTGCCCTGAACTTGCATTTTTGTACTTCTAACCTCAGAATGCAGGCCTAGCAACTAAAAAGCCAAAATAACATTAATTATGACTGTTCTTCGCTGTGGTTTTTGGAGTATAATTTTGGAACAGATGTCTGGAGGGAGAAGAGGGGGGAGGAAGGATGGGTTGTTTCTTAGCCCCAACTGGTTTTAATTCTTTCTTGAACATTTTGAGAATAGCTTTAAACGTTTGCCAGAGTTCAGTTAACATCCTGTGACTAAAGGTGGAAAATGTCCTACTTTGTTTTTCTTCAAACATATACCTGCTCTTGCTGCTCACGCCAAAGCCGGAGAAAGAATTGGATTCCAGCTGGCATGGCTTTTATTACCGTTACATTAATTTGCAGGTTAAGGCTCAAGTTGGGAGGGGTCTGCTGGATTGATTTATTTATTTGCTCTTTTTATTTTCATTATTTTAAAAAAGTGCCATGTAAAACACGGCCATTTAATTACAGGAAGGTTATGCTCTTTTGGGGGGAGCCTTTAACAGCTTATTCTTGTTCACATGAAATTGTAGAAAACGCATTTTAAAATATGTTTAAAGTAGAGACTGTGTTCTTGGGTTTATCGTGTTTTTCCTGTGCTGTGTATAAACAGAAGTTTGTACATTATTGAAAGCCCTTTTTTGTGGAAAACAGGATTGGGAAAAAAAGTTTATATAAGAATGCAAAATAACTTCCCGAGACTATTGGCGCAGTGTGACCATAAAACCTCAACAGCACATTGTGCAGTGACATTATAACAATTTGCTTTAGCACCTCTGCAGCGCTCTCAGAAAAGTCCTGTTCTACAGAACACATGCCGTGGTATCAGTTGACTGTTTTTTTTCCAGGATCAGTTCTTTACATGCATGTTTTTGTGATTAGTTGCTGTTTCACAAGGAATTGGAAGTGGAGATTTTTTTCTTCTTATTTAGCTCATTACATGCATGTTTTATTTGTATAAATTTATGCTCTCTGTAGTGTATCTGCAAGTTCCTTTTAGTGCATTTGTAATCTCTAGAGTGGGATTTTTTGTGGATTAGAGTGTTCTTTGATATACTAATATCAAGATTCAGATAGATCAAGATAGAAAATGGCACACCATTGCTGCTAAGGCCAGATAGAGTCCAGCTGTTCCACAGTTCTGGAGGACTATTTCTTTCTTAACCTCAGTGTTACTAGTTCTGTTTCTCTTGTAACCCAAAATGGTGAGCAGATCTTGTGTGTAAATAGTTCCAAATTTTACTGACAGTGAATAAGAATATGTCACACTAATAGTACTTTAAATAAAAACATTTATGTTTATTTTGTACCTTTATCATTTTAGCTTTACCTCCAGGATTTTAGGGTGATTGCCCATATAGGTTAGTTCATCCAAAATCATTCCATACCAAAATACACTGTATTTGGTTCTGTGTTTTACCTATAGGGTCTGCAGTGTTTGTATGCTTTCCAAAGTGGACTCAAACCTTGCAATTGAATACATTTTCAGTCACTTAAATTTCAGCATGAGCTTACACTGAGTATTTAAATGAAAACTAGGCATGATTTAAAATGTTGACTGGACCTATGTAGTGTTATATTTAGAGCGCCAGGTATAAAACTATGTACCCATCCATGGGCTGGGTGCAGGGTTACTTGTGGGTTCATCCTGTTGAGGTACCGCCCTTCAAAATAACTTGATAAAGTATCTTTTCAGACTGTCTCCAGGACTGTGGAAGTTACACTTGCCATTTCTGTGACTGTGAGATTGTGTGGAGGATGTCCAGAAACATGTACCTACATCCTTGCTTGCTTTTAAACGTTTCCCTTCCTCAGTATAGCAGGCCCTATTGGCTGAAAGCCACTCTTTAAATGATGCAAAAACCCAAGAAAAAGTATTTCTTGTCTAACTTCTCTAGTGTTAAAAAAACCTATCACTCTTTGAATCCATATTCACCTTACTACATGAGGTGCATTTTTTTAAAATTCTCTTGGTGCTTATTTGCTCACTGAGTCTTGCTTCAGCCAGTGACAATAGAAAAATAGTGTTTCTGAGCAGTAATAGTTCCTAAACAGCTTGTTATTTAGCACTTGATACTTGATCTGGGCTAGGAGAGGACTGGAAGGGAGGGTGGTTTCTCAAGAAGACATTTTTCTGGCCAAATCCTGCTCTGACTAGTGTCACGGGGAAGAGTAGGATGCGGGCAGCAGCAACGGCTGAAGTGCAAGATGAAGGACATGCTCCTGGCATGAGCGTGTGTGTGAGCAGCCCGGCAGCGACCACCACAGACCACACAGCCTGCAGGACCCGCTGCTCCACTCAGTGCAAGGCCAAGTCAGTAATGAGTTGTAATTGCTATTTTGATGGCTCTTTTGTGATCGAGCAGAGGGATGGAGGTCTCTGCCAGCCTTGGCAAGTGCCCATTTGACAAACCATAACCATCTCAAGCAGCTCCCTCGAGTGACAGCAGAGCTGCCAAGCATGCAGTTGGCTTTGAGAACAATTTTGCCTCTCCTCTCCCAGGAATGAGGCTCAGAGATATTTACTGGGTTAAGAGGAAACTTTATACTGCATGTGCTTAAGCCTGTTGGCTGAAGAACCGTGTTGCACCTAGTGCTCGCTTTATGGAGGAGCTTAATCTAAACTCTGGAATTGCACTTGCAGTCTAAAATACCAGCATCTGTAGCACTACACAGTACTCTGTTTAAGCTGCCCTCAGTTTTCTTTAGTTCTGTAACATACGTGTTTACATCATCTCTCTGGACATGAAAGATAAAAGGTTTCTTGCAAATACAAGAAGTTATTCTGAATGGACCTTCCGCAATGGCTGAAATCCACTTTCTCTCCTCTTGAGCTGTCTTTTCCCCCAGTACCCAAAACAAGCAAGCAAGCAAAGGAAAAACCCTGGCTTAGTCTGTTTGGTTGATCAAGCATGTGAAATTTCTTGCCTGAGTTTGCTGAACCAGTGCATTGTGCCACCTGCACCAGCTCACAGCTCTGACTCCTGCTATAGCTCCTAGACTGAAGACTTGCCTATCAGCCATGATGCATGGTATTTAACTGTTTTGTATTTTATTGCCTCTAGCATTTATTTCCTGTGCTTTATTTTAAAGGAAGAACATTTCACTTTGAATGACTTGATATGTCTTTAGATAAGCAATGAGTATCAGCTGTGTGAACATTCCCCCTGATAGTGAGCATGGAGGAGGCTGTGTGCAGAGAAGCTGTCACAGTACATGGGAACACAGACTTCTTAACAAAAGTGCTCTCACGAAACTGCTTCTATGAAATACAAACTGCAAGTCCCACATGGGACAAAGTGTGAAGTTGAATTTATGAGAGAGATCATTGGCATTACCATGAACTTTCAGTGACATTAGCAATGTTGGTTCCCACTGCAGTAAGCTATTTACTTATGGTTATTCATTGTATACTTAATACATGCTTTCTGGTCACAAAAATAATTGGCAAGGACATTTTGGGTTTGTTTTTCTTCATGGGAGGAGAAAGGAAGAACTTGTTCTTGATCAGAGGTAAAGATAGATCGAATTCATTGCAATGGCACACACAGATTGTGCTGGTTTTAATCAGCTTGGTCTTTTTTTATATTTCAGGACATAACTACAAGTGATATGCACCTGCTAGTTGAGGGGAAAAAAAATCCTTTGTGTAAATCTCATGGTGGAATGAATTCACTCACGCAAAAGACAGAATTTATCTTGGCTTCAGTGGTGTGAATAGCAAATAATCCCCAGAAACATAAAAGATAAGGCTCCAGATTTTCAGCAGTGTAGCTGGGATGTTGTCAATGCCAGACTGTCAGATGATTAACTCTTTGTGAGATGTTTCTGATTTATTTACTGACTTCACCTACTGGAAAAAAGAAAAATTAGTAGATGAGCGTTCAAGAGAAGAGATCTTTGCTGTAGGTTTAAGTGATATTCTTGCTGATTTTGATAGGAAAACTGACATGAAGAAGAGATAGAGCAAGTCTTTATGGTGCAACTTTGCTTTTCATTACACTACAAAGACTTTTTAGCCTTACTACATGGGCAGTAATCATAATCCCTTTTCATGCATGTATTTACTTTTGGCAGATACACTGCTGTGATGCAGACAGCTTTCTCACTTGTGATGGGTTGTGTTTAAATGCTGCATAAAAATTGAGAGAGAATGACTTGCTGGAAAACTCTGTGACCATGTGTGTTTCATAACTAGTAATTGCCTGTAATACTGTGGCATACTCTGTGAGATTTGCCTACTGGTGTCCCCCTCAAGTCCCTGCTCCATCAGTGGAGTCCATCTCCTTTTTGAGAAGCAGTAGTGTTATTTCAGCATCTAAAATTCCAGGAGAAGAAAACCAAAAAACTATCATTCTTTCCTTGCCTCTGTTTTGATTTGTTTAATGTTTTATGCTGCTGGGGGCAGCACAGATGAAGTGAGCTTTTTGGCAAGGCTGCTGGAGTGAAGAGAGGGGAAATGGTTTTGTGGGCCAGGACTGAGAGGATATTGTATGCAGGGGTGGGAGCAATGTTAGGAAGATGTTACTGAGTCATTTGGACAATAAAGCAGTGGGTTTAGGTTAGGCTGAGGTAGAACTATGTAGGCTCTCTGAATGAAAGCCAGATGATGAAATTGGATATGGTACAAAGCAATGAGCCTCAGAAAGACCATTGGCAGAGGAGAGAGGTGGAAAACACAGTTTTCTTGCTATTATAGAAGTAGTATTCAGTTACAATAATAATATTGTGTATTTGTACACTGTCTTGCTGAAAGCATGTGCTTCTCTGTGAGCCTTTCCCCTCCAAGTGTTTAGATGCTTCATCATAGAGAAATGTATGTTGTAGAGTTTTGGGGGAGGGTTTTGCTGTTTGGACTTCTGATTCCTAATTCTGATATTTTTTCTTGAGTACTGATGGGGGGAATGATCAGTGAGCCTTCCAAGCATTGCGTGAAATGGTAAAGCCATTAGCACGTGTGCTACAGGGACTGGCTCCACTCTGTCCCCCAGAAGGGCAGCGTGCCCCAGCAGAGCGTCCTGTTTTCCATGTGCATGGTAACGTCCAGGCGGTGATCAGTGAGCCAGCTCCCTTGGAGTTCTGTTCAGAGTTGTTACAAATACTTCTCCAAGTCACGCAGTTGTTACACCATGGAACAGGCTGTAGGTTAGATGCAAAGGTGCTTAATTTTTATTTTTCCTTTTAAAAAGTAAATATTTACAGTTATTATTGTGAAACACCAACCAAGGTTAAATGAAGCAGAACAAGCAAGCTACATCTTGATCAAAATGCACTGCTGTGCACTTCCCCTTCGGTGCGCTGCTGGTGCCCTGGCAAGCTGCCTGAAGGAGCCCACAGCAGCCGGTGCCTCAGGTTGCAGTTTGTACACCTGATGTGTACTGAGGGCCAGGGGCTCCTGCTCAGCGTGGGAAACGCGCCACAGAGCCACCATCCTCAGCCTCAAAGTACTTAATTAAAATACCTCATCCAGGGGTTGTTTATTATGGCAGCGCCAACCTGTGTGTTGTGCTTTTTGCTTCCCCAGCCTCTGATGTGTTGCATGCAATCAGTGAGGCACCACATGGGTTGCTGCTCTTAGACACTGACAACTGAGGAAATTAAATTCTGAAGCGGAATCAATTAAAAGCCTGACTAAATCAGTGTTGTTTTTCTATGACAACTGAAACAACATAGTTATTGAAAGGGTAGATATTAATTGCTAATTTTTTTTTCAAGACATTGGGGTTTTGTACATGTTGTTTATAGCAGCACCCTCTTAAATACATTTGGGTTGTTTGGTTTTTTTAAGATTTTTTTTAAGAGAGTACAAGAAATTGAGTTCAGTAGGAAAGATAAACTGCTGTGCAGATAAGAACAATGATAAACTGCAATTCCAGCTTTGTATAAAGTGATAGGCCTTTCAGGTACTTGGCACCATTAGTATGACCATTTTATGTAAGAAATACATCTTTATATGCTTATTCATGCTTGAAAAAGCTCATCATATGTGAAATCTGTAGTGACAAGTCTGGATTCAGAAACTTAAGACAATGGAGCATTTGCTTCTACTGTTCTAACAACTCTTTTGACTACACTAGACAAAATCTTGCATTTTTGTGCAGGTAAGCTAATTAAAATAAAACCATAAGGCTTGTCTGACCTCACAGATGCTTACACATGTGGTTTGGTCTCTGCTGTCTCTCTCCTTCAGTGAGTCTACCTGCAAGTAAAGTACAGGAAAAAGTTGTTACAGAATTGGGTCTTATTATACAAAGTTATTAGAAAAATTCAAAGGATGTACAGGAAAATGTATGGAAATGTATCACTGCAGTGTTTGTTTCTTCCCTGCACTGTACTGTATATCTTTTCTCTTATATACTGTATTGCATATTACATTTTATAGAGCTCTGATTGTTGTTTTATAAAAGCATGCTCCTTGTTATCACTAAAAGTAGTGATATCTTTAGTAGATGTCATACAGTCTCACATGATGTTTTCTTTAGGTGGACAAAATCCTGTAAGGGAGGAAATCACCCCCTCTGAAGGGGACTTACAAGGGGGTGATTATACTGGCAGAAATTGTTGGTATCGGTGTTTAGAACTGATGGATATTTTCTCATCCTATGAGTGCATGTGTGTATTTACAATAGGGTTTTCTGTTGCGTTTGCTTAAAAAAAACTACTGAGCTGAAAAGTTTGAAAGGAACAGCTTGAGGATTTTTTTCCATCAAGATACAATCAAGGGCAGGAAATCGTAGATGCAGAGTTATGGCTTTGCCTCCATTTTTTTATTAGTTAATTAAACTATAACAAGTCTTAACTTCATTTTAGGTTAACTGTTTTCCTAGAGTTCAGGAATCTTTTAAGAGGTCAATAATGCTTTCTTTGGCTTTCACTCATTGGGTGCGGAATGAGGAGGCACAGTCAACAAGGCAGAGTTCTGCAGATGTGCTGCAGAGCGCGTGTGCGTGCGCACATGTCAACAGTTGTTGATGGTGGGAAACCATCCATCTTTCCTCATCTGTGCACCACCCTGTACGGATGGAAACCACAGGAAAGGAACATGGATGGCCTGACATCTGTAAGCGAACTTACAGTATCTGATTAACGCTCAGGAGCCCTGAGTACTTGCAGCTACCAGTTGACATGCGTTTCTACTCAGTGATGGAGAGGTACGGAGTCTGAGTGAGAGTACCAGGGGAGGGGAAATCCAAAGGGAAAAATTTGAGAGACCATAGGTATGTATTTAGCTTCACCAGAAGGGGAAAAAAAAAAAAAACACCAAAGACCCCTCTGTACATTGCAACATGGGTTTTCTCTGTGAGGTCAAGATGCTTCTTTTTTAAAGTGCCGCGAGGCATCTGGCTGCATTTTCTTCTTGGCACGTAAAGCTGCCTGGAGGCATGCATTTAAAGGGCATATGAGGAAAGCAAATAGAGCCATGCAAGTGTCACATAACTGTCTTTAACAACCGGAGCTATTCCAGCGCTCAGAGCCAAATCGGCTTTCAGCAGAAAGGATGAAATTTAGCAGAGCTGGGAAAGGGAAGGGGAGGGGAAACACAGCACCACCTCCTGCTGACACCACAGAAGTTTCTTTCAGCTTTCCCTCTCCCTCCCTCTGTGCATATATTTTCTTTTTAATCAGCTGGGGCTCTTCCCTCCCTGGCTTCTTTTTTAGATTATTATTTATTTAAAACGGTATTTTTATAGTTGGAATTCTGCTTTCCTAATTTCTCTCGTTTCACATTTAACTTCTTCAGAGGATTTCACTGATAGTTATTGCAATTAAAAATAATAAATAAACTCAGCACCAGCTGCTCAAACGGCTGTCGTAGTATATCTGGAACATAATGCGGTCTGTTCAGGGCAGCCACACAATGCAATTTATCCCCACACCTGAGGGAATGAATTTCACAACTATAATTGCTACAATATAATTCTTATTAATGTTGTGCTATAATTCCTATTAATTCCAAAGGGCTAGTAAATGCATTAGGACTTGTCAACATATTATTTTACACTGTTTATGATCTGTAGAATTACGCTCTTCAGTGTTGTATTGCATAAAGAAAAGCGTTAAAATTAGCTTTAATTGCAGGGGGTGAAACCACATATTCTGTTCAGGCACTGGGAAAGACAGAAGGATCCTGGTATTCAAGGAGGAATGAAACTGCATTTTAAAATCAGTTCTTTGAACTTTCTGTGCCACGCAGTTAACAGTTTATGAAGATACATTAATAATGCCTGTCCTGGTTATTAGAAAAAGAACCACTGGTGTCTTTATGAAGGAATAAATAGCTATAAGAAAGATAGGTTTATAAAATTAAAAATAACTGTCTTCCAGCAAAGGCAAAAGTGGGGAAATTACAAGTCATTGTAACTGATGTAATAAATGCAGAATGGGTTATCTTGCTGTGCTCTTATTTATTTTTGTTTTATCTCACTTCCCTGCTTTTCTAGGTAGTGAATATGATGAAGAGGAAGTAGATTATGAAGAATCAGACAGTGATGAGTCCTGGACTACAGAAAGTGCTATCAGCTCTGAAGCTATTCTTAGTTCAATGTGCATGAATGGTGGGGATGAGAAACCTTTTGCCTGTCCTGTTCCTGGATGTAAAAAAAGATACAAGGTAAGCAGTAGTGCAGACCTACCTTATTTCCTGCTGGTGTAGTGAGGAGAGGGGAAAAAGCCTCTAAAATCAGTTTGTACGTTTCTTGTTTGATAGACTTTTCACATTTATGTATGTGGTATTTTAGCAGAGTACTTACTTTATTTACTGGTTTCCTCTCAAACACAGCCAAGATACCAGTTTTACAAAGGATGTGTAGCCTTCTGTATCCCTGTATATAATGTCAAGAGACATTATATATAGTGACTGTCTTTTAACGTTTTAACTAGCTTTCTGTTAATTAGCCAAATTAACTACAGAATGCAGGAGGTACTACCAGTGAAATAATCTCTGGGGTGCCTTTCACAAACACTGAATAGAGAGCTTCTGCCCATCAGTGCCAGAATTAATTCCTTCTGCTTAACTGCTAGAGATGCTGCCTCTCCTTTAGTGAGGCTGTGCCCAGGGTACTTTTCCTGGACAAGGTGATGTGCAGAAGGTGGTGGTTTATGTTTTGCAAGTCAGCGGTCATCTTGGAAAGACAGAGCCTCAGAGAAATTCCCTCATTATTGTGTCCTGGGTCCAAGCCCTATGTCTGCACAGCTGTCAGTGTGTCTAGCCTCACGTGCAGGGCTTGCATCCATCCCAGCATGACATGCTGGGAAATGGTTCTCCTCCCCCTTTTTTCAATTGCTTTCCGACATGAGAAATTTTTGTCTGTTTGTGGGAGTGAAACATCTTTAACTTTGAATCTTGAGCTGGCCAGAACAGAACATGTTGAGCTGTTGTGAGGACAGTAGTATTGCTTCACATGAACCAGTGCAGAGACAGATGAAACTATTGAACAACTTGGACTTCAGTATGGTATACTGTAGCTATTGACATTTGCGAACAGAAATAATGTGTTGGCACAGTTCTCCTAAATCACTTTCTGAAGTTTTTGCAGGAACTACTGGAAAGCTCAACCGCTGACCTATAACCTAGAAAAATCAGTGGGGGTTGGGTTGGTTTTATATTAGTTTTACTTTATGGCTTCTCCTTTAAATAACTGGCAAGTAAGGACTTAAAAGAGAACAGAAATATGAAAGAGAAATAGAGGAAGACCAATAACATTTGAGATAAAACAGTTGTGACAAGAATGAATGAACCATGCATGAAACTGTGTAGAGGATAAAAACATGCTTCACTGACACTGCAGCTGTTCTGGACTGTGGCAGCTCCTGTACAGCAAATCAAGACTCAGATTCCTACACAGATCAGTTAATACTGACAATACCTTCTTAAAATACAAGCAACAAAGCAATGTGCTTCCTTATTCCTTAGTAACATACAAGTCTTTTTTTGCAGAGATTAGCCTATACTCTGTCATGGTTATTCCTCTCTTTAGTTACAGGAAAAAAAGAACACCATCTCCAGGGGCAGGGCAGAGGAAAAGATGTTTTCAGACAGTTTGCAAGTATTACTTTGCAGATGTACACATTATTCAAGATTAATACTCTTCTTGTGCGTGGTAGAAGCTGTGCCAGATGAAGGGTATAATATAAAAGCTAAATCCCTAGCTCAGGAAGCAAACAAGCCATGGTGATTGTTAGAAGTCGCAGTGCCCACAGGGCATCTATGCATTGCAGAAAACATTCACTTAATAGCAAAGGCTAGAAGGAGAACCCTGTAATTTGCTATATCCTGTCTGTTCTCTGTTTGACTGCCAGCCCTCTGTCTTTTTATTGCTCAAATAAGCAAGCTGTTTCTGCCTGCTTCTGCTATCTCACTACCTTCATCTCAAATGTATGAGGACTGTCTAAGGGATATCTTGTACACCATTAATGTTAGCACAGTTGGACAGGGGACAAATTAATGACCTATAGAGAGGCTGACAGAGAGCAGCAGCAAATAAAAAAGTATGACGTTTTCTTAAGAGACTCACCTCTGTTTAGTCCTGATAGGAAAGCACATTTCCTTAAACTCTGCCTCACCTCATTTCTCTTTTCCGTGGTCTTTGTTTCCTCCCTTTTTTCTTTTCAGCCTAATTTTTTCTTTTTACATTTTTATCTTTGTTTCCTTCCTTTTAGCTTTCTGTCAGCTGTGTTTCTGGTTTCCTCTTCATCTTCCTTCTGCTTAACCCCCTCCTCTGATGAATTATTTGCAGAGTCCAGGCAGGGAGTCCTGTGATCAAAGCATTGGGATTTTGTGGTGGGTACTGGATAATCACAGTCAGGGCTGTAAAACAATTATTGTGCTCCAAACAGGAACACGGACATGTACATACAGTAATTGCCAGGCTCACTTTACGGCTGAGAAAGGATGCATTCCTTCAGGGAGTGAGGAGGAAAGGATGATATACACAGTTTTCTTTTGTCTGCCCTTAGGTGACGTACATTTGAATAGCAGAAGTGTTATTTTTAGGTACGTTATTTGTATTACAGTAGTGCTTAAAGGACCCGGTAGGGATGGGGCTCCTTTTTGCAAACAATGTACAAGGATAAAAGATGGCCTCTGCACTGAAAAGTCATTATGGAAAGGTAAATAAGACCAGAATGAGAACAACAAATACGCCCAAGGAATGGGCTGGGGCAGACAATGGAAACTGTAACAAGAACATGTTTATACACAAGCCCGGATGAGTATCAGAAGACCCTGCTGGCCTCCTGCCCAGCTGCTATCTCTTGATGCTTTCCCATAGGCAGTGCAGTAGAAGTGAGGCATAAAACATCTAGGTCTTCAGGAACTTTATTTTTTGAAGAAATAAATTTGCTCGCTTATAATTCACATTGTTACTCTGTGTAGCATGGCTTAGGTTTTCTTGAGGAGCTGAAGGTTCTGGAGGAAAAAAAAACAACTTTTTTTTAGTGATATGTAAATGTGTTTGTAGGATAGTCAGAAACAGTGAAGTGGATCAGGAGCATACTGACTTCTGGAAGCTTAAAACAAACCTCTGAACCAATTTCTGAAGCTTGCTTTCTTCTTCTCCAATTATAGTTACTGACCTAGAGAACAAATTACAAGTATTTTATAGTTGCCATTTATGGATATTTTCTTCATATGATTTGTATTTGATTCCTTAATTTTGATTTTTAAAAAATCATCTGCATGAATCAATGGAACCCAGAGATGTTGGCCTTGTTTTCATGGAGTTCACACTCACCAGATTCTGGATTTACATCTGCCCTATCCAGAGTGTGTGGGTAATGAGCAGTTACCCTGCTTTGCAAAATGCCACCTGTAGGAGCTAAAGCATGCATTTATCAACATGACAGTTCGTTTTCCTTTTATTCAATGCCACCTATGTATGCCAGTTATTTGGTCTGTAGCTCTGGAGAAGAACCATTCAGAAAGTGTGTATGTGATATAGGTAAACTTATTCCAAACAGCAAATGAAGTTTGATATAAAATGGATAGATACAAAAAACCACAAATTTGTCACAACTTTTCTAGTTTGTACAAATAAATAAAAGAGCAATAGATTTCTGTGCATCCAAGATGTAGCTTATATGCATGACCACTTTTTGGCTATGGCAAGAGGAGAAATGGCACCTTCCAAGAATGCAGAGGCATTGAGGCATTGGGCTTGTCTTTCTGGCAGGCAGCAGGATGAGGGTTCTAGGCCTCTTAGGTGGGGCAAAGCCCAGGAAGGCTGATCTAAGAACAGTGAGATGCAGCAGAGCTAAGGGAGGGAGAACACTGATGTGAGAGGGAAAATAAAGGAATTTGATTGAAAGAAGGGAGCAAGCCAGAGCTTGCAAGTTGAGCAGAGAGGAGCCAGACCCACAAAGAAAATTTCAGGAGGAGGAGCCAGGAGATACAAAAATACATGAGTGTCCAAGTCTCAAACAAGAAATCCTCCCAAACCATCCTTGGTGTCTTTTCCTTTTTGAAGGGAGTGGCAAGCTCTCTGCAGTGTAGTGGCTTCATGACTACTGCAGTGCAAGTGGCCCTGCCCAGCAACTGCTCTTGTGTCCATGAAACCAGGTAGTGCCAGTCTAAACTTCTCTATCTGGTCCTGATCTGGTCCCAGGTTAATAATTGTTTTTTCCTGTTTAAGATTTTAGAGTGCCCTTCTACACTACCATCTTCTTCCTCAATCATTTGTGAGAGTAAGGAATGAGCAACCTAAGTAAACCAGAGCAATAAAAGTGATGTATGAATTTGGCAGTGGGTTTTGCCATACCTCAGTAAACTCAGCCCACACATACAACAAAGTGTTTACATTACAGCAGTGGAAAAAGTGCTGAAGAGTTGACTGTAATTCTAACAACAGTTTTCTTTTAGCCGGGAGTGCAGATCCAGTTTCATGTCATACTAGCTCCTCAAACCTTCCATGGTCCAATTCATTCCATGTAGGTTTCTGGTTTAGCATTTGCTTAAATTTTTCTGCCTGAAAGTACTTTTCCACCTTCACCAAAGCACATGGTGTACTTGAGGCTGAGCAGGTCATTTAAAAAGCTGGATCAGGAGAAAGAGTGCCCTTGGCATGGAACAGTGAGGATATCTGTGACTGCAGGTTTAGAGCATCTGATTTAAACTGATACTGGTTTGAAAGTATCTTAAATTGATTTCTGACAAAAAGTCTAGACAGGTTTCTGTAGTTTCCAATACATATTATATAGGGTTTGGGGATAGTTTTGCTTTTCAAATTCTACTGCATTAGCAAAAGTTTAGCAGGTCACTTCAGGATTTTCTCTCCTTTGAAGGCACAGGCCCTCCTTAAGAGTACTTAGATGTTGACAGATGTCTTATGACAGCCCTCATGCCACCCACTGGCATTCTGGCTCCCTCACCCCAGCAGTCTGGGGGTGCTGAAGGTTGTAACTATGTGCAAAACCATCTCAAAGGTGCCTCAGGATCTCAAGTTACTTGCAGAGAACTCGAGTGCTCTTGAGGATGGTTTGTAGCTTTGATTTGCTCTTGTCTGTCTTGGTGGTACAGCATTTGACCTTCTCTGAGTGCTCTTCACCCAGAAGTAACCTGCACTAAAGGCTTGTATTTGTGTCTGCTTTGTATTGGAGACTGAAGACTCTCATCTCCCGGATCTCAGATGACAGCTGTGCGAGAGTATTTTTAAGGGTGTAAAGGACAGTTTGAGAACTTTAACAAAGCAAGTGCACTGAATTGTGCCTGGATTCTCTAGAGAAGAGAAACATGTGGGCAGATCAGTCACTTGCCGTCTTGCACTATGCCCTTTTTCCAGGGTGGATGTTGTATGCTAAGTTTTTCTTCTTAAAGGATTTCAACAAATGAACCTCTCCAGACACCCAGGCTGCCCTAAAATGCCATTTCAGCAGTACAGACTACACTGGGCATGGTGAGTTGTGGCAAGAACAGTACCACGCTCAACTTCATGAGTGAAAGCAAAGAACTGGTTTTGCTTAAAGATTAAAACACATCACTGCTGGGGCGCGGTTAACGTGCAGTAACTAAGGACCAGCATCTTACACAGTAAGATGAGAACACTGCAGCTGTCTGGGAGACGGGTGGTTTCTCTTGCCATTACAGTCCTCCCTGCTTGCCCAGTGGGAGCTGCAAGTGCCTTACACTGCTTTTGCTCACCGTTGCGAGCTGTGGTTAGAACAGGGCTGTGGAGAGGGGCACACAGGGGGACTTCCTCTAAGGAGTGGGACAGAATAGTTGAGGTTCTGACTTGGAATTAATTGGTTTAGGAAGTAGGGGAGGAGAAGGGGACACATTGGCAGGAGGGTGGTATTGAAGGTGTCAGACTCGTGCCTTGCTGGGGTTTGCTTTCTGATGTATCCAGAGTCTTGGGAGTTGTGGCTCTGTTCTGTTTACGGAGGGATTTTTCTCTTTCCTTTGTTTTTCAAACCAGATTGTCTAATGTGTGTAATTGCTGTAAACTCCAACCTGGAGTTTGCGCTTACTGTAAGATGCGCATTGACAAAACCAAACTTGTTGCTTAAAGAGCCAAAGCAGGGGATTTATTATGTGTAATACGAGGCGGTGGTTCAGCAAAGACAAACTCCCTAAAACTTAACTCAGTGGGTTAATTCTTACCCAGGCTGTTAATTAATTTTAGCTCTTTTCTTTTTTTTAATAGTTTAAAAGAACCCTGAGATACATAGCTAAAAACTTCGAAGGCGACACAACAGGGCCTCGGAACTATATCTTTTTGTCACAAATGGTCTTGGCATCTTTGGTTTCTTCCTAGGAGAAGCTGTAACGAGAGGCATTTTGCTTTATTTCTCTAAAACTCCAACCTTTTAGTGGAAGCAGTAAGAGACCACAAGAAGACAACTCCTACATCAGGCAGTATCACGACAGCTATTGAGAGCACAACAGCTTCCCCAGTTTTGGCCAGAAATAGCTGTAAAGGAGGACAGGGCTGTGATTTTGGTTTATGTGGTAGCAAGATGTTTGATTACTGTAGCAGAGGTGCTGCCTGTTTGATGACCTTGCCAGTGTACCAGTGTGTTGCGGTGCCATCTCTTGCTCTTTGTCCTCAAACCAGTGGAGATCAGTTCTGAAGTTGTGGCTGTAGAATGTTCCCAAACAATAGCTGTTTTGCAGATGGCTTTTCTGGATTGTTTTGAGTGCCCTGTGTAACTCTTTGGGCTGAGTGTTCCCTGCAGTTAATTCTTTGGAGACAATGTGCAAACTATCAGAATTTGCTGGTGCCTAAAGACATATCTCAAAACAATGACACAGAACGGAACAAACACACCATGGGGGGAGCTGCAGCTTTTTGAAGAAGTGTGACTTGAGTCTTCATGCCAATTCTTTGTTTGCTTGTAAATGAACCTCTGAATAAAATTTGTCAGTGCTATAGGGAAAAAATGTCCGGAAGGCAAAAGAACATCCATGTACGAGGCCATTAAACAGTCTTTTTTTGGAAAATACATTATGAGATGATGATCAGAGGGCTGAAGCACCTCTGCTACGGAGACAGGCTGAGAGTTGGGCTTTTCAGCCTGGAGAAGAAAAGGCTTTGGGGAGACCTCAGCGGTTCCAGTATTTAAAGGTGGCCTATAAGAAATCTGGAGAGGGGATTTTTACAAGGGCATGTAGGGACAGGACATGGGGGAATGGCTTTAAACTGGCAGAGGGGAGATTTAGGTTAGATATAAGGAAGAAATTCTTCACTGTAAAGGTGGCACAGGGTGCCCAGAGAAGCTGTGGCTGTCCCATCCCTGGCAGTGTGCAAGGCCAGGTTGGACAGGGCCTTGAGCAACCTGATCTAGTGGAAGGTGTACCTGCCTGTGGTAGGGGGTTGGAATTATATGGTCTTTAAGGTCCTTTCCAACCCAAACCATTCTGTGATGATTCAGTGAAATAGAAGTCAGAATTAGGCAGGCAAGTTCAGTACATTAGAACCACATAAATTGTTTTCCTTCCTGTCCCATCTCGTATCTATCTTGAAAGCACAACACGTGCACAACACCCCGCAGGAGTTCCAAGTCGTTTGTGTGATGCTGCCTGTGCCATTAACAAGTTCTTGCTTTTTAATTGGAAGCTCAGCTGTTCCCTGCCCACATGACCACTAACGTTTTCCTTTCTCGCTCACAGAATGTGAATGGTATAAAGTACCATGCCAAGAATGGCCACAGAACGCAAATCCGCGTACGTAAACCATTCAAATGTCGCTGCGGAAAGAGTTACAAGACAGCTCAGGGCCTGCGGCACCACACAATCAATTTCCATCCCCCCGTGTCTGCTGAGATTATCAGGAAGATGCAGCAATAACATGCTGGTCACAAACGTGCCAAGAAATCCTCACCAGCAGTTGCTGATTTTGAGAACAGCCACCTTTTTCAGGGGAAGCATTCAGCAACCCTTTCAAAAACAAAAATTAAATGCATGCTTTAAAATTTTCTGTAATTTTGGAATGATGTATCTTTGTAGAGTTAATGATTTTGTACATTTGCACATGTAATCATCATACCCATGTTCATTACTTTGAGATAAGGTGCTATCAAAGCTAGAGGTTCTCCAGAACACTTTTCTCCAAAACAAAACCCAGAGGAAGGGGGGTGGGTTGCCTATTGAGTTGTCCTGAGGCGGGAATCGGTGCAAGAGGATGTGAGGGGAGCTTGGCATTGGCACCCGTTGGAGATGATTGTACCGTGACAGAGACTTCCAATGCGTGCAAAACCAAACTGACACCACCCGCATCAGACTAGCGCTAACATGCCTTACGTAACGGAGCTAGCGTGGAGTAGCAAGTCTTTTAGGTAACGGGAATATAAATAAGAAAGAATGTTTAACATAATATGCTAAAAATATTTTCATACTTAAATAACATACATACGAAGGTGTGCTTGCTGTATTTTATATTATCTTGCAAATCTCTTTTCTTTTCTCCCTCTTGAAGTGCGGACACCCTTTGCCATTCCAACTAGTAAACAATCACTTTAGCATTAGAAATTGCTCCTTTTCTTTTGGACAAGATTCATCTTACGTTCACGCCCATCCAACTTTTGAGGACCAATATCCCAGTCCAACAAAATACCCATGAACTATCTATTAGAAAGACACTTGGAAATACTTAAGTGCAAATTTATGTGTGTGTGAGAAACAATTATCTTCATCCCAGATGAAGTTTTAAAGCACTTTGTAGTTCTCTATTGCCAACAGATTTAATGTTTTATGTGTTGCCAATTCTTGCAACTACTGTACGAGCATGTGCCTGTGGTTGCAAATAAAAATTACAAAGCCTATGCCTGGTTTAAGGAGGTCCATTACTTGTGCAAGGGAGTTCCTAAAGCCGCTCCCTCATGCTCATTGTATTTGAGATTTTGTGTGGGGTTTTTTTTTTGCTTCTCATCATAGGTTGCTGCATTCCCGTTGGAAGTGTCTGTTTAGCTTTACTGTTATTTTGATGAACTATGACATATGAGCCTTACTGAAAGATTAAGTGCTTCTTGCAGCAGGTGGTCAGAGACTGACTTAAAACAAAAGTGAGCACTTCGTGTCTGGACCACACCTGAGCACATGCTGCTCACCAGCCTGCCCCTAGCATTCCACTCTCACACACATGGTTCCTGCCATGGAGCTGCCCCAGAGCTGAGGTGGGCATCCCCCAGCATGGAACAGGACCAGCTCATGGCATTAACCACAGGGATTGCCTTTGCTCAGTTCCTGTTAAGTGCAAACGCAAGCTCAAATGAAGGAGGAATGAGCTTTCCCCTCCCTTTTTCCCCAAAGTTAAATGAAAACTCTGTCAGGATGATAATTACCTGTTCTCCTGCAGAGTAGAAGTCTCATTAAAACACTTTGGCATCAGCCTAATGCCCAAGCATGTGGAACACTCTAATTGAAACAGACCATCACTTTGTCAAACCCTGGAGAGGTGACTGTGGTTGCATCGTGCAGGGCTGTGAGACACGTTCAAGGGGTGATCCAGACATGTGAGGCCCTGGGCAGCTGCTTCTACCTACCTTCTGCAGCTCTGGCCAACAGCTCAGCCTCAGCTCTGCTCCTGGCGCAAGAAACCACAGGTTGGGTAAGTTCCTCCAACAGCTGAACAGTCGTAAAACGTCCTTGTTGCATGTAAATTCCTTTCGACTATAAAACGAAATTCCAGTTTCTATTTACCTACTCATTGTGACAGTATTATTAAACAGGTAAAGATGGGACTATTTTGTTATACTGTGTATAGTGAATGTATTGTACCGTGTCTGTGAAAAGTGTGCTTTAAATTATATTTTCATATGTTTTGTTGGGGACAAAGTACTTTAAGTTTGAAAGTGACAGAGGTTTGTTTTAGAACTGAAGGCAACTTAAAGAATTCCTGTCAGGAAAGCTGCTTATAAATGTAAATCAAATCACATTTAAAATAAACTGCCTCTGACCTAAGAAGCCTGCTCTGCACTCATTCTTAACATTAGTAAGAGTTCTTGGGCTGTGTATAGTCTGTGTGTGTTTTGCTTTGGTAGCATTAAACACCACCAGGGCCCTGGTTACCTGAGATTGTGTAGGGATGGCACAGGCCACCTCCTAAGGGTAGAATACAGGCTGCTTTTCTCCTGGAGGTTCATCAGCAATGAAGCAGCTGCCACTGTGAAAGGAGGATCATTAACATTGTAGTTGGGGGAGGCTGGGCCAGAGGCTTTTGGCTTCTGCCATGTACCTGCAGCCTCCCTGGGTAAGTTAGTGCAAGCAAACACATCAGGGCAGCTGTTTCATGGGGAAGCTTTTGAAGTAGCACCCTGTACACACACACACACGCATCTCTAAGAGAAGGCCCCACTTTGACACAGCCCACTGAGGGACCCCAACCTGAGATTTCCTGAAGTCTTTAATATGATGATTAACAGTAGTTTGGGTTTGGAGCCTGTTCTAAGGGCTTCCATATACTGCCGAGTTACAGTGAAAAAAAAAGTCTCTCAAGCCTTCCACACCTTACCTCAGACCATCTCTTGACATGAAGTTCACAGCTACAAACCCCTAAGGTTTACAGTGGGACAGAAGGAGTGACGCAGTAGCTGTTGCCCGAGACACTGCGATTTATCCGTATCAGGCAGTTTTCAATAGCCCCTGCATCAAGCCAGGATAGCGCACGTGTTCACAGGAGCACTGGAGGCAACAGATCCTATGCACAGCCTCCAACCCTGAGTCTCTCAAACAACATAAATAGACATGAGCAACAGTTTCTTTGCCATGCAAAGCTGAAACATCATTTACTACAGGTCAAGCTAAAGGCCAAACTCCTATTTTATTTCAAAACAAGCAGTGGGAAAAAGAAGGGACTGCCACCTCCATGAATTAATTTTGCTTTTAATGTAACGAGACTACTGTACAACAAGTGGAAAGCAAATTTACTTAATACAGTTAAAGTAAATTTAAAATGTTGAGATACACACACATGGGTTTACTTCCTGCAAAGAAATACATGAAGTTAAAATGCAGGAGGGTTTAAAAGTCCTAAGCCAAAAGGAACACAAGTCACTGGTGAAAACAGAACGATATTTCCTACTGACAGCAGTTGCACTGTAACAGCGATGACTTTTATTAAACAATTACTTGTAGGCATTTAAGCACAGCTGTTTCTTCCAACTCAAAGATACTACCCTAAGGTACAAATTAATTGAACGCTGTCCCTTAGGGCAAACATTCTATACGTAAGCCTGAAGTATTTGCTATTCCTTTTGCTGCAAGCATGTCGCCTCACAGTACATGCACCTATGCTTCAGAAACATACTAGAAAACTGTATTTTGGTAGAGTAAGTCATGGAACTTTCTGATTTAACTGTTACTCAAAATAAAACTACATGGGTTTGGTAGGAGAAACACCTGTTAATTCCATTTTTAATCGTGCTTCAGTCACCATGGTCAAGAGAAACCACGGATGGTTTGGTGACTTCATTTTAAGGAGCTGAAGAGCATCATGAAGCCAGTCTCGTCTTCTCTGAGGCTAAATCATTCCCATGTCCTTGCAAACTTTGCTAAACAGGGGAATAAATAAGCTACAGCCACAACATGGGGGGAGGGGGGTTGTGGAGTTTTTAGTATCATCTTAGGTAGAGAGAGAAGATACCCCAACAGCGGCTCACAGCCCCCATCTATCCCAGCTCCCCTTAGAGTGTATCTGCTTTGACTCAGAAGTTTGCCCTGTTACATAAAAGCTGCACTGGTTTTGCTCCATCGATGGACTACTCGGGGGAGGTGGGTTAAAGCTACACGGCAAAACACGAGTATTTAGTCAAAATTCAGTACGTTCTGATCGAAGTGCGTCTGGACGTGCCGCTCAAAGCCCTGCTGGTCATAGTCGGGTGGGAACTGCTCGCTGCACATGGGGCACACCTTCCAGTGGCTCTCCACGTGTTCCTCAAACTTGCTCTGATCGTAGTTGGGTGGAAACATCACATCACAGAGAGGGCACTTCTTGTGGAGGTAAAAGCTGCAGGAGGAGGCGGAGGGAAAGAAGGACACAGTTATTTAATCTGTTATTGCAAAACAAAACACAGAAGCAGCAAAGCATTTGACACAGTCTCCCACAGCATCCTCACGGCTAAATTGAGGAAGTGTGGACTGGATGATCAGGTAGTGAGGTGGACTGTGAACTGGCTGAAGGAGAGAAGCCAGAGAGTTGTAGCCTATGGGGCTGAGTCTAGTTGGAGGCCTGTAACTAGTGGAGTGCCTCAAGGGTTAGTACTGGGACCGGTATTATTTAATATATTCATCAACGATTTAGATGAGGGAATTGAGTGTACTATCAGCAAGCTTGCTGATGACACTAAGCTGGGAGGAGTGGCTGACACGCCAGAAGGCTGTGCTGCCATCCAGCGAGACCTGGACAGGCTGGAGAGTTGGGCAGGGAATAACTTGATGAAATATAACAAGGGAAAGTGCAGAGTCCTGCATCTGGGCAGGAACAACCCCAGGTTCCAGTATAGGTTGGGGAATGACCTGTTAGAGAGCAGTGTAGGGGAGAGGGACCTGGGGGTCCTAGTGGACGACAGGATGACCATGAGCCAACACTGTGCCCTTGTGGCTAAGAAGGCCAATGGCATCCTGGGGTGTATTAGAAGGGCGGTGGTTAGTAGGTCGAGAGAGGTCCTCCTTCCCCTCTACTCTGCCCTGGTGAGACCCCATCTGGAATATTGTGTCCAGTTCTGGGCCCCTCAGTTCAAGAAGGACAGGGAGCTGCTGGAGAGAGTCCAGCGCAGGGCAACTAAGATGATTAAGGGAGTGGAGCATCTCCCTTATGAGGAAAGGCTGAGGGAGCTGGGTCTCTATAGTTTAGAGAAGAGGAGACTGAGGGGTGACCTTATTCGTGTCTATAAATATATAAAGGGGGAGTGTCACGAGGATGGAGCCAGGCTCTACTCAGTGGCAAACAATGATAGGACAAGGGGTAATGGGTACAAACTGGAACACAAGAGGTTCCACTTAAACTTGAGAAGAAACTTCTTCTCAGTGAGGGTGACGGAACACTGGAACAGGCTGCCCAGGGAGGTTGTGGAGTCTCCTTCCCTGGAGACATTCAAAACCCGCCTGGACACATTCCTGTGTAACATTATCTAGGTGTTCCTGCTCCGGCAGGGGGATTGGACTAGATGATCTTTTGAGGTCCCTTCCAATCTCTAGCATACTGTGATACTGTGAAGCAGGACCTTGCTGCTGCCGCCATGAACAGCTTTACTAGAAACCTAACTCCACTCAGACTTTATAACCAAGCAAGGATCACACTGTTAATTTAAGTGTCTTTGCCGAAAATCCTCCGTGCAGTTCCAGTAGTTTTACACAGGAATTCCAGAATAACCTGGCATTTTAAAAGTGACACAATTTTGACCTAACTCCAGCTACTGCTGAATACAAATCTATTGAAAGTCTTAATGGCAGCGCAGATTCATGGGAAACCACTCTCCCTGCTCATAAATGCTTTCTCTTAGCAAACATAACACTTTATAAAAGCTCTAAACTTGGGTTCACAATTAGGTTGCAAAGAAACAGAAGTTATTCATTCATTCACTACAAAAGTTATCTAAATTCTGTCAAAATGAGGTGCAGCCTACCCAGCCGCACAGCATATTCTCTCTTAGCTGTAACCCAAACATGCACTGAAATTGCTTTTCATTTCCATCACCTCCACTGAGAAAGGATCTAGTTACAGAGGAACCCACCCACGCCGTTAAAATCAAAGATAACATTTACCTGGAATCAAAGCAGAAACCCGCTCCCCGTTCATGCAGGAGGAGACCTGGGGGATCAGGAGCAGAAGGTGCATTGTTGTCATCATCCTATGAAAAAAAAAAAAAGCAGTAGTATTTTAAATAACACGTACTAGAAACAGGTTTTTTTTAACTCCTCCTCATAGTTTTTCGTTATAAACACAGATGAAATCTACCTCTCATCATCTCTGCAGCAGTTTTACTCTGCTGTACAAACGGGGGATGCGGTTAATGTACATGAAAAGCTAAACCCAAGCTGCCTTTTGCCAGGTACCCAGAGCAGACACTGGTGCTGGCAGGGCCCAAACACTGCTGCTCCCAGGGCAGCTGTGGGAACACAGGTCACCTTGCTGCAGGGTACAGGCAGAGCAGGAAAACCTGTGCTGAACTGGATGCAGGGCACCATGCTACAAGCTCATCACATTGAGAACCCCACCTGCAGTCCTGCATCCAGCTCTGGGGGCCCCAACATAAGAGGGACATGGACCTGCTCAGGCAAGACCAGGACAGGCCACAAATACAATCAGAGGGCTGGAGCACCTCTCCTATGGAAACAGGCCGAGAGAGTTGGGCTTGTTCAGCCTGGAAAAGGAGGACTGGAGAAACCTGGAGAGGGACTTTTTACAAGAGCCTGTAGGGACAGGACAAGCGGGAATGGCTTTAACCTGCCACAGGGGAGACTGAGATCAGGCATTAGGAAAAAAATTCTTCCCTGTGAGGGTGGTGAGGCACTGGCACAGGGTGCCCACAGAAGCTGTGCCTGCCCCATCCCTGGCAGTGTTCAAAGCCAGGTCGGTTAAGGCCTTGAGGAACAATCTAGTGGAAGGTGTCCCTGCCCATGGCAGGGGGTTGGAACTTTAAGGTCCCTTCCAACCCAAACCATTCTGTGATTTATCAAGAGCTAAAACTCAAGCCCTACACAATCATGTCAGGCTTTAAAAATCTGTCAATGTGGATTTCAGCAAAGGGAAGAGATGCTGATATTCATTCACATGGTGGCCTCCTGCCAGTCAGTTCCCAGCGATCTTCCTACGCTGCTCCCACCAGCCAAACACATCATAGGCTTCACACTACCACTGGCCCATCAGCTCAATTGTGCTGTTTGTCTGCTTCCTCTAACACCACAGAACCTGCTGCTGCAGCTGCACTGAGCAGGGTGGCCCGACTGATGGACAAGCAGGTTTGCCTCTCAGGGCAGGAAGGCAGGTCAGGCTCTAGGGAACATGCTGCTCCTCACATCTTTCAGAAGGAGAAAGACAGCTGCCAGCAACAGGAAATTCTCAGGCAGGAGGGTGAAGAACACCTCCGGAAATGGGATTCTGAGAGCTGCCCTCTGACAAGCAACGGTCAGAGTACTTGGGGTTTGCAGGTTTGGGGGGTGGGGTTTTATTCTGTGATGACATCATTAGAAATGAAGATTTAAGTAACCACAGTGATGCACACAGACATTGTGAGGGGAAGAAATCAGCACAAGAGGAAAATAAACTGAAGGAGGAGTTACAAAATCAGAACTGTGTTTGTAAACCCATTCTGTATGCAGTATCAACCTACTCATTGCACAGCACCTTGGGTCTGGTTCTGCCAATGATAACACAGCACAAAACCTACTCAGGGTGGGAATACAGGTAAATCCAGCAAGATTTTTGGAACTCCAAGTCCTGGATCATTTTCCTTTTCATCTCAAAGACACCTCACATGCAGGAATTAAGAATTACTTAGCTGATCTTCAAAACTGAATGTGCATGGGACCATCTATTCCAGCAGACATGCTGCATGTTTTCTACACGTAACTAGTATGTGCACTCAAATATAGGTCATTTTTAGGCTAACATGCTTTGTCCTTATGAAGAGTTAATGGAAAAAGGGCAGGATGAAGAGATTCCCTCAATATTTCTGTTCTCCTGACAACAGCTGGTTAGTTTCAACCATTTAACATTTCCATTAAGCAGAGTGGGGCTTACAGTGACAGATGCTAGCAACAGACGTATTTCCTATCTAACTTGCTTGCTTTGCACCTGCAGTAAAAAAGGCATATGGGGTTTAAAGTATTATTTGTTCCTCTGGGCACAAAAGAGATGGGACGTATGTACAGAAGAAGAAAAACTATTCCAAGTGTTACAATGCTACAGCTTATATAGCACCAACACCACAACAAATGTGCTGAATACCAGACTAAGCACATCAGGACTTCTCTGCAAAAACAAACGTGTATCTTCCTCCAAACCAAAAAACAGTTCCACTACAAACAAGGGCCTACCTAACATTTAAATCCTTACAAAATACTTTCTTATACATCTTTACTGTTTGTCACTCAAAACACAGGGCAGTTTTATCACAGCACTTACTAATACCTGGTTACAAATTACAAGGTATATGAACTGTTTCTTCAGCAAAAGGGCTTTTCAGCCTCAAATTCCTTAAGTTATATATTCATTTTGTATATAAGGGCATTAACCCAAATTCTGTGGCTAGCATGATGCAGATGGGTCTCTTTTCCCATTCAAAATTATTAAGCCATTCAATAAACCCCAACTTTTGGAAAGGTTCTTTGCACAAACCTGAAAGGACCTGCTGACCTAAGCTGTAACAACCCCAGAACTCATCACCCCTGCGGTGAGCTGCCTTCCACACAAGTCTCAGAGTACCACGGATACTTCCGTTTCCCCACCAGAAAAGCAAACCTGTCTTTATGCAGGCATCACACAGAGATTAAAATGTTCTGAGCAGCAAGTGAAAGATGTTCACATTACACAACTGGAAGTGCTCTCACCAATGTCATCCTCCATCTGTATCAGCGGTGTCAGCAGAAACAGACTGCTTTAGCATCAGCCGCCCCACAGGCATGTTCCTGCTCTACTACCACAGTCCATGGGAAACCCATGATTTTAATTAGAATTCAGAGTCTTGTGGGTTCAGTCTTGTGGAGTCCAGTTAAAATCCTTGGATGCGTTTATGGATTTATGCAAAAGTCTGCCATTTAAAAAGCTTATTTAAAAAGAAGTCAGCCCTGCCTGTTCACTTTATACAACAGGTTAATAGGCTGGGGGGGTTAGTCTGTTCTGGGTAGGTGTTTCATATTACTTACTCTAGTTCATTTAGCTACTAGTCAGAATTTTGCCCCCCCTTTTGTTAAAACTCAAAAGAACACATTTGGGTTACTGCTAGTCACCTGGTAAGATAAAATGATTTACATCATTTGTCCTTTCCTTCAGCATCTGGCAAGTGTGATGCCCTACCAGGTACAATATAACATTCCTCCTCGTTCCTTTCAGAAGAACTGATTTGAACAAGAGTATGATGCTTTCCCCTACATGGGCACTATCCCGCACTGCTACCTTGTTGGCATGTGCTTCAACCAAAGGCAAGCACAAGTTACTGACATCAGAAAAGGCCTTTTTTAAAAACTTTGGTATGCCCTAGGGATACAGCTTTCTCATGACCCAGTTCAATTAACTTTTACAGTTAACTTTTACAAACCATACAGTGGGTTCTTTATGTAGTGGCTTCTGACATGTGCACCATGTGAAAATGACAACACTAAATTCATACTACCCTGTTAAGATAGGGAAAGTCTGTTTCTTCAGTGTACTTTTGCTCTTCACCAAGTATATAAAGAAAGATCACTTCTTTAGTTATGCTTAATCCAAACAGGAACAACAGAAATCTACATTAAGCATAGATCGAGGTGCTTATTGTGGAGATTACTCTATAATCAAAGAATGGTCAAACAGTAACAGTGAGAACCTTACCTTAGTCTGAAAGTATTTCACAGCCATTCTAATTACAAATTACAGTAAACAGTATACAAGCACCAATAACTAATTCTAATTCACTGCCCTGGGGCAACTTGAAACTTCTGGAAAACACACACCACCTCCCATTGTACTGGGCTCTGACAGCTACTTTTCAATCCATTTTTTGTCCATGTCAGATGGACAAAACTCCTGAAGTGCACAGTGTAACACAGAGAACTCTATGAAGGGAGGAGGGATCTTACTCATCCTGGTCCACAATCACTTAGGTGCCTGGTTTCTTCCAGCTAGTATAACCAATGATACAGTATTTATTCTAATGAGGTTGTAAAGCATATGCTTTTCAACCTGACACTTAAAAACCAGTCACTCTCCCGTGGTAAAACAAGCCACCCCCTAACGACTCAGAAGCCGGAATGAGAAGGCACTAGCTGAAGCTGCTTTACAGGAAGAGTCAGACAGCAACTGCTAGGACACCAGGCCTCAATGGCCTGGCCTATGCTGTATTTTAATAGGCATCAGCTTACTCTCAAGACCCCATGGTCAAGTCATCCAAGTTATTTGGACAGAAGCCCATGCTTCATATTCTGAGAGAGAGACAGCTTAACCTGCCCTTTGCACACACCCGGAGCCAGCTTTCTCGCACTACAGTCTGGTGATTAGAGACATAGCTGCACATACTTGGTCCAGGACCCCTACAGTGCCCTGCAGTGATGTAACACAGTAGGTACATGGCCTCAGCTCCTTCCAAAAAGTCTGCTATCAGGCACTCACCACCTGGCACTGTGGTTATGTAGCATGACAAGTGCCAGGCCTTCCAAGTTCCAAAGTTTGGATAATGAGGTTAACAAATTATAAAGGATGCCTTTAACATCGTGACTTACCTATTATCACTAGACTGTAACTCTGACTCTTTAACCACAATGAGTTCCACAGATTATATGTATCAAAGATAAATACCTGCATTCCACAATAAAGCATGAAAAAAAAAGGTTTGTCACTCAAAGAGGGAGAAGGGAAAGCCAGACACTGCCTGTCAGAAACAAGCACAACTCACCTAGTTTTACCAAAACTAACCAATTTTGTCTCAAGCACTGCTTTCATAATCGCAACTGCAAGCAGTTCCAAGATTGCCAAACAGAATTAGAAACAAAGCCATGTGATACTGTACAAAACCCACAGATTTAAACAATCGGCATCTGTGATTTCTACAGAGCATTTTAACATGCCACAACTAAGTGAACTGATACCCATCTTAAGATTTAAACAGTAAATGAACAGACACACTGCTGATGCATATTATGGGCAAAGTGGAAAGAGTAGCACATATGTTTTCTGTCTGTGATTCAGCTCTGCCGTGGGAGTGAAACCAATCCTCTCTGCAAGCAGTCTGGTCTCCGAAGAAGTACCCAGATACCAACTGCTCCTTTTATGTCTACCCTATATGGGAGATAGTAATTGGCTGCCAGGGTAAGATCAGGCTAATGAAGTGGAGTGAGGGTTTTTTGCTAGAAGGCCATTTTGGATTCCTGTCCTGGTTGTCAGTGCCCAGAAGTCATGCTTTTCATCCCCCACAAGCTTACTGTGACTAACAGCATTGTTTAAAGGTCTCAGGATAATTATTCTGGGCTTACTGCCAACTGTAATCAGGACCACTTTTCTCAAACTCTCACTTTCATATATGTAAGTTTTGTTTATGGATTTCTCCCATACATAACTGCTTCTAGAAATTATTTGCTCCAAATGATTACATTTTGGTCAATTATGGGAGCATGAGCAAATGGAAAGCTAGTGCTGAGTAGACGACAGCAGGAACTTGTGGCAAGGCCACTATTCTACACAAAATTGCCACTGTATGTGTGTGCTCATCTGGCATGATTAACACAGACCAGCTTATCCCTCTCAAAAATCACAGTTCAACTGGCCTAAGAGTTCAAAAAGCTAAAGCTACAAAGAATTCTGGAGTCTTAGAGTCACACAAAACTGATGTTTTTTCTCATCAACCAAATGCATGGCAGTTCCCATTCCCAAGAAACAAAATTTCATGAGAAACAAGGATTGGAACACAACAGCAACATTAAAAAACAATTCTGATGTGTTTGCATATGTATCCTTTCTCAGTCTACAACTCGGTAACTGAAGACAATTTCCCCTTGGTTATGTCTTTAAACACTGCACTAGAACTGGTTTATCTTTGGCATATTATTAAGTCTCTCTGGAAAGATTCCTGTAACTATCCATTTCCAAGTAAATCTGAACACTACGCATACTATTTTTTTTTTTGGTAGGAGCAAGCAACTGAATCTTATCTGAAAGCAAAAAAATAAAGACCTAAGTTATTTGATTTAAAAGCACCTTTTCTCAAGCTGAACTTTTTTTAAGCCTATTATAGTCCATCTCATTACAAAATTCCAAGCTGTGTCTGCAAATGAGCACAAGACTCGAGCACTGTTTCTCCTGGGTTTGCAAGAGGGCAAAGCACATAGATCAGAAAGAACACCCTGCTAATTAAACTGAAGCAGATGACTAAAGAAGAGCTTGTCATATGTAATATCTACGTCAAGAATGATCAGATTAAATATGCAAAATGTGAAGTAAAGGTGGGGAACAGCATTAATCTCGCATTCTAGATCTTGAACAGGCTGCAAAAGTTCTGACAGTTTCTCTAATTATTCACAGTAATGGACACTGGGGGCAAAAGGTAGGAGGGAGAAACACATTTTTCTCCATTATAGGTGCTGAGCACCAGGGCTAAAATCATGCCTCTCTGAACACTGATCAGCTTCTGCAAAGGTTAATAGCAATTAAAAGTGGCAAACTAGACTAAATGAGAAACGGGTCATGATACCACTGTACTTGCAAAGAGCACAATACTTTGCAGAAAGGTATTCCTTGTTTAATATTTTTGAAGGTGCAAGAGTACTTGGAAAAAGAAAGAGTAATAAGTCTGTTCCTGTTCAAATGAAGACATACAGTCCAGTGTACAACAGAAGACAATTTTTTATACCAGAACAAGCAAGTTAACTGTACTAAAAAGCTAACCAGTTTCTACTTAAAATATAAAGCCCTAAAAAGGGAATCAGTGAGAATCTGTCACCTTCAGCTAAATCAACTTTAGGTAACGGTCAATTAGTTCTTCCAAGTCCATGTCTAATAGTAAAAACCATTCAAAATGTAGATTAGTATATGCATATTAGCAAAAGAGAACAAAAGATTAATACATTAGAAGGAGATTCTGATAAAGAACTGATTTTCATTCAGCATTCAGCTGAAAATACTAGTATCAGAACCATTTTCATTTGTATTTGTTCTCTTACAATTTAGTTCCTATATACAAATTATAAAATGAGTAAGAGGTGGCTACATTTTGAGCCCTCATTCTACCACACAGGAGAGAAAAATCAGAATCAGTTGAGATTACTTGGATTCTTCAACTTTAGTATTTAAAAAGATAAAGCAGATGCTACTGTCCTAATACCAAACAAGCTGTCAGTTACCCAAGAGACTGGAGGAACAAGTATATTATTATCACTTGATGCAGAGTTTTCTCCTTCAAAGCAAGCAAAAATTCATCTAAAACATTCTTCAGGGAAAAGAAATAAAAAACCAACGTGGATTTACATAAGAACAGGCTTCTCAGACACTGAAAATCAATGTGCAACTCTTGATTACTCAGTAGTAAATATATCAAGGAAAAAAAATAATAAAAAGGTAACTTGCATTGCTATCCTCAGGATCTTCTAAACCATCAGGCCGACTAAGATTGCGTGAAGGCTGACTACACACTACATCATCTTCTAGCTCCCAAAAGGAAGTTCTAACAGGTGGTCTTTGGATCTCATCAGGATTGAAAGCACCATCTGCTCCATCTGAAGGAAAAAAAAAAAAAAACAAATAATTAAGGGCATCTTTTTTCAGTAGAGTTTGTGCTTTGAGATTACAGATGTGCTTCCTTACATTTAAAAATCAAGACTTACACATTTTCAGTTTAGATAAGATTAAATAATAGAAATCACCTCTTTCAAAAGGTGCTTCTTTAAAACTTTGTTTACCTTACTGATTCTCATCAGTAAAATAAAGGCATTTTATTGATTCTCATCAATCAATAAAGGCTCTGTATATCAGTACAAAGATTGCTGATACTTAACCTGCATTAAACAAGCCATTGCTTTTGAAACAGTAAGAGAGAAATTATATGGGAGGTGAGAAGTGCAGGGTAATTTACTTACCTCTTCTCTCCTGAATTGCATAGGGGTTTCCATATTGCAATACTGGTAGTCTACTTGGCACTGCAGGAACTGGTCCATTTTCCTCTGAATATGGGTTGCGAAAATGTAATGTCTGTTGTGAAATCTGTCCTTCCATCATCCTTCCAGCTTGATTTCCTGGTGTCCTATCAAGTTCCTAAATAATGCAAAGTTTAAGATGTAATTAACCTAGAGAGTCCTAGTAAAGTTTCTTCTTAGTGAGCATGAGAGAAAGGCTAGTTAGCAGGAGCACTCCGAAGAAAATACTGTTAACTCAGTGGAAATCTCCCTCAAAAAATAAAATAGCATGGCAGAAAGGCCACAAGTATGCACAATTGAAAATGTAACTCTTCCAAAAATTAGTATACTTAAAACTCTAGGTTCTTGCATATAACCCATAAAGATTATAATAACTATTATAAACTGCTAAAGGGTTTTTACAACTTACAAACCATTGTAAGTCTAAGCCAATATATATGCTAAAAGACAGTAATTAAAGTGACTTCAGTGTGATCACCGCACCAGCTGTAATTGATCCAAAGAAGTCTCTCATCCTCCTGTTGAATAACACAGGTTAAGGGAGGGAGATCATGTATGCCAAGAACAGCCAAAGGAATATACCATTTACCAGAACCAAGCAAAACATTCTGAGATGTTGAAATGAAAATAATAATTTAAAAATAGAGATTGTGAAGAGAGAGATGCTTTCCAATCATCTTGTTATTTCTGGTTAGCATTTTCTTTTGGGTTCTCTGGGTTCATGTTTAGTATTCGCTAATGTAATGTTAACAAAAACCTCAAACATGGAAGTGTGACTTTTCCTCAAGACTTTAAAGTGAAACTAAAAGCCAAGACTTCAACTACCCATTTAACTACATGGGAAGTAAAATGTCTCAATTATTCAAAGCAACAAAAATATGTTTTTCTTAGGAAACAGGTAAACTTCATCCCAAACTCTACAACACAAAAATGCAAAAATCAAGTAGCAACAGCTAATCTGAAAACAAAACACCACTCAAATGAAAAAAGACTGAAATTATACATTTCTTGCTCTATATGTACTATCAGGTTTCAGACATAAAAGGTTTAGACTCCAATAGTATCATCACAAAGGCATATTCAAACAGGAAAAAAAGCAGTATCTACAAATGGCAAGGCAGCTTACAGAAAGTTTTGGAGCACTGGCCATAAAGACAGTAATATTTCTTATAGAAAACCCTTCTAATAACACCCTCCAAGTAAAATATCCTCCTGCAGATACGATATAAAACTATGTTAGCGTTAATTTAGATTTACAGACTAAATCGTATATATGATTTAAATGATTAGTGTTAAATGGTTAGGATTACATCCTAAAGTTTTAGTGAGCATGTAAAATCTAAATAGTTCACCTTCACTCCATACAAAGCAGGAACAATTAACTATCAGTGAAATTAAGATTTTCCTTTCTAAATCCAATTTATTCTGCAATATGAAAACAGTTTGGACTGAGAGGCAGCAGCATTAATATTTTAATTTTAGCATCACATAAGATTAAAACAGAATGTAGATCAAAGTAACTGTAAAAAGGTAAAGCAGCCTTAGTCAGAAGCTGGATAGCAAGGATTAAGACTTATTTAAAAAAAAAGGCCATATAAGTATGTAAATAAAATAGAAACCAAGTCATTTTATAGGTTTGAAGAGACACAAATGAACATTTTTAGCATGCTCTGTTTGGTGACATTTATAAACAAACACTGATAATGGAATATAAATTGAAAAGCTGTTTACTGTACTGTGCTTAACCTTTTAAATCATGGTTCCAGTCTAGCAAGGCACTTTGATTCTTGTTTGTAATGTAAATATCTATAAATTTCGTAGACTAAGTTCTAAGCTTTTATAAGCTCCATACATTATTATTACATTTGTTCTTCTTATGTGGGGTGTTTAAAGTTACTCCCTCCAGCTAAACTAGGTTCATCAGAACTCTACTTTTATCTTGCTTTCTTTTGAGTTAGAAAAACATGGGTGATCTATTAAAAACTGCATCTTTCATTAGAAAAAAAAAATGAACAAATACCAGCTACTCGAGAATCTAGAATTTTACAGAACACTTAACTAGCTTAATCTGAAATTCATTTCATTTCAATTTAACAGTATGCAAATTCCTGTTGTTACCATGTCTCTGTTCATCCTGGATTTTTAAAGTAATCCCAACATTTTCACAATGTCATCCAATACTATCTGAATGTAATAAAGACATTTTATTATTTCACTTTTCAGTAAAACCTAGCTTTGATTAATTGCCATATAGTACCTTAGAGGTACTTCCAGCATTAGTATTACAGAACAAAGGATTTAACAGTAATGGCAATTAATCTGATGAGACAGTGAACTCTTCAAAAGTAGCAGTCCATTTTCTAGCACATATTTAAAAATCAGAGTACTGTTTGTGTACTGTTCTTTTCTAATAAAGATATTTTTCTGGCTGTAGTTTACCAAAGTCACTACTGTCACATGTCAAGCTGCTCTTACTATTACAAGCAGTCAGTAAGAGAACTGCAGATGTCAAAAGGATTTGGTTGTATGCACACATCATGAAAAACCTGGAGATTATACTGCTGAAATGTTTACATCTTTAGCTATAGGACAGCACTGGATAAAAGCAACAACAGTCCTAACCAGTGATGGAAAAAATAAACTGTCACACTAGGTATGAGTGTTCACATCTTATGCCAGGATTCCAAAGGGAATAACGTTTACTAATTGTACTGCCCGTCAGCCAGTAACTCCCGAAAGCATCAGGGAGAGAGTCTGTGTCAAACAAAATAAATTCCTGCAACTTTTGTTAAATGATGCTCCCTCAGAGGCCAGAAAGGCTGCAGTATGAGCTTGATGATAACCTTTTCTATTTGGCCAAGCAGCACATGGACTAAACCAGTATTAGCCTCTAGATGCAACAGGGCTGAACCTCTTTAACCACGAGATAAAGAGAAGCAATGCAGGAAGGAGGCTGGAAGTCCACCGAAAACTTGTTGAAAAACAGTGATGCTGCTGATATGAGAATGAAGTACAGGACAAAATCGTGTAGGAATTGCTACATGCTGTGAACTGTACAACTAGCTGCTCAGATTATTAATTTACGCAGAGTAATTCCTATCTGCAAACAAAAAAAATTATTTTAGATCCTGGATGGAACAGCATTCTAGACAGGAAAAAAGAAATCATTTTTGACACTGTAGCATTTCTGTTAAATCATAGGTAGAAAATATTCTAGAACACTATTACGGAACAATAAATGACAATATTTTCAAAGGCTGAGTCAGTTTTGCTGTATTATAGTCTACATTTTATTTTTAATGTATAAGTAGTACTAACAGAACTTGTAGTTTAAAATGCTAACTCACTTTGGCAAAATATCCCAATATGGAAATGTTTAAAGAGTAAACAAATTCTCACTTAAAAATAAGATGCAATTCCTCAAACTAAAGAGCCTCACAAGTGTTAATCTACAAAATTTAACAGGAATCCTGACAATACCTTCTCACTGGTAAAGAGTTCCAACTGTGATGCCAGTTCCTTTATTCGTCTCTCTTTTTCTGCCAGCTGAACCTATATGAAAAGAAGTTTAAGGTTCCTTATTAGTGAACAGAAACTATTTCCCTGCATGTTATATTACAAAAACCAAGTTCATCTTTCAGATGGAAATCATTTTGTCTACTACAGTTACATGCAACCTCTAGTACTACTAGATCAAAACCAACTATTCTCTTAAGTTTATCTACTGGATAAGAGCAGAATGTTAGCAGCCTTTTCTTGCCAGTTTTCAGCAAAAAGTTGTGGAACCAAAATCAACTGACTGGGAAGAAAACCCTACTTTTTCTCCACCACTTGCACCCTCCTGAATGACAGTAAGTTTTGAACTGCAGTCCAAATTATTTCAATTTTGGAACAAATTATTTATTATTCCAGCTGTTGAGAAGTTAAAAAAAAAACAAACTTAATTTACATTCAATTATGAATGGCAACCTATCACTACTGGTTAATAAAATTTAAAAAATTGGAAAGAGTAATGTATTTTATAAAATTGAAATTAGAGCTTTGAAAAGTGTCACAGAAAGGTCAGCCTACAAAGGGCTGATGTAAGCTGTAGAGTAATTCAGCATTTTATAAAGAAAAAGTCCTGTCATTTCTAGTGGAAGGGGATTCCGACTACAACTGATGTGGTAGCAGTTCAATTTAATCCTTGTTCATCACAGTGGGCAAAAATTTACAACAGTATTCTACTCTGTCATCTACACTACCACCATCAGACTATGAAAAAGCATAAAAGCTGGTCTTAGGGAAATTTGCTGCTCTTAACGTTGTTGTTGACGTAAAAAAAAAAAAACACTTCAATACATTAAAAAAAACACTTCAATATATGTATTACTATCACATAAACTCAAAGATTAAGGCACCTTGTAAGCTAAAGCTGCCCATTATGCTTTACTTTCTGGTGTTTGTGTTGCATCACTCCAAGACTACAGTTGAAACTCTCCAGATTAAGTAATTCTCTCATGATGATTTCAAAAACAGTATATTGTATCTCTCTAGTTAGTTCAGATAAAATGTATTAGACATCACCACACTGGTAATGCAGCATGCAACATAAAGATTTTAGACAAATACACCAATCAGTAGTCCTGTTAGTACTCTAGTAAGCAACGGGAAATTGGAACTTTCTAGCCCTTTTCTTCCTGTAATACAGCATTATTTAGAGGTTTGTCTAAATCCACAATATTAAAAGACTGACAGCCATTTGGTAGTATACTTAGGAGGTCTGCCTTACTTTAAAAGAAACATTACAAGACTCTGTTCTTTCTACAAGTGCAAAACAGAATTTCTATTTACAGCAAAAATACATTTAGTGTTTTTTCCCCATTAAACCTCTTCATTACTTGAGCCACTAGAAATCAAGTATGTTAAGAACATGATACCATTCATAAAAAAAAAAAGTAACTTACTTTATACTGATCTTCCATTGCTGCCAGCTGTAATTTTATACCCTCATTGATTTTCACTTGTTCTTTCCACTTCAGCTCCAGTTTAGCCAGCTCATCAGCGTAAACACTGCATTTCATCTTCTCCTCCTAGTTTATACCATGATATGAAATATTTACAATTTTGAGACTTTTCCCCTCCCACCCCAACAATGACACTAATTCCATGCTTTTACAAGACCATTTATGAATGACTTCCCCAAGTAATCAAGCCTTACTCATGACTTTGAAAATGACAGGACCAAGTGAAGACTGCATAAATGATGTTCAATACATTCTTTTCCGTGCCTGAGTGTTCAAGAAGCTGGTATTGTCTTTAGCTTCACTGTTTCACGTTTCTTTCTATCCTAACACTACACTGCAATCGTGATTATCCTTTTAGGGGTCTCACTTCAATACAAAACCTTTCCCCATGCAACTTTTGCAACTTAAGTATCTTTCATCCAGAAGGTCAAAGGCAAAGCTTTCCCCAAGTATAATTACAGAAGAAATAGCCAGCAGAAGTTAAAACAGGCTCTCCATAGATAGGGTAATGAGCAGAATTACAGACAGTTGTTACATCCTGGAGAGCACATTAAAATAGAATAATCTCATTGTGATAAGTAAGAGAAACAAGATGAACAGAGACAACACCCAGAAAGCATTTCTTAATTCTACAACCAGCATCACTGTTGCAGTACTCCACCATACATACATGCATACATCCAAACTGGTTAAATGAAAATCAAGTCAGGACAGGTATTAATATTTGAAGGGCATTATTTCTGTGGCTACAGCACTACTGGTGCCAAATTTGGCCCAGAGAACCACATAAATGCCTTTATGTATGACTGAGCCAAAGCTAGTAGGCAGCACTCACTCACACATCAAAGCCCCAGACAGTCAGATCTGGAGGAGTTATACCTGAACATTACTATACTTGCTCCAGACATCAGGTGGCTTATAGCAATGTGCTGTGTTTGATTTATAAAAGCAATTACACTTCAAATACAATGAAAAGAAGTATTCAAAACCTTAGACATAGGAATATTTTTGTTCACTTGTTTTCCTGAAGAGTCCTTATCTGGATTTTCTAACACAACATGTAAGCAAGAGCTGACTCAATCAGAATGTGTTTCTTTACAGAATCATAAAATAGTTAGGGTTGGAAAGGACCTTAAGATCATCTAGTTCCAACCCCCCTGCCATGGGCAGGGACACCTCACACTAAACCATGCTACCCAAGGCTCTGTCCAACCTGGCCTTGAACACCACTAATGCATCACAGAAGCAAGGCAACTCAGCTGTGTAGGCTTTGTGGTTTTAAGACTTAGCACCTATAGCTACTTTCTGTTCAGCTTTCCGAAGCAGTCATTCACTTACTGCCAACATTTGCTTGCATTTCTTATACTTCTCTGTTTTCTCAGCAATTTCTTTATTCATTTCACGTACTTGCTCCTTTACGATGAATTCCGAAACTATGTCAGATGAAATAGGGCTAACTGTGAACATTGAAGAAAAAACAAAGACATTGATTTTTTTTGCTCCATAAATAAAGTCTGTATAAGAGAGATGACAGGCCAAACTTGACAGTGCATCAAGAACAGTGCTCCATGTTATCCAAGCAAATAGTTAATCAGAGGCAATCAGTATGATGTGGCTAGTAATACGCAAGACCAGCAGTGATATCAGCACGTCTATGTTCAGTTCTCTCATACACTGAAAATGGAACGTAAATATACGTATACATACTACAAAGACCAACATTAAAAACAGACACCTCTCCCTTTAGCTCCCAAGAAAGTAAACACCAGAATACATATGATATAATGCTAAGTATTTTATTCTTCCATAAAAACATAGAGTGCCTCAGCAATCTACTTCATAGAATGGATAGAGTTGGAAGGGACCTTAAAGCTCATCCAGTTCCAACCCCCTGCCATGGGCAGGGACACCTTCAACTAGGTTGCTCAAAGGCCTATTCAGCCTGGCCTTGAACACGGCCAGGGATGGGGCAGCCACAACTCTGGACAACTTGTGCCAGTGCCTCACCATGCCCATGGTGAAGAATTTCTTCCTTAGAAGAATTATTAAATATATTATTATATATTTATGTTTTAGAAGATTAGCTTTCCCAGAACTTCATAGTTCATAAAAACCACAGCCTAGTTAAACATTTTCCAAGAAACCACTACTGCCTTTAAGTCATGAGAATACTCTATAGACTTGACCTTGCCATCACATAAACAGAACTTTTCAGTAAATTTGAGTTTACAGTAGAATGGTACAGTGGAGAATCTTTATACATGACTGCAAAATCTGGTAAGTTTTTGGGGGTGTTTTTTGGGTTGGGTTTTTGTTTGGATTTTTTTACATGAATTATTAGCTTGACAAAACCATCTCTGTGTTAACTATCAAGTAGAAATTCAGTCCTACAGGTATTAACAAATATCAACTGTTTTGAAAATATAAATGGAGTAATTTATGAATGTTGCCACTTAAAGACAGAATTTTTAGATGAATTTTCATATTTCTAATCATTGCTTTAATTAAAAAAGAACAAGCCCACCTACTTCTTACAATAAACACTATTAGGTACTACTCCACATAGACAACACTTTCAGGCTGAGACAAACAGACAAGATTTAAGCTGTTGATACCTGGAGATGCAGAAAACCTTTTGTCTGTAACGACGGCAGTAGCTGTCTCAATGTTAGACGCATTTGTCAGTTTCTGTTGATGCCCTGCAATTTTCTTTGTGAAAAGAAATTTTGGTTTGGTATTTAATTAAGTGAAAGCCAAAGCACAAAGTAACATGTATCTTGCACTATAATCTCCTCCAAAATTGGACTAGATGGAATTGCTCAGTAAAACAGGAGGCAATAATAAATATGCAAACACATTTAATTCTATTAAAACTGAAACTGCCTCAGCCTATAAAGTAAGATTATAAAAATCAAAGGTTTTTTTTTTTTTTCTAGAAACAGTCATTTCTAAGCAAATTATTAGAAAAATCTCATTTTCTAGAGAAACAGTTACACTTAAATCCATCAACTTAAACCTAGTATTACGTTAGAAAATGGAGTCTGTATTAATAATGAGTGCTGGACTTCTGGTGTCCAAGTAGTGAAACCTGGTACTTGCTATCAGATGTACAAGACAGCCAAAGATGTGGAAGATTTTTTAGGAAAAGCTACACGTGTTCTAATATCACACCTCATTCACCATTGACCTTCTGGATGAGAAGACAACTCTTCAATCTGTAGTAGATCAAAGCTAGGTAACTACCCCATTTGTTTTGTGGAAAGCAGAAATAATTATTGTTTCTCTTAAGAATTCATATTTGTGTATCTTGACACTGCTCTTACGATTTTTCCCCATTTAAGCTGCTCTTCAACTCAGTCGCTAATTTTCACAGAATTCTGAAGAACTCTCCCTCAAATCTGCTTGAATATTCACTGAGAAGTTCCATTACCAGGTGGCGTAAGACTCACACAATCATTACAAAAGCCTCATTTATGGAACAAACCTTAGACGAGTGGTAAGAATACAAAATACATATGGAATACAATTATACACTGCATTGTGGAACCTCTCCCAGCTGCACTTTGAAATCCCCCTCCAGGCTCTCCACTTTCCCCACTTCTGGATTTGCGTTTGTTTTGTGGGTTTTGGGGAGTTTTGTTGTGGGTATTTTCATTTGGGGTTTTCTGGTGTTTTTTGGGGAGGTTTTTGTGGTAATGATGTTACTGAACAGTAGTAATTACGGGTTTTTTTCCTGCTTCAGTTTCAAAATTCTTCTTTGAACAACGTTATGCTTATAGGTTCAGTTAGCTTTCTACATACACCAGTTACTATAAATCCTATGCTGGGTTTCAACAACTACCTAAAAAGAATCATAGAAATAACATAGCACTATAGAAGAAAAGGGTAAACTGAAGAGCCATTGCTTACCACATGCTTTAATTTTTTAAAAAGCACTGGGTTTTGCAGACGGAAATTAATTAGTTGCTGAAAAGTTAAAAAAAGCAAGAGCAGTTTCTCCCATTCTACTTACTGCCTGTTCTGTAAATTTGTTTACTTGTTTTTGAAGTTTTTGACATTCCTTGAATTTTTCCTTGTAATGATCAGCTGCCATTTGCAGACGAAGCTTCAGATCTTCAACTTCTCTGCGCAGCTCCTGCTCCACTGTGTTTGAAGTTTCCTTAAATAAAAAAAAGTTCTCCTTTTTTGTTTGAATACCACTATTTCCCAAAGAGCCTTTTTTTCAATTAAAAAAAGCATAATACTCTACGTATGTGCAGAAGAAGTTCCTATTTTCTTTGTGGGAAGGAAAGGAATAGAGTAGTACCAGCAGAGAGAAAAGCAGCTGTGCTGAACTTCATTCCAGTCAAGATACACTGAGGGAGTAAATAGGCACTGGTACAATACCAGACAGGTGAAGAGGATTCTTATTCTGTGGACTGACTAATGTATATCAGAAGTCTGAACACCTTCCAGAAGGTGTTCTAGCTATGTTATAGACAGCTATAGCAAACATGGATAGACCACAACTATATTCTATCACACTCACTATATTTCTACTAGAAAAGATTCAGTTGAGCTGTAACACTGATACATGAGCGATGCAAACTATGTTTACCAACTGGTAACATGAATCATTCAGATGATCTGCTACGTTTTTTCAGGATGCAATTCAAAAACATTGTATATTACTGAAATTCTTAAAAAAAAACCACCATGTAATTCTTGGATATTTTAATAGTTCTTTTGAGGGTTGTATTATTCACTTTGTATTTACTGCACTATTTTAATTACTGTTCAGCACAATGTATTTTTAAAAACTGCTACATCATTACAGTAATCCTAGTAGCAAAATAATCCAATGCAATTGCAGTCACAGAGATCCAGTGCAAAGCTCACTTAAGTCAGAATGATGGAACTTGCATTAGCTCACTAGATTTTTATCCAAGAGAAAGAAATTCAAGATAGTTGCCACGACATTAATATTTTTATACTCACAAATACTAAAGCAAATTAACTTTGACTATAAATAATGCAAGGACTCAAATCAAGACAGAATCCGTCAATGAGGAAAGAGCAGCATAAAAAAAATTCCACCCATCAATTTACGTATCTGAATGTATTTTTAATGCTATTGTGGCTCACATAAAAAAATTCAGACAGGGACAGGATTCAAAATAATATATACAGAAATACTGTATTATTCTGTGAAAATACTGGGGGGGGGGGGGGGGGGTGGAAAGGAGTTGCTGTAAGTAGTAGCCGAAACCTCCTTTATTAACAACCTTCCAAATCAGCTAACATGCGCTTGACTTAAGGTAGTATCTTGAGTGTCAAAAGAGAATTTGATAATAATTTGTACTAATCATCCATAAAAATTTTATTCCCCAACTTCAGCAAAGCTAGCTTCAACAGATTTTGTAAACACAGATAAACTTCAGTACTAAATACTGACAATTTACCTGATCATTTTTCAAAGCTGTGATTTTTTTAAGTTCAGCTAAAGCATCAGCAAGCTGCTTTTTGCATTTTTCATTTTCCAGGCGTGCACTGTGAAGATCTGCCATCGTCTTATCTCGCACGTTTACTGCATCGCTCAGCTCTTTTGACATTAGGACAGCTTCTTGTTTGCTAGCCTGAATTTGATCTTCGGCTTTCCGAAGCTGTTCTTTTAAAATACTTGCATCCTCCTAGGAAAGAGAAGATAGGGAATAGAATACATCATTTTTTAATTCAAACCTTAAAGGTTGGCATAGGAATTGGAAACATTTAAAAGAAAAATGAGATTTTCCTGGTGGCTTTAGCAAAACAACTAAATCAAGAGGTTAGCACCCAAGCTCTACTTTCTCCATTTGCCTTCTTCGATAACAATAGGGTGAAAGCATATTTCACTATGACATAAAAGCACATTTAAATATTATTTTATCTACACTGGACTTTTGCTGTACTTTCAGCTTTAGTTTTAAACAAACATGCAAAAAAGTCTGTCTTCCAGAATATCTTTGTTGGTATCACCACAGAAGTCTTAACAAGAACAAATGGCCATCCAGCTTCAAAACCCAAGTTCATCCCACAGTAAGCTACTCCAGGTAACAGAGTAAAAGGTCTTACAATGCCTATAACTGGTTGATGTAAAACACAGTAAAGCAGCTTTGGGATGTTTTCCTCATAGCTCCATTTCCCAAGATCTTGCATAACAAGCTTTTTCAGGAGGAACTGAGAATAAAAAATAATGAAGAGCAAGCTGCAGCATGTGGTGCTGAGACTGTCAGCACTGCTGCAATTCCACAGGACAGGCCAAGGGCCAACTGACCAACCTCCACTACTGGCTTCTCATTCCTCTGAAAAGCCCAGGATCAATAATAATGATAGAAATTATAAAAAATTATTAATAATTTAAAAAATGCATAATGTATTAATAATAATATACAATTTATAATATATATCATACAAGATAATACATATAAGACACAATATATATTACAGTATATATTATTATATAATATGTAATATTATTATATATTATGTAATATTATATATGTAATATATATGTATATATATGTAAGATATAATAGAGATCATATATTATTATAATATATTCAAAGCTACTTTAAGTTGCTTGCAGCCTCTAGGCTTCCTGAAGGTATAATCTTCTCATTTTCTTCAGTCTAGACACAAGTTCAGGCATTTCTAGTTCATTATTTGGTAATTTCTGAATAATCATTTAGCATAACAAGTCCAGAGGAATACTAATACTCATTTTGTAAGCAAAGAGGGATGGGCTCCCAAATGCCATGTAGTCCTGTCCCTTAGCTATTTTTACAGCACTTCTCCAATGTGCATCCTTCTCACAGGCTGCAGTTCTTCACAAACTGCTCCGATGTGGGTCCCTTCCACAGGGTGCAGTCCTTCAGGAACAAACTGCTTCAGCATGGGTCCCCCGTGGGGCTGCAAGTTCTGCAAGGAGCCTGCTCCAGCATGGGCTCCTCTCTCCACAGGGCCACAGGTCCTGCCAGGAACCTGCTCCAGCGCAGGCTTCCCACAGGGTCACAGACTCCTTCAGGTATCCAGCATGGTTTCCTCCATAGACTGGAATGGGACAATCTCCCTCACCATAGTCTGCACAGAAATCTCTGCTCCAGTGCCTGAAGCACCTCCTTCTCTCCTTCACTGACCTTGGATTCTGTCACATATTCTCACTCCTCTTCAGCTGCAGCTGCTCTTGCCCACTTTTTTGGTTTGTCTTTTGGAGGTTGTGCTGCTTCTTTTTATTTTCCTCCCCTTTCTTAAATACATTATCCCAGAGGCACTACCACAATCACTTATGGGCTCAGTCTTGGCCAATAGGGGTTCCATCTCAGAGCTGTTGGAATTGGCTCTACTGGACATAGGGGAAGCTTCTAGCAGCCTCTCACAAAGACACCCCTATAGTCCTCCAGCTACCAAAACCTTACCACACAAACCCAATACACCTATTCATAGTACCATGCTAAAACTAGTCTGAAGTAAACTCACCTGGACCATGAACAGCACAGGTACCAGTTCTTCAGCAGTTTCACTCTCCTACTATACCACACTGCTAACCACAATGCTACCACACCACACAGCAAAAGTCACCGCTTCCTTAGAGGTCCTATGGGCACTACGGGTTCTCATAAATTTAGTCCATTTATATGCTACCTTGCTCTTCCTCATGTTTTGTGTCATTGTATCTTGACAGCATGTTCACCTAACAAGTCCTTCAGCCCATCTCCTCTTTTCTCCTCCATCACTCTCTGCAGTCTCAACATAGCACCATGATTAACTTTTCTCCTCAACCTCCTTCCTCTCTCATGAAGTTAAAAAAGCAACTTAGAGTGTAGTATACTGATGCACTTTTACTGAATTTACAAACTACTTCTTCTACACATAGTTCATCTCACAGTTCATCATGTGAGAGACAAGCTCAGAATGTGCAGAAATAAAACAGAATTCACTCCTTTGCTCATTTTCTGCATCTACTGGGAATACTATTAATCCTCTTGCCTTTCATTCTGTACCACTCATGGCATCTTCAACTTCTTTCTCTTGTGAAACACATACAACCTTAGATACATTTATTTTAAACGCTTACCTTGTTGGATGAGGAGAGCAAAAAAGCTTTCTTCATGTTTTCTCTTTCAGCTATGACTAGCTGTAATTTGTCAACCTCCTCTTTATAATACGATATCATGCTTTCTTTGTTTGCATCCAAATTCTTAAACGTCTGGATTTCTTTTACTAGTTTGGTGTTTTCTATTTCTGTATTCTTCAAGTGTATCTGTAATGATGCTAAAAAATGTCAAACTCTTCTTCCATGTTATGAAATCTACTGGTCACCTGCCCATTTAAGTGTCCACTAAATTCTAACTCATCTCCAAGACAGATTACAACAGCTAAATATAGAAGTAAATACTTGCTATCACTGCCCTCCAGAACAAAGTTTCTGCCTGGAATTCCTTCAGCAAGATCACCTACAACAGCTCCACTCTATACCTAGAAATTAAGGCCCTGATTTCTGTCCACAACAAATTAAACTATTCCAAATTCACTCCTCTCTTCATAGGTGTTGTACAACTAAGGACAAACAAAAAAGAAATGACCTCAAGAAAATTAAAGAGAAATTAAACTTCTGGTAGTATGTACTTGCAATCATCTAAGCAAACAGGTCTGCATCAGCAACATTGATTTCCAAAGCCAAAAAATTGCTTTAACAACTCTAGAACTGTTGATGACATTATAAAATGTCATAAAGTTTATCAGATTATGCCTAATAAAGGATAACTGTTGCACTCAGGTGTTCTCTATCCAAAGACTAGAAGATTTTTGTTGCTCATTTAAAAAAGGGATTCCATCCTTGTGAAAGGTGTTTTGAAGTTTAATGACTTCTGGTACATATGTGCCACGTACTGACATTTTCCTATGAACAGAAATAACCCTTTAAATACACTTGATTTGCTTCATACAAGCTAAGTGTTTCATTATTTTAGCATATAAATTTTTTTTGCCTTTTGGGGAAGGAGGCACTATATTTTATTTTAGTATGGTGTCTCAATACCAGCAAAAGAAAGCAGACAGGCTACTAAAAATAGAATCATAGAATCATAGAATCGTTAGGGTTGGAAAGGACCTTAAGATCATCTAGTTCCAACCCCCCTGCCGTGGGCAGGGACACCTAACACCTAACGCTAAATCATATCACCCAAGGCCTCGTCCAACCTGGCCTTGAACACTGACACGGATGGAGCATTCACAACCTCCCTGGGCAACCCATTCCAGTGCCTCACCACCCTAACAGGAAAGAATTTCCTTCTTATATCCAACCTAAACTTCCCCTGTTTAAGTTTTAACCCGTTACCCCTTGTCCTATCACTACAGTCCCTAATGAAGAGTCCCTCTCCAGCATCCCTGTAGGCCCCCTTCAGATACTAGAAGGCTGCTATGAGGTCATAGATACAGATCCTCCTAAAGCTTCTCAGAGTTATGCACAAGACTTAAGAACAAGGATCTAGGAAACAGTCTAGAGAGAGAACTTCAAAGAGTAAAATGTAATTTACTTGTGAAAAACTGTGTTAAGGAAATTAGTTACTGGGTGATGTACTGTATAACTACAGAACTTCCTCACTAGTCTCTATTATTTTTTGTTACTATGCCTGCTTTTTAACAGATTTGTGATTCATTCTGCTTCTTAGAGACCTTTTTATACCATGAGATGAATTCAGATGTTATTTTCCTCATTCACTTTTATATGAGAACATCTATAACTGCCTTAAAAATACGTTCACGGAAGCTACCCATTTCCTTTCTTCCTTAACAAATTCAATTTATTCGACTTAACCATAAAACATAATTAATTTCAAACCACTTCATTTCAGTTTTTACAGGTACAAGGAATAAAGTTACCTTATAAAGTTCTTTTTCATCCTTTTCTGTCTTTAACATGCATTCAAGTTGCTCCTTCTCAAGCATCACTTTCTTCAGTTTGTGCTTCAGACTAAGACATTGACAAATTAACAGTACAGAGCTATTAATACAGAAAATCAATGCATACAGCAAAAACTGTTAGTTTTTTAAAAAAAAAACAAACCACCACACCTATGGAAAAAAAACAGCAAAATGAGGAAGGTATGGAACAAAATGACAAAATACCTGTCCAACTCAGTTTCTTTTGCAATGGCTTTTTGAGTAACAGTCATGATATCTTCCTCAAGCTGGAGAACTTTTGAAGCAGCCTCATCATGCTTCTTCTTCATATCATCAATTTCAGTTTTAAGAGCTTCCGATGCTTGAATATTATTCTTTAAAAAAAATTGCAAATAGATGTCATTTAAGAGTGCGTATCTTCAAAACTACAACATGCTACCTGAATTAGCGCTAAAATATGGTTCTTAGATTTCTTCTCTTCTTTAAGACGTACAAGCGCACTTCAAGTATATATAAATAAATAGATAGACTATATAAAAACATATTAAACTTGCTATGCACAGTTAATATATTAATAAGGAGTCAATAAATGAATGCTTGTTTTGTCACAAGCATTCAGTTACACAGAGACTACCAAAGACTTCAGAGTATAGGACGAACAAAGCTATATTTCGTATCTTTTGCCCATCTCCTTTCTGCAAACTAACCATCAACTGCCTAGCTTAGAAAACAGAGAACTTCTATTTCTCTGTTTACTTGCTTTTACTTGAAAAGGAGAGCTTGCATTTGACCAGTTACACCACTCAAACAAGCCATAATAAAGATAACTGCAGGAAAAGGAGGGGGAAAAGAAAAATGGAAGAACTTCTGATTTAGAGCTAGTTACCACTCTACATTCTCCTAGCTAAAACACGTGGAAGGTATCACAAATCTCATGGAAGCTCATGAAACAATCCAAGGATTTATTTCTTGGATATTAGAAGCTGAGACAGAGAATGATGACAATACCCAAACCAGATTCCTTTGTCAGAGAACTGACAGATGCAAAATGGGAAGCCACTGTTAAGTATCACATGATCTAATTACAGGAATGTCCCAGATGTTCTAAGGCAGTGGACAGCTAAATATCACCTCCACCACAGCAAAATGGCCATTTAAAGTCAGCTCATCTTAAATAACTCAGAAAAACATTATTTTCAATATAATATTATTTTCTTGAGCAAATGAATTAGTAACACTAAAGCAGAACACACAAATTGAGGTAATTTTCTACCATTTCTGATATCAAAATGAAATAAAGCTCAGCTTAGTATCAACCATGACAGTGGTATGAACCAAACTGTAAACAAGGTCAAGACAAACCGACCAACATGCCTAACTACAGCATGACTTACAGTGTTTGTACAGATCCTAAGGTACAAGTTGCCTTTCTGCTCTACATTTGGAAGACTAAAGCACCAGTTCATCTATTCATTGTTAAACAAAACTTAATGTCCTGAAACAACAAGACTGTACTGTTCCATCAAGAGAAACACATCAGCCAGAGTTTACAAAGAACCCCTACTGGCCAGATGCCAACCTAACTAACAATGTTTTAAGTACAATAAAATATAATGAGGACTGTTTTTACTCATTAATTGTCAAAATACACTGTTCACAAGTGTAATTAAGCCCCACTTTTACAAGCAACTAAACAGAAGTTTGGGCATTATGATTTTTTGGGGGAGGTAGGGGGTGCTGAATTGTGAAGGAGGGCAAATATAACTGACGACTCAATCACTTCTTAAACACTACACCAGCACATAGATTTTTTTGTTGTTATATATGCTATTAAAAGAAAAAAGAGCTAATACATTAGATCTAAACTCTGAATTACTTTATTATATGCCTTAATATAATAAAGAATTTCAAGTGATCACAAATATATCATCTTTTTTGAAAACAGCATTGGAGATCACTACACACAATTTTCATAAGGTCTTTATTTTTGAACAAAAATATACACATACTTGGTGTAATGAAGCCAGGATATTTTAATTAAAGTTAGTATTTCAAGTAAAACTTGCTATGTAACCAGCAGCACCACCACACATTATAACTGCTTGTCCTTCCCTAGTGCAGTGGAGACTAATTACTTGCCCCTGTTTTGAAAGCCTAGCATAGTAAAAAGTCTATTTCAATGCATATCTGTGTTTTCTCTAAACACCACTTTGGCATAACTGTAACTGTTGTAACCCAAGTGCCTTCAAAAGAATTTAATCTGATACATTACATATACAAACCGTACAAACAGTTCAAACAGGCTGCCAAATGTAACATATATTAAAAGGAATTAATAGCCTGAAAAAAATTCACTCCACAAACAGCATTACAATCGATGCTGCTTTGCTAGTTATTCTAAGGGGACATGGTATTAAAATGTAAAAGTTCCATACTTAACAGATTCTCACCTAATAAACTTGTTTAGATACAACCAAAGCCTACAGTTTTGAAAGGAAAAAAAAAGCATTAATTTTTAGAAACGACTTGTTATTTTACAGAATTTTTAGCAATTCAACTTAGATGCTGCAATTCTAGTCACATATGCTCTGGTTACAGTGGTTTCAGCGCCTGTAAAACTTAAAATGAGTGCTCTTAGGCTATTTTACAGGTAAAAGTTGACTGGTTTAGAAGGAGTCTAAAAGGGAAAAATATAATAAACAGAGCAACTACATGCACCACCTCTACTACAAAAAAGATAATTACTTTCTGTAATTATTATTTACTTTATTTATCTGGTATATCTCCAAATATTATACCTTTTCCTCCACTTTCTTAACTGAAAATAAAACACAGCAAGAGCATGAATCATTTTAATGAACTGGTTTTAAAACTCAATTTTAAAAGTTATTTTTACTCTGGATAGTATTTTTAATGTAGTTATGAATACAGTTCTCCCCATCCCTCCTCCCTAGAGTTGCAGAAGCCTTATGGTTAGAAGAGGATGCAAACTGCACAAGAGTCAGAATAAGTAGTCAGAAATTACTTAGGCCAGTTTCACTGCTGCAAAACAAAGCTACCAAACCAGAAATTCCTATAACTAATAGGAAACTCACTAGTGAAATGAAACAAAGAAAATCTGATGTAGTTGTCCACTGAATTTATGTTCCCCATAATCATAATTCCACTCTGACATTTTTTATGTACCTTCAGGTAAGGAATGAGAAGACAGATGGGGGCACCAAAATCTTTAATGCTATTCTAAAATGGCAGAAGATTCAATATTTATTATTTTTAAAATAATTTATTGTAATCCCATAAAACACTGTCCTCCCCTTGCAAAGAACTATTACACATAACATGATTTGGTTATTAATACATTATGAACAGATGCTGAAAGAACAGTTTTTATATCAAAAAGTTCTAAATTACAGATCAGTTGCTTTAGGCTTGTGTAACTAATCATAAATACACCAACTGAAACCTCTTACAGCTATTATAAGCTCTATCAAAAGGATATGTGAAGATCATGCCTGTGCTCTTCCTTGACACGTTTAAAATCTATTTATTAAACTTCTACTGCAAATTTACTACTAATTTCCATTTGAGAATGGAACAACCATAAAGTTCCTAGATTACCATTTTTATAACTCTGAACTATGACAAAAATCTTTGTGCTCAACAATGAAGAATAACATGCTTTCCCTACTTATTTCTTACTTCTAATGGATTTTTGCACAACCAGTAAAATATTTCATAGTACAGTCCAGTTAAAGGAAGCAAAGCAGCACAGACATCCCTTTCTGTGAATCAACAGATATATTTTCTCAAGCATACTTAAGGCAGAGAGCGATCCAACAAACAGAATAAGATACTTGAAAAAACACAACTCAAGACTATTTCTAGTTGTGACATCTTGCAGGATGTCAACTGGCACCGTGGGGTTTTTATGCTTCATCTTCCCTTTTCAAAACATGTAAAAACTTCCTACCTACTTTTTTTAAGCCATTCCACACCTAAAGCATCCACCTTTGATTAATGACTAATAACTTCAGTTTACTTTTTACAGCATGCATACATAGTAATGAAGAAGAATGAGAGGTTAAGAAGGAGCTCTGCAACACTGATGTCAAAGAGGTAATTCACCAAATAAAAGGCTATTTATTAAATTAAAAAATAAAAAAAGGCAGCAGCACCTTTCAGCTGGACTGATTTATCTGGATGTAATTTACTGTCAGAGAAACCATTATGCTTCATACCCTGCAGAGAATTTAGGGGGTCTAGATGGATTATCTGCAGGAGCCTTCTGTTTATCCCATTGACATCATAGCAGCTCCAACAGAATGGTGTAAAACACCTGGCTGGCATCATACTCTCCTCAGAGGTCCTTTAAACAGAGATGATGAACACAACATAGTACCATTGCAGCCACTGCAAAATCTGAGTGTGCTCATGACACAGGGCCTGAATGTTCTGTAAGGAAAACTGAAGCTGCAATTTTTATTTTCTAAAATAAAGTTGTAAGCAGTCAGTAAAACTGTAAACTCATTCTAAGTAAGCTCAAATATATTAAGCTTTTATCTTTGTGACTATGACTGACTGCTCTAAACACACCAAAGATACTCTACTTCAAAAACCTAGGATATTACACTGATACTAATTTGTGTTAATCTCTCCAACTAACATTGTTAAACAGACCAAAGCTCTACAAAACTAAGGCCTATCTCAGTAAAAGCTCATCGAGGTCACATCACTCAGTTACTGCCCTGAAGACCACTGACACACAAGTTTTTGCAGGAGGCAGCTGAAGTATTTATACACACTGATTTTGCAGTATGCATTTATATTTTACAAGGTTAATTTCTTAAAATGTCTTCTAATTCCACTATGTGCTATTGCTTTTGCAAAGAGTCATTCTCATGAAGGCATAATGTGAAGTGCAGAACATCTCAAATGAATTTGGTTAATCACCCAGTGAAATTTCAATTAACCAGTTTAAGAAATATTCATACATAGAACAGTCACTAAAATAAAACAGGCATTTCTCTTCATATGATGTTTACAGCACCTTTGGGTGCTGTAATTGCTGGAGCCAAGCTGAACAATTCCAAGTATTTAATTTGTATCTTTAAATCATTTACAGAGTCTGGTGGAGGGATTGTTTTTTTGTTTGGGGTATAGATTTTTGGCTGATGTTTGACGTATTGCTTTTTGGGTAGTTTGGTTTTTCTTAAAACAATGCCTCTCTCTGACCATCCGATTTTCACACATTCAGCATACAAAGAGTATCAATACAGCTTGATTTAAAGAGGCACTGAAAAAGTACCCGATTCACTTTGATGCATGCAGCCTGAACTGGGCACTTGTTTGCACTGCTAACATATCACACTTCACTACAGCACTCCGTCACTATCTAAGCAGAGAAACTCTCCTTATAAAATGGCATCAAAAGCCAATTTAAATTAATCCCTGATATTTAAATAAAACTTTTCAATGAATACAGCTACTCTGCATGTAGAGCCTGTCAGCAGAATGTGGATCTTGATGGCTGTCTATTAAAACTACTTATCAAATAGATGAATCAGCCCACTTTTGAAAGTTAAATTCACCATTTAACTTTTTTAAAAGCATGAAAGAACAAGTTTATCTAGTCAGTAAATTCATTTCTGCCTCCATTTCTGCAACGTCATAACAGAAACACTATTCAAATGTTCACAGAATCAAAGAATGAGCAGGTAATCTGCAATCTGTTGCTTCTGACTCAAACATTTATGGAAACTACCGCCACAAGGGTAAGACTTGTTAGCACTGTAACATTAAAGAAACCAGTTCAGAAGTGCTCTCAACCCACTAGAGGGAGACAAATGATTGCAAAAGTATCATATGCAAGCCCTGCTCTCTACAGAAACCTACAAACCCTGTGTTCACAAAACTGAAGGGTTGCAGTGTTGAAGGAGTGACTGATGAAAGACTGACACAATAACTATGGCACGTTTCCCTTGTTCAGCACAGTAATATTGTATCTTAAAGCAGCAGGCAAGTGCGCTGCTGCCAGAGAGCTTATACACAGTTCAAGAACATGCAAAACTGGGAGCACAAGAGCAAGAAGTATGAATTCTTTTTTATTTCATAGAATCACAGAATCATTTGAGTTGGAAAAGACCTTTAAGATCAAGTCCAACCGTTAACTTATCATGGCCAAGTCCACCACTAAACCACATACCCAAGGTATGTATTTTTAGATTCATAATGTACAAAGATGTGATTAGAAGTATTTGTATTATTATTTTCTAGATAAAAACAGGCTAAGGTTTTGTTAGTCAATGTTCTGGGTTTTTTTTTTTAAATAAAATATATTCAGGTAAAAGCAGCTTACTAATGTGATTCAACATACTTGAGGATGTACCATTGAACAAGTTATCTCAGTAGGAAACCAAATGAAAAGTTGAAATGTTGAAAACAACTTGGAACAATTTTGGTGACCGTGTACAATATGTCACCTTCTTAAGTAAAATCGTCACAGTGAGTAATTACATCATTATTTTAACAGTTATATTAGTAGAGTTGCAAGCTGTATGTACAGCATGACTCAAAGTATGCTATCAGGGAACATCATCCTAGTTAAATTAACTCTGAAACACTAAACAGAAGGTTGTAAGAAAAAGATGTGACATTTCTGAAACAGTCCCAATAATTTCACATTTACTCTGAATTCCTACACAGAGCAGTGGCACATTAAACCTTTACACCATGTAAGAGCTAATTCAGTGTCATCTGGGAAGGAAAAAAAATAAGAGTCTAGGAATGGTTTAGCAAGCATGAAAATATTCCTGCAGAGGAATATTGCGACTGTTTTCCTTCAACTGAAACTACAGACCTTTTCAGAAAACTAAAAAGAGTGTGCATACTGGGGAGCTGGAGAATGGGAAAGATTCACTTACCCTCTCCCTAACCTGGTCTTCTCAGAAGAACTACATTCTGCATTAAGCAGCCACTGGCTATGAGAAAAGATAAGCTAAAAGAAATAAAGACTGAATTTGTCCCAGGTTCTACAGTATCTTATGCTTTGCAGAGGTGGAGTGATTAACACAAGTTAATGGTAATAATCATAGCATACGAGTGTGCATTATAAACAGTGGAGCTGGAGAGCACATCCCATCTGAGCACAAACACTGACTAGCAAAGAGCTGTGTGTCTTGCATGTACTCTTTTCTGTGATTGTGATGACAACCTGATAAAACTATGCCTGCAGAACCATTTATGTGCTGAACACAAATTAAAATTTGTTTTTTTTTTTTATATACGGCTGTATGTAAAAGTACATCAATTGTTTCCTAGTATTTTTCCTAAAGAGCCTCTAAAGAACCACTTTCAAAACATCCCAACTAGGCAAAAAGAAGACAAAGACAACAGTTCTGCTGCCCAGAATTCCATGAGAATAACTAGGTAGGGAAGAGATATCAAGTAATCAAGAGTGGGAGGGAAAGACTAATTGTGATACAGCTGGGACACTGTCAACAACTATCCTGTCTACATTAAAAAAAAAATCAATGTTGCTACAGGTATTTCTCAATGATCCAAACTACTCCTGATCTATTTATGAAAGCAAAGGACTGATAAAAATCAATACAAAGATGAATGTAGCCTAAAGGCATAGGAATAAGCATCAATAAAAAGGGGAATTTAAGAGAACTATTTTTTTTAGCAAAACATTTTCGTATCATAAACTCAAAACTAATCTACCTTCTAAATGTTACACTACACAATAAGATAACCAAAGTACTATGACTTCTAACCACACCATCCACATTCTGTTCAGTTCTATGATAAAAATACAAGTTAGGTTAATAATGTATTTGATCAAAAGATAAAGACATGAGCTGAGATACCCGTATTATTTGCTCCAAAGAAACTGTGTAAGATTTTTAGAAAAGGGGGAGACTGATGAGCAGTTTGTATGAAGGGGTTCATAAATCCAGGGCCCCCTTACCACAATACAAATGGTAATAACCAAATAGTAGTTGCCAGTACATCAGCAGCCTAAGCAGCTCTGTACTCTATGAGAATCAAATGCACGTGTGTAATACAGACATATCCACTTCCTTCGCTCATACAATTGCTGCTTTTTAAATACAGTATTTTGTACTATTGTGGTTTTAGAGGGCTCTTTTCTGTGCATTTCATGATGGAAGTACTTGCAAAAAGAAAAAAAGTAAGTATGTTGTTAAGAAATTGTACATAGGTTAAATGTAGCTTAGCATTATCTTTGACAGAAATAAAGATTGCTATCACTTACAGCTTCCTCAAACTACAAAGGTAATGATATATAGTGTTTACAATAACTGTATTTTCTCATATGAGCTATTTTGGTTTAGTGCTTTTTCTTTAGCCTAATATGCTCTAAAGTACATTGAAAGATTTTTTAACATAACTCCAAATACTTAAACCTTTGCCCAAGTTAAACATTTTTTAAGATACAAATTTTTAATTTATCACCTCCACTTTTTATCTATTTCTGTATCAAAAGTTTAGTGACAAAAGAGCAGAAATAAAAGCCCACAGAAATATTTAGTTAAAATAACCATTCTGGAACTTGAAGGCAACAAAACTCAACAAACCAAGCCAAATCAACCTAGCTCATAGTAAGTAAGCTGTTAAATTAAATAAATATATATATATATTGATTACTTAGCATTTCAAGGTTATCCCTTATAGTCTAATATATATTACAAAAAAAAAACAAGTTAATGCATTGTTTAGGCTTATTGCCAATAACAATTATTCACATCACATGGAACCAACTAGATTAGCTGGGGGGTTGCAGAGAGTAGTTTTGGAGAGTTTGTTCCGCTGGTTGGTTGTGGGAGGAGGGGGAGGGGTTTTCTGGGGGGTTTTATTTCTTTTTTAAATAAACACAAGGAAAATAAAACCTAGTTACTGTAATCCAACTGTGCACTGCATAAATGCTGCTCAGGAATCTTTAAATCAATCCATTAACACACTGTATGCATTTCCAACAAAGATAAATCATATAATCCCTGAGCCCCCACTGTATTTCATGTGTTGGGGTAGGGAGGCAAGAAGACAGAAGGGATCTTTAAGATTGGAAAGGTTAGAGAAAGCGACAAAGTATTGTTTACTGAACTTTCTAATGATGAAAAAGCTAATTTACTGCACCTGATTTAGTAGATGCTTGTTTAATTTTCAAGAGTAACACTCAATTTACATTCTGCTTATACATATAAACAAATTAGATTTTTTCAATTCAGAAGACTGGTTTCTTTTTTTAAAAAAAAGATTAGAGAATAGAACATAAAAGATTAAACTTTTGACTGATTTGTTTTACAAGACAAAAAATAATTGCATTAGCTAGAAAACTTCCACAGTATTCCAGATGTGTAGATCTGCATCAGCCTCAGACTAGGTACCTACATATAGCTCCACGAAATATAATTGAGAAGTTTTTCGCACTGCATCATCACTTCAACAAAATACAAGGCCAAAACAAACAAACAAAAAACCCCGGAACATTCCTGAAAATTAATTCTAATTGCTAAGATCTAGTATTTTAAAGGCAAAACTATTTTTGATTATTTAAATCGACGGTAAAATGTGAGAAAGTATCAAGACATTTTTGTTCCTATACAGTCTAAATGTATTCATCAAATTAAAACATTTTTTTAATAAGAACCTCTAGTGACAATGAAAGATATCTGTAGATCAGATTTATTCACCAAGCTTATGATTCTGCAAATCCATAAAATGCATGCTTTTAAGTATACAATTTTTGTCTCATTGATTTAAGCTAGTTCTCCCACGTACTTGACATTAAAATCATTCTTTTATAGGAAAATCTTTTTTTCTGAACAAGACCTTATCCTTTCTTTTTTCCTTACCCAACTTTCTAGTTCATTTCACTATGACTGCTCAAAAGTAAACTACAAAGTTTCAACAGTTTCAAATTCCCTCAACAAATTCCTATTAAAGGTATATCACGCAGAACTGTTGACATATACATACTAGTACTCAGAAATAGCCTATTAACTGCTGTCCACAGCTAAATTATATAGGCTTCATTACTTCAAATTTGTCCATGTCACCACCTCCCTCCCACATGTTTTTAATTTTCTCCTAAAAGTTGTTTTTTTAAAAAGCAGCAGTTTAAAAATAGATTTGGTCCAACTTTTTTGTGTCTTTTTTATTATATTTGAGTTTCCTCCTTACCATATGTAGAGCTGCAAATTAAGTTTGCTTTGGTTTAGACTAGATTTAAATTTTCGCTACCAATTAAGACTGTAAACTGATTTTTAGGTTTGTTCTTCCTTTCCCTTTGAAAACCTTCAGAACTTGTGAACCCTTTGAGAGACACGACTAGCTACTTTTCACTCACAGTATACTCTGGCAGCAGCATTCTTTGTTAAGCCTTGATCTTTGATTTTAATACCAGAGTTTTTTACCATTTTCAATACCCTTAATGGGAGGTTTTTGAAAAGCCTTCCTCCATTTTAAGTTAACGTAAGCGAATTTTAAACTATCAACGAATTCCACTATGAATTCCACAGTTAAATGTCAAACATCTTGTAACAGTTGTCATCGATTATCTTACCAAGCCTGGTACCAAAAGCCTTAAATATTTTAACCATTTTACGACATAAAAGGAATAGTGGCAGGAGGTTAATAGGAACTGACCTATTCTAGTGTAAATGTCTATCTAACTACTGAGGGGTTTTGATAGCCAATTTTCACACAGTTTAACTGGTTCTTGAAAAAGGAGGATTACAGACATTATGAGTCAGCTTTAATCAGTTAACTAACCTTTTGCTCTGTTTGCAGTTGGTCGTATCTCTGCTTTTCATGGTTAAGTTCTTTTTCCAGTCTTTCAACTTGATCTCTGAGTTGTGCTGTTTCCTTTTCCAGAACAGAAGTTACCTTTAATAGCTCTTCTTTTTCTTTTATTATTTTTTCAATTTTAAACTGTAAAAACAAAAACATTGGGGTTTGGTAATTTTTCTCCCTTTCATTCCTATGCATTAAGTGGCAACAAATTACTCCAGTGTTTTAAGTAGAAGCACAAAATGTGTGTCCTCTGGCTCAGCTATTTTACTGTTTTCCCATTATTCCCAAATTCTTGAAGTTTCATTCCTTTAACTGAACAGTACTACATTACCATCAGATAGCACAATTTGCTGTGTTTTAATTTATAGTCAGGCTTTAGCTCCTTAAGTGAAGTGCCTTTACTGTTCCCAAGTGACAGCAACTATGGAAGAGCTAATTATAATTATGACAGCTTGGTGAAAAAATGGTTGCCGAGTGTAGAGACAAACACACCCTCTCAAGTGATGTTTGGGGAATCTCACAAAAAATAAAACATGAAGAGACACATAGCCAAAAGTAAAGACCGGCACATAAACTGCCATCTTTCAATACTGAAAGAGGGCTTATAAGAAAGATGGGTAGAGACTTCTTAGTAGTACTTGTTGCCACAAGTATGGGCAACATATGGGGTAATGGTTTTAAACTAGAAGAGGGGAGATTTAGACCAGATATAAGAAAGTACTTTTTTACAACAAGGGTGGTGAAACACTGACACAGGTTGCCCAGAGAGGAGGCATAGGCCCCACCCCTGGAAACATACAAGGTCACACTGGTCAGGGCTCTGGTCAACCTAATCTAGTTGAAAATGTCTCTTCTTATTACAGGGAGGTTGGACTTGATGGCCTTTGAAGGTCCCTTCTGACCCAAACCACCCTGCAATTCTATCAACCAAGACAATCAAAAACACTTGAAAAATTCTTTTTCATTCATTTTAGTACTATGAGTACATATATGAAAATCAAAAATATCCTAGATGTACCCCTATACTAAGTCTCTTATCCCTAAATTTTGAAAACTGTAAATAAAATGCATGTATATGCCTAGACACAACTGAAAAAAGGATAAAAGGTCTGAGAGCAAGGCAAGGAAACTACTGAGCAATTTTCCAATAAGCAACTGATACAATCAAGTTAGTTTGGTGTAGGCTTTTTTGTTTGTTTAGGTTTAATTAGTTTTCAGCCCACAAAATATCAAATGGAAACATCTTGACTCTGGATGTAAGCATACAAGCCTAACCACATCCATCTAGCAAAGAACACGACACACACAACACTGCTTTAAATAAAACGAGCTATTCTAATATACTTAGGCACGTGCAATTATTCAGCTTTGTTTCTAAGGCTCTTGTGCACAAACAGAAGTATACTGGTTCTGTAACATATGTCCGTAAAACAGGCACTACCTCACAGGGTTATCTTTGCTCCTCCAGTGAGCTGGAGAGCACAGATGTGAGAGATGGGCAACTACCCTCTTACGGTTTCCCAGTCTTTGCTTAGTGCTATACCATACTTGTAATCAGTTTTAAATCTTTACTCATTTAACCTGCAAATGTTCAGAACTCCAATCAAATACTAGAGAGCAAGGCAAAAATATATATATTACACATACATACGTAGATTTTTTCATCTTGGTTTGCTCTTCAATACCTGTGAATGTATGCATGTGTGTGTATATGTGTATATTAAAAAAAAAGAAGAAAACATTTTAGGAATTGTTGAATCAAACCTCAAGAAGTCCAGCTTTTGTGGTCACCACTAACATATCAGAGTTTCCTTCATCCTCCATAGTTAGCAATTCTTCAACAGGGGAAGAGGTACGGAACTGGAAAGGTGTGCTTGCTCCACGGATTTCTCCTTTATGAGTCACGTAACAGAACTGGTAAAATTCTCCATCGTCATTTGGTAGATAATATCCTATCAAAATAAATTCATATTTGAAGAAACATTCAACACAACATACAACTCTCTATCAGGAAACAGATCATCAGATCATATCTGCATTGCGAATTTCATGCTCATTACCTCAGTAAGGCACAGATAAACCATTAAAACAGGAGAAAAGTAATCTTATTTAGTAACTTTCATCCCCCAATAACTGCTCCTGGTTTTTAAGACAAACACCACAGCAGTGTCAGGTAATAGGTGTTCTATGTACACATGACTTTACATATACTAGGTAATAACTGCTGTTTATATATTTATGAAACAGAATCATTAGCAATCAGATGCCCTGAAGCTGGATCAGGACAGCATTACTACGTAACTGTTGTACAATTACAGAACAAAGAGTAAGCAATATTTTGGGCCTTGGAATACCTATACTATCAAAGGCAACAAAGACAGAATAACATGAAATGACAAGACAACTGCAACTTTACCAGGTTCCCTTTTTTGCATGTTTTTTGTGGAGTAGCCACAACTTAATTTTGCTGGTTTTAAATGCCAAAGTACATGCTCTGAACGGATAAGAGCCAAGTGTAGAGGGTAGTATGGAGAGTTTAACTAAAAACTTATTTGTTAATAACTGAAAAAAAAATCTTCAAGACTATGCAAGGTAAAAAATAAATCATCTTTCTTGTAGCTAAGTAATACTGCATGATGCTAGCAAATTATTGCAGAAAAATTTCTGCATGACTATTAAGCTGAACTGTTGCCCACTAAAGCTTCAACATTAAGCTTCTTACATCACCTGGATTCATGTGGCAATATTTGTGGAAGTTAAACAATTGTTTCCAGAACTAATGAAACTTTTACCTTTATTAATAAAAATCAAGAAACTACACCTTACCCCATTTAATGGTAAGAAATCCAACTGGCTTTATTCAGAACACTTACTTATCAGATATGCTAGCCAGACTGAATCTGATACCAGCACAATAAATCCTCACCCAATGTTCGATCCAACAGGTGATGTCACCCGTTTCTGTTCATATTTCAGTACAATTCAATCTGCTCCCTTTCTAACTTCATCATTAATTTCTATTCACCAACTTCTATTTCAGATTCCTGGAAGACTTCCCAGTACTCTTAGCTACATTTTCTACAAATGGTAAAAGATTACGGATGCTATACAGACAGCACCTATATCAAGCACTTTATGTTTCCCTAAGTCTTATACTTTATTAACTGTAGTTTAATAAGGAATAGCATCTTAATTTCAAAACTTCAGGATTCTGCTTTTGGACCTGACTACGCTTTCCTGAATAACACTGCAGTTCAGTTTACCTAATTGAATGCATAAATAAGGTGATGCTATACAGAAACAAGTTCAGAACAATCTACTTTGCAGCTCCAGCAAGTTTAAATACTGGTTCAGACAATCTGATTTTCAAACTACTTAAAGGGTTTTTTCTTGTATATAACATATACTACAGAGAACAGATTCCTTATTATTTTCTTCCAGCATACCTACTTATCATAAAAAAAAAAAAAATCTAAAGCATGCTGCACAACATTTACTATTTACCTCAGCTAATTAGCTCCTGTAAACTCTACTGAGCCAATCTCAGCAGCACTAAAATGCTTTGCCAAACACAACTGGGAGCTTGTCTGAATGGAGATTAAATCTGGTAGCTCTATAAAAGTGAAGGACTGTCAGCATGGAATGTAACAGATGGGACAAAGTTACCGGCTCTCTTCATGTGTGGCAAAACTTTAAAATACAATGTTCTGATAACAGCATGTACAGTTCTAGGTTTCTAGGTCACTTTTTAGTTTCAGTCTAACCTAATTTCATGTATTCAGTGAATCTCAGTAACTGTAAAAGAAACTAATGGCCTCCTTCTAGTTCCTACAGAGGACACATACTTTTCACAGATTTCAAGGTTGCAAAATGGGCAGATCACATGGATATCATAGAATATTTTGGGTTGGAAGGGACCTTAAAGATCATCCAGTTCCAACCCCCTGCCATGAACAGGGACACCTTCCACTAGAGCAGGTTGCTCAAAGGCCTGTCCAACCTGGCCTTGAACACTGCCAGGGATGAGGCAGCCACAGCTTCGCTGAGCAACCTGTGCCAGTGCCTCATCACCCTCACAGTACAGAATTTCTTTCCGCTACCTAATCTAAACTTCCCTTCTTTCAGCTTGAAGCCATTACCTTTGCCCTATCCCTAAATGCCCTTGTAAAAAGTCCCTCTCCAACCGTCTTGTAAGCCTCCTTTTCCCCCCTGAAAAGCTGCTATAAGATCTCCTTGGAAACTTCACTTCTCCAGATTATGATCATCATTGAAAGTAACAGAAAAAAACCTTCGCATAAGAGAAGGAACAGAGCACTCATCCAAGCTACTGCTATTTGCAGCTAGTATATGCAGCTTTAACAAGACAACAAGCTAACACAGTACTCATTTCAGGCCTTAAATTACTATTTTTTCTATATATCTTAAGCAATAAACACACACACACATACACACAAAGAATAAAGCCAACACCAGGAAGCAAAAAAGATCGTAAGATCATACATAAAATTCTGCTAGTAAGTAGAAAAGCATTAAGCAAGTTTAATGGAGGTGCTTTTTCTACATTCAACTTCAAATGCGTATAGATTTCTAAAGCTCATAATGTTCTCTCTGTTGCAGGAAGTTCTGCATGTTGGTTCCCTTATGCAAGTATCATCTCTATCTCAGTTTTGAACCTGTCACTGGTAGCTTACACTGATGGTTCCTGTATTTTTAAATATGAACACTAGATAACGCACTCATGCCACAGGTAACTGAACTTAGATATTGGTCATTTCCCATTATTTTCCTTTCCCAGGCTGAAAAATCTGTCAGAATTTCCTAAATTCACCTAGTCCAGTTTCCCATTCAAAAGACTGTTGTCAGCACCAGCCTGAGACTACAGTGGTTGTGTCTAAGAAACTGTGTGGAATTCCCATTCTTCCAAACCAGGGATATCTGTTCAAGTGCTCCACTACTCTACCTTAGTAAAAAGGTTGCTCCTAATGTTAAACATAAACCTCCCAGGCCACAATCCATGGCCACTGCCTCTTCGTATATTTAACAAGAAGAGTGTGGCAACTCCACACCTTTACACAGAACCTATTTCCTAATTCTTCTCTTCCTTGTTGCGCTTTGTTCATTTATTTTACTAGACCTTTTTTGAGATTGTGAGGGGAAAGGAGGGGTTCTGATCTCCCACAGAGTGTGGAAAACGTAGTTATACTATAGATTTGTACGGTGGTGTAACATTTTTTTTGTTCATTCTTTTCTTAAAAACTTGATTCATTTTCATCAATTCCTCACTGTCAAAAGGTCCCCTGCAACTCTGCCTAATCTGAGCTTTCACCAAACCATCACCTACATTATTTATTCTTTGATGACTATCATTTTATATAAAGATGATTTTAAAGTCCAAAGACTAAAGACAACATAGACACAGTGTGATAAGAGATGCCGAAATTAAAAAGCCCTGCTGTTTGTTAAAGTCCAGCAACACTTCTCTATCAGTCATGAATATTGTTCATTACTATGTAAAAAAACATACTAAGTCACATACTTTCCCTTAAAACTTCTCTGTCATCTGAAATAAGACTGAATTTCACACAGTGAAGTGTGAAAATTCTCTTCCAATTTATGTTTCTAGAAGTCTAGACCTCTCAACCCTCAGCATTGTAATGAAGAGATAAATATTTTAAAAGCTGGTTAGGCTGGAAAATACAGGTAGATACTGCTTTATATTCACCTTGAAAAGTCAGCACACAGTTAACAGTTGATCCTTCCACATAATTTTCCGGCATAGGTGACCAAAGAAATGTGTAATAATCTCTTGCAGTATTCCAACCAACCTAAAGTAAAATAAACAAACAAACAAAAAAAATAAATAAAAAAGGAAAGACAAAACATTCAGCAGATGAATTCATTATACGCAGTTAAGATACCATGGTCTGCCCTTTACAACATAGTCTAGTATGCATATTTCTGCTTCAACATGCAATAAAAAGATACTTAATGTTTACAAATCAGGAATATTTTAACAAGCATGTCAAAGATTTAGCACGAATTTTATTGAGCTTGTTACCTAAGTCAATAAATGGGTCTAAGGCAATAAAATGGTCTATATAAATTAAAACAGCAGACAGTTTTCACTATACATTAAACTACTATTTGGTACATTTCTTCTTTCTATAAAGATAGACATTACTACATCAAAAAGATTAATTCTGAAGTTTATAGTGAGATTTTCTTACTGTAAGTTTTGCCAAGGGTGATTATTTTGTATGCACACTCTAACAGGTCCATCAGAAAACACAGAGCAGGAATGAAAAATACACAGCTTTCTCTTATGAAAAGGGCAAGTCTGACAAAGCTAAACTAGCACTTTTTGGACAACTTCTGCAATACTGAACACCTCCATTTCACTGGAATGCTAACTCTTTACTTACATATACACTGTGTCTGCAAGAGAAAAAAAACTGCATGAAAACCTGAGCTAAGTCGGTGCAGTCCTCCCACTGATTTCAGTAAACATACACTTTCAGACTTTTCATAAGAGTGCTGTTCTGTACAATAAGAAACGCTATCCTCTGAAGAAACTTATTCCAACAAGTTTGAAATACACACATCCAAACCTGAAACCCAAAGCAACTACTGTAAAGCAATAAAAAACTCCAGTAGCATTTTGCTCAGAGTTAAAAACACAAGAAATATTAACATCCTTATTTCTTAGACAAAGAGCACATAAAACTTGTATGATGCAACTTCCCTAAACCAACAGAAAAAAAAAAAAACAAACCCATGTTATAAGAAGAAGAAGAAATAAAGTCATTGCTAACCTGGTATTCATCACATTCTTCTTCTTCCCCATTTACCTACATTTAATTCTCCCGAACTCCACTGATGTCAACCAACAGATTAATAATCCAGAAACCAAGTCCTACCTTCACCTTCTCAACCCATATTTTTAAGCCAAAAACATTATTAAACATCATGTCTCCTACAAAAATGTCATATCCAGATTGCTACTATGTACAAAGTGTTACTCAAACACCCCCCCTTTATTTAATTGTCCCTTCATAAAAAGAAAGTTTTAATAGGCCATTACAGAGTAATCCATTCATGATATTCCCATTTCCTACTTTTGAGCAAAAAGGTTTATTTCAATTAGGACATCATGAATTATTTCTTAGTCATATAAACCAACTCCGCAGTGGAAATGATGAAGTCTGGTAAAGGCTAAGATATCTAAGATATCTAACACCAGGTAGTATGCAATTTGGCTGGGCATGTAGGGACAGTCAACTGTCCTCAACACTCATACCAGACAGGTTTACCTGATACTAATAAATATGCATATAGTCGTCATGAAAGTTCCTTCTTCTTCTTTGTTGCACCACACATACAAGCCCTTTCTTACTAAAATGCCACACAGGGCAATTAGCTTCCCCATACATGCATTTCACTTACAGTATGGTTCCATAAAATCACTAGAATTAGCTGACTAGAAAAATAAATGGAGGGTGGGGAGGGGAAAGAATACAATTTGTGTGCCTGTCTGTATGCCAATAATGAGTTATCAAATATATTACTGAGGAAAAACAATAAACATTTTCTTCTGCTGTATCTCCTTAAACTCTCATCTGGTCCATCTTAAAAGAAATGTAAGCTTTTCTAAGAAGAAAGCTCTGCCTTACAACTGCAGAGTGTTTACAATCTGAAAATTATTTCAAACTTAATAATTTCTTGAGTTTCATGTATGAGATGAACATGGAAAACTTTTCTATTTTTCTATTTTGTTCCATTTCTTTCTTTTTGTAATGCCTCGGTAAAGCCAACTCAACCTTAAGAGAGGGTGCTTTAAAGAACCACCACTGTAAGGAAAGCTCACTTGGCATCTTCTTCCTTGGCCTCAGAAAGCCATTATGCAACTAGAAGAACAGCAGTGTTCATTCTGATGCATTAACAGGTTTCACCTATCTACACAGCACATACACTGGCAGATCAAAGAAGCAAACCCAGGAAATACTGGTTTAGCTGAACCAACTGAGGCAGAATCAATGAGCCTTTATTGTAAACATCTGACACAATTTAAAAAAAAAAGAATAAAAAAGCCACACCACAACCCAACCAGAAAACTCTGCAGAGTAAAACATGCCCTTTTTGCAATTCTGCAAGTAAATCACAGTTTAGAAAATCATTTGGCAAAGTACCCCAAGTACTGCAAGAAGACTGCAAGTACTGCTGAGGTGAGCAGCTCGAGAGAGGACGCCTTCAACACCGGAGCGGGGGGGGGGGGGGGTAGATCAGCGTCCAGGAGCCTCAACTCAGAGCGACGAGAGCCACCGAGGGAGCCTCGAGTCCTCGACAGGACCTGCCCAGAAGCCGGCAGCTCAGCTGACGAGAGCGAGCAGCTGACTCACAGGGGGCGGAGCCAGGAGGAGCGGCACCAGCCCTGATTGGTTAAAAACCTGCCCCAGGGAGCGCGAGCGACCAGACCGGGTGGAGGCAGTTTGCGCGGGCAGGCGAGCGGGATGGTGAGCACTCGTCGTATGGCCAGGGCTTGGTCCGGGAGCTCTGCTCTGGCTGCCCCGGCGGTGGCAGCGTAGGCACCCAGACAGAGCCGATGAGAGGGGACGGGAGGCTGCAGTGCAGAGCTCGGGGTGTAGAGAGTGCCTGCACTGGTCTGGTGAGGGGAGGGTGCGCAATGGGCAGGGCTGCACTCGGTGCTCCCTGGTGGAGGTCCTCCTGCAGCAGGGGCTGAGCTGCGGGATGCTGTTAATAGACTGCGAGATGTCAGGGAAGCTGAGAGGAAGCAGGAATGCTTGCTCCTGGCCCAAACTGTGCAGGGGCCTCGAGCTTCCCCTCTAGCTCATGGAGGAAAGAAGGAGGCCGTTAACCTGGGAAGCTGGGAATTAGTGACAAAAAAAAACAAACAAACAAACAACAACAAAAAAAAAAAAGAAGGAAAAGGACAACCAAAAGCAAGGGGCTTCCCCCTAAATCTGTTGTCCCCACGCAGGACCACTTTGCTGTCCTGCATGGGGCTAATGAGGAAACGCACTGGAGCCAGAAACAGCCGGCTGATGCCCTGGTAAAGAAGATCTCTACTGGTGCTGCCAGGAAAAAGCGGCGGGTCGTAGTAGTAGGGGACTCTACACTGAAAGGGACAGAAGCACTCGTCCGTCGGCCTGACCCCGTCTCAAGGGAGGTGTGTTGCTTAGCGGGGGCACGGATCAGGGATGTGGCAGAGAGGCTGTCTGCTCTAGTTAGTCCCACGGACTATTACCCACTCCTGGTGATACATGTGGGTGCTAGGGATATAGGTAGTAGTAGCCTGGGGAACATAAAGAAAGGCTACAGAGCCCTGGGAGAGGTGGTTAGGGGCTCTGGAGCTCAGATGTCTTTTCATCAATTCTCCAGGATACAGGGGAGGACCTAAAAAAAGCTAGGAGGATTAGCCAGGTTAATAAATGGTTAAAAGGGTGGTGTCATAGTCAGGGGTTTGGGTGCCTTGAACACAGGACCCAAGTTTGTAGGCCAGGTCTAGTGGGGGCTGGTGGAGCTGGTGATGAGCAGTTTTGGTAGGAGGCTTGCCAGACTGGTCAAGGAGGCTTTAAACTAGATGTGTTGGGGGAGGAGGGCATCATTCCATCCCAACACACCCAGTCAGTTGCCAGAACCTATAATAAATGTTCGGAGCAATGTAGAGATATTCCAGCCACTCCAGCCAATGAGCCAGCTTCATTTGGAGCTCGGCTCAGATGCCTCTATACAAATGCCCGTAGCATGGGGAACAAACAAGAGGAATTAGAGATGTGTGCACGTCTACGGGGGTATGATATAATAGGCATCACAGAAACATGGTGGGATGGCTCCTGTGACTGGAGTGTTGGAATGGCAGGTTACAGGCTCTTTGGAAAAGACAGGCCTGGCAGGTGGGGAGGGGGAGTTGCCCTTTATGTTAGGGATAGGCTGGAGAGTATGGAACTCTGTCTGGGGTCAGGTGAGCAGTCCACAGAGAGTTTGTGGGTCAGGGTTAAAGGGAATATAGCCATGGGAGACATTACTGTGGGGATCTGTTACAGACCGCCTGGTCAAGGAGAACCTGTGGATGAAGCACTCCATAGACAGATAGGAAAAGCCTCACGCTCACAGGCCCTTGTTCTCATGGGGGACTTCAACCACCCTGGCATCTGTTGGAAGGACGGTACGGCCCGGCACAAGCAATCCAGGAGGTTCCTCGATTGTGTAGAAGACAACTTCCTTCTGCAAGTAATAGAGGAGCCGACAAGGAGAGGTGCCATGCTTGACCTCGTGCTCACCAACAGGGAAGGGCTGGTTGGAAATGTGATGGTCCAGGGCAGCCTTGGATGCAGCGATCACGAGATGGTCAAATTTGAGATCCTCAGGACAGTGAGAAGAGCGTGCAGCAAGCTCACTGCCCTGGACTTCAAAAGAGCAGGCTTTGGCCTCTTCAGGAACCTGCTTAGTAAGGTTCCATGGGATATAGCCCTAGAGGGCAGGGGGACCCAAGACTCTTGGTTGATATTCAAGGATCACCTGCTGCAAGCTCAGGAGTGTTGCATCCCAACTAGAAGAAAGTGCAGCAGGAGGGCCAAGAGACCTCCTTGGATGGATAAGGAGCTCCTGAGGAAAATTCAAATGAAAAAAGAGGCTTATAATAAGTGGAAGCAAGGACAGGCGGCCTGGGAAGAGTACAGGGATGTTGTCTGGGAAGCTAGGGATCAGGTTAGGAAAGCTAAGGCCCAGCTAGAATTAAACTTGGCTAGGGATGTTAAGGATAACAGGAAGGGATTCTACAGGTACATAGCAAATAAAAGACTAGGGACAATGTAGGCCCCCTCAGGAAGCTCTCAGGAGAACTGGCTACACAGGATTTGGAGAAGGCTGAGGTTCTGAATGACTTCTTTGCCTTGGTCTTCACTGGCAAAGGCTCTGACCGCACCACCTAAGTCTTGGAAGGCAGACACAGGAACTGTGAGAATGAAGACCTCAGGCCCACTGTAGGAGAGGAACTGGTTCGAGACCATCTTAAAAATCTGAACATGCACAAGTCCATGGGACCTGATGAAATCCATCCGCGGGTCCTGAAGGAGCTGGCGAATGAAGTTGCTAAGCCACTGTCCATCATATTTGAAAGATCATGGCAGTCAGGTGAAGTTCCTGACAACTGGAAAAAGGGAAATAAAACCCCCATTTTCAAGAAGGGGAAAATGGATGACCCGGGGAATTACAGACCAGTCAGTCTCACCTCTGTGCCTGGCAAAATCTTGGAGCAGATTCTCCTGGAAGGCATGCTAAGGCACATGAAAAACAACAAGGTGCTTGGTGACAGCCAGCATGGCTTCACTGAGGGAAAATCCTGCCTGACCAATTTGGTGGCCTTCTATGATGGGGCTACAGAACTGATGGACAGGGGTAGAGCAGTTGATGTCATCTACCTGGACTTAAAGCATTCGACACTGTCCCACACAACATCCTTGGCTCTAAATTGGAGAGACATCAATTTGATGGATGGACCACTCAGTGGATAAAGAACTGGCTGGATGGCTGCACACAAAGAGTCGTGGTCAATGGCTCAATGTCCAGCTGGAGACCAGTAATGAGTGGTGTCCCTCAGGGATCAGTGTTGGGACCGATCTTGTTCAACATCTTTGTCGCTGACATGGACAGTGGGATTGAGTGCACCCTCAGCAAGTTTGCCGACGACACCAAGCTGTGTGGTTCGGTTGATACGCTGGGGGGAAGGAATGCCATCCAGAGGGACCTTGACACGCTTGTGAGGTGGGCTGATGCCAAGTTTATGAAGCTTAACCATGACAAGTGCAAGGTCCTACACCTGGGTCAGAGCAATCCCAGGCACAGCTACTGGTTGGGCAGAGAAGAGATTCAAAGCAGCCCTGCAGAGAAAGACTTGGGGTTGCTGGTGGATGAGAAAATGAACGTGAGCTGGCAGTGTGTGCTTGCAGCCCAGAAAGCCAACCATATCCTGGGCTGCATCAAAAGGAGCGTGACCAGCAGGTTGAAGGACGTGATCCTGAGGAAGAAGAGAAGGCTGCATGGAGACCTCATAGCAGCCTTCCAGTATCTGAAGGGGGCCTATAGGAATGCTGGGGAGGGACTCTTCATTAGGGACTGTAGTGACAGGACAAGGGGCAGTGGGTTAAAACTTAAAGAGGGGAAGTTCAGATATAAGGAGAAAATTCTCTCCTGTTAGGGTGGTGAGGCACTGGAATAGGTTACCCAGGGAGGTTGTGAATGCTCCATCCCTGGCAGTGTTCAAGACCAGGCTGGACAAGGCCTTGTATGACATGGTTTAGTGTGAGGTGTCCCTGCCCATGGCAGGGGGGTTGGAACTAGATGATCTTAAGGTCCTTTCCAACCCTAACTATTCTATGATTCTATGAAGACAATAAGCTACTCTGAAAGAAGCAAATTACAGACAGTACACAAGGCTTTGGACATACATTACACAATGTAATTATTGTTGTCAACAGCTTTTACATATTTCACATGGCAAGAAACAGCTACTTTGACCCAAATCACAGGAAACACAGGTGTCTAAGCAAAATGCAATTGGGCCCAGTATCCTACAAAGTGATTTTCTGACAGCAGGCTTGGTTTGTGCCATAACCCTGAGTCCAAGTAAAATTAGTTGAAAGTCACAGTAGTGCTAGTGCTACTGTAGCCCATCACAGCCTACTACAAGCAACTACAGGTAACAAGTTCCTCTAAGTCAGTTAATAGATGGAAAAAATAAATACATAGGGGCAGAGAAGCTCATACAGGGCAAAATTACTCATAGTTTACTGTTAATACTGACATGCCACTTATGCAATATACTTTTGAATGCATACACTGTCATCAAATAACTATCTAGATGCCAATTCTGAAAGAACCAAACTATTAAAAAAAAAAAAATCAGAACATGGACATCAGGAAAAATACTCAAAGTATTAAGTACATTTCAGTAACGTTAAGGCATAGACATTTCAAAGTAAGTAAAAAACGTCAAAGCTACAACCTTATTTTCTTTAGGATGCCTGTAGTCACCTTACATTACTTGCAACTTTGACTTACCCCAGTCCAAGCCATTTAAGACTTCACTTCAGACATGACCTTGCTATTCACACTGAGATAAAAATGTGTTATATAGTAGAAGCCCTGAAGCTGCAATGTTTTAGGGTAGAACAGGGTACTCTAGACTCTTTATGAAAGGCTGTAATCTTAAAATGTTCTCTTGTGCTCAGACCTGAAGAAGTCCATCTCTGCAGAATGTTACAAACACATACAGGCAATCTTTTAACTTGGGCTATTGAGAACATATGGCATTTGTTGCAATATCAAGGTATTATCTATCTCACAGTTCAGAGGAACATGTCAAAATGACATTGACAGAGTGCCTAGACTATTGGATCAACTTTCTCTCCTATGAGGTATAAATCAAAATAAATATAGAAACTGAACTCTCTAAAAGAAAATCTGTTACATATGTAAATGATTGTCCAAGGAAATATTATGACAGATCAAAGAGCAACAAACTTACTGTTTCCTTTAAGAGATAAGCATGAAAATGTATTAAAAAAAGGTGGGTGGCATTTAAGCGAGGTATTTGTTTACCATCACATGAGAATTATAAATTAGCACAGTCTTTTACTTCAAAATTGTTTACCAGCTACTGATGACTTTGTTATGCCAATTCTGTCTCTGACTTCACAAATCTACCATGGCAATTATTTTTAGAAAATTACACTTGGAATTATAGGTCATTCAAAGGAAACATCATGTAAACCCAGATTAATCCTTCTCTTCACCTACTACAGAAACAGTGAACACCACTGCCATGAATTTATCTTTTTTTAAGAAAAAGATTATCTCAGTTATTTGTGACATGTCCTTCCAAAGAAGGTAAATCAGAAACCCACGACTCACTCTAGTTTGTGGATGGCAACTGTCAAAACTGTATTCCCAACTCTTTTAACAACAGGAAGTACGGTGCAGTACACAATCCTCTATCATGCCCTGCTGTGGAGTGATAATTCCATGTCGGAAAAACTGTAATTCTATACGCACGTGGTCAATAACAAATCCAGTTTTTGTGCTGTACTTCATAACATGATTTGCACATATGGAAGCAATCGGTATCTTGAAAAAAACTGAAAATAATCTACAACAAAATCAGGATACTGAAAAGACTCAAGTTGTACTGTTATCTGCAGTCCAAAGGAGACTAAATAACCCAGAGTACTATATAAAAACATATTTATATTGTCTTGATAAAGCACAACCACCAAGCTATTTCTTATATGAATCAAATTCACTCTTAAATTATAATACACTAATTTTTCCCCATACACAATTTTGAGGTTTGCTATAAATCAGTGCATTGAAAAGTCAGAAATGAAGTTGCATGTAAATACAGGTACTGCACTAATGCACAAACAGTGGCTCAGGTGTGACCTCCTAAATACTGAGTACTCTCTCAGGGCAAGCAGGCACTTCTTGTGTTCAAGTAAGTTACTAAGAACCTTCCCAACTGTGGTTATTCAGTTTTTCCAAATGTTAAGCTACTGGAACATCAGATCATGATTTTTAAGTTGTCAATATAATAAATGTGGACATTAAGAGAGTAAAAGATTTCTTCTCTAAGGATATATTGAGGCAGTCAGTACTAACTTGACAACATCCTAGAAGAATGGCAGTACAGATTACTTGGGGAAATACACCAAATAGAACCAAGGAACAGAAAAGTTCCAGAGGAACAGTTAGCTAATTACACAGCAAGACCAGTCATTAGCTTCCCATATGCAAGATTACCTACTGGTATCACATGTCTTTCCAGCATGCTGGCCTCCGCAAAATTAAATCTCCAGAAAACCAGAAAGTATTATGATAACCCCCCCAAACACCCACACCTCTAACACTACTCTCTTTAACCATTATCTTTACTATGCCTGTAACATTCTGTCCTTCTGCCTTTGAGATGTAGTAAACCTGCTTCTCTTTCATACTGAAGATCTGACACACCTATTCGCACACACATGCCCTAGAGAGAGTGGTAAGCGCTGCTGCTTAAAGGCCAAGCAGGTTTTTCAAACACTTCCACAAATCTGGACAGTATGCATTAATAATGGAAAGAAAAAAAAAAACAAACAAAGCACATGGCCATATGATTATTTCACTTTATTTGAAATAAAAGTCACAAGATGCAGATTTCCCCATCTGGAGATTAGGCTTACCTACCAGATAGACCCTTTTTGCAACCAGATGTCATGCACATACTAATTATTTTTCCTCATTTCAAAGTTTTAGACTTGGATTAGTCTAAGGGTCTCTCCAGATTTTAATCAATCAGAGATAAGCAAATTAAAATAAAAAGGCGACACTGGTCTTCAATCATTCTGGAGTACAGATCTCCTGTGAAATCGATCAAGAATGATAAGCCTTCTCCCCTCTGACTCCACATTAGGAACTATCAGGTTTTTCTGCACAGAAACCCTCACCAAAGGGAAAGCTGATCTCATACTCTAGTTCCCATAAAACTGCATGAAGAGGGACTCAGGCTCAGGACACCTATGCCAACTACTAGACACGTACTTATCTGTAAAACTGCCTTTTTTTTTTCCTTAGTAACAAGCAAGGACATAACTGATCAAGATCTTTTGGAACTTGATTACACATGAACCTCCAGAATGTGAGAAAAGCAAAAACAGCAGCAACGAAAGACAACAGATTTGAAGACCAAGTCAGAACTTGGTTTTAAGCCTCCTGTAGGGGACAATGAAGAAAATGAAAGATGAATATATACAAAAAGAATAAAAACAATGCATATTCAGAACTTCCATTGTGAAAGGTAACATAACCTGCATTATTATACTTCCCACCCCTCCAAGCTTTTGCAAAAGGTCCAATCCCAAAAGTAGAGTATGCATCTGGATACTTTGTTTGTAAGAAAACTAGTATATCCAAAATAATTCTCCTATATGCAACATTGCCCTTTCAGTTGATGAACTCTGGGTTTGCATTTTTCTAAACAACAGAAAATTAGAATCATAGAATGGTTAAGATTGGAAGAGACCTTAAAGACCATCTAGTTCCAACCCCTCCTTGCCATGGGCAGGGACACCTTCCACTAGACCAGGCTGCTCAAAGCCCCATCCAAATTGGCCTTGAACACCGCCAGGGATGGGGCAGCCACAGCTTCTCTGGGCAATCTGTGTCAGTGCCTCACCACCCTCACAGTGAAGAATTTTTTCCTAATACCTAATCTAAACCTATCCTCTTTCAGACATTACTCTGTCATGACATGCCCTTGTAAAAAGTCCCTCTCCAGATTTCTTAAGGTCCCCTTCAGGCACTGGAAGCTGCTCTAAGGTCTCCCCTGAGCCTTCTCTTCTCCAGGCTGAACAAGCACCAATTCTCTCAGCCTGCCTTCACAGCAGAGGTGCTCCAGCTCTCTGACGATCTTCAAGGCCTCCTCTGAAACCACCTGAGCAGGTCCATGTCCCTCTTGTGTTGGGGGCCCCAGAACTGAACACAGGACTGTAGGCGGGGTCTCACAAAAGCAGAGTAGAGGAGGAGAATCACCTCCCTCTAACTGCTGGTCATACTGCTGGTGATGCAGCCCAGGACACAGTAGAAAAATTACTTTCTTGGTAAGAGTTTTAAACCTACAGCTGCCACCACCATGACATGCCTTACGCTCACAGTATTTAGCGACTTAAATCACATGGGAAACAAAGCATTTCATCAACAGCATGCACAGAGAAGTTGGTAGAAACTTAAGTTTTACAATGACTGCTATTTATTTGTCAATTTATTCAGTTCTTTGTCATAATGCTGTATGCTACAAATCCTTAGCTCAGGTCTGAACTTCAAGACCTGTTCTACCTCCCAACAAGACCTTCCTGATGCTTGTGATGTAGAACAGAGAGGCAGTGCTTTATCTTGCCTTAGCTCCTTATTTTAAGCTGCTTTGTAAAATACCCTTGAGAAGAAGGTATCTGTAAATAAACAACTGCAAACATGAAGGAATCTGCTTTGGTACCGTCCATTAAAGCCATTACCTTTTCATAGTACAAAATAGTCAGTGATGAAAGTGGCATACTAAGTAGATACAGAAAACGGGAAACATTCCCAGTGAGGAAAGAAAAACTGAATCCATTAAGCCTATCAAGTGAAAAAATAATGTACAGAAGGTGAAAAAGACTGATATAATGATAAGCAAAATGAAGTTCTGTAATAAATACATAACTGAACAAGTAACAACAGTAAAACACATACAAAGAAACTCTTAAAAGTAGTTTATGGCTCCTACGAAGGACTCAATTTCTAACATCACCTTTTCTATGTAAGCTGCACAACAGTAACAGCAACTGCAACAATCACAAATGCAAATGTACATGGAATAAAAAGATTCTATTATACATGTAGTACATACTACATAAACATTTTAAAACTCACAAACTAGAAATTAGGAGTCCATATATGAAATTGGGTTTTGCTTCTGGTACTATTAGCTCCACTTACAAAGGAAACAAACTGACAAACCAAACCTTTAAAAGCTGCTCTTCAGAATGGAATTCTTAAAAGATTTGAAAAAGCTTTAATTGTCATCCCACATTAAGCAGCCACACCAATAAAGCAGGTGTAGCCTTTCTCACACACACCTTGATAGCTCACTTGTTTTCATCACAGTGATGCCAGCAGAGCTGCCCATTGCAACACACAGTGATCAAGCTGAGGAACCAACCCAGTTGTAAAGTAAGGTGGTAAAAGCTGGAGGAGCAGGAACTCTCTTTTTCTGGCAGATCACTTCCCTGATCCATTTCACTGTGCAGCTGCATAAGAAGCCAGACTACCGAAACAAACAGGGTAATACAAGGATACAAATAATCTGTATCTACTCAAAACATCACTGCTGCTCAAGAAATTTACTTAAAATTGCAACCTAAATAAAAGCCATTCACTTTAAAAAAGCACCTATCAATTTTGGTTAGTTCAATAAAAATTCCTTAGCTAACCAGCTGAGCAAACACAGGACAGAATACAGCTGAAGTCACTGCCTCTTAAAATGGAAGAGAAGTCAACATCAGAACCAAAAACAACAGAATGTTCACCAGGGGAAAAGAGGCAAGGGGGACGGAGAGGGAATCAGTTGTTCTATACTTACTTTCTATACTAATCTGGAATTACCACTGCATTTTTTTGGCTGGAAGTTTTTTGTTTCTTTTTAAACTAGACACCTTTTCCCTCAGTTCAGTATTCTCTATTACAACACTAGTAACTTTCTGTGCAATTCCAGGCAAAGGTTAAATGACACCAAGTTAAACAGGTTTGTTTTCTATGCAATGTTTTCACCTCAGAAAAATAAGGTGGACTTCTATTCCTTCAGTCAGTGAATTGGTGCTTTGAGTTCTTTCATGGAAGCCTTGCTTTCCTTGCATACTACACCAACACAGAAGCCATTACTAATTGTGAGAACAGTAATTAAAGATTAGACTTCTTTTTTTTGTAAATGCTGAAAATCACTTTACTAAATATGCATCACATCCAAGGTAAATGATAAAACCTATGCTTGTTTCATCAGCTTTCCAACCACCTCCAGGTGGTTTGTTGATTGTCCAGGAACAATTAGTTCTCTAGAAGCCACTCATTTTTACACTCAGATGATCGTACAGTACAACTTCTGTCTATTGCCTATCCCAAGATTACATTTTCACAATTCAGTTTACTGTAAAGATTACTCATACACATATTTGCAGACACAGATGCAACTGGACAGCTGGCTCCACCTAACTCACTGTACTATAATAAGACAGTATATTCATAATGCTTACTCTCAGGATGACATCACAGAAAGAAAACAATTTTCATCCTTTTTTCAATTCGCAATGCTCCTTTCCCTTGTGATGACAAGAATCAAGTGAACTGGAAATTCAGTTGGGGAACTCCATTTAAAAAAAAAACAAAACCAAAACATCCAGTTCCAAAATGCTGGTCTTAAACTCAATCAATTCCCTGATTTGATTCATCATACAAGAGCTTGATTCACATAAAGGAGAGGAAGCACAGGAATTAAACCACTCTGCATAAAAGGTGTTTCTTTCAGCAACAGTACTACCTTTTGCCAGCTCAGCATGATCCTCAAATAACTGCCAAAGCTTCATTACCTGCCACTGCTAAAGCAGAATAAAAACTCAGGCCTCAGTAATTTAACAAATCCATCATCACAGTCAAGACTATATCAAAGATACCTGTCCATTGTATACACCATTTCATATAGTCACTGAAAGACTGTTTTATGCTCTTAAATTTCCCTAATTGGTATTTTCAGGGTCCTGCCTCCCTCACTGAGATAAACAAAGCTGCAACACTTACTTCTCAATTTAAATAACTTCAAAATGCTTATATGCAATATGAGCAGCACCCTCATTAAAAAAAATTCATCAAAACTTTAAGTTTCATTAACGTCATTAGCATTCAAGTGTGCTCACACCGTTTGTCAAAGCTTTGCAGATAATCAAGATATATATCCACACATTTTTCAAAACTTCCCACCAATGTGCCTGTTTGTGAGTTAAAGCCTCCCCCATACAATTTACTGACTGTACAGTCACTGCACATAGCATTGAAAATGCTTCTGCTTTGTTACATGGAACAGAGTACTTCTATTTTGCAGAAAAGTAATTTATCTTGAATACAGACTAAGAATCCATTGGTAACCTGCAGATTACAATGAAGTCAAACATTTACATTCTTAAAACAGCAGAGAGTTCTAAAGAGGAAGGTCCTTCAGTACTGAGATAGTCCATTACCTCTCTCCCCTCCCCACTACCAAAGCACCACTTCTTTAAAGCCTGAATCAAAACTTCCATTAACCATTCAAGTAAGGAATTTAAGCATCTTCTACTAGGAGCTATACTGACAAAGAAACATGGATCAAGGTCCTAAACAGCAGCTGTTCTAAGAATTAATCAATTTGTATTCCCATAAATGAAGCTTTATTAACCTTTACAAATAACCCCAAGTAACTCAGATGTGGTCTTACCCTCATCCTTTTTTCAAGGGTCTGTCTTGAATAATTTTAGTCATTTATACTGTTCAGCCTGTTCTAGCAATAAAAAATGAGTCAGGGACCTATGTCAGGATACCTCCAGATGAGCTTTTGTTCCTTCCACACACATTTCACTCTTCCTGCAGCTCATACTCTTCATATAGTCCTGTTCTCAAGTCAATCTGTGCCCACATCTTCCCAAATCATCTCCATTTAACTCTGCACAACACCACCGCATGACACTTTCCCTTAACTTCAGCAGCCTTAAAGTGTTCGCATTCCTCTAATTTTGATCTCTGTTCTGAGCTTTGTTACAAAAGCTCACAGTCTGACAGCAGGAATATAATACATCGCCTAAGTGATGCTGCACTTCATTTTATGAGAGAGCTTTTACTGGTTTGGGGTTTTTCTTCAATTTTTTTAAACTGGTAATAGAGAAGACAGTAAACATTTGAGAAACAGCAACAGAACAAGCTTGACTTACCTTGAAAATACCAACCCAGTCTTTCTGATGAGGATGGATAAACTGGGTCAGAGTGTAGTGACATTCAAGGTGTGTGTTCGGAAGGTAACTTTTTGCAACATTTTGAAAAATCACATGTGCAAAATTGGAAGTCTGCAAAGTGTTCGCTGAAGATGGCACTTCTTGAAAGGATGACATGATTGATCTGTAACAAAATTGTAGAAGTTGATACTTCAATATAGTGTGAAAATAAGTTACAAAAATTAATCTATTTGAAATATACAAGACAAAGAAACCTAACAATTAGTTCCTCTGTTGTGAAAACAGATAGCTATAGACTCAGTCCTCCGAAGTGCACTGCCTCAGCATCACTCCAAAACAATGACCTCTCAGAATAAAAGGGCAGTCATTCAGCAATGACATCAAGATGGAGAGAAAGCATTGCTTAGCTGGATGCCCTCAGTATTATACCTCAAATACAGTGGGAAATTAAAGCAGTGGTGTGAAAACAAAGCAGGGTTCTAACTTAATTAAATATTCTCAATGCTTCTGGAAGTGGCAGGGAAGGAGAAATAAAGCTCCATAGTTTCCCTACTTTAAACTTTTCTCAGAATCTGTACGGCTCAGTGCTTTTCACAATACTTTTATAGATAAAGTCTTTCTTCCCCTCTCAATAAGAGAGGTTTTTTCTTCAAAAAAAAAAAAAAGTTCTCTTACTTCTGTTTATTAGACCGTGGTGGGCATCTTTTACTGTTCTCACTGTAACACATATGCTCCCAGCCCCCCATGTTTAGCTGCCTTACCATAAACAACAGACTTCATTGACAGTGAGAACATTTAGGTATGAATGCAGTTTGACAGATTAACACTAATCAGTCAGACTGCAAAAGCTTTTAATCATGCTTTCCATTCACCACCTCATGCAGGATACATCGTGCTAAAAATTACAGCAATGCAAAACGCTTCACAAGCGGAACAAGAACGCCCCTTCCCTGGATTCAGCAATATCTGCTAAAAATACAAGACAAGCAACTGAGAAGTTTCAAGTATCTGATTTCAATGTACAATCACAAGTTTGTCAATGTGTTTGGTATTAGGAGGATCAGGGCCTTATACACCTAACACATTTCTAGGAAGATAAGCCATCCTATTCTTGCATCTACTATTAAAAGTAATTTTATACTGACCAAACAAATTCACACCTTGAATGAGTGAACTGCCAAGTATGTGACATAATAATTTTCATTAAAAGATACTCGTGAAAACCAATCCCAAAAAGGGTCACTGCAAGCCTCAAGAAGTTCAAAGATTAAAAGCTGTCCATGTATTTCCTGTAGCCTTTTAAAGTTTCTTTTCACCAGTTAACAAGCAAGCAGCAAAGAGCTCATATTTTCTGAAATATAATGCACTCTGAATTAAACAGGTATACATCATTCAAAACAAAGAAAAGGTAAGTAAGGTTTACACCCTCAATGTTTTCAGCTTACTACTACCCAATTTTGTGTAACACATGAAGTACACATGGGCAGTCATTATATTATTTTAATGTATCAGATGTTAGATGAAAGCAGTTTTGTGCCCTGAACACCAGCAACATGACAAAATGCCAACGTTGCAAAGATTAACATATATAAAGGACAAAACCAAGAAATTACATGAGGCAGAAACTGGATAAAGACCAAAAGACAGATTTTTAGAGGCAACAGGGTAGACATAAATCCCATCTGTTATCCAGCTTCAGAGTCCAGAAGAGTGTAGGAAATGTTACAGCATAGTAAAACCCTGAAAACTCCCACACCTCTCAAAACAGAGGATTACATTTAAGACATCTCTCCAATCCACTCATAACTATAACTGCGATGAAGCAGCCGTTTCTACAATTCTAGAAGGAATACAATAGCCCTTTTTTATTTTTTAATAAATAAAGCCAAATATTAACATGAAATAGTTTCAGTTTTCATTACCCACGGTAAGTACAAAAAGAGTAAATAAAGCGTTAATAACAAAAACAACTGAATTTAACTTTTTTAAATAGGAGTATTTTTTAAAAAATTATAGTTTATTCTAAGAACATATTTAAAAAAAAAAAGGAAAAAATGTTAAAAACACTACCGAAAAGCCACCAAAAAAAAAAAAACAAACAAAAAAAAAAACAAGACCCAAACATTCCTCTCTGCACACTGGTTGCCAGCTACCACAGCTGAGTACTGGCCTTAGTGAAACCAGTAAAGGGAGGCTGGTTTCCAATCCCAAGGCAGAGCTATTCACTAATATGAACTTGTGCAGACCAGCAGAATCATCTGGGATTACTGTTCCCCGGCAGGAAAATCCGGGGGGTTTAGGTGAAGCTGAGATCTACTTACAGTTCAAGGATAGTTTAGGGGATGCTGGGTGCTTGCTTACTAAGCTCACAGATCCCAGTTGGCAAATAGGACAGGAGGAGGAAGAGCTACGATTCGGCTTCATTACTGACATGACAAGCGATTCCCTCCGGGAAGCTGACTGACGCGTTTAGTTTTATGCACCGCAAAGGACGGGAGGACGAAAAGCTCGTCGGGCAGGAAACACAAAAGCAACGCAGGACGAGCCACGCCGCCTTAGCCAGCTCCTACAGCTGCGGCCCCAGCTGGACAGGGCGCACCTGACACCCCCGGCCCTACGTGCACTGCCTCTCCCCGCCCCGCGGGGAAGCCTAGACCCTTCCCTACTCTAAACTGTTCCGCAGCGGCCGGCGCGGCCTCAGCTGCCCGCCGCGTATCACCTTTGCTCCGGGCCTTCGCAGGGCACACGCCGCCACGGCTGGGTGGGAAGCCCCACCGCCTCCCACAGCTCGGCCACCCGGGTCCTCCGCAACGGCGGCCGCTCCCCCCCTTTTTCCCCTCCCGACTACGGCCGGCCCAAGACAACTAGGAGCGGGGCGGGGAGGCGGCTTCCCAGTGGCGCAGAACTGAAGGCCGCGGCCTAACGGCCCCGCCAGGCCCAGGAGCCGCCGGAGGCCGGCAGGAAACGGGGTGCCAGGCTTACCCGTCCCACCGAGCCAGGCCTGGGACGAGGAAGGCCTCTTACCTAGACAGCCGCGGAGAGCGCCGGGGACATCAACATGGGGCCTCCACCATCAGCGCCGCACAACCCCGCCCGCTTGCGTCACTTCCAGCCCGGCCCTAGCCGTGTGGGGCGGGCCGCAGCCGCGGCCGAGGAGGTACGTCCGTACAGGCCCGCCCCGCGTGAGGCCCTTCAAGGCCTTCGAGCTCTCCCACAGCCCCCCGCGTTCAGGAGAGCCAAGAGGGGCAACCGGCGCTGAATTCGCAGCGTGTTTGAGCCGTGCGGCTGTTACCGCCATGAAGTGATCTGCCCCTATCGCACTGACCTCCCTTCATGTCCGTTATTACAGCGTTACCTCTGTAATACCCTAATTTAACCGTAAAATGGTTTGGGTTGAAAGGAACCTTACAGACCAGCTGGTTGCAGCCCCCCTGTCATGGGCAGGGACAAAGCGCTCCTCCTTGGTCCTATTTCCAGAACGCTGGCGTGCTTGCAGCTTGTAAATTGCCACCATTAATCTCCCAGCCTTTGCAGGCCTTCCCAGGCTAACAGAGGGGTGAGATAAGAGTGGCAGTAAATGTTTACACACAGTTTTCCTGCTTGCATACGTCGGCAGATGGCCATGAGAGTACACTACCTCGTAAATACACTGACTCGACTTGATTTTTATCCAAAGTCGAGTCATAGATTGCTTACCAGAGTATTGGGATTGAGTAACAACGGTGATGAGTAACTGTTACTGGTATGGGGGACTTCTCCCGGTACACCCAGCCTTGGGTACTACCACAACCTGCCTTCAAGATCGCATTTAACTCTCTGCTACTACTGTTCATCACATTTTTATCTATATTCTCAACAAACAGGTTATGTGGAGAGACATTATTAGAATTAATATTATAGAACATTGCAGCATTAATTACTAGAATTCTTCATTTGGGTTTTTGACAAGTTCACCAGCTTTTCGTGGTGAGTCCTAGAAGAAATGAAATCATAGAAACATTAAAGCATAGAAACTGGCCTTTTTAGTAAATTGAGGTTATTCATTGTACTTGCTTCTGGTTTGTGCTTCTTGTTTCTAAAACAACCTTAGATCATCGTGTATCACAGGTTACTAAGTAATCTTTCTGTTTGTATACACAATGAATAATCTCTGATATCATCCATATATTTAATCTTCCCTGGAAAGCAAAAAATTCCCTGCATTGTACTAGTAGATCACTTTAGAAAATGCAAGAAGTGTATGTGCAACACTCTCTCCTGTAAGACCAGATCAATTTTTGCAGTGGAAAATGAATCAGAGAAGCATTAAAATTTAAAATTAATCAGAGAAGCAATAAATATTTCTAAGGAGGTGGGGAGAGCTATTTCCTCTTATCTCTATCCTCCGTTTCTGTGCCTCTCTGCTCTTTGCTCTGTATGACATGATAAAATGCTGCCATAAGAGTCACAAGTCACTTTTCACATGAGCTGGGACTTGGGAAGAGCTTGGAGGTTACAGTCACTATCTGGGCAGTGACTGGGCACAATGCTGGTGAGACTAAGTAGTTTTGCTTTCATTTAGCACCATGATAATGCTAGTTTATGGGAATATAAAGAGAAGTTTGAAATGGTTCATTGGCCACCAAGAAAGTTTTTATAGTGAATGCCTGGAAAAAAACCTCTGTTTCCCAATTCAAAAAAACAACCTAATTGACCCCAGTTCTGAGGTTTTTAAGAAACCTGAGGTGTTTCCATGCTCAGTTCATAAATATTTATTCCATTAAAAGAGTTAGTTATGGTTTAGTTGTAATTCAGTATTCAGTTATTTATTTCTACCGCTTAATATCTATGTAAGATGTAAAACAAACTACATAGGCTGGTTGTCATATATATTGTATAAATATTAGAACAAATTAGAATAATCTTGCCTTTTTTTGTATTTATGTTAACAATTTTCAAGAAAAAATTAAACTCTATATCTTAACCACATATTTATAGTGGTTATAATATAGATAACATTCAAGTATTTCAATTACTCAAGAACATTTCTTACTAGAATAAGTGTGTGATATACCAAGTGTTCTCATATGTGTATTTGTATTCTAAGCCTAAATACCAGTCTGAGCCCTCCAGAATTCATAGCTATGCTACAGAAAACGGTGCCATAGCCTTTTTTCATTTTGTTATTGTCCCTTTGAGAAATGAAGTACTTCACCCAAATGGACAAGCTGTGCAGTGTGATTCCAGGATCAACAATCAATATGCTCGTACTGCTACAAACAAAGATTTGAATCAAGAAAAATGTGACTGGAACTGGTGAAAATTGCACTTGCTCTGAGAACTAATGGCTGAGTGCCTTAATCGGTCTGGATTTTCTAGGCAGGGATCATGAGATACTATCTCCTAAAATTCATCCATGTGATATAAATCTTTTGGGAAACTTGCTCTTGAATAGGAAAAAAAAAAAAACAACAAAAAAAAACCCCACTATTTCTCTATCTTTGCTTACATTCTCCACAAAACATGTAAAATTGTAAAATAAAAAAAAAGAAGTTTGATAATCAGCATTTGTAGTGAATCCTTAGTCTTGTGAGAGTCGCTAACACTAATACACTAATTCAATTGGAAAAGCTTATTACAGGTGTGATGGCAATGATCCCAGCTGCTTCTGACTAGATTTTCAGCTTTCCAACCCCACTGATTGCAGTAACAGGAAACTGTTTTCAGTCAAGCCAGTATTTTTCGACAAATGGCATACTCCTCGTGTATACCAAAATTGTACTCTAAGCATGTACTACTGGTGTTTAGCCAATATTTGGGTGTTTTTTTAAAGGAAAAAATGGTGAATGTCAAGTATCTTTTTCCTGCAATTCTCCGTATATATGTCATAGAATTAGAACCATGGAGGCTGCAAGGGACCTCTCTAGAGCAGGTCAAAATAGAATATGTTGCTCAGGGCCTTGCCCAGCCGTGTTTTGGATGTCTCAAGGGACGGAGATTCCACTGTCACTTAGAAGACCTCTTCCAGTGGTTAAAAACTCCAATTTTAGAAAAAGTTTCTTCAGATTAGATTTGAATTTCCCATGTTCTAATTTTGTCTCTTGCCTCTTGTCCATTCACCCTGCACCTCTAAAAAGAGTTTGGTTCCATCTTTTCTACACCCTCTGCTTAGCTGGTTGTAGATAGCAATAGGGTCTCCTTGTGGCTTTCTCCAAGCTGAAAAAAATCAGTTTCCTGTCTTTTTGTGTCTGTATGTACAATTCCAAATACATTTCACCAGGGTATTTATTTGGAAGTGAAAAGCTGGCAGAATGCTTTTCTTAGTGTCTCAATTTCTAGAGTGCATAAATATGAGGACAACTGTACAATGGCAAATTATAATTGTGCTTTCAATAGAGATATTAAATAAGTTAAAAAATATATGTGAATGCAGTAATTGGATTTGAATATGACTAGATTCCAAAGAAGTTTGAAATTCAGTCTGGGAATTACACCTGCTTTGTAATTATACTAAGTTTTTTATTCCAAGGATGAGACTAGTCCCTCTTCAAGCATGAGATGAGCAAGGAATAAGAACTGTAAGCAGCTAACCAGAATTGCAAAAGGAAGTATGGGGCAGCTGTGGGCTCCCAGGCAACCGGTTCTTGCATGTTTGGAAAACATTTACTATTTTCATAACTACACTATCTTTTTAAACCTGTGAGCTCCTCTGGCAATTCATAGCCTTGAAATTAGACATGGGTCCCCATCACATCTGCTTAACCTTGGATATATCTGAACTTTTGTTCAGATCCAGAGCCTAACATTTTTTCTGTTTAATTTCTGCGTTACAGCCTGAACCAAAGCCATGATGAGTTTTGGATCCAGCCCTGAATTCTCCCCTCGAGACCCATCTTTGCTTTGTTTGAGTGACAGGAAAATTATATGTTTCTAGATTTTATTACCAGAGAAAGGTACTTTATGTTGTGGATATTCAATCTATTGGTGTGACATGATGATATTGATGAAGTGTGGTGGGGAAATGCTTCAGTTCTAATGATTTGATTTCATTTTGGTTTGACTCCTATTTCAACACTCCCAACATATCGATGTCACTAATCGGAAGCTCTTTCTGGTCACATTGTAAAGCACACTTAATCAACTTCTTTAAGATCATGTTACAGAAAGCTATTAACTATACTCTTAAAACAGTTAAATAGTTATAAATAATGTTTTATATCATGGCTGACAACACTGAATTGCCCAGCATTTAAGGAAATCTAATCACAGGGCATGCAGGCTTTGCCTTCCAGTAAGATGGTGTGGCAAAACTTTGGAACATATTAGAAATCACATACTATTGCTAACATTTGCTATTAAGGAGAAAGTCTCTCCTGTATATTTTGGATTTCTTTTCCTACACTTAATTGCAGCTGATGAAGAAAAACTATTCAAAAGCTGCCAGGATTTTTAAATCTGTATGAGTGAGATTGATGAAATTTGTGGGTTTTCCCAAAAGAGTGTAAGTGAGAGCAGACATGTAAATTTTGTATGTGTGTGCATGTACGTGTGTGACAGAGGAGAGAGCAAGAGCGTACTCTAAAGGTGTGAGACTTGGCAGCACTGCACTGTACAATGGGCACAAGAAACCACATGTCTGTAAATGACTGCATTTGAATTGCTGTTATTTCACTGTTGGGTTACTGTATTGTTAAAGTGAAAAGGAATGTTTTTAATAAATGCCAGTAATGAATTAAATGCTTGCACACACTGAGGCTTTACTCTCTGGTGTGTAATTAATATATGTGCACTGGAGACCCAGGTCTGGGGGAGTGTTTCATTTCTTATTTATGATGTTTGCAAGGGGTTTTTTTCCTTCCAGCATACCTCTTACTGGCATACACAGAACTGCATGTAAATGACCACTGAGTAGGTGTCACTTAAATCTTAGCAGATATAGGACAGGTAAATACCTTTTTTTGGTATGCTTTGGTAGCTTTACTGTTTTTCCCAGCCTTTTATCTTTGCTATCTGAAAGTAAGAGGAAGCTCCCAAATGACCAACATTTTGTTTTCAGAGGTAGGAAAACTGCATGTGGCAGGAAACAAACAAGCAATGAGATTTCAAAGTTCTTGTACCTCATGGCACAGTGCTTAACCCTGAGGGACTGAGAGTAGAAAGAAGCTTTCCATAGCTACCTAAGGCATGCTTCTTGTATCCCCTTCTGGGTCCCCCTCCAGCACTGCTGCCAGGGCTGACAGAGCACAGAAGTGTCTGTATACTGTATCTGCAAGCAGTTGGCAGCTTTCCTATTTTCTCATAATGGTATGTGTTTTCTCAAAGGATCTAAAGATGTCTGAGCCTTCATGCTAATGCTGTCTCCTGTACTCCTACCCTGGCTCTGGCAGTTCTTGTGTCTCCACTGCTTTACTGTTCTGGCTTCTTAGCTCCCTGAGCAGCTGTGCTCAAACTGGGGAGCTTGATGCTGCTCATAGTTCCCTGCTGAGGCTGATACCACCTCACTGATGCAGGAGTTTGTGCTCATGTGTGACTCAGCACCCAGAATAAAAGCTGTTGGGTCATGCAGCGCACTTGTGAGAAGTTGTGCCTGGCCTGGGACTGGAGACAGACAGCAACTCACACGGCTTTTATCCACAGCCCCACATTCAGCGTGGACAGGGGTCTGAACTTTTTGTGTTTCTATTTGCACAGAAAACATCTCTGGCAGCATGTCTTGAGAGTAGGTTCCGACTTTCTCCTACTGCTCACATTCTGAAACGCCTATATTATGAGTTCTTAAATTCTATGGAGAAATAATAGCCATCTTGTTACATACATTAAGTGCAAATCAATCACTAGGAAGCACCGTGCTAAAATTAAAATTTGTTTTTAATCCACCCCCATGATTATTTATCATTCTGTTCTATTAACACTGTGCAGAGAAGAGTACGTTGGATTTGTTGTGCAAATTTACATACCAAAAGTAATGCAGTCTTAGATATTATTTGAACAGCACCACTTAGAAATGCAAACTATATTTTTACTGCACATATCCTATCATTTTTTTCACATTTCCATACTTTTTCTTATTTCACAAAAGAATTTCTTTGTATAAGGAATATTTTTAAAAGGCAAACTACTGCAGTGCTTGCATTTCTACAACTTTCTACAAAAAGAAACATATTTAATAAATGGCTTTGTCTTTTGCTAATAAATACTTTACATTATAAGGTAGCAAGTCAGCAATACTGTCCAAAGTGTGGCTGTGTGTTGTTGTGTTTTAGAACTGGAGTCTTTCAATCAAAGTATAATTTACATCATTAATATGGGTAACAACTCTTTTAAAAACACAGTTAATGTCACAGCATGATATATGGCTTTAGTTCACTACATGGCAAAGGATCTGTTGGGCCTGTAATAAGTGTTTTGTACACAAACACCATGATTAAAATCTATTTTTAGTGTGTATTTCTGTTACCTCTACCAGGATGTGTCAGTGGGCAGCATTTGGTCTGTATCTCTGCATATTTTGAATATACCATGTTTGTGCTGAAGCAGACTTTTTAAGTCATTATGAAATTGCCTGCGTAAATGCTACCACTGAGACCTGACTGAGCTTGTCAACAGTATCTGTTACTAATACTGCCTGTAAGTAGTGCAGCTGCAGCTTTTCCTGAAAATTGGGTGATAGAGATGTATGAGTCTAAAAACCACTAAGTTATCTTAACAGTTTTGAAAACTCTACCCATAATAAACCACACATTGATATATACATTTATTTTAGCATTCCCAGAATCCAGACATTTTTCTCCCTGTTAGAAGAGATGCCAAAACCAAATTTGATCTCTAGTTCCCCCTCTCTTTCCCAGACTTTTCTTGACTTGCTGTCCCCATTCTGCTGCAATTAGTCAACCAGCAAGCAAGAGTTCATTGACTGAATATTCTTCCTAGTCCTCTTCTAAATTCAAATAGTTAGCCCCAGTTTTTGTTGTATTAATCTCAGGGTTGCTGGGGCCAGAACAGCTAATTTTTCAACAGGAATTTGCACAAGCTTCCAGGTGGGATGATTTTTTTCCCCACAAAATAGCAGATCTTATGAATTGCACACATTGGATGTCTAACATCATCCTGATTTGCCATTTACATATTGCTTTTTGATCACTTTACACTCAATAATTCACTTAGAGATCATTTATAACACAACTGTACTTGGCCCTCACTATTATTAGGTAGCATGAAATATACTTGGTGATGGTATGAAAGTTATTTCCAATATGGCTTATGAAGAACAGCTGAGCAAGTACAACCTCCTGACCCCAAAGTGTTTGTTTACTGGGAACTGTATTCCAGTTCTCTACATTCAATCTGTCTTGGACCAGGCTGACATTCCCCTGCTAGGTTTAGTGTATCTCTGGAGGCTATTGCGAATACAAAACTGTCACTCTTATCTAATAAAATAATAATAGCATTATGTTACTCTAGTGATAACAATATATTTATGTTGATTTTTAGTAGTAACAAGCCAAGGTTTGATTTCATGTTCAATGAAGATTGTGTGTGTGTGGAGGGGGAGGGGCGGGAATAAGCCATTCAAAAAGTATTTTTCTTTCAAACAAATCTCTCATGGAAAATATTTTTATTTCCTCTTATTTATAAATCAAAGCACCAGTTTGTATACATGAGCAGGCACACTATGCCGATTTTACAAAATAATAATAATAATAATAATAATAATAATAATAATAATAAAGTCTGACTCAGAAAACTGCTTCTCCTAAATCAGCAGCTCTGGATTTTGGAAGGTAGTCATTGTGGTTTTTCCTAGAACTGGTCAGATATCAAAAGGCAGGCAAAACACACCAGACTTGTATTTCAGTTATATTTAATTCTATTTAAGGTGTCCTGAGTAAATTCATTTGCTATTAGTAGTGGCATTACTATTGCTATTTTTATTATTACTAGTGGCACGAATGATTATTACTGGTAGCATTAGGCTTAAAATCATTGCCACGTTTTAGTTTAGTATTGTGTGCTTTTAGGGGAGACTCTTAAAGGTATTTCTTAATTAGATTTAACTGGTTACTTTTAGTGTAAAAAAGCATCTTTTTGTGTATAATGTAAGCTCTTGCATTATCTCCCAGCTCAGACAGCAAAAATAAAACTACTTTTTAACTTCACTAAATTGTACATTTACAAAAGGTTAGCCTTATCTTATTTTGGTAAAGCAAATTACTGCATCTCCCCCCTTTTCTCCCTTACCACATAGCTTTCCCACATTCCTTTTCCCTGTTGCCCTACCATGTTAATTTTCTTTACCCTGTAAGTGGCAGAAGGGCATTTAGTGACAGTTTTGTGCAATTCCCACACTAATCAGTATGCTCTATATGTAGTACATTGCAGGTAGAAGTAAAAATAAAACGACCATGACTGATACCAAATATTTATCATATGTAGCAATACTTCTTTTGGAATTTGTCTCCTTCTTCAGTTCCTTTTACAAAAGCTGTTCACCTAAATCTGAACCAAAGTCATCTTTCTCTTTACATTTCTATGTCATGTGAAATAAGCATGTAAAAATACGCTGTTGTACACAAATATTGACATATTCTAAATCCATTAAAATAATACATATTTTTTAGCTAAAACACAACCCCAAATTGCTATGGGCTGCTATACAGGCCCTTACATTTTTTTTTTGTGTGTGTGTGTGTGAATTCTCCAAATGGAACAGCTTTATATTGTTCATGGTACAACCGATATGCAGTCACCCACATACAGTGCACTACTTACTTGTAAAAGATTGCAGCGATTGAGGCTGCTCATGACCAGAACTGCAACACATTTTATTTAGCAGAGTGCTGTCATTAAAAGGACTGGTTCTTTGGATTAAATCTCTTCAGGGGCTTTAGGAAATCCACAGTATTATCCATCAAATTCAGCTAGATAAAGCTTTAATATTCCACCCATTCAAGGTACTTGAATCTTTTCAGCTCTTCTGAGAAACCCTATCAGCAGAGTCTAGCCTGAACTAATGGGATTTATGAGAGCCAAAAAGAGGGCAAAACCTTCAGTGCTTAACTGAACTTGGTATCAATTAGTACAAATATATATGCACTGGTACCCTGCAGTAACCTGCCCGTTCTTGCATTCACCTGATGTCCCAGTTAGATGCAGCCACTTTTAGAACTATAGTACAAATGCTTCTGACAAAACAGTGACTCTTCATACTAAAACGAAGTTTCTATGTTCCCCTGGGGCCCTGCACTCCCACAGAAGCCTGGAATTTGCTTCCCCTTACGTATATGCACTATTCCAAATATCACACATACCCAGTTCATGGTTAATTACTAAATAATGTACTGCTTCAGAATATATTATATGATTCAGTAAGACATAAAGACGTTCAATTGCACAAGGGGTTTTTCTATAAGCAAAAAATAACCACTGGCATTGCTGCTTATGCATTCCAGTTAGTTAGCTAGCAAAGTGCACACAGCTCGGAAATGAACACTGCTCTGAGAATCCCAACTCGAATATTTGCAAGAGTGAAGAATGTCATACTATGTTGGAGTCAAGGTCCCTTTAGCCCTGTAGTCTGTGTCCAGCAGTAACCAGTCAGAGAGGAAATATGCAGGGATATTTCTCTGGAATGCTCTCCCAGCTCCAACTATTTGCAGCTTAGGGATTCCTGAGCAGCTCCACTGCACTTTTATCACATTTTACAAACATTATGAAAGCTCTCCAATTAAGAGAAGTAAACTCAGCAAGTGCAAGATGAAAGGTTAGGAGGAATGAAACATTGTTGACTTGGCTGCCAGGACATTTTGACTCAAGTCTCAAATGTGCTTTTGCATCCACTGTAGTTTCTTTTGGCTACACTAAGTAGTGTTAATGTTGAATTTAAATATCATTCTGCAGTGAAGGTCCCATTTTATAGGTGTCATATGCCTGCAACTCTCAATAAATTCAGTGAAAATTGTACTTAGCTATCAAGGCAGATTGTAAAATTCTATGTCCTGAAAAGGACATCTCCCAGAAGTAATGGAAAATTAAAAATTATCCTACATCAGTAGAGTTAAAGTCAGGGGCAAGCACTGAAAGTGAATCCAGGAATCTTTAGTTAAACTTGACACAAGGCATATATTTCCCTTTAATTTCAGAAAGGGAAAAAAAAAAAATCATTAAATCTAGGAAAGTACAAATTGACGAAAAATACTATAAATATTCTGTGGTTGTAGGGGTGGGGTTTTTTTAATTCTTTGTTTTACCTTTTTATAAGAGACCTTTAGAGCAAACTAAGATGGCCACATTTTCCATACCAAGAATGAAGAATAGCCTTCTTTACATTATTTTCTGTTTATTTACATATTTGTTTATGGTTTTTTACATACTCTGAAGGTAGTGAGTGTAATGTACCAACAGGTAGAAAACTACTTACCTATTGATGTCCTATCCTACGTGACTTAGGCATGTACTATAGTACATCAACAGCAGCTGCTTTCTGTATTATGAGTTCTGTGACAAGTTCTTATGTTTTAACATTCATGTTACAACATCACAAATGTGGAGCATCCCTAAGGTCTACCAATGCTTCTTAGAGGGTAAGAAAATAAATCTCAGTCACTTAAACACAAAGGTCTAGATTTACAACGTCATTAAGCATTCACCATTGGGCACGATATAAGCCAATATAAACAGGTTTCTGATGATGTACCAAGCTGGGATAAAGGTATACAGGACCATGCAGTATAAAGGTATTGTATCTTTTCCCACACATTTCTCAGATCCTACAGAAATGTGTAGCAGCAGTCTACAAAGCAAGATGATATGGTAACTATGCATTAATAATAGCAAGGCAGTATGGCTTAATGAACATGGTAACAACGGTTATGACATGGTTATATGATAATGAGAGTCAAGAAAGTTGTATTTTCTTTCCCTTTTCTGTCACTGATGAGAGGTACAACACTGGGAACCTCATTAGCCTTCCCATTACCAAGAATTTGATTTTACATTTCCAATGCTCAGTAGTTTAGGAGCTGATTTTAAAGGGTTTTGTCCCACTTGTTCATTTCAGCTTGGTCCATTCAGACCCTCCAGAGTGAGGAGCAGTGTGGCAGTGCAAGCATTTGTTGGGGCAGACTGTAAAAGAGATGAGTGAAAGGACATGTGTTAACAACAGTTATATCAGGATACCTGAGAGGGCCCTAAATTGTAATGCAAGGATGGGGATGAGTAGCTGTAACAAAAGCAGTGGTTTGGGGTTTTCTAGACCTTGCTCATTTCACAGGTCCAGTATAGAAAGCTGCCTAAAAGCAATTTAACTGACAGAATTGACTGGGGCAGCTCCTGGTATACCTAGGTTTGGGGAGGAACAATGATTTAAATGGGTTTGGCAGCTAAAAGATCAGTTCTTACAACTCTTTTTTATAAAGCACTATCAGATCTACCAATGAAAACAGATACGTACCAGTTATATATTTATTACTTGTCATTCTCATATACAATTTTTATACTGTTCTTTTTGATGTGTTGTACAAATCGAACTCTACCTACACTAAAGCAATAATTAGGTTGGCAAGTTTCCTTCAGAAAATAGTTCCTTCCTGCCATAATCAGTCAGATATTTTGAGGTCCCATTTCATGCCTAAATCATAAGGTAGGCATTACTGCTTCTAAGATACAATACAGCATTGATAGAACAAAACTTTAAAGCCAATTAAATGTTGGCAATCTTCCTACCGCTAGCAAAGGCACACTTGTTAACAGTTCACCTTTGTGGCATGTTTGCAGTGTAATCACTGATTTCTGGAAAGCTTTTTTGGCACTTCAAGATATTTTAAAATAGCTAATGAATTTATTTTTATAGACAATTTTAGACTTTACTCACATTGCTTTAAAGCATTTTACTTGAAAATGGAGAGCTTGTATGCACTCAAATGAAGTATGTATCTCCATTCTTAACACAAGGAAAAAATAATAATTTGTAGAATCAAGCTATATAATGCATTTTAACTAGTTACCAGTTTCAGAAATCATCACATGCAAATCTTTATGAAACACTACCTTACTGGGTGTAAGTAAGGTGATACTGCTGCTTTGCTGAAAAAAAAGGCAACATTTTAATCCTGTGTTTTAATCTAAGTAAAAGCTTTCATGTGTGTTTAATCAAAACAGAAGTATTTTGAAGTTAACAAAGCTTTTTTCTTCATTTTGTGTGGAAAGAATGTGATTATGTTGGCAAAGAAACACACAAAACAAAATTAACTAGTAACTAGGAATGCTTAATTCATAGTGAGATAAAACTTTTACAAAGCGCAAAATTATTTTTAACAAAATGAGCTAACTTTACTGTAAAGCTACTAAAAGTTCATCACTAGAGGGCATTTTTGAGAAAATAAAAAACACAGCAACATTATTAGTTTCATTTTCTCCCTTCTGCAGATGCTCTGCAGTATGGTAGCCCTTCACCATCTGGTCCCAGAAATGTTTCCATCTCATACTGACTACCTTAGAAGTACTAAACTACCAATATCAGTTGTATCAGGGTTCATTACATGAGCAGAGATTCCATTTAACTGAATCTCAAGAAATTTGTCTGCAAAAGCATGTTCTGTATGAAAGCATATAGTGAAAACTATAGTAAGTAAACAGTGAACATGTCTGCAACAATAGAGTTTATTCACAGATATATTGGCAAAATAATATAACACTAAGTCTACTACATTTTTATCAAAAGGACTCTTTTCAGTTTCTTGTGCTTTGCTTGAAAGTGATTATAGTGTATTTTTATTATGCTGGTATAAAGTGAAATTCTTCTTATACACCTTTTAAACAAAGAATGCTTTATTTATACCTACACAACTGAAATCCTCTTAGACATAATAAAGGTCTAGAGAAGCTATGCAGGTAAAGCTGCATCTTATAATGAGAGTTAAAAATCCAAAAGTAGAGATGACAATGAGTGTTGCATTAGACTCTCCACTTGATCCACTTATCTATTCCTAACTCCACCAAAATGAAATTAATCACTTTTCTATCTCAGATCAGACTTGACAGCAGCCTATAGCCAGCTGGAAAAGGGTCAATGGCTGAAGATGTAAGGCAGTGAAGGATCAGACTGAAAGGCAAAAAAAACCCCAACATGTTTTCAAAGTTCTGTGAGATTATGTTTTAATGACCTCCAAAGACCTTATTTGGGCTACACCTCAGTACAGATTTCTGCGAGCAGAGCTGCCTCTATGAGGAATCACACCTCATCCCAACAAAATTTGTGCTCAAGGTGGGTGTCAGCCTCATCAGCCTCATTGAGGAGAAAAGCAAACATAGCTCAGTAGCTTCATTTACTTGGCACTCTTCAAACAGCACAAGTGGAAGAGACAAGCAAGCTTATGAGAATGTTGGTATGTATCAGTCTCTGGTACTTCAGATGTTTTGCAAAGTGATAACAAATGAAAGTGTTTCTGGGTTTGTGTATCTCTTTCCATTGCCTTGGCTGCAAGGCAATGGAATCTGACTTTTCTTCTCAAGTCAGACTCTGTCTCACTGCTGAGCTGAGAGGCAATGAGAGAAGAGTGACTGGATGAAGGTATGAGAACAGCCAGTTGAGTGATTGTACTCATGCATGCCAGAGTAAAAGTACTACATCATCACAGCCTCCTCCAGTGCCCACAAAATTCCTTTATGTTGAGCAGTGTTAATTTAACTGTGTATCACCCATTGCTTTGTAGGGGCAAATATAAAAAAATATATCATGGTACTGGTAGACGAGCAAAGCTCCTATATGATCCTATTCCTTCTGTGCTAATATGTAACTGAGTGAATAGCTGAGTTTGTGAGACTTGAGCTCTACTCCTGATGACTACATTCTCCTCAAAGTCTGTAATTTATACCACAACTCTGACCAAACAACCTAATGACTGCTGCTGGGGTACCCAGCATTCCTCCACAACAAACTAAGGCAAGTTTTTCTGTGATGGAAAGGTATTAATTATTTTGTCAAGAGAGTTGAGTGTGGCAGTTGCAGGACTGGAGCTGAAACCTTGCTCCAAGGAGTCAGCATTCACAGGCCACCAGGATGCCCTCCCTTAGAACTGGGCCTGCTCCCACACACCCCTGTGAGGGCCTGAAGCTCTCCCTGGACTTCCAGCAAGGTCTCCAGGCCCTGGCAGATGCTGGGCTGCAGGGTGTGCTGCACAGCTCTTGCTAGCTTGTTCAAATACAAATCTTAACTAGTGTTGTTAACCCTGTGATTAGGCCTTTGTGAGCTGCACTCTGAGCACAACTGTATTGGATTTGTGTGACAAGGTTGTGGTAGCGGTGGGGGGTACAGAGGTGGCATCTGTGAGAGGCTGCTAGATGCTTCCTCTGTGTCCAATAAAGCCAATGCCAGCCGGCCTCAAGACAGACCCACTGCCTGTCAGTGACAGTGGTACTGCCCCTGGGATAACATGCTTAAGAATGGGGAAAAAACTGTGCAATGGCAATTCCAAAAAGAGAAAAGAATGACAGTATGTAAGAGAAAGAACTCTGCAAGCATCAAGATCAGTGAGGAAGAAGTGGAGAACACAGAGGTGATAGAGAAGATATTCCCTTGCAGTACATGGAGCAGCCCATGGTGAGATGTAAATAGAAATGTACATATACAGATACAGTGATATAAATGATATAGCTATACCTATACATAGATACTATGGGCTTCACTACTTCCTGATGCTTTCCTTCTGAAGCGCACCCTTCCTGTTTGGTGCCAGCAAAGGAGACCGTGTAACCTGGCATCAAGCTCTCCCTGCACAGCTTCTCCTGTTTCCTGCCTTCGCTTAGGAAAGCTTTTGCAACAGCATCGCTGCTGCAGTTCCCTCCAGCTCGTCTCCCTCTGCCTGGGCTGCAGCTCTGCTGTTTCACACCGGTGTCTTCAGCACACGCCCTCCATTGCACTGACCAGGAGTGCTGTGATGCGAGGAGTTATTTGCACTAACCCAGGAGATAGGGAGAGAGAGACAGAAATGTAGACATAGATGTAGAGATGTAGAGATAGAGATGCTATAGCTACAGCTGGAGCTAGAGCTAGAGCTAGAGAAGGGAGTGTTTGTGTATATTGTGTTTTCCTTGTTGTTTCCAAGAGGTGCTTACGCTCACTTTCTACCAGAACTGGGCAGAGGCAGCAGCATTTTCTACTAGTGCATGTGAAAAACAAAGGTGTTCTGCCTAAAAGAACAGTTTGCTCAAGAAGACACCAAATGCCCTCATTTCAGAGAGGAACGCAGCTGGGGCTGCCTTCTGCAGCCTGCACCAGCATCTCCAGTAACAATCTCGGTGACTTTCCCTTTTCCCACCCCGACAGACCACTCAAGAAATGAGACCATGGGAGAGAGACCAGCGCTCATTCTGCGTGTCGAGGATCTGAACAAACGTGCTGGGTGGATTTGTTGCCAATCTCTCAATCTCTGCCCCCCACACAATGCCCTTACGTGATGCTTAAATGCCCTACAGTACTGAGTCAGTGACTTGCTTAGCCTGAGCGCTGCAGGGAAAAGCTGCTCAGTCCACACAGCTCAAACCACATTGGGATCCAAACACTTTATTGAGCTCTCGAGAACATGGAATTAGGCAGCAGCCAGTGAAGTGTTGCATTCTAGTAGTAATTCCAGAGGTAAACCCCCAAGCTGGACACATGAATGTTACTGAACACAAGCAAATACCTAAGTACCCTGTGTAACAAACGCAGAAGAGGTTCCTGAAGTTCTGAACACACAGATGCATTTACAGGGACGCCCCGCAGCGGTGCCCGGTGCGTGGCCGCCACGGGCAGAGCCATCCCCCTGGGCCTCCTGGGCACAGGCACTGCCTCAGGCCCAGCAGCCCGAAGGCCTTTCTCCAAGACATGCTGGGAGAAGGGGCAGCAGCAGCAGGGCTGGGGTGGGGTGAGCAGGGCTGTGGGGGGGGCCACGTCTACCCCCGTGTCATAGTGCCAGCACCCGGCAACGCAGCATCACAATGCTCCGGGGCACTATAAGAGCAGCGCTCTCCCCCAGTGCTTTGGAGCTCCGGTGCCAGGCACCGGAAGGGTTCTTGCTCCCAGGCTAGATCAGGCCAGCGGCACTTTGCTGCTCTTGGAAGCCCCTGCGGTGGCGCCAGGTGC